>NC_133327.1:45558896-46195931 GCF_042186555.1 Aquarana catesbeiana | reverse complement strand
TCCAGATGCCTGCTATATATGCCATTATGCTGATCTGCTTCACAAGCTAGGAGCCTCCTTTAGTAAACAAACGATAGAAATCAGGCTTTGAATACATGTAATACATTTCACTAGCCAGGGGAGCACAGGGGATTTTTGGTTCAAATCCCAACAATGCCGCCTACCCTGTGCAGAGGAAAAAAGGCGAGGAAGAGGATTACCGGCCAGATCATCAGAGCGCCAAGGAACATCACTCTAACAGCTTTCATTTCAATTGCTGCGTTCCCCGCACTTACTGTCACATATATCAAAGTCCCCGGGCTAGGGGACGGGGCTGTATGTCACACGTCTCGGGATATGACGGGTGTTCTGTCTTTCAAAGTACCTGGGCCAGGAGGCGGGGCTGTATGTGACAGTGAGTGCAGGGAACGCGGCAATTGAAATGAAAGCTGCTACAGCGATGTTCTGCGCTCTGATGATCTGACTGGCTCGCTCTTCCTCTGGGCGATCTCTCGGGGGAGAGCTCCCATTCAACCCTGCCTGCCGGCGATGCTCGCCCCCCTACTCCCAGGCAGCCACTCGCCAGCCCTCATTTTCCTCTTGCAAAATTTAAGGTGTGTGTATCTTTATCCCACACATGAATTAGGGCCCTTAGACTGCAAGCTCCTTGAGAGTAGGAAATAATGTAAGTGTACAGTACATAAATCCCTGCACAATGCTGTCGGCACTATATAAATGATTGTAACAGACACAGCCAGGCTTCAGTTCTTGACAACTTACCTTAGTGGGATATACAGCAGTAGAGGGAAAGGCATCCAGGCTGGTCATGTCTGTATACTTGCGTTCGATGGTCTTCTTTGTGGCCGGACAGTAGTGAACACTGCGGACCACTTTAGGGCGTACCAAAGAACCTAAATATAGACAAAATGTTAGAATTTTTTTGTCAGACATTTGTGATTATACAGACTATGCTGATACGTGTTAGTGCACTGAGAAAACAACCGCACAGTGGGGCCGGCCTGAGTTGACTGTAGAAAGTATGCAGAGATTTCTCCACCAGAGCCCCTGAGAGACGTAGAAACTCCCCAAAATCCACCCAACCACTTCTCTCAAGGGGGCTGAACCTGGGAAGATCCTGGATCTCAGATTATGAAGCCGAGGAGCAGATCCAGACCTGAACTTCATCCAACGGAGGGGGGGTCTTAAAGAAGAGTCTGCTCCCATCCAAAAAAGCATGGAGGCAAGCTGAAATATGGAGATGAAGGGGGGACAGCATACGAGCTTCCCTCCCTCAGAGTTCCAGCATAATACAGACATGCGCTACATGAAAAATACAGGCAAGGTGTTCTCTAGGATCAAATTTTAAAGTCCCCTGCCTATGAAGGGGGTGGATTCATGCTCACATGTGCTGTCCTGGACAAGCTATGGAAATATCTATTTTTGAGAATGGTTTTCAGGCTGCAGTGACATAATTCTGCCACTAGGTGGCAAATAACTGAATCAGACTTGGCATCAACTTCCTATACAGAACTGAGCTCTGACTGGGAGAAGGAAAAACACACCATAAAGTGCCAATCAATGGCACCACAGCTCATGTGCTAAGGAGCAACATTCTGATAAGAGAGAGCAGAGTGACAGATGAGCCTATCAGTCTTCAACTTCTTCTGCAATCACAGGCTGGGGCAACTATTCTGTTACTAAAGGGCAGCAGACAAAAAGGACTCTGGGGTGACTTTGCAGTCTGTCAACACTCAATCTCAGAAAGGCAAGAATAAAAAATACAAAATTCCTTGACAGGTAAAAACGCTCCTGTGTGGGAATTTAGCCATTTCATGGAGTCCAGCTTTTTAAAACAGTTACAAGTATATAAATATTCTGTACAACTATAAAGCAATATACTCACACTTGGTAACGATACCCTCCACACAGACAACAGAGCCCAGAAATCGTGAGGTGAGGGTGCGTGGAGTAACGTGTTTTGAACCAAAGCTTCCTTCCAGACCGATGTAGAAGTCTTCATACTGCTTGGCGTACGTCGCATCAATAGAAGCAACAAAATCCTTCAGAGCCCTCTGGAAGGCAATCAGCCCCTCAAAGGCCTGATTCATAAGCCTGGGGGAGAAGTCAGAACATGTAGAGACATTTAATGTCACGTGTAGTTATGAAAAAAAAAAAAAAAAAAAAAAAAGTACTACTTAGTGCTTATATGCTAATGTTATGTTCCTAACTGGTTAAAATTCTAGGGTAACTTAATGAAGATCAATTTGTGTGTTGCAATATATTTTTTTTTTTTTTCACACACATCTTAAATACATTATTTCCCTCCACATTCTACAAAACCCCATAATGACAATCTGAAAGAAGTTTGTTTGAAATCCTTGCAAATTTATTAAAAATAACAAATATCCCATGTACATAAGTATTCACAGCCTTTGCTCAATACTTTGTTGAAGCACCTTTGGCACCAATTACAGCCTCAAGTCTTTTTGAATATGATGCTACAATCTTGGCACACCTATTTCTGGGAAGTTTCTCCCAGTCTTCTTTGCAGGAACTCCCAAGCTTCATCAGGTTGGATGGGGAGCGTCAGTGTACAGCCATTTTCAGATCTCTCCAGGGACGTTCAATCGTGTTCAAGTCTTGGCTCTGGATGGGTCACTCAAGGACATTCAGAGTTGTCCCCTAGCTACTCTTGTTATCTTGGCTGTGTGCTTAGGGTCGTTGTCCTGTTGGAAGATGAACCTTCACCCCAGTCTGAGGTCCAGAGCGCTCTGAAGAAGATTTTCATCAAGGAGGTCTGTACATTGCTGCATTCATCTTTCCCTCAATCCTGACTAGTCTCCCAGTTCCTGCCTCTGAAAAACAACCTCACAGCATGATGCTGCCACCATGTTTTACTGTAGGGATGGTATTGGCCAGGTGATGAGTGATACCTGGTTTCCTCCAGACATGACGTTAGTCATTCAGGCCTAAGAGCTCAATCTTCGTTACATCAGACCAGAGAATATTGTTTCTCATGGTCAGAGTCCTTCAGGTGCCTTTTGGCAAACTCCAGGCGGCTGTCATGTGCCTTTTACTGAGTAGTGGCTTCTGTCTGGCCAGTCTACCATACAGGCCTCATTGGTGGAGAGCTGGCCCTTCCAGAAGAACCGCCATCTGGTGGTTCTTCTGGAAGGTTCGCCTCTCTGTCAGAGTGACCATCAGGTTCAGGTTCTTGGTCACCTCCCTGACTAAGACCCTTCTCCCCCAATTGCTCAATTTGTTCAGGTAGCCGCTCTAGGAAGAGTCCTGGTGGTTCCAAACTTTTTCCATGTACGGATGATGGAGGCCACTGTGCTCATTGGGACCTTCAACGCTGCAGATATTTTTCTGTACCCTTCCCCAGATCTGTACCTCGATACAATCCTGTCTCGGAGGTCTACAGACAATTCCTTGGACTTGGTTTGTGCTCTGACATGCACTGTTAACTGTGGGACCTTATATAGACAGGTGTGTGCTCTTCCAAATCATGTCCAATCAACTGAATTTACCACAGATGGACTCCAATCAAGTTGTTGAAACATCTCAAGGACGATCAGTGGAAACAGGATGCAATTTTGAGTGTCATGGTAAAGGCTGTGAATACACATGAACATGGGATTTTTTTTTTTTTTTTTTTATAAATTTGAAAAAGATTACAAACTTCTTCCATGTTATCATTATGGGGTATTGTTTGTAGAATTTTGAGGAAAATAATAAATTAATTCAATCATTTTGGAATAAGGCCGTAACAAATCGCAATAAGCGTATATCGATTGGTTTGCACAAAAGTTATAGCGTCTACAAACTATGGGATATAATTATTGAATTTCTATTTTTTTTTTTTTTACACTAGTAATGGCAGTGATTAGCGATTTTTAGCAGAACTGCGCCATTGTGGTGGACAAATCTGACACCAAGCGACACTTTTTGGGGACCGCTGTACTAATGGCACTGGCAGGGAAGAGGTTAACAAGGGCAAAGGGCTAAATGTGCTCCTAGGTCAGTGATGGTGAACCTTGGCACCCCAGATGTTTTGGAACTACATTTCCCATGATGCTCATCTACACTGCAGAGTGCAAGAGCATCATGGGAAATGTAGTTCCAAAACATCTGGGGTGCCAAGGTTCACCATCACCGTCCTAGGGAGTGCTTTCTAACTGTGTGGGGGGATGGTTTGACTGGGGGGGAAACAGATTTTGTGCAGGAGGGCCACCCTGCTACAGCATATATGCGTGGGATGGTCCATAACAAGGCCCAACTCCAGCCTTTGCATTTAAGTCGCATCTGTTTGAGAAGTGCATGAGATACCCGATGATCCTTCCAAGCGTAGATAGAAATCAGCTCTGCACGATGATCGATGACAATCTATAGATCACATGTCCCAGCATGTCAGAGCAACCCCCCCCCCCCCCCCCCATATTTACCAGAGAGGTCCCCAATTTCCAGGCTGTACTCACTGACTGGCTCTCTTCTCATTCTTCCGCCGGAGATCGTTAATATTGACAATGAGCCGACACTGGTTATCGCTGATCATGTCTCGGACTTTGCTCTGATAAATCCCCTGATCTTCCTGAATAGGAGGGAAATACATTGGAACATTAAATATCCTTCCATTACTCAATGTAGTCATACACATTACACCTTATATTCCTCACAATGATCATTCTTCCAGATACATTGTTGCCTTGATAGCTGGTATTAAAGTGTTACTAATATGAAAATAATCTCCCAGACAGTGCCCACAGCTTATAAATCTTATTACAATAAGATACTGCCACTATATACCTTTTTGGATGATCTGTATACCACGGTTACATGATAAACTGCACTGTTTCTACAGTGCTGAGAGTTCAGATAGGAGATTTTCACTACAGCCTGTATACACGCCCACATGTGTGATGTCAATATCATGTGACCTGGCTATCTCTGAGAAGAAGGAAATGTTCTCTCCAGCATAAAAGACACAACTGAGCATGTGCAGGTTGGCTACCCTGCCTGCATTAGCTGGCCTTCCCCAGATACACATTGCAGGGAGGGGGAAGATCTGTGCAGACAGGGTCAAACAGCCTTTTTACACAATGCAGAGGATTAACCCCTTAAGTTCCACAGTGAGTATAACAAGCAAGCTATGCTGCATATACAGACTGATTTTACTGTTGTGGATTTAGTAACACTTTAAGCCAGGGGTCTCAAACTGGTGGCCCTTCAGCTGTTGTGAAACTACAAGTCCCATCATGCCTCTGTCTGTGGGGAGTCATACTTGTAACGGTCATCCTTGCCATGCCGCCTCATGGGACTTGTAGTTCTGCAACAGCTGGAGGGCCGCCAGTTTGAGACCCCTGCTTTAAGCTAACCACAATCTCATATAATCTGCATACATCCTGCAATCTGATGGTAATGAATAAGGTTGCACCAATGCAGTTTTTTTTTTTTTTTTACCAGCGACTACGAGTACTGACACTTAAGTAATTGGAAAAAGTCCTGCATAGCCGCACTCAAAATGATATATTGCCTTTATTGAATAAAAGTCAAAGATACGTGCCACAGCAGAAAAATGTAGGAAAGCTGACGCGTTTCACACTGTAGTCAGTGCTTAATCACATGATTAAGCACTGACTAGTGTGAAACGCGTCAGCTTTCCTGCTGTGGCATGTATCTTTGATGACTTTTATTCAATAAAGGCAATATATCATTTTGAGCTCGGCTATCCAGGACTTTTTCCAATTACTTCATTGTACAAGCATTGCCAGCACCTGTTGCTTCCAGCATGGTGGAGACGTTCGTTTCCAATCGCCCCTCCTAGAAGCGGCGATATCTTTCTTTCTCTACGGACACTTTTAGTCAAGTACTCGCCGACACCGAGTACCAATACCTTGGTGGTGCGATTTGAGTCCACACAAAATGAATGGGCTCATATGGCACTGCAAACAATCGCATGCGAATTTGAACAGGAAGGTGGTGCGATTCCTGTCCAAATCGCACCTGGGAGTTTCCCCCACCGCTCCTGTGTGAAACCAGGCTGAAGTCGCTATGACAAGGAGCAGTGGAGGAAACAGCATGCGATTTGGACAGGAATCACACCAAATTCCTGTTCAAATCAAGTTGGATTCTTTGCAGTGCAATTTGAGCCCCTTCATTTTGTGTGGGCTCAAATCGCACCACCAAGGTATTTAAGGTATCGGAGCATTTGCACGAGTACGTGTGCTAATGATCAGCACCAATACTGGTATTGGTACAACCTTAGTAATTAATGCATATTGTACAAAAACTCAATTTCCTGTTGCAATTCATAACGTGCCAGACGACCTGTATGAACGTATCCTCACAATCTGACTTCAACAACCCCAGGGGCTCGTTTACAGCAGGCGATGTGCAAAAACACATACAAGGAAAACCATTGTGGGGAATTCATGTGCATTTCAAAGAAAGTACACAATACTGCATTTTCACATGTAAACACCACAAACACATGCAAATGCAACAAAAAACAAAAAAAAACACGTGCAGCATACTGCAAATGCAAGCAGAGCTGCACACCAACCATGGAGATTGTGGTGTAAATGTGCCATCAAGACACAAGAGCAAGGTCCTCTAATGCCCCATACACACACAATACAAAAATCAGACGATGGATTGTCCCGTTTTTTTTTGCATGCTAGTCTTATCAGACCTGAAGAGTTTACTATAGTTATGAAAATTCTGTATGACACAAAAAAAAAAATTGGTGATGTCATGTGTTGTATTAGTATTTTCGGACAAATGTACTGATTAAGTGAAAATTGTACAATTTGCTATCAAATGAGAAAAGTTTTCATGCACGTCTGGGGGAAGAAAGAAAGAAAAAAAAAAAATAAATAAATAATCGGATGAACTGTCGTGATTGGCTCTCGAAAGCTGTGTACTAACGGTCCCGATTATCGTACGATATCAGGTCGAAAGAGGTATTTTTCATCAGATTTTCGGATCGTGTGTACGGGCCCATAAGGCTCCTATACACATTACAATCTTACCATACAATCTTTGTACAATGAACTTCGGATTTACCAAAACGATGTAATACAAGAAGCTACGTAAACTATCCAATCAAGCTGTTCCCAGACAGGTCCCTGCACTACGTAGCTGTTGGAAGGTCGAAAGGAGATTGTAATGTGTGTGGTGAGTTGGAGCAGTAGTAGAGCCCGCTTTTTTATTTTTTACCTACAGGTAAGACTATAACAGTGATAGAGAACCTTGGCACCCCAGATGTTTTGGAACTACATTTCCCATGATGCTCATGCACTCTGCAGTGTAGTGGAGCATCATGGGAAATGTAGTTCCAAAACATCTGAGGTGCCAAGGTTCCTCCATCACTGGACTATATAAGGCTTCTCTGTAGGTAAAACGCACACGCGGGGAGATATCATCGCGCCTCCAGCCACTCAGAGCCAATGAACCTGGAAGAAACAGGTCACCCCCCCAGCGGTGATTGGGCTCTGCTGCAGGAGCTTTGTTCTAAGGTGAGTATTTTTATAATGTGCTAGTATGTTTTTTTAAACATATGAAACTTTTTTTTCCCACCAAAAACAAACAAAAAGAAAAAAGCTCTTGAAAAATTGCGCTGCAAATACCATGCAAGATAAAAAGTTGCAACCACCAATATTTTATTCCCTAGGGCAGTGATTGGTGAACCTTGGCACCCCAGATGTATTGGAACCACATTTCCCATGATGCTCATGCACTCTGCAGTGTAGTGGGGCATCATGGGAAATGTAGTTCCAAAACATCTGGGGTGCCAAGGTTCACCATCACTGGACTAGGAACTCGGCTAAAAAACATGTTTGAGGGTTCTGAGTAATTTTGTAGCAAAAAAAAAAAAAAATGATTTTTACATGTAGGAGAGAAATGTCAGAATTGGCCTGGTAGGCAAGTGGTTAAAGCGCAACTTTTACTTTTGACTGGAACTCCGCTTTAAGACACCTACACACTATACAATCTGATTAATCGCCTCTTTAGAGCAGCCATACACTATACAATCTGATCAAGCAATCTGCTTCCTTTTAGATATATGAAAACTATGTAAAGTAGGGACAAACCTAAACAATGCACTAGACAATCAGGTAGCAGACTGTAAAATCTCCTTTATGTTTGAAATCTGATTTTATAGTGCGTGTGATCAACCATGGAACTGCAATCAGATTGTATAATGTGCATGGCCTTGGATCTACAATCAGAATGCATAGTGTGTGTGTGATCAGCCTTGGATCTACAATCAGATTGTACAGTGTGTGATCAGCCTTGGATCTACAATCAGAATGCACAGTGTGTGATCAGCCTTGGATCTACAATCAGAATGCACAGTGTGTGATCAGCTTTATATCTACAATCAGATTGTATAGTGTGTGTGATCAGCCTTGGATCTACAATCAGAATGCACAGTGTGTGTGATCAGCTTTATATCTACAATCAGATTGTATAGTGTGTGTGATCAGCCTTGGATCTAGAATCTGATCACACACTGTACATTCAGATTGTGGATCTAAAGGCTGATCTCTCACATTATACAATCTCGTAGATCCAAGGCTGATCACACACACTATACAATCTGATTGTACAGTGTGTGTGATCGGCCTTTGGTCTACAATCTGATTGTATAATGTGTGTGTGATCAGCCTTGGATCTACAAGATTGTATAATGTGAGAGATCAGCCTTTAGATCCACAATCAGACTGTACAGTGTGTGATCAGCCTTGGATCTACAATCAGATTGTACAGTGTGTGATCAGCCTTGGATCTACAATCAGATTGTACAGTGTGTGATCGGCCTTGGATCTACAATCAGATTGTACAGTGTGTGATCGGCCTTGGATCTACAGCCAATGTTTTACCCTAAGCCAGCCATACACTATACAATCGGATTGTACACCGTTTTAGCTTTACCGGCACTAATAATGAAGGAGGACAGACCTAAACCATTCACATTGCCTTTAATCAGGCAGGCTCTTGTAGTACAGAGATGTTGGCAGATCGTACAATCAGATTGCACAGTGTATGGTCATTTTGAAATCACAACACGTGAACAACTTCAAGAGTTTGGCCCAGATGAACCCCAATGCGGTACAAGTCCTCCCTGTCCCATACATCACCTCATCGTCCAGGAAGTCCAGATACTCCCTCTGAGCCTCCCTGAGCTCCTGATCCTCCATCTCTGCGATCCCCGGGGCGGCCATGTCTTCCTGTGACTCTGGAGCTCTGTGCGGACAATACCAACCACGTCCTTCTTCCAACACCTTCACTGGCGCGAAAACTCCAGCTTTCCCGCCAAACCGACTACCTTACTAAACTTCTCATTGGACCGCGAGCTGGCGCGAACTGCTTCAGCCCAATCAGCAACTGGTATGCAAAGAAAGGGCGGGGTTGTGAGGCTTTAGGGGCGGGAGAAAAAGAAACTTTTTTTTTGAGGAGGCGGGGTTTCGTAACTACATGCAAGAGGAGAGGGCATTCAGAATCCTGGGGGAGGAGCTGGAAGTTGGGGCGGGAAAGAAGGGTGGGTGTAATAAATGAAAGCGTGTAGCGGGGAAGCGGAAGTGAACGTCCGCAAGCGTATTGCTTTGCGTCAAATCCCAAGGTGGCCATGTTTATTAAGGGCAGCCTAAAGGATTTCTGTTATGATATGCTTTGAAAAGCTGTTAGCATTTGATTTGATCTAGAGAAAGAAGAAAACTATCAGTCTTTACTGGTACAAATAGGTGGAAGACCTATAACTGTTATAAATCACCCTTAGCACCAGCATTCCATGGTCTTTGAAGAATAAGAAAAGAAAACAGCGCCAGTGTTCCGTCCGATTAGGCGACCCGTCAGATTTGCTAACGGTCCTGAAATTAGGTTACCAACAAAAATTGCTTACTGCGCATGTGCCATGCGTTCAAGCAAGGCCGCTGTAGCATCACATATGGCGACCCATCACATTTCGCTACCCGCTGGAGTGCGCATGCTCTACGCTGCCATATGCGTTCCAACACTTTTACGACAGTTATTATGTGGCTCCACCCCTAAGTCCAGGTTCAAGCCCCACCATCCAAGTGGACATAGAGTTAGATTACAATTATGCTGAGCGAAGCGAGGCCGTGCCTGAAGCGTGGCGAGCGAAGCGTGGCGAACAGCGCCAGTGTTCCGTCCGATTAGGCGACCCGTCAGATTTGCTAACGGTCCTGAAATTAGGTTACTAACAAAAATTGCGTACTGCGCATGTGCCATGCATTCAAGCAAGGCCGCTGTAGCATCACATATATGGCGACCCATCACATTTCGCTACCTGCTGGAGTGCGCAAGCGCGACGCCGCCATATGCGTTCCAACACTTTTACAACAGTTATTATGTGGCTCCACCCCTAAGTCCAGGTTCAAGCCCCACCATCCAAGTGGACATAGAGTTAGATTATAATTATGCCGAGCGAGGCAAGGCCGTGCCCGAAGCGTGGCGAGCGAAGTGAGCCCGCGAGGGGCCATGTTGCAAAGTGGTGTCATACAATCAATAATTATACAGAAGAAAAGCTTGTCTGTAACGTCACTTCCGTGAGCTTTTGGAACGCATATCGGCAAGTTACGCATGTGCAGTGCGAAATTTATCAGCGGAACATCACTTCCGTAGCCAAATGTGATGGGTCGCCATATGTGACACTACAAAGGCCGCTATGCGTTCCAATAGGTTTCCTATTCTGACAGAACACAAAGGCGGCAGCAGCCATCTTGTTACACCCACGCAAATCTTGAATGTCACACTTATTTTAACATTAAACTCAGCTTACATATAGTGAAATACAGTACATCAAGGTGACCGAATACCATATAGGTGGATTGTTCTGTTGGATAAATCTGCAATGCTCTTCAGGGCTCACAATAACATATGGATCATATATAAGGCTGCAGAGTGGCGTTGGACTCCCAGTGACACTGTTTACAGATAAAGGTGCAATACTCTGCAGCACTCACTTTAATATATAGAGTGCACACGGAATGCAGCAGAGCATTGCATCCTTGTATAATATTGATCTCAGATAAAGGTGCAATACTCTGCAGAGCTCACATTAGCATATAGATCACATTATCGCATACAAGGGTGCAATGTTCTCTCTGGCTCCCAGGTAAAGGTGCAATACTCTGCAGAGCCCACAGTAGCATATAGATCACATACTCAAGTGCAATGTTCTGGCTGGCCTGCATTAACACTGGTCACACAAGTGAAGGTGCAATGCTCTGCAGCGCTTACAATGATATAAAGGATGCGATGCTCTGCAGGATTCTGTATAACATTGGTCTGAGGTGCAATACTCTGCAGAGCTCACAATATTATAGGTCACATAAAAGAATGCAACACTGCTAATTTTCCCACATTGGTTACAGAAAATGGTGCAATGCTCTGCAGCACTCACTATAATACATAGGTCATATACAAGGATGCAATGTTCTGCTGGACTTCCAGGTGTAATGCACTGGAGTGTTCATCATAATACAAGGCACACGTGAAGGTGCAATGTTCTGCAGAGCCCCAGGTAGTACTGGTCACTGGTAAAGGTGCAATGCTCTGCTGGTCTCAAAAAGATGCAATGCTCTGCAAGGATCTCCTGCACAATGGTAATAATGGAGAGCAATGCTCTGCAGGGTGCCCGGGTGGGGTGGTGATGGAGGGATGGCGTAATCTAATGTACACAAACAATATAGTCTGATGCAATGTCAAGGTGGAGCAGCAGGAGTCAAGGTGGAGCAGCACCCCTGCTGGGAGGAGTCAAGGTGGAGCAGCACCCCTGCTGGGAGGAGTCAAGGTGGAGCAGCACCCCTGCTGGGAGGAGTCAAGGTGGAGCAGCACCCCTGCTGGGAGGAGTCAAGGTGGAGCAGCACCCTGCTGGGAGGAGTCAAGGTGGAGCCACGCTGACTATAAAGAATCAGAACAAAGACTTCATATCATAACAACTCAGTGAAGAGCACAGACAGACCCATCGACTGCGATTCCAGCACACCGATCGACTACCAAGACACCCCCAGGAGACCCCCCACATATCGCCAACATGAGCAGCTCCTACGTAGAAGCTGAGAAACTTCAGCCCACCGACTTCGAGGTGCGCTACTTCGACAACTACGACTACTACAACCTGACCGACCGCTACGCCTGTAAGTAACAAATATTTATTACATTGGAAATAAAAATCACATATACTATATTATTATTGTTATATATTTTTTCCAAGTAGTTCACATTTTATTTCCAATTTAAACTTTTGGAGAAGAGGGGCCATGAAAATATGTAAATTGCATAAAAATAAGTCATTTGAGCAAGAAATAGTATTGAAAAAATTAATTGAATCTGTAAAAAGTATATTTTTGAAATAGAGGGGCAGGCACATTTATATATATATATATATATTATATTATATTATATTATATTATATTATATTATATTATAAATTTTTTTTTTTTTTTTTTTTTTTTTTTGGGGGGGGGTATGAAAATTGTAAATAGCAGTAAAGTTTAAATGTAGTAATTTCATGAAATGGGGAATATTCCCCCCTCCTCCCTTTTTTTTTTTTTTTTTTTTTTTTTTTTTTTTTTTTTCTGGGGAGGGGGTGCATAAAAATTGTAAATTGAACAATATAAACCAGAAATAAAATTAGTAGTGTTAGTTTCAACTGGGGGAAAAAAAAAGTTGCAGAAGTATCATTTTATTTTTCAGATTCAGAATACTTTATTTCCAAAGGGAAATTAAGTGAATGAAATAGAAAATAAAGAATAATTCACACCAGAAATGGATATAATTAAAATGTTTACAAAATAATAAATAGATTTTTTTTGAGGGAAGGGAGTATGAAATTTGTTGTTGTTGTGATATAAATGTCTTATCTATGTAGGAGGAGAACCCCCCCGAGCTCCCCACTCATTCAACTAATTCTATATTCTATTAAATGGTCCAAATCATCATTTCATGCAGTTTACAATTGTCATGCGCCCCCCCCCCCCCCCCAAAAAAGTTATATATATTTTTTTTTTTGGGGGGGGGGGGGGGCGCATGACAATTGTAAACTGCATGAAATGATGATTTGGACCATTAATAGAATTAGTTGAATGAGCGGGGAGCTCAGGGGGTTCTCCTCTTACATAGATAAGACACCATCACCTCCAAATGTTCATCCTCCTTTATAATAGACTCATTCCTTCCAGGTTCAAACTTGTTGATTCCCTCCCTCCAAAAAAAAAAAAAAAAACTAAACACAGATCCCTTTTTATTATTATTATTATTATTATTATTATTATTAATCTGCTCTGCCAGGCCACACGTGGGACTTCTAGTACTGCCTAAATACCAATGTAGTCCCATTGGCTTAAAATGCCCTCCCCAAAGGACAGAATTTCATGGTGGTTAGTGTCTTTAGAACCTTTTAAAGGAAATTTCCCTTAAAAAAAAAAACCATAAACCCCATCTATGTAAAAGTAGCTCCGCCCTTTCTAAGGACTGGAAGGCTACAACGTATCACATGGGTGTCCTCTTGGTTTGGATACATTGTAGAGTTTCCCATATATGGTAATTATTTGTTTTCCTTAACCCTGAGCCAACATCTGTTCGTTGTTCCCCCTCCAGTGCCCACCGCCGCCAGGAAAGGTCGTACGAAAAAAGAGGCCAGAGAGAACACCAACCGGGACAGTCCCGGCGGCCACGAGAGGAAGATCACCGACAAACTGCAGCGCACTGAAGCCAAGAAAAAGGGCAAAGGAGGCAAAGAGTGAGACTCCGGTGAGTGTCGGGGATCATGCTAATGCACATGGGGTGATTAGGGTGTGCCCGGGCACGTCCAGCACACCCTGTGCGCACACCTATGGTTAGAAGATAGAGCCTGCCTCATTTCCTGCCTGCAGGATATCCAGCATAATCTAACTGTCCCTGGCCCTTGCCTTTCATTCATTGGATTTCAGTTCCTCCAATCACGGTTGGCTCAGCATCACATGTGGGCCTTACCTATGTAAATGTCACTTGCCTAGGACCCCCCACTTCTCCAGGCTGACGCACCCACCCATCAAAGTGTCTCCATATTAACATGACTTCTCCCAAGAGCCAGCCCACTACCTGCGTTTAGAGTTAAGAGGAGTACTGAGGGCAGGTGCTGAGATGTTTTCAGAAGGCTTTATAAAGCTCCCCGCTGGCCCCTCCCACCAGCCATGATCTGCCTGCATTGCATAGAGAAGCACAGAGACCCAATGATGATGCATGTAATGAAAACAGAATGGTTTTAATAAGAAAAAGTTTATTATCATGTTGATCTTCTGCCCACAGTATACATCTCCGGACGGCACCAGGGCGCACAGACCGATGGCAAGGTACAGACACAGAGATCTTGGAGAGTCAGAGTGGGCTGACGCACCGGCCTCCCGCTCACAGGGAAGATGCAGAGCAGAAAATGAGGAGGATGGTTGCAAGTCTGCTGCAGAGCATCGCTCCTAACACCCACCGTGAGCAGCAGAACATCACTCCTGAAAGAGAGCGGCCTGAGAGCTGCTGACTGTTTCACCCGCCATCCTCCCAGCACTGGAACATGCTGCAGAGCATCGCGCTGGGAGGGGGGAGGAGGCGGGAGGAGGAGGCGACTTCCACTGTCAGTGAATGGACATTGCAAATACCCCATTTCATGGCTGCAGAGGAAGTTGTTGTGTAGACATTAGTCAATAAAGTTTTTTTTGTTACACAAATGTCTGGATATCTGCCCAATCACATTACTTAATGTTTAAAGTGTCGGCTCTCCAACTTTGTTATATTTATCAAGAATAAGGGCAATGATCCTAACAGGATAGGTCACATTCCTCATTCAGGGCAAAGTAACAGGTTCTATCGACAGCTTATCCTCTGATACCCTTTATTCCCCCCCCCCCCCCCCCCCCCTCCATGACAATGTTGGGGCCAGGTTATTGGCTGCTCAGGCCCAAGCACTGCATCATGGGAAGAAGACAGAAGGTTGCAAGCTGAAAACAGGGCTTAGAAGTAACACATAGTTCAGGGGTTAGTAGTATCTAATGCACCGTGCAGGGGTCAGGAGTAGCACAGAGTTCAGGGGTCAGTAGTATGTAATGCAGGGGTCAGGAGTAACATAGAGGTCAGGATTCAAGAATAATTCAGGGGTCAGTAGTATGTAATGCACAGTGCAGGATTTAGGAATAACAGAGTTCAGGGGTCAGTAGTAAGTACTGCATTTTGTCATGCATTGTGCTGGGGGGGGGTGGAGCCTCCTGACATGCTAACATCCCCACATGTTCCATTGAAT
Source organism: Aquarana catesbeiana (assembly GCF_042186555.1). Taxonomy (NCBI): domain Eukaryota; kingdom Metazoa; phylum Chordata; class Amphibia; order Anura; family Ranidae; genus Aquarana; species Aquarana catesbeiana. The sequence goes on along the minus strand of NC_133327.1, from coordinate 46,180,654 downwards.
TGCAACAGACAGGGAAATAAGTAGGGCAGAGTTTACACAGGGGGTGAGACCCACAAACTAATATATGGATTTTAAAAAATTTTGTTTTTTCATTTAATCTGGTTTATTGGCTCGTTCAAATTTTTTTTTTTTTTTTTTTGAATAAGAGGTACATTATGCAATGATGTGCTTGGGTGGCAAAAGTGTGTTAGGGGGTACAGAAGTATGGATAGGTATATTAGTGGCAGAGGTGTGTTAGGGGGTACAGAGGTGTGCAGGTTGGATGTGCATTGGGGTACAGTGGTGGCAGAAGTGTGTTGTGGGGTACAGAAGTATGGACGGTAAAGTGGCAGAAGTGTGTTAGGGGGTACAGAGGTGTGCAGGATGGATGGATGGTGACATTGGGGTGCGGGGGTACAGTGGTGTGCTTGGGTGGCAGAACTGTTAGGAGGTACAGAAGTATAGTGGTGGCAGAAGTGAGTTAGGGGGTGCAGGTTGGATGAGGCATTAGTGGCATTGGGGTACAGTGGTAGCAGAGGTGTGCTTGGGTGGCAGAAGTGTGTTGGGCGGTACAGAAGTATGGATAGGTAAAGTGGTAGCAGAAGTGTACAGGGGGATGGGGCCTTGGTAGCATTGGGGTACAGTGGTGGCAGAAGTGTGTTGGGGGGTACAGAAGTATGCACAGGTATAGTGGTAGCAGAGGTGTGTTAGGGGGCACAGAGGTGTGCAGGTTGGATGGGGCATTGGTTTACATTGGGGTGCGGGGGTACAGTGGTGGCAGAGGTGTGCTTGGGTGGCAGAAGTGAGTTAGGGGGTACAGAAGTATGGATAAGTATAGTGGTGGCAGAGGTGTGCAGGTTGGATGGGGCATTAGGGTACAGTGGTGGCAGAGGTGTGTTAGGGGGTACAGAGCTGTGCAGGTTGGTTAGGACATTGGGCTACAGTGGTGGCAGAGGTGTGTTAGGGGGTACAGAGGTGTGCAGTTTGGATGGGCATTAGGGTACAGTGGTGTGCTGGGAGGTACAGTGGTACCAGAAGTGTGTTAGAGGGGTACAGAGGTGTGCAGGGGGACATTGGTGGCAGAGGTGTGTGATGGTCCAATGGTTGGCAGTGGTGTGTATGGACATTTGCGTACTTCCAACCTTGTAACTGGTAAGTTTGAAGACCCCTTTCTGTTCCGGCATGACTGTACTCCTGTGTACAAATCCAGCTCCATCGAGGCATGGTCTGATAAGTTTGGCGTGGAGAAACCTGAGTGTCCTGCACAGAGCCCTGACCTCAACTCTACTGGAATGAATTGGATTGTGATCTTCTTATCCAACATCAGTACCTGATCTCAAAATGGGCAAAAATATCCACAGACATCCTCCAACTTGTGGAAAGTATTCCCAAAAGAGTGGAGGCCGTTATAGCCGCAAAGGGAGGCCAACTCCATATTAATGGCCATGGTTTTGAATCGGATGTCTAACAAGCTTGTATTAATTTGTGAATATCTATGTACACTGAGCAAAATTATAAACACAACACTTTTGTGTTGGCCCCTATTTATCATGAGCTGAACTCAAAGATCTATGACTTTTTCTATGTACAAAAAAGGCCTATTTCTCTCAAATATTGTTCAAAAATCTGTCTAAATCTGTGTTGGTGAGCACTCCTCCTTTGCCGAGATAATCCATCCACCTCACAGGTGTGGCATATCAAGATGCTGATTACATAGTTACATAGTAGGTGAGATCGAAAAAAGACTCAAGTCCATCAAGTCCAACCTATGTGTGATTATATGTCAGTATTACATTGTATATCCCTGTATGTTGCGGTCATTCAGGTGCTTGTCTAATAGTTTCTTGAAACTATCGATGACCCTCGCTGAGACCACCGCCTGTGGAAGGGGATTCCACATCTTTGACACTCTTAAAGTAAAGAACCCTCTATGTAGTTTAAGCTTAAACCTATTTTCTTATAATTTCAATGAGTGGCCATTAGACAGCATGATTATTGCACAGGTGTGCCTTAGGCTGGCCACAATAAAAGGCCACTCTAAAATGTGCAGTTTTACTGTATTGGAGGGTCAGAGGGGGGGGGTCTGAAAACCAGTCAGTACCTGGTGTGACCACCATTTGCCCCACGTAGTGCAGCACATCTCCTTTGCATAGAGTTGATCAGGTTGTTGTTGGTCCATTCCTCTTCAATAGCTGTGCGAAGTTGCTGGATATTGGCAGGAACTGGAACACGCTGTCGGGTTGGCCGAATTTCGAAATCAATGGTGGCACCATCAGATCACAAAACGCAATTTTCAAAAGAAAATTCTTTCGAAATTCGACCATGTGTGGCCAGCCTTAGGCTGCATGAGAGAATTGATGCAAATAAACGTTTATTATACTCATAATTATTTTACCAGGCCCCACACACTGAAGGATCACGTCAGTGCCAGTGACACCTGTCCTTCCTCTGACTACTAAGACATTATGAGGGAGACGGCGCTGTACACTGATCCTCTTCCACCAGCTCTTCACAACACTTCACAACACGGTGAACTTGATCACGTCCAACCAAAAGGCAAAGACTGGAGCCACTGCACTTAGTTCCCAGGGCCTTGCATACCTGCAGCTCCAGGCTTGGTCCCTAGGCGGGTTCTGTTCTGCAGCGGGCTCTAAATCGGGCACCCTGCCACCCAATAACTTCATTTACTGAACAAGAGTATATTTACAGTTCTTGGGCATTTCAATGGTAATGCCATACCTCCCAACTTTCTGAGATGGGAATGAGGGACACCTATTAACAAAAGTATGTAGGCATAGGACACACCCCCACCACGCCCCCCCCCCCCCTTAACCACTTAAGGACCGGAAGGATTTACCCCCTTAATGACCAGGCCATTTTTTTGCGATACGGCACTGCGTCGCTTTAACTCACAATTGCGCGGTCGTGCGACGTTGTACCAAAACACAATTGATGTCTTTTTTCCCCACAAATAGAGCTTTCTTTTGGTGGCATTTGATCGCCTCTGTGGTTGTTATTTTTTGTGCTTTAAACAAAAAAAGAAAAAAACGATATTTTTTACTTTTTGCTATAATATCCCCCCCAAAAAAATAAAAAAAAAACAGTTTAGGCCGATATGTATTCTTCTACATATTTTTGGTAAAAAAAAAAATCGCAATAAGCGTATACTGATTGGTTTGTGCAAAAGTTATAAAGCCTACAAAATAGGGGATAGATTTATGGCCTCTTTTTTTTTTATTAGTAATGGTGGCGATCTGGGATTTGCGATTTTTAGCAGGACTGCGACATTGCAGCGGACAGATCGGACACTTTTGACACTTTTTTGGGGCGATCAGTGCTCTAAAAATGCAATGATTACTGTATAAATGTCACTGGCAGGGAAGGGGTTAACACTAGGGGGCGATCAAAGGGTTAAACGTGTTCCCTAGGGAGGTGTTTCTAACTGTATGGGGGGCTGGGCTGACTGGTGGAGAGAGATCGCTGTTCCTAATCACTAGGAACAGACGGGGATCTGCCGTGTTTACACTGGAAGATCCCGGTTCTGCCTCTGTGTGAAACAATCAAAATGAGGAACAAATGAAGAGGAAAGAGGGACAGAGGGACTTTCAGGGACAGTTGGGAGCTATGGGTAATGCATTCAATGCAACATCAGAATCATAAGTATATGACCACCCTTCCTTCAAACACCGTACTGAGCTTGGGCTAGGCTGTGCTGTATTGTGCTGTTCATACCTTTTGGCTTAAAGTGATATTAAAGCTTCATTTTTTAAATAACAAACATGTCATACTTGCCTGCTCTGTGCAAGGGTTTTGCACAGAGCAGCCCCATCTTCTTCTTCTTATTGGGTCCCCCGCCGGCGGCCCTGGCTCCTCCCCCTTGACCAGTATCCCCAATAGCAAGCCGCTTGCTATGGGGCACTGGTGCATGCTTGCTCCCGAGCCCCGCTCTATGCATCATAGAGCCATGGCTCGGCCTCGCCCCCCCCCCCCCCCTCCTCATTTGCTCACTGGCTGCAATTGACAGCAGTGGAAGCCAATGGCTCCCACTGCTGTGTCTCAGCCAATAAGGAGAGAAAGACCCGGAAAGCTGAGGCTCCCATGCACATTGCTGGATCGAGAGTGGCTCAAATGAGTATTAGGGGGAGCAGCACAAATAAGATTTTTTACCCTCATGCAGTAAAAAACCTTCAGCCTTTACAACCGCTTCAGCCCCAGAAGATTTTACCTCCTTCCTGACCAGAGCACTTTTTGCGATTCGGCACTGCGTCACTTAAACTGACAATTGCGCGGTTGTGCGACGTTGCACCCAAACAAAATTGAGGTCCTTTTTTTCCTACAAATAGAGCTTTCTTTTGGTGGTATTTGATCACCTCTGCGGTTTTTATTTTTTGTGCTATAAACAAAAAAAGAGAGACAATTTTGAAAAAAAAAAAATCTGTATTTTTTACTTTTTGCTATAATAAATATTCCCCAAAAATATATAAAAAAAAACAGATTTTTTCCTCAGTTTAGGCCGATACGTATTCTTCTACATATTTTTGGTAAAAAAAAATCACAATAGGTTTATATTGATTGGTTTGCACAAAAGTTATAGCGTCTACAAAATAGCGGATAGTTTTATGGCATTTTTATTATTATTTTTTTTTTATTAGTAATGGTGGCGATCTGCGATTTTTATCGTGACTGTGACATTATGGCGGACACATTGCACACTATTTTGGGACCATTGTCATTTATACAGCGATCAGTAGAGGTCGACCAATATGGGTTTTTCTGTGGCCGATGCCGATATTTAGAAATCGCGGTGGTCGATGGCCGATATGTGATGCCTATTTTTTTGAGCCGATATATTAGGCCGATTTTTTTTTTTTTCTCCCTTCATCTCATAAAATCTAACAGTTACACCCCTTTCACACTGGGGCGTTTTTCATGCACTTTTGGGCTAAAAATAGCACCTGTAAAGTGCCTGTAAAACGGCTCCCCTGCAGTCTCAGTGTGATATCCCGAGTGCTTTCACACTGAGGCGATGCGATGGCAGGATGTTAAAAAAAAATCCTGCAAGCAGCATCTTTGGAGCGGTCTGCTCGGCTGCCGAAGCGCCTGCAAAGCATTTCGGCATTGGCGATTCAGGGGCGCATTTAACCCCTTCCTCGGCTGCTAGCTGGGTTAAAAGCGCCCCGCTAGCAGCCGAATAGCGCCGCTAAAATTACGGTAAAGCGCCGCTAAAACTAGCAGCATTTTACCGTCAACGCATGCCCGCTCCAGTCTGAAAGCAACCTTAAGTGATACAGAAAATTTTTTACATTTCAACATTTATTAAACAAAACAAACCTCCAATCAGTTCACTTGTATGTAGAATTTAGATTAAAAAAAAAAACAAAAAAAACTATATCTTAAATATTAAAATACACAAAAACAGGTAATCAAAACTTTTGGACGAAAAAAAATGGACTAACTTTACTGCTTAGTCTTTTTTTAAATTTATTAGTGTATTTTTTTTTAAAAAATTGCGTTTGAAAGACCGCTGCGCAAATACCGTGTGACATAAAATATTGCAACTATTTTATTCCCTAGGGTCTCTGCTAGAAAAAATATATATATAATGTTTGGGGGTTCTAAGTGATTTTCTAGCAGAAAATACAGGATTTTTACTTGTAAGCAACAAGTGTCAGAAAAGATTTAGTCTTTAAATGGTTAAACTGAGAGCTTCTACACAAGGAGTTCATTCATAAGTGTAAACATTGTATCTCTTCAGGTTCTTTTTATCAGATTTGGCAGTCTGCCCAGAGAGGGGAGAAGTCAATTCACAGAAGATTTCAGGCAACTTGTATTGACTTCTATTACAGAAGTCATTTACAAGTAGTGCTGAAGTTATATCGGCCTTTTTTAACAGCACAATCGGCCGATGCCGATTAAGTAAAAGACACCAAATATCGGCCGATATATCGGTCGACCTCTAGCGATCAGTGCTAAAAAAATGCACTGATTACTGTGTAAATGACACTGGCAGGGAAGGGGTTAAACAGGGGGGCGATGAAGGGGTTAAGTGTGTCCTAGGGTGTGATTCTAACTGTGGGGGGGATGGGCTACCTAGGACATGACAGCAATCACTGCTCCCGATGACAGGGAGCAGTGATCTCTGTCATGTCACAAGACAGAACGGGGAAATGCCTTGTTTACATAGGAATCTCCCCGTTCATCCGCTCCGTGACACGATCACCGGGAGACCGGCGGACATCGAGTCCGTGGGTCCTGCTGGCACGGTCACACTGTACGCAGCAGGCGCACGTGTGCTGTTAGCCCTGCCAATTAAAGGGGACGTACAGGTACGCCCTTTTGCCCACCGCTGCCATTGTGCTGACGTACACCGGCGTGCAGCGGTCGGCAAGTGGTTACGGTTATTTCCGCAAAATGGTATGCAATAGGCTTCCATGTTTGATTGTCAAAGCTTAATTGAACAAGCTGAAGTTAGAAGCTGATCGGCTACCATGCACAGCCAAAACCAGATTTTGCACTCTCTAGTTTTAGTAAATCTCCCCCCCATAGTCTGGTAATCAGAACCCATCCCAGGGTCCCACAAATGGGAACTCCTCCACTACTCCGGCTCATATCTTGACACAGATTGCTCTTACTGTTCCCCTACCATGCACAGACAGAACCACCAGGTCTGGTCTCCTTCTGCATAAATCATCTCAGCAGCAGAAAGCGAGTCATGTAGGGGAAGACACATCACCATACAGAATCCTTTACTGGCAATATCCATTTATTTTATTAGGCACCTGTCTACTTGGTGGCTGCATTAGTTTTCTCATTTCTTAGGCATGTCAATGACCTGTAAGCACAAGACAGGTGACCACTCATGGTTCTCAAGTGGCTTCTGATGTTGTCTACTCTGTATAGCACTTTTCATCCTATAGATCTTTGGCAGCCATTCTCTACTGGTTTTTCTTTTTTTGAGTGGATCCTTTATTAACCGCTTGCCGACGGGCTCACGCCGATATACGTCGGCAGAAGGGCACGTAGAGGCAGATTAACGTACCTCTACGTTGCCCTTTAAGAAGCGGTTTGGGGGCGCGCGCGCGGCGACCACCGTGAGTGTGATCGCGGGTCCCGCAGACTCGATGTCCCGCGGGATACCCTTGATCGTCTCACGGAGAGGAAGAACGGGGAAATGCTGATTTAACTACTTCCATACAGGGCATTTTCACCCCCTTCCTGCCCAAGCCAATTTTCAGCTTTCAGCGCTGTCGCATTTTGAATAACAATTGCGCGGTCATGCTACACTGTACCCAAATGAAATTTTTTTTCATTTTTTCCCCACTAATAGAGCTTTCTTTTGGTGGTATTTGATCACCCCTGCATTTTTTATTTCTTGTGCTATAAACAAAAAAAAGTGACAAGTTTGAAACAATATTTTTTACTTTTTGCTATAATAAATATCCAAATTTTTTTTTTTTTAAACAAATTTTTTCCTCATTTTAGGCCGATTCGTATTCTTCTACATATTTTTGGTAAAAAATATCGCAATAAGCATATATTTATTGGTTTGCGCAAAAGTTATAGCGTCTACAAAATAAAGGGATAGATTTATAGCATTTTTATTATTATTTTTTTTACTAGTAATGGCGGTGATCTGCGATTTTTATCCTGACTGCGATATTGCGGCGGACACATTGGACAATTTTGACACATTTTTGGGACCATTCACATTTATACAGCGATCCGTGCTATAAAAATGCATTGATTACTGTATAAACGTGACTGGCAATTAAGGGGTTAACCAGGAGGGGGCACTGTAGGGGTTAATGTGTTGCTAGGGAGTGATTCTAACTGTGGGGGGAGTGGATTCACAAGGGGAAGAGACCGGTGTTCCTCTGTACAAGGAACACACCATCGGTCTCCTCCCATCTGACAGGACGTGGATCTGTGTGTTTACAAACTCAGATCCACGGTCCTGCTCGGTTACCGGGCAATCGCGGGTGCCCGGCGGACATCGCGGCCGTCGGGCACCGGGAGCCGGCGGCGCGCGCGCGCCCCCTGGGCTGCCTGGAAGGCTGCGCCGTCGTATGACGGCAGCCCAGAACAACAGCTGCACCGTCCCGCCGTCATATGACGGCGGGCGGGCAGCAAGTGGTTAAACAAGCATTTCCCCGTTCTGCCTAGTGACAGGACACTGATCACAGCTCCCTGTAATCGGGAGCGGTGATCAGTGTCGTGTCACACATTTAACCCCTACATCGCCACCTAGTGGTTAACCCCTTCAATGCCAGTCACATTTACACAGTAATCAATGCATTTTTAATTGCACTGATCGCTGTATAAATGTGAATGGTCGCAAAATCGCGCCAAAAGTATCCAATCTGTCCGCCATAATGTCGCAGTCACGATAAAAAATCGCTGATCGCCGCCATTACTAGTAAAAAAAAAATATTAATAAAAATGCCATAAAACTATCCCCTATATTGTAGACGCTATAACTTTTGCGCAAACCAATCAATAAACGTTTTTACCAAAAATATGTAGAAGAATACGTATCGGCCCAAACCGAGGAAAAAAAATGTTTTTTTAATATATTTTTTGGGGGATATTTATTATAGCAAAAAGTAAAAAATAATGCGTTTTTTTTCGAAATTGTCGAGCAGTAAGAATGGTCGCTGGTTCGAATCCCAACCACGACACTACCTGCCTGGAGTCTGCATGTTCTCCCTGTGTCTGCGTGGGTTTCCTCCGGGTACTCCGGTTTCCTCCCACACTCCAAAGACATGCTGGTAGGTTAATTGGATCCTGTCTAAATTGGCCCTAGTATATGTATGAATGTGAGTTAGGGACCTTAGATTGTAAGCTCCTTGAGGGTATAGGGACTGATGTGAATGTATAATATATATATGTAAAGCGCTGCGTAAATTGACAGCGCTATATAAGTACCTGAAATAAATAAAAGAAATAAAATAAATTTTTTTGTTTATAGTGCAAAAAATAAAAACCACAGAGGTGATCAAATACCACCAAAAGAAAGGTCTATTTGTGGGGGAAAAAAGGACGTTGATTTTGTTTGGGAGCAACTTTGCACGACCGCGCAATAGTCAGTTAAAATGACGCAGTCCAGAATTGCAAAAAAGTGCTCTGGTCTTTGGGCAGCCAAATGGTCCGGGGCTTAAGTGGTTAAAGCAGAAGTTTAGTGGACAGCAGCATTTTCCACAACGAGCAAGTCTTCACACTATGGTCTATTCTGGTGGGTCTGTGAGGTCCACGCTCCCTGCTGCCATCTTCTTCTGCTCTTCCAGTGGGCAACCGCTGGTTCTGTAACTTCTGCGTAGGTGTTCTGCAGTTACATTATCTCGGAAGCCGACTCTATTCTCAGCTCATTGCAGATGCCTGGCCTGAGCCAGAAGTGTACACAGTGCTGTACATGTGCTGCAGTCAGCGTACAATCAACAATTTTCTTGCAGACGGGTAAGTTAGTTTTTGGCAGAGGGGAAACACACAAAGTCACTTGTCCAGCAAAAAAACTGTTGTTGGAATATTCCTAAGGCGTACTCCTCTGATAGGTGGAATTGCACAGAAATGCTCTCACTGGTCTCATTTTGATGTGGATCACTTCGGCCGCAGAAGGTTTGATGACTCCTATGAGATATTCTATCTAGAAGGACGGACTTGACAAAGAGGTGCACTTCTTGACCTTGTGTTGATAATGTCACTACTAAGTGGTTTATGAAGACTTTGAAGCTGGTCTTGAGCCCATTAAGTCCGCCCCTGCTTTTGTTAGGCCACACCCACTTTGCATTATGCAGTGCTGAGTGTGCCCCTTTAACCACCTCCAGTATTAGGGAAATGGTGGCGGCGGGGTGGTTCTATTGTTCTGGGATGACGTCATATGACGTCGCCCCACTCTCTCCACACATGTGCGCCAGTGGTGGGAACGCATTGCGGCGATTGATGGCGCACCGTGTCGCCAGGACATGGCGCATCCCTGATCTCGGTAAAGAACAAATGTCCAATCACAGCTGATCACATGTAAACAACGAAATGCCGGTTATCGGCTTTCCTCTCCTCACACTGACAGAATGTGAGGAGAGGAGAGCCAGTCAGTGGCATTTCCTCAGGTGCTGCACTGATTACCAGTGCAGCCCCAACAGTGATGCCAATCAGTGCTGCCTTTCAGATCGCAAACCCCCCCCCCCCCCGATCTGGGAGAACGTCATATGCCGTCCGCCTGTATGAACGAATGTCCCTCCTGGCTGTCAATTGACAATCGGCTGGGGGGGGGGGGGGGGGGTTAAAAAATGATTAATTATAATAAAATAAATAATTTTTAACCACTCAACAGTGTTGTTTTTTTTTTTTTTTAATATCAAACGAATTCCTTTATAACCAAAATAACATTTTAATTCTCTCTTTGGTATACAAAGCTTATATTATTTAACTTGAGAGCTTCAACCAGCCATTTTTTAGGTAGAAGACAGCATGGTGGGGTTTGGGGAAAGTGTCAGTGTGGAGGTGTCTGATGGGGTCACATAGCTGGTAAAAGGACAGACGGCCATCTTCACAATCCAAATAGACCCCGACTTTCTGCAACGGAGACTCCTGGTCTATTGTCATGGCCTCCAAGTCATGTTCATCTGCAAACACATTCAGAATCATGGCTAAACTGTACGGTTTATCCTGTTTTGTATAAGACTCTGATACCATTTTCAAGTCTAAGGATAAAGCCAATGATTTGTGTGCAGTTTTATTTATCCAGTAACAAATTTGTCACATGGAATTTGTTTTTAGATTTTAGAATGACTATTAGATCAGTTAGGGATCTGTGCAATGTAAGTGAGATCAAGAAATCATCCAGGTCACAGACCTCAGGTTCCTCCATATCCTGTTCTTCTAGGACAGTTATGGGGTCAGTTATGTTACACAGCCCCTCAATGTGACGGATCTTTCTGGATAGGGTGCCTTTCTGGGTCTCCAGTTGCTGCATCAGAGTGGAAACCGACAAAGAGACCTTCTCTTCCTGTCTGGAGATCTCACTCAGGACTCTCTGTTCCTGGACCTCCAACTGTCTCCTCATATCCTCATACAGGGCAGTGACTCTTTTCTTCTCATTATCAGCTTTTTCCTGCGTTTTTCTCTTGTGGTCCTGTAGATTCTGGATTTGTCCTTCAATCGCTCCTCTTGCTGTAGTCACTTTTTCACAAATATTTCTCAGTTTTTCCTTCTTCTTTTCTGAAACCTTTCATAGAAGTTCCACTTCATGTCCTTTATGTTTCCCCACCAGACAGCAGGACACACATAGACAGACGGCGTCCTCGGAGCAGTAATACTCCAGAAGCTTCTTGTGGATGGAGCACTTTTTACTTCTGAACACATGGTCCACTGCCTTGTTGTGGGCTGTCAGGTGTTTCTCACACATAGAAGTCTCACATAGCAGACAAGTCTTGATAGCTGCCACCCTAAAATGCACACAATATGTACAGAAGAGCTCACTTTTCTCCTGTTCCATAGATAGGGAGTCTTCCACAGTGTTACTCAACCTAACTTTCTTCTCTGGCACAGGACACTCTGCATACTCCTCTCTGCACCCCGGACAGGGAAAAACTCCAGATACCTGCTGTGTATTCAGAGCAGTCACAAAACAGTTCCAGCAGAACCTGTGTCCACATCTCAGTGTCGCCAGTTCCATATGAAGGTTCAGGCAGATGGAGCAGCTCAGCTCTTCTCCAAGTGCAGCAGACGCAATTCTCGAAACAACAAAGAAAGAACAAAACTAATAATCACTTTGTATAAGTAGAATGGAGTCTTAGAAGGAAATAAAATAGCCCCCAACTTTTAGAATTAAATCAATAGCAAAACTAATCAGTCCCTTACTTTATGCCAGGCTGCTAAGTGTATTCCTGGACTCCAACATCTCTTTTGGGTCCCACATCCAATCACTAAGTTTTGCTGCCTTCATCTCTGTAACTTCTTTTTTTTTCAAATACACCCTTTGTTAACCAATGACACCATCAAGATACTAAGTCACTCCCTTGCTATCGCTCATCACAACTATTGTAATTTCCTCCTTGTTGGCCTATCAATTTCCTCCTTGTTGGCCAAGGCTGTCACTCTTTCAGTCTATCATGAATGCTGTGGCCAGACTTATCCACTTTACCAACAGTTCAGTCCCCACCCCTTCTGCCAATATCTCCACTGGCTTTATCTTGCTCAACAAATATAATTCTAAGTCCTAGTAAGAACATAAGAAAGCCATCCACAACACTGCCCCAAGCTACAGCACCAGTCTGGTCTCAAAATATCACCCAAACTGTCCTGATTGCTGCTCCCAGAACCTCCTGCTCTCTAGATCCCTTGTCTCCTCCTCCCATGCTCACCCATAGGAGCCTCTCCCATCCTCTGGTACTCCCTACTGCAATCTCTTTGACTATCACCTTCTCTATCTGCCTTTAGATGATACCTGAAAACTCACCTATTCAAGAAAACCTATCCTGCCCCCACCTAAAGAACTGGACTTTTATGCTGGTATGGGTTATGGCGGTGATCAGAGCACTGGTATGGGTTATGGCAGTGATCAGGATGCTGGTATGGGTTGTAGTGGTGATCAGGATGCTGGTATGGGTTATGGCGGTGATCAGAATGCCGGTATGGGTCATGGCGGTGATTAGGACGCTGATATGGGTTATGGCAGTGATCAGAACGATAGTATGGGTTATGGCGGTGATCAGAATGCTGGTATGGGTTATGGCGGTGATCAGGACACTGGTATGGGGTATGGCAGTGTTCAGAAAGCTGGTATGGCATATGGCAGTGATCAGAACGCTGGTGTGGATTGTAGCGGTGATCAGGACGCTGGTGTAAAGGCTAGCTGGAGGCTAGCCTGTATTTGTGGGAGGAGGCTGAGAGGGCTACTTAAGCCTCCTCCTCCTTCAGGCCAGGGCTCGTCGGCGTCTCTGGGTTCAATAGGGGGTGGGGCCTACACGTCACTTCCGGGTCGGCTGCAACATGGCGGCGGTACCTCTGTCGGTGCTTCGCTGGGGAGTTCGCCTGTCTACCCTCCTGCACCCATATTCACGGGTCCCTGTTTCTCCCGGTATTTCGGGGGGGGGGGTGCTCGGCCGCCGCTGCCACCAGCCACTCCTCTCCCCATTCAAAAAACAGCTCCATGAGGGAGCCACTCGCTGGCCAGCATTCTCTCCCCTTACCAGCTTGCTGCAGGGGGGAGCCGCCAGCCCGTTTTTCTGGGTGTTGGGGGGGGAGAAAGTCCAGCCAGCCGTCTGTTCCTCTCTGCACGGCGCCACGGGGCCGCCCGCCCGCTTCTCTCGGCGATCATGCCGGGGGAGGGGGGGGGGCCGTCCATCCATCCTCCACCCACCCTTCTTCCCTTCGGCAGCAGCTAAATCAGGTGCGGTCCGCCCGCTTCTCCCGGCGCTCGTGGGAGGGGGCGTTCGTCTTGTATAGCAGCTGCCGCCTGCTTCTTTTCCCTTTCATCCAGGTGCCTGCCAGAGCTGTGGGGAGCCGCCCACTTCTCACGGCGGGGGGGGGGCATCCAGCCATCACCTACGGCTCCATTTGGTTAGCGTGCTGTCTGCCCACCGGCTTCTCCCGGCGCCCAAAAGGGGGGGCGTCTATCCATCCAGCTGGGCACAATCCTGCATAGTTGGGGGGGGCCACCGCTGTCCCTCTGTTCCTGACAGTGCTGGGGGGGGCTGCCCGCCCGCTTCTCCCGCCACTCACACTGGGGGGAGGAGGGGGGGTTGTGCCGTCTGTCCGGTCATCCATCCTCCAACCACCCACTTTCCCCACAGCCCCATCTGTCCGGGGGGGTGCTGCCCGCCCACGTCTCCCGGCTCTCATGCCGGGGGAAGGGGGGGCACGTCCGTCCATTCTCCACCCACCCACTTGCCACTCGCCCGCCAATACACCTCCCTGGTACCACGCCATGCACCGTGGAGGGGACGCCCGCACGTCTCCCAGTTTTTCATAGCCGGGGGTGGCGCTCACACGACCGCTCACCTCCCGGTATTCACGTGGGGCATCATGTGGGGGGGGGGCCCGCATGCCTCCCGGGCACCCACCGCTGTAGTCATAAGTGTTCATATCGCAGCATTTCGGTCCCAGGACTTCTGTCATAGCGTTTCGGCACAGGTTTTCTGTCATAGCATTTCTGTTTAGGCGTTTAGTCTCATCGCTTGTTTTCCTGTCATGGCGTTTCCTGCCTCAGCATTTCTGTCTCAAATGTTCTGCCCCTCTGACTACAAGTCAGAACATCCTGCTGATTCCTGCAAAGGTCCATGATAACCTTTAAACATGAATTGTATTTTGATCTAAGACTATTTCTGTATTTTTCCCCACAGCATTTCTGTCATAGCGTTCAGCATTTCTGTCGCAGGGGTTCAGCATTTCTGTCGCAGGGGTTCAGCATTTCTGTCATAGCATTCAGCATTTCTGGCTCAACGTTCTGTCCAGCATTTCTGTCATAGCATTCAGCATTTCTCTCTTAGAGTTTTGCCCTAGCTTGCTGTCATAAGCGTTCAGCATTTCCATCTCAGCGTTCTGACCTAGCTTTTCTGTCATAGCTTTCTGCCCCGGCATTTCTGTCTCGGCGTACAGTCTCGGCATTTCTGTCATAGCGGTTCTGCCGTAGGATTTCTGTATAGCGTTTCTGGCTCAGGATTTCTGTCATGGCATCTCTGACCCAGGATTTCTGTCATGGCATTTTTTCTTTATTCGGTCCTGGCGTTTTCTGTCATAGTGTTCTGCCCCAGCATTTCTGGCTCAGCGTTCAGGCTCAATTTTTCTGTCTCGGCATTTCCGTCATAGCGTTTCTGCCCCAGGGTTCTGTCTTTGCATTTCTGCCATCAGTATTTCAGTCTCAGCGTTTCTGTCATTGCGTTTCGGTCATGGCATTTCTGCCTCAGTGTTTCTGCCCCAGGATTTCTGTCATCGTGTTTCTGCCTCTGCGTTCTGTCTGAGCGTTTTCTACCCCAGCATTTTCTGTCATGGCATTTCTGCCCCTGGGTTTCTGTCATGGCATTTCTGCCCCTGGGTTTCTGTCATGGCATTTCTGCCCCTGGGTTTCTGTCGTTACATTTCTGCCCCAGGGTTTCTGTCATTACATTTCTGCCCCATTGTTTTTGTAATTACATTTCTGCCTCAGGGTTTTTGTAATTACATTTCTGCCCCAGGGTTTCTGTCATTAAATTTCTGCCCCAGGGTTTCTGTCATTACATTTCTGCCCCAGGGTTTCTGTCATTACATTTCTGCCCCAGGGTTTCTGTCGTTACATGTCTACCCCTGGGTTTCTGTCGTTACATTTCTGCCCCTGGATTTCTGTCGTTACATTTCTGCCCCTGGGTTTCTGTCGTTACATTTCTGCCCCTGGGTTTCTGTCGTTACATTTCTGCTCCTGGGTTTCTGTCGTTACATTTCTGCCCCTGGGTTTCTGTCATTACACTTCTGCCCCAGGTATTTTCTGTCATTACATTTCTGCCCCAGGTATTTTCTGTCATTACATTTCTGCCCCAGGTATTTTCTGTCATTACATTTCTGCCCCAGGTATTTTCTGTCATTACATTCATGCCCCAGGGTTTTACTGTCATCACGTTTCTGTCTCAGCATTTAGTTCAGCATTTCTGTCATAGCGTTATTGTGCTCATGTTTCTGCCCTAACGTTTCTGTTTCAGTGTTCAGCCTCAGCATCTCTCAGAGGGGCATCGTTGTTCAGTCACAGCACATACTCCGGTAGCTGTTTCATCTTCGTTGTTTGTCATGTCTCAGTTTTTGTTCATGGTTGTACCTGCGTCAGGTAGCTAGGGCTCACATGTCAGGATCTGTCACGTCTACAGATCCATACGGGCTGAGGTTTCGTTTGTTAATGATTGTTGACCACAATCTTCTCGCCCGTATAACATACGTCATACGATGCACGTTCATTCACCACACCTGTATGATTACCCACCACGGTCTGTGGGTGCACCAGCCCTGAGTTTTCAGTTAATTACCTGTCTCTGCGCGGCAGGTTACTCGGGCTCACTCTTTACTCACTCGAGGGGGGGTCCATCATCAGGTTTATTCATGCGCAGTGGTCTTGGCATTTCCGCTCATACTTGGGTAGACACAGAGGGGCGTTGTTGTTCTCTTGTCTTGTCTGTTATTTCTCTTGTGCATGTTCTCAGGTTGGGCTGTATTGGCATTCGTTATCCCCTTATTGGTCCTTAAGTGGTAGGTTTGGGCAAACGTCATCATGATTCTGGATTCCACTCTCGGCTCGGATCTTGTCTAGGATGTGGCCTTGAAGACTGCTCAGGGACGTCAGTCTGGTCATCTTTTCTGTTCCCCAGCCGGTTCCAGGTAGGGGGGTTTTCAGTCACTTTGGGTATGACTGTTTTCATGCCATGGGACTTATTTCCCTGGGGTGGAGTCTGGCCCTCCTTCCTCGGTTCTGTTTTAGGCTCGGTTGTCAGGTCACAGGCTGAAGCACGACCCGATCGCATCAGGTGGGACCAGTATTCTGTGTCTGGCATGGTTTCTCCATGTTGTCAATACTTATTGCCATAGTGCATGGGCCTCATCCACCTACTCCATCACATCCTTCAGGTATTTAGCATTTTGAACTCCTACCAGTTGTTCTTTGGCACTCACCCTCGCACTTCCCCATACCAGTATGGCCAGGCCAGGGCTTGGGAGGGGTTTCACTGAGCACTTCACTGGTGTCCGTTCGTAGTTTCGATCTTCTCGGCCATTCATTTTGCAGGGGCTACTCGGGGCAGCCATTGCTCCCCTTCCCCCACGCATCCTCATTTACAAGCAGTTCATTCTCATTTCTGGGTCGTCTCGGACTTCAGGCCCTGTCCAATCATTCACGGGATGTTTAGTTGGGTTCTTGGTAGCTTCACAGGTCTGTAGGGGGTTCTGTCTCATCACCAAGTCGGGGGGGGGGGAATGTTTTTCCGGTCATAGGGGACACTTTTCGGATACATACTGTTGCCATCCGGGTGAACGCTACTACTCTTGATCGATTGTTACCTTCCCTTCTTCACCTAAATTTGTGTCTTTTGCCCTCTTTTCAGGCATACCTCAGGCCTTGGTGCTTAGGACTATCACTTTCTCACTCGAAGACTCTGACTACAAGTGTAAAGGCTAGCTGGAGGCTAGCCTGTATTTGTGGGAGGAGGCTGAGAGGGCTACTTAAGCCTCCTCCTCCTTCAGGCCAGGGCTCGTCGGCTGGGTTCCCACCCACCCGTTTCCCCCAATCTTCATACATACTCATACTCATATTACTTTTACTTTTTCTTACATTCAGGGTATGCCCTCTTTTCAGGCATACTGACCAGTCAGGCCAAGGCATACCTCAGGCCTTGGTGCTTAGGACTATCACTTTCTCACTCGAAGACTCTGACTACAAGTATGAGTTATGGCAGTGATCAGAATGCTGGTATGGTATATGGCAGTGATCAGAACGCTGGTATGGACTGTAGCGGTGATCAGGACGCTGGTATGGGGTATGGTGGTGATCAGAACACTGGTATGGGTTATGGCAGTGATCAAGATGCTGGTATGGGTTATGGCGGTAAACAGAACGCTGGTAAGAGGTATGGTGATGATCAAGACACTGGTATGGTGTACAGCGGTGATCAGGACACTGGTATGGGGTATGGTAGTGATCAGAATGCTGGTACGGAGGTGATCAGGAAACAGGTATGGGTTATGGCGGTGATCAGGGCACTGGTATGGGGTATGGCAGTGGTCAGGATGCTGGTATGGGTTGTGGCAGTGATTACAATGCTGGTATGGGTTATGGCGGTGACAAGAACGCTGGTATGGGTTATGGCGGTGATCAGGATGCTGGTATGGGTTGTGGTGGTGATCAGAATGCTGGTATGGGTTATGGCAGCGATCAGGATTCTGGTATGGGTTATGGCGGTGATCAGGATGCTGGTATGGGTTGTGGTGGTGAACAAAATGCTGGTATGGGTTATGGCAGCGATCAGGACACTAGTATGGGTTATGGTAGTGATCAGGATGCTGGTATGGGTTGTGGTGGTGATCAGAACACTGGTATGGGTTATGGCAGTGATCAGGATGCTGGTATGGGTTGTAGTGGTGATCAGGATGCTGGTATGGGTTATGGCGGTGATCAGAATGCCGGTATGGGTCATGGCGGTGATCAGGACGCTGGTATGGGTTATGGCAGTGATCAGAACGATGGTATGGGTTATGGTGGTGATCAGAATGCTGGTATGGGTTATGGCGGTGATCAGGACACTGGTATGGGGTATGGTGTTGATCAGGATGTTGGTATGGGTCATGGCGGTGATCAGAATATTGGTATGGGTTATAGTGGTGATCAGGACACTGATATGGGTTGTGGCAGTGATCCGAACGCTGGTGTAGGTTATGGCAGTGATCAGAATGCTGGTATGGGTTATGGCGATGATCAGGATGCCAATATGGGTTATGGCGGTGATCAGGATGCTGGTATGGGTTGTGGTGGTGATCAAAATGCTGGTATGGGTTATGGCAGTGATCAGGATGCTGGTATGGGTTGTGGCAGTGATTAGAATGCTGGTATGGGTTATGGCGGTGACAAGAACGCTGGTATGGGTTATGGCGGTGATCAGGATGCTGGTATGGGTTATGGCAGTGATCAGGATGCTGGTATGGGTTGTGGTGGTGATCAGGACGCTGGTATGGGTTATGGCAGTGATCAGAACGATGGTATGGGTTATGGTGGTGATCAGAATGCTGGTATGGGTTATGGCGGTGATCAGGACACTGGTATGGGGTATGGCGGTGATCAGGACACTGGTATGGGTATGGCGGTGATCAGGACACTGGTATGGGTATGGCGGTGATCAGGACACTGGTATGGGTATGGCGGTGATCAGGACACTGGTATGGGGTATGGCAGTATTACAGGCAGCACTGGTGACACTGGGGCTGGTGACTGGCTGGATTGCTCAGAGACACTGGGTCAGGCTGACACTGGTGTTCTTACAGACAGGGTAACAGGCTGTGTTTTACTCACAGGCTGCACTAATGGTTCTGTCTGCTCTCACAGGCGATCTCTTTGAGAGGAGAGAGAACCAATGTTTACTTTCACTTTAATCGTTTACTATGTGAGCACTGTGATTGGACACAGCGATCACAAGGTACAGGACCAATAATGTTTATGTACTGTGGACAGACAGGAAGTGGTTAAATAATCTTCAAGCCTAAGTGTAAAAAAAGGAAAACCAGTTTTTGTTGCAATGTTCACCTTTCGCCCATTCCGGCAACTTCATCTGAGCCCAGGTCATCTTAGACCTGACCCCCCCAGCCTGTGATTGGACGGTGAACGGAAACCACCCAACTGCTGAACTTAACAAAAAGGGACACGCAAGAGACATGCGGCACATGTTGTGCGCTGCAGCAAAAATTGGATGTGGTTATATAGGTGCAGTGTAAGGGATGTCATTATATAATAATGGATATGAGTTGATGTGAATGGGGCCCCATATATCAGGGATGTGTTCTGTACAGAGTCCATACTGTCCTCCAGAGGCGGCTCTAGGCTTTGTGAGGCCTTAGGCAAAACTTCGACATGAGGTCCCACTGATGCCCTTGAACTATGCAGCAGGCCTTCCCAGATTGAGATGCTGGTGCGGTGGATGGGAAAAGTGACGTGCGCAGACGCAACATCACTCCTCATTGGCTGGTAGGCAGAACATCAGGAGTCTTAGGTTACGCGAGAAGTGAGTGTAACAGGGCTTTTAACGTTGCCTGCATACAGAGGCATTAAGATGTCCTGTCATCTCTAAAATAAAGGGCTGCAGATCAGATGTTCGGCACGCTTAAGTGAGACAGGGCTCTTAACGCTGCCTGAGCACAGCAGTGTTAAGGTCCCCTGTCAATCAAAACTGGGGTAATGTGTGTTGCACTACCCCTGAAGGAGCCGCTTGGTAATTTTGGGTTCCCTGTTCTGCGCCTCCACTCCAAGAACACCTTCAGCCCCTCTGACACACCTGGTTGATTGAATCACTACAGACACACATAGCGTATAGTACCTTTCACCTTACTGTAGGATATAGGCAATAAACAATTACACACGTGTTTAGTGGTAGACACTATTTGTCTAGAATTAGGAACTTGCATAAATGATAAAAAATCCAGTTCACAAAGCAGAGTAGAACTGCCCTCAGGTAATAAAGGTAAACAAATATATCTATAAAAGCAGCTCTACATCAATAGCAAAAAAATCAATGCGAGAAAAGGTAAATCAATATTTAGCAACACAACTGTAATCTAAACATGTTTAAAGAAATAGAAGTTTCCTAATTGTTTTCGAGTGCACTCGAAAAAATGAGAGAAGGTGGGGTCCCCCTTTAAATGGCAACAACAAACTGTGCAGGGCCAGTGCAAGGATTTTTGTTTACTTATCCCTGGTCCAAGAAGTGACGTCATACAGGGGAGGGCTGGCAGCCTGTCCAGTCAAGTGGCCCATTGAACCACCAAATCAGCTCATCCATGCCCACCTGGTTTTTCAATGCAGCCTCACCAGTGCTGCCTCATCAGTGCCCATCAATGCAGACTCATCAGTGCCCATCAATGCAGCCTCACCCTGTGCCACCTCATCAGTGCCCATCAATGCAGCCTTATCAGTGCCCATCAATGCAGCCTTATCAGTGCCCATCAATGCAGACTCACCAGAGTTGTAGTTTCCTCTGCCCTGCTCGGGAGCTTGAGCGCGGACTACAACTCCCGGAATGCAACAGCAGCCGGATGGGCCGCCGGCCCAATTTCCTACAGAAGAAAAAAAAAAAGGCAGCGGGCAGCAGCTGCCAGCTGTTTTCAACATAGATTAGAGTGGCCTAGGGGGCACTCTGCCCCCCTCCCGGCCCAGCCTGTCCCTGACGTCATACATGACACTTCACGGTCTGTGTACAGGAGGGTGGCTGAGTGGATGAAGGTCTGCTGAGCTACGGCCGCCCTTCCCAGTGCCACCCATCATGACAGCACCGGGCCCGCAGGTGGGACAGTGGTGCCCGGTAAACATGGTGAAGGGGGTTGCACATTGTGTCAGTGGTGGAAGTGATAGGCGGCTTCCCAGCCACTTGTAACACTTCCAGATGAAAGGCGACAGTCAGCTTTACTATAGTACACACACTTCGAGCTGCTATAGGGGCTGGGGATTAGGATTTTACTGCCCCCCTATCCTGGTGCCCTGAGGTGGCTGCTTAAGCCACCATATGGTAGTGCTGGCCATAGCCCTAGGGCCACTACAGTTATAGGGCAGTCTTTAGGCTCGGTTCACATGTGATTCGCACCACACTGCAGTGCAAATCACATGTGAAGTCTGTGCTATGCGATTTCTGCCATACAGATAGTATTGCTGAATTTGCATCGCATTTGGACCAAGGTCATGCAGGACCCTTTTTTGGTCCACACCAGAATCGGATCGCATGGGTGTTCCCACCCATGCGATCCGATTCACGTCTAAATTGACAGTTTACACAGCAATATGTGAACCGATCTGGGGGTGTCATTAACTTTGTATTGACACTTTCAGCGGTTCGCATAAGGCAGTGTGAACCGAGTCAGGTGCGATGCAGGAACCGGCAGTGGATTCACAGGGTTCTCGCATCGCACCAGTGTGAACCGAGCCTAAGTGTTGGTTCACACTGCAGCGATGTGGGAACCCTGCGAATCCGCTGCGGGTTCCCGCATCGTATGTCTCCCGGTGGCAGTTCACACTGCCTTATGTAAACTGCTTGGAGGGTCAATACAAAGTTAATGACACCCCCCAAATCAGTTTGCATATCGCAGTGTAAACTGCAAATTCGGACAGGAATCAGATCACATGGATGTGAACACCCATGCGTTCCGATTCTGCTGCAGATCAGAAAAGAGGTCCTGTGCGAGTTTGGTCCGAATGCGATACAAAATCCAGCCATACAATGTGTATAGCTGAAATCGCACAGAAGTCGCATGTGATTTGCACTGCAGTGTGGTACAAATCACATCCGATGCTGAACATTGCTGCAGTGTGAACTAGCACTAAGTCCTAAATCTTCATCTCTAGCAGCTGTGAATAGGGCCTGCGGCACTATTAGGGCCAAAGAATACCAGGGTGGGCAGTTCCTATAGATGGCAGAAGATAATGGCCGACTGGCCTTTTTACCTGACCTGGGGATACAGCAACAATGGTTCCTCTGATCAGGAGTTAGCTCATTCTGGGTTGCCTGTGGCGACTCCGCTGGGTGGTGCCCAGATCTGTATTCTGGAAATAACTTCATGCCTTTCTTCAGAAGTGATGGTGATAGGCAGTGTGGATTTCTCTGTGGTGGTGCAGTGCAGTGGGATTCTCTCTCTCTGATGGTGCAGTGGGATTCTCTCTCTCTCTGATGGTGCAGTGGGATTCTCTCTCTCTCTGATGGTGCAGTGGGATTTTCTCTCTCTGATGGTGCAGTGGGATTCTCTCTCTCTGATGGTGCAGTGGCATTCTCTCTCTCTCTGATGGTGCAGTGGGATTCTCTCTCTCTGATGGTGCAGTGGCATTCTCTCTCTCTGATGGTGCAGTGGGATTCTCTCTCTCTCTGATGGTGCAGTGGCATTCTCTCTCTCTCTGATGGTGCAGTGGGATTCTCTCTCTCTCTGATGGTGCAGTGGGATTCTCTCTCTCTGATGGTGCAGTGGCATTCTCTCTCTCTGATGGTGCAGTGGGATTCTCTCTCTCTGATGGTGCAGTGGGATTCTCTCTCTCTCTGATGGTGCAGTGGGATTCTCTCTCTCTCTGATGGTGCAGTGGGATTCTCTCTCTCTCTGATGGTGCAGTGGGATTCTCTCTCTCTCTGATGGTGCAGTGGGATTCTCTCTCTCTGATGGTGCAGTGGCATTCTCTCTCTCTGATGGTGCAGTGGGATTCTCTCTCTCTGATGGTGCAGTGGCATTCTCTCTCTCTGATGGTGCAGTGGGATTCTCTCTCTCTCTGATGGTGCAGTGGCATTCTCTCTCTCTGATGGTGCAGTGGGATTCTCTCTCTCTGATGGTGCAGTGGGATTCTCTCTCTCTGATGGTGCAGTGCAGTGGGATTCTCTCTCTCTGATGGTGCAGTGGGATTCTCTCTCTCTCTGATGGAGTTCTGGGTGCACTTCCCCAAAATTCCCCCGGGATTCTGGATCTCTCTCCCTCCTCTTCAGCTGGGCATGCTGGGGGCTGCAGTTTCTTCCCTTAGTTTTGCAATGTCCACCACTCGAGACTACATTACCCACAATCCTCCTCTGTTTCATTTTAGTGTTTTTTCCCCCTTGTCCAATAAGAAGGAGGGGGAAGAAACACAGTACCGTGGTGAGAGGAGGAGAGGGGGGGGGAGAAGAGCCCTCAGCAGCTTCTCTCTCTCCACACAGACACAGACAGCTGCTCTGTTTTTCTGCTGCTCTGCTCAACTCTGACAGGAGGAAGGAGGAGGGATGGGCAGGAAGCAGAGAGAGAGGGAATGCCCTCCATTTTTTTAGCGGCGGCTCGAGCAGGGGGGTGAAGGAGATCTCCTCGGACCCGCTCCTGTCATTTGCCGGCGGCATATATCAGGCAAATTCGGCGATGGCGAGGCCCCTATGATGGCGAGGCCTGAGGCGATCGCCTAATTTGCCTAATTGGAGAGCCGCCTCTGCTGTCCTCCTCCCCCTCTGTACACTCGCCTTGTGTGTCCTGTGATAGCACTGCTGTGTCACACCTTTCCCAGAGCCTGCCTTTTGTACTACACAGGAGCTGGGAGGGGGAGGAGTCAGGACAGGAAGTCACAGCCTGCAGGCAGCAAGGGACCATGGGATATGTAGTCCTTAGACATGGACATGCGGGAAGCCGCAAAGCATGCTGGGGATCTAGGAAGCTATGGGAAAAGAAGGCACATGGAGGAAAGAGGAGAACGTGCAGGTGAGACAGGCAGAAAATACAGGAGGAGGAGGGGCAGCGATGTAACAGATCAAGTTGGTGGAAGAACTATAAGTCCCAGCAGACACCTAAGAATAGGGATTTCTGGGAGATACAGGGGGTCTAACTGGCCACATGCTTCTCATTTCTCTGTTCCAGGTGAGGGAAGGTTAGTCAAAGAACAATGAGAATAATTTAGATCCTCAGTGTTGGGGAGACATTTGTAAAATGTAGATGTAAAATTGTGTCCGTTACAGCGGGGTCCGTCCACCAAATAAGATTTCACTTTTTGGGGGTCATCATTGTGCTTTTTTTTTTTTTTTTTAACCACTTCCATACCACCCCTATTCTGGCACTCCTCTGTAAAAAATCATAATTTTCTGCTAGAAAATTTACTCAGAACCCCCAAACATGTTTTTTTTTTTTAATCAGAGACCCTAGGAAATAAAATGGCGATCGATGCAACTTTTTATGTCACATGGTATTTGTGCAGCAAAGTTTTTTGGGGGAAAAAAAAACAGCTTCCTGAATTAAAAAATAAACAAAACAGTAAAGTTAGCCCGATTTTTTGGTATAATGTGAAAGACGATGTTACACTGAGTAAATAGATACCTAACATGTCACGCTTTAAAATTGCGCACTTTTGTGGAATGGCGCCAAACTTCGGTACTTAGAAAATCTCCAAAGGCGACGCTTTAACATTTTTTACAGGTTACATGTTTAGAGTTTTGTAATACTGACATATAATCACACACATAGGTTGGACTTGATGGACTTGCGTCTTTTTTCAACCTCACCTACTATGTTAAACAAAAAAAAAAAAAAGAGTTACAAAGGAAGGTCTAATGCTAGAATTATTGCTCTCGCTTTAACGCTCGCGGTGATACCTCACATGTGTGGTTTGAACGCCGTTTACATATGTGTATGAGCGACTTACGTATGCGTTTGTTTCTTTTTGAGCACGTGGGAACGGGGGCGCTTTGAATAATTTTTTCTTATTGCTTATTTTACTCTTATTTTTTTATTTTTACACTTTTTCTTTAAATTTTTTTTTTTTTTTTTGATCACTTTTATTCCCATTACAAAGAATGGAAACACCCCTTGTAATAGGAATAGTGCATGACAGGTCCTCTTTATGGAGAGATGTGGGATCTATAAGACCCCACATCTCTCCTCCAGGCTGGAAAGACTGAGATCAATAATAAATAAATAAACGATCGCGGCCTTTCCAGCCGAGTCCCCAGCAATGTTTACGTCCGCTGGCCCGGACGTGATGTCATAGTCACATAGTTACATAGTAGGTGAGGTTGAAAAAAGACACAAGTCCATCAAGTCCAACCTATGTGACGTCATAACGTCGCGCCCGGGCCTCCGAAGGTCATAGAGATGACTGGGGACCATTTGAGGAGGCAAATAAGCAGAGCTTCCCGTTATGGGTGGAGCTCCGCTTTAAGGTTGTCTGTAATGAATGTGATATTTATCAGGATGTCTGTTATTCTTCTCAGATTTACTTTGTTTTTTCCTTTGGGCGGGGGTAATAACAATCTTGTAGGGGAGGCGTTTTGCTATGCCTTTTATTCAATGCATTAACCGCTTGACCTCTGGAACGTTTAACCCCTTTTCATGATCCCCACAGCGATATTCAGCACTGCGCTACTTTAACTGGTAAAAGCGCGGTCATGCAACACTGTACCCAAATTACATTTATATTATTTTTTTCTTCGAACAAATAGAGCTTTCTTTTAGGCCGGGTTCACATATGTGCTGCCGCGGGTTTGTGCCTGGGGACCGCTGCGTGTCTGTTCATCGGTTCAGGTGCGATTCAGGTCCGAATTTTGACCTGCGTGAACTGGCTTCATTCAGAGCCGCTCACACTTACCTGTCATGTGAATTGGATGGGGGGAACCTCAGGTCGGGTGCATGCTTTGGCCAATCATCACACAGCAATGCTCTGCTATCTCGCAGTGCATTATGGAGCGTTCCGCGGCGCTCGAATTTGCTGCAAACGCCCCATAATTTTCGCTCTTCGGTGAACACGTTCGACCCGAACATCAAGCTCATCCCTAATAAGTCAAAGAACAGCGCAGACAGTGTATTGACCCTTAGCAGCCAATCAGCTTTGTTCTAATGTGAATTTTTTTTTTTTTTGTCATTTGCACTGTTAGGCTTGATTCACATCTATGCATGTTGCTTTTGAGCGTTTCTGCAGTGCTCTTTGCGGTGCTTGCCGTGTTTGTGAAAATGCGTTTTTTCCGCGTTTTGCGTTTTTTTTTTTACAGTGTTTTTTTTATACTGTATATAATATAGTGTTAAAAAAAAAGAAAGGAAAAAAACGCAAAACACGGTAAAAACACACCAAAAACGCAGTAAAAACGCGGTACTTGCGTTTTGGATGAGAGTCCATTGAATTCTATTACATGCAAAACGCTGCATTTTGCATGAAAAAAAGTCCCCGACCCTTTCCAAAAACGCAGAGGCACAAAAATCCATTTAATATAGTGTTTAAAAAAAAGAAAGAAAAAAAAAAAAAACGCAAAACACGGTAAAAACATACCAAAAACGCAGTAAAAACGCGGTACTTGCGTTTTGGATGAGAGTCCATTGAATTCTATTACATGAAAAATGCTGCATTTTGCATGAAAAAAAGTCCCCGACCCTTTCCAAAAACGCAGAGGCACAAAAATGCATTGATGTGAACATGTTCCATAGGAACGCATGTTAAAAAATTCCCATGCATTTCTGCAAAATGCATCAAAAAACGCATTAGTGTGAATAGAGCCTAAGGCTGGATTCAAAATGCAAAAAGCAATAAAAATGCATAGGTGTGAATCCAGCCTAAAAATCTGTGGCTCTCAGCTGCTAAATCTGGTCAGCATGGGCCAATCACCCCATTGTACAACTTCTATAAATCTGACTAAGGCTCCATTCACACTAGTGCGTTTTTTGATGCATTTTGCATTTTGCAGAAATGCATGGGAATTTTTTAACATGGGTTCCTATGGAACATGTTCACATCAATGCCTTTTTGTACCTCTGCATTTTTGGAAAGGGTCGGGGACTTTTTTTCATGCAAAATGCAGCGTTTTGCATGTAATAGAATTCAATGGACCAGCATCAAAAACGCAAGTGCAGCGTTTTTGCAGCATTTTTACAGCCTTGTTGATGCATTTTTGGTGTTTTTTTTTTTTTTTTTAACTGTATACAGTCTAAAAAAAACTGTAAAGAAAAAAAAACGCAAAATGCCGCAAAAACGCTGTAAAAATGCTACAAAAACGCTGCTCAAAAACGTGGCAAGCATCACAAAAAAAACTCCAAAAACGCTCAAAAGCAACATGCATAGATGTGAATCGAGCCTTATAGTGTACAACTCACGGAATGCTCTTCCCGACTTGCATTGTGTGTGTGCCACTAATAAACCGTTTTGTAGCAATTCATGTTCTATTTGGAAACCAAAACCCGTCCTCTGATTCCAGTGAGAAGATCTGTCATCTGTGCATCATCGCTATGACCTGGACATCTAAAAGGTTGTAAAGTTCCTTTTATTTCTACAAAGGAAAATAAATCAGGAGATTTTACAGAATAAAAGTAATACTGTGCATAGCTACAATGTGTGTTATAATCTGTTCCTTCTCATCTTAAATAATGTATTGCACCCCTATACAGAGCCTTGGGTTTACTAATTATCTCCTGCTGTGGCTCTCTGATCCTCAAATACTCCTTGACAATTGACATCTGTACAGTTATGCCTAGAAATGTATAGCAAACCTGAACAAACCAATCCAGGGCAAAGCAACAGGTTCTCTTTCAATTAGTCACAAAGGCCACATATGACAATCAGCCCAATGGGACCTCCTGCACTGATTTGTCAGTCTCTTGAGTCAATATATAAAAATTGCTATGTAGATACCTTTTATCTATGGTTGCATGACTGCTGACCCTTTGGCTAATCTTTCTTTCTCTCTGGGTGGTGGTTTTGGACTTTCAGGGGCTAATGTTGAGGAAGGAAGTGATCTACTGCAGGAACAGTATTGCAATAGACTTGCGTCCCTCGGCTGTAGGGGTTGGCCTTTACTGTCGGAGCTTGTGCACATGTGCATCAAAAGAAACAGACATGAATGGGCAGCACACAACGAAGGAGTCTCTAATCTTTCCAAACAAAGGGCCAGTTTATTGTCCTTCAGACTTTAGGAGGGCCAGACTTTGTCTAGTGGGAGTGGATGTAACCAACGCCCCATCATTGGTATCAATGGGAGGAATAGGGCCCCTTCGCTGGTGGTTGTGGGAGGAAGGGTGCCAAATCGCCATTGTCAGTGGGAGAAATAATCCCATCGTTGGTATCTGTGGAAGGAAGAATGCTCCATCACTGGTGTCAGTGATATAATGCCCAAAGGGCCAGATAAGGGCAAGCAAAGGGCCACGGTTTGGAGACTACCAGGGTAGTATATTACTTTTAATGAACATTAATTACAGCAATGGCCATGTTTCACCTCCTTTCTTATCCCTTTTAAATTACCTGTTGATCCTGCCAGTTTCCAGTTGTGCTTTAGACTTTTGGTGAAGGGCCGACAACACTTTCTGGCTGCCACTGAAATGGTCTCTGCATTGTTGGCCCTTCACCAAAAGTCTAAAGCACAACTGGAATTTGGCAGGATCAACAGGTAATTTCAAAGGGATATGAAAGGAGGTGAAACGTGGCCATTGCTGTAATTAATGTTCATCAAAGGGATATAAAAGAAAGTGAATATTTGCTTTTGTCTGGAGAAACACTTTAATGCCTCCCTCTTAGTGGCACAAACTCACCTATCATTCAGTCCCTCACCATTCTTTTCACCTGATAAGAGGTAAGAAAATACTTCTACATCTGGGAAGCATTGGACTCAATCACTTTCCACTCATGGGAGAGTGCTTGTGATTGGCCCGATATTGTCACATTTGGGGGAACAGACCATACTTAGGCCTGTGTAAGCTTCAACTAGATCAACTCAGAGTTTTCACATTCCGGGAAAAGAAGATGAATATGTGTTGCTTTGCATTATCCATGGTCATTATGAGTAGTCTTGTCCTTCCTGTTGGATTTTATATTATGGAGACATGGGACAAGATTCAGAACACCCAAAACTTCACAATGAGTAGAAACAGAAGATTAAATTATAATGGGCAGTCTCCACAAGATAGACGAACCCTGTGGGTGACCCAACCTACTAGACTTCAGCCATCACTGGAGTGTCCCATTTGGGTGGGCTGATGATTTAATAACAGATTAGTCTATAAATGGGTGTTTAATTGGATTGACATTGATCTAGGCCATCGTAAGGCTGAGGTCAGGCCTCTATCAGGATAGGCATCAATGGGCTATCTTGAGAGATGAGCGGCTCCTCCACGCTCAGTGTCCAGGCCAGGCCAGCTTGTGCAGTGATCTAGCTGCGTTTTCCAGTCGTTCTCTGTACTCCAACTCACTGTAATTCCCCTTCGGTACCCCAGGCAGTCCATACAGAGCCCCCCAGCAACAGCCGGCAATCACACCTGTGGAGTCACTGTCACCTGAAAGTGCAAGAAATGAAAAAGACAACGTCAAAACACGAGAGTACACCGAATAGTGTGTCCACAAATAACTATGAATGCTTTCCCATCCGCCCCGGGATCCCTTTAAAAAGGGCTCAGGGTCGTGAGGGATCGGCGATCATGTGACCACAAACTCATACACCGAAAACCAAAGTCTTCAAAAACGTACCAGTAATTATCATTACTAAGTAGGAAGCAGAGGCTGCTTATGTATTTTTGATAATAGGATTGAATTGGCTCACCTCCATGGAACATAGAGCAGCTACATAGCTCCTCCCATGAGTCCCCTGCCCCCAGCAGAGCATCGTATGCGATCATTGGAGCATCATGGCCACTCCTCCCCGCCCAGTCATCCAAACACCAGCGAGCATACTCCTTGTCCCTCTCTTCAGGACCATACAGAGGTGGAAACACAGCTGGTCCAGTACCCTGAGATAGACCTCTCTCTGACAGGTACCTAATGAGGAAACACAAGTGTGATAACCGCACTACAATGACATCATCAATTAAATAAATAAAATGCGTGCAGATCTAATGCTTTACCCAATGACCATTTTAATAGAATAAAAAAAGAGTGCCAATAACATACTCACAAATTGCCATGGGCAAGGAAGCGTAGAATGCACAAGGGGCTTCAAATGCAGGAAGGTCAGGATATGGGCGCCATACACCAAGACCCAGACAGCACATGATCCACACTCCCTTATCTCTCCCATCTGAACACCACCAGCATCATGCACACTCCCTCACTTCTAGCATTATCTGCATTCCCTTACCTCTCCCAGCTGACTACCACAAGCATCATGTACACTCCCTTACCTCTCCCAGCTTTCTCGGAAGTAATCCCACACTTCCACGTGGCACTCAAAATCCTTCCCTGTGGAGCGGATATACTCCAGAGCCACGGGAAGAGCCTCTAACAAACGCAACCCCCATAATTCCAGGGGGACCCTCTGTACCGCCAGAGCTGTAAAGAGGGCCGATGCCAGAGATCCAAGGTACCCTGCAAGAGAAAATAGAGAGACAAGGATCAATATATATGAATATACCAGAGTATCTATCTGTGGATGGGGTGAATGAACTGGGTGGCCATTGCAAAATATCCATATTCTCTCTAGAGGTGTTTGAGTGCAGTGCCCTAAAATTTACCCCCTTATAGGCCACATCTAAAATGTAGGAAATCCACCAAAATTGACCATGTGACATCACCGAAAGTGTATTATAAATACAAAATCTGTACAAGTGCAGAAAGTATAAATACAATTTATATTTTGTATAGTGATAGACTGTTATATTTTATGGTACATGATAACTGAAGACCCAACTGCAGCCATCTTGATCTTGAAACATGACCAACCTGTGGGGTGGTTGTGAGTCATTTGTCCGCTCTCCACACTGATAGCAACCAGGAGAGGCAGCTCTGATGGTCGGGGAAATCTGGGAAAAGAATATACTCCAAATAAAAATGTATACCGGTATATATATATATATATATATATATATATATATATATATATATATATAGCATTGGTGTAACATCAGAGAAACATTTTCAAGTGGTGCTGGGACTTCCAGTACTTATTTGTTAGGAGTGATGGAGATACACAAATTCAATCATCGCTCCAGTTTGACTGCTCACATAATACAAGGATCCCCCTCCAGTGTAAAAATACAACATGAGCACCAAGCCAAAGGGAGAGTCCAAAAATGCTTTAATAGTTCTTTAGCAACTTCACAAGGACAGCCAACCTGTCCCGGCAGTCACAAAAATTAAAGGTTTTGAAAACTTTCATGGATTTAGGAAAACTATTTATTACATCTACATCATTCTCTACCCTCTTAAGGTTCCTATCTCACATGCCTATATTCTAATGCCCTGTACACGCGATCGGATTTTCCGACAACAAATGTTGGATGTGAGCTTGTTGGCTGAAAGTCTGACCGTGTGTATGCTCCATCGAACATTTGTTGTCGGACTTTCCACCAACAAATGTTGGCTAGCAGGTTCTCAAATTTTCCGCCAACAAAACTTACACAAGTCAGACGCACAAAAGTTCAGGCATGCTCGGAATCAAGCAGAAGGAGCTGCACTGGCTATTGAACTTCCTTTTTCTCGGCTCGTCGTACGTCTTGTACGTCACCATGTTCCCACGTTCGTAATTGTTGGCCGACATTTGTGTGACCGTGTGTATGCCAGACAAGTTGGAGCCAACAACCATCAAAAAAAATTCCACTGTTTTGTTGTCCGAAAGTCCAATCGTGTGTACGGGGCATAATACTGGGGCCGACTTGGACAGGAGCCATTTACCCTACCAGCATGCCTTTAGGAGTGTGGGAGGAAATCAAAGTACCCGGAGGAAATCTATGCAAGCACAGGGAGAAAGTGCACACCCTATGCAGATAATGTCCTGATCCAAACCAGGAACCCTCCAGCGTTAACAGCCCTGAACAGAATTAGAATGCATCTAAATACAGTAAAGACTTTGTTGGTCAAGCTTGTTCATGCAACTTCCTAAACCTTTAAGCCCTGATAAGGGGGCGATTTTGGGGCCACCAAAATGCGTTAACTTTCTGTGCAATGTTGCTAAAGAACATTTTTAACATTTTATACTGCATACATCACTCCTACACAAACTTATTGCCCTGGAAAAATTCTGCAAAGTACATTGAGGGTCATATAAAAATTGGTGGAAAGTGTTGCATGTCTATAGTAACTGAATCATAGCTGCTCTGTATGAAAGCAGAGCTAAGCTAAATCAAGATCCTAGAATATTATCCCACCATGTGTAACCTAATCTGCAAAACCACCCCCCTTACACCTACCTTACAGAGATTCCCAGCCTACTTTGGACCCAGTGCCCAGGTGTGCCGAAGGGTGGGATTTGTGTGCAGGACATGCTGCTGATTGGTTGTTTAGGTAAAGGAAACCAAGGGGTTGCACTGCAATGCAACCCTCCTCCACCTCGAAAATGGAGCCCCTTGCTCCAAACAATATTTTAGTAGGTTGGAAATAGAGATCTAAACATTTCTGTTGTGGCTGTAGTGACCCTACCTTACACTGGAGCACCCCTAACTAAATTTAGTATTTATTTATCTCAGCCAATCACTTAGGAGTTTTTTTAAGTGATGTGAGCTGAACGTAGGAGGATAGATATTTGGAGCAACCTTCTGTTAAGGTTTGTCTTGCCTGTTGGGCTTCTGCCTGGGGAGGAGGGTCCTTCCCTCCTGGCCTTTTGTGTAGTGAGGATTCTAGTTTGAGGGTCTCTTCTGAGGGGGGCTTGGCCACAGCCAAGGGCCTTTGCCAAGACTCAAGGAATAAATGCTGGTCTGTGCTGAGGCCTAAGGAACTCAAGTTGCTTTGATGGGAGATGTCCATCCATAGGGAGCATTTGCTACAAGAAACAGTAAGGTCGAATCCCAGAGGGAGCATCTCCAGAAGAATACGGAAGGTGGCTATTCATAGGGACCATGAAGAAGAGAGGAGGTGGCTACCCAGAGGGAGCATTTCTAGAAAAAGAAGGTGACTATTCATAGGGACCTTCTGTAGAAGATGAGGAAAGGTGGATACCCTGAGGGAGCATTTCTAGAAGAGGGAAAGTGGCTACCCAGAGGGAGCATCTCGAGAAGAGGGAAGGTGGCTACCCCGAGGGAGCAGCTCTAGAAGAAGAGGGAAGGTGGCTACCCTGAGGGAGAATCTCTAGAAGAAGAGGGAAAGTGGCTACTCAGAGGGACCATCTTCAGAAGAGTCTGCTTTGCTGGAGTGTGTCCAGGAAAGTTTAGGAGAAGCTTCTGCCAGATAGACTTGGCATGGGGACCTCATCACTCAACATTTAATACAGCGACTGCTGTCTTGTATGGGCTCACTGCAACCAAACTGTTTGCTTCTGCTCAAAAGAGACAATTACTAATGGGAGGCTGCTACTAAAGAAATTAGAGCCACTATAAATTTAGCTGTTGCTAAAAAGGTCCGGGATATATTTTTGCTATATTTGGATATTCTGCGTCCAAACTTTCCTTCACAAGTTTATTGATCAACTAAATCAGGGGTCTCCAAACTTTCAAAAAACAAAGGGCTAGTTTACTGTCCCTCAGACTGTCCTTCAGACTGTGGCCATTGGAAGTAGAAAAGGTCCTAACATCTATGGGAAAAAACTAATGCCCCAACTTTGTTGTCACTGGGAGGAATTGTGCCCCATCATTGGTGTTATTGGACGCCATGGTTGGTATCATTGGGAGAAATTGTGTCCCATTGTTGGTGTCATTGGGAGAAATTGTGTCCCATTGTTGGTGTTATTGGAAGAAATTTTGTCCCATTGTTGGTGTCATTGGGAGAAATTGTGTCCCATTGTTGGTGTCATTGGGAGAAATTGTGTCCCATCGTTGGTGTCATTGGGAGAAATTGCGTCCCATTGTTATTATTATTATTATTCATGATTTATATAGTGCCAACAGTTTAGGCAGCACTTTACAGTACAATACAGAAGGGACAGGACACCAATGACACCATTGTTGGTGTCATTGGGAGAAATTGTGCCCCATCATTGGTGTCAGTGGGAGGAATTGTGCCCCATCATTGGTGTCAGTGGATGATATATTGCCTCAAGGGCCCCTGGGCCATAGTTTGGAGGCCACTAAACTAAACGATAGAAAAGACTGAAGTAGCTGATGCCCAACTATTTCTTTTCTCCACTTCAAGCCAAAGATCCACCCTGAGATTCCCAGAATGCTATCCTACCATGCTGCTCGGGGGTCATCCTGCACTGCCCAGGGGTAGGGGGTGCTACACAGCTATAGAATAAAATTAAAGTGGAGCTTTCAATATTAACTAGTGCAGCTATGTGTTCAATAATAAAAATTGTATTTCAAATGTAACTAGAATAGGAGCATGAATCTGCACTAGGAGTCAATCAGGCTCTTTTGCATGCACATATTCTCACAAGGGGGGACAGAAGGATGAGCAGAGTGATGGCCTCATCAGTGTGATATTGTTCCCTTAGTGTCCAATTAGCAGGCAGCGGGTGTGTTCCTGACTTCGTACTGGCTGTGCTGTGTGGCAGGGGTGAATGGATGACAAAACAGGCTGCACAGAATTCCAAATCCTTTGGCTGGTATAACACTGTATGTATTTCAAAGCTGCTTGTAGTAGGAGAAGATAGTGCTCAATTCAGTGTCCCAATAAATACTAATAAGGAGTGTGAACGTATCGGTGTTCAGGATCCAAGTGTTCTCCGATCACTTGTACCAAAAGCTGATAAATGTAAGTAGCTGGCAACTTGAAACATACGCGTTCAAATCTTTATTCGCTACGCTAAGGTGATGACAGATAAAAGCAGCTTACGTGCTTCGGCCAATGACCTTCGTCATTTCAAAGCTGCTTGACTTGCGGATATTACCTATGACCGCCACCGGTGCTTTGAGATATACAGACAAATCAAGATATGGTCATTTGTGACCATTTATAAGAGTTTGTTACCATTAACATCACGTAACACAGTATTAATACTACCTGAGTCCTATACACATGGCTCTCATCGCTGCTCCACATCCGGTCGCGGAAGGGTTAAATGGAATGCGGTATCCTCCAGGTTCCCCGGGACGCAACTGAGAGGTCCCTGAAAAAGTATACAAGTGTTAAAAGGATCAGTCCCCCAAAAATGTTTTTTTTTATTGTTTCAAAGATACTGGAGAGTTAAACCACATGAAAGTCTCTTCTATCCTGAGGGACTCTTGGTGAGGTCCCTGTGTTGAGTTCTCCCAAGTCTGCATACCTGCTGTGCCCATAATGAGGTGTTCCCACCATCCTTGTGCTGAGTTCCCAGGTCTGTACACCTGCTGCGCCAATTATGAGGGGTTCCCACCATCCCTGTGCCGAGTTCCCGGGTCTGTACACCCGCTGTGCCCATTATGAGGTGTTCCCACCATCCCTGTGCTGAGTTCCTAGGTCTATACACCAGCTATGCCAATTATTAGGGGTTCCCACCATCCCTGTGCTGAGTTCCCGGGTCTGTACACCTGCTGTGCCCATTATGAGGTGTTCCCACCATCTCTGTGCTGAGTTCCTAGGTCTATACACCAGCTATGCCAATTATTAGGGGTTCCCACCATCCCTGTGCTGAGTTCCCAGGTCTGTACACCCTTTATGAGGAGTTCCCACCATCCTTGTGCCGAGTTCCTGGGTCTGTACACCTGCTGTGCCCATAATGAGGTGTTCTCACCATCCCTGTGCTGAGTTCCTCGGTCTGTACACCTGGTGTACCCTTTATGAGGAGTTCCCACCATCCTTGTGCTGAGTTCCTGGGCCTGTACACCTGCTGTGCCCATAATGAAGGGCTCCCACCATCCCTGCTGGATTTTCTAAAATTTTATATTGAGAATGAGGAGGAACTGGAACACAAAGTGACCCAGAACATCCCAAAACTTACAGGAGGACAGGAGTGAAATTGTAAAATATGACCGGCAGAGCTCACTGTTGGGCTTAATCGGCCCCTGGCTTCATTTATGCTCCATCACTAACCCCTTAAGACAATGGAGTGAAGTTGGAAGATGCAGATAATTTTTATATATATATATATATATATATATATATATATATATATATATATATATATATATATATATATATATATATATATATATATATATAATAATATATTAAAATTGTCCGCATCTTCCAACTTCACTCCATATATATATATATATATATATATATATATATATATATATATATATATATATATATATATATATATATATACACACATACACATACACACACACACCACACATATTTGTTGTGCCACTGTCCATTTTAAGCAATACAAAACAAAAGCTTGCTAAAAAAAAAAAATAGTCTGTGAGTGAACAAACAAAACCTAATAGCACAGGCTCCACCCTAATGCGTTTAGTCATACAAGACGTTTTCAAGGGGCTGGTTCGGTTTTAAGAATTTTATTATGTAGCTATTTTTTTTTGTTTTTTGTTAATAGAGACATCCCTTTTCACCCATGTGAGAAGTTTCATACAGATGGTTTTCTTCTTTGTAGTATTCATCACTTCCTTTTTAGTGAGTTGTATAATTTAAGATGATGGAGGCTAGATCTGGTATGGCCATGGTGGCACTGTCCGAACGTCAGCCAACATGTATATTTTTTTTACAAGTTTTGTATTTTGAAGAAACTGGCTTTTTCTCTAGTATAAAGAAAATTTGAACTTTTTCTAGTCATACTAGCTCTGATCAAATATTTATCACTACTTTAGAGTCCTCAAATTCTAATATTGGATTCCTGCCTACTGAAATGAATAGATGTATCACAATGTGTGCTGCAATGCCAATTGTATTGATTGTGAACACACATTATACCATGCGTTATGCGCTTACATGCCTTATGACGCAACATCGTGTAGCATGGCGCTCGTTGACGCACGTCAAAGAGTTTCAATCGATTTCAATAGAAAATGCATCGAGCTAAAAGGGGTGAACCCAGCCTGATGATTATATGATCTGGTGAAAGTTGTACTTTGCTAGGGGTTAAAAAAAATAAATAAATAAAAAATTTGGGTTCCAATATAATACAACGCTGAGATCCTGTGCCGTAGATCAGGGATATTTGGCACCTTATGCATGATTTGCCAGTGCGGGACATGTTGCATTTTGCGTAAGGCTTCAATCTACAGGACCAGATGGAGGTTTTCTGGGAGTCGGAGGCTCGGCCGGGAGGTGACAACTTACCCAGAATACTGGTGGGTCCAGGCTTCCTCCCCTCCATATCGGACATGGCAGACACGTATCTCTTAGCGAGCTCATGATACAAGTCCTCATCCAGCTTCCCTGCAATAAGCATTTTTGAAAAAAGGAGACTGTGAATCGCAGCATCATTCATACATGAATACGGTCTCTAGTGGTGGATTCGTTCTGCTCAACCTGCAGCCTGGAATTACTACTCACAGCATGCCATCTAGTGCCCAGCTCCAGCCAAAAACCAACCAAACCTCCCCAGCAGGGACACAGCAATAAAAAAACCTAACCCTTTCCCAATCTATCTAAAGCTAAAAAAAAAAAAGCCTTGAGAACTTCTCCTGTGCTGCTTTCTACTCTGGAACTCCTTTCCCCATAACACCACCACTCCCCACCTTCCAAGTTAAACGGACCATCACACTCTTTGTTATTTTATCAACAAATACTCATCCCACCATAGGATATCCTATCTTCTACTGCTTCTGTTCTACAACTACTCTAACCAAACACCCTGTTGTATCTCTCCCTTCTATTTTTAGTGTTGTTTCACACTTGCTGTAATGCGGGGTGCACACAGGGGGGCGAGGATGGTGCACAGAGAGGGTGATCGGTGTAGGGGGGACGGTGGGGTGCACACAGGGAGGAAAATGATGGTGCACAGAGAGGGTGATCGGTGCAGGGGGGAGGGTGGGGAGCACACAGGGGGAAGAGAATGGTGCACAGAGAGGGTGATCGGTGCAGGGGGGAGGGTGGGGTGCACACAGGGGGAAGAGAATGGTGCACAGAGAGGGTGATCGGTGCAGGGGGGAGGGTGGGCTGCACACAGGGAGGCGAGGATGGTGTACAGAGAGGGTGATCAGTGCAGGTGGGAGGGTAGGGTGCACACAGTGGGAAGAGAATGGTGCACAGAGAGGGTGATCGGTGCAGGGGGGGAAGGTGGGGTGCACACAGGGGGAAGAGAATGATGCACAGAGAGGGTGATCGGTGCAGGGGGGAGGGTGGGGTGCACACAGGGGGAAAAGAATGGTGCACAGAGAGGGTGATCGGTGCAGGGGGGAGGGTGGGGTGCACACAGGGGGGTGAGGATGGTGCAGAGAGAGGGTGGGGTGCACACAGGGGGAAGAGAATGGTGCACAGAGAGGGTAATTGGTGCAGGGGGGGAAGGTGGGGTGCACACAGGGGGAAGAGAATGGTGCACAGAGAGGGTGATCGGTGCAGGGGGGAGGGTGGGGTGCACACAGGGGGAAAAGAATGGTGCACAGAGAGGGTGATCGGTGCAGGGGGAGAGGGTGGGGTGCACACAGGGGGAAGAGAATGGTGCACAGAGAGGGTGATCGGTGTAGGGGGGAGGGTGGGGTGCACACAGGGGGAAGAGAATGGTGCACAGAGAGGGTGATCGGTGCAGGGGGGAGGGTGGGCTGCACACAGGGAGGCGAGGATGGTGTACAGAGAGGGTGATCAGTGCAGGTGGGAGGGTAGGGTGCACACAGTGGGAAGAGAATGGTGCACAGAGAGGGTGATCGGTGTAAGGGGGAGGGTGGGGTGCACACAGGGGGGTGAGGATGGTGCAGAGAGAGGGTGATCGGTGCAGGGGGAGAGGGTGGGGTGCAGACAGGGGGAAGAGAATGGTGCACAGAGAGGGTGATCAGTGCAGGTGGAGAGGGTGGGGTGCACACAGGGGGAAGAGAATGGTGCACAGAGAGGGTAATCGGTGCAGGGGGGGGAAGATGGGGTGCACACAGGGGGAAGAGAAAGGTGCAAAGAGAGGGTGATCAGTGTAGGGGGAGGGTGGGGTGCACACAGGGGGAAGAGAATGGTGCACAGAGAGGGTAATCGGTGCAGGGGGGGAAGATGGGGTGCACTCAGGGGGAAGAGAAAGGTGCAAAGAGAGGGTGATCAGTGTAGGGGGAGGGTGGGGTGCACACAGGGGGAAGAGAATGGTACACAGAGAGGGTGATCGGTGCAGGGGGAGAGGGTGGGGTGCACACAGGGGGAAGAGAATGGTGCACAGAGAGGGTAATCGGTGCAGGGGGGAAGGCGGGGTCACACAGGGGCAAAAGAATGGTGCACAGAGAGGGTAATCGGTGTAGGGGGGGAGGGTGGGGTGCACACAGGGGGAAGAGAATGGTGCACAGAGTGGGTGATCGGTGTAGGGGGGAGGGTGGGGTGCACACAGGGGGAAGAGAATGGTGCACAGAGAGGGTGATCAGTGTAGGGGGAGGGTGGGGTGCACACAGGGGGGAAAAGGATGGTGCACAGAGAGGGTGATCGGTGCAGGGGGGAGGGTGGGGTGCACACAGGGGGGAAAAGGATGGTGCACAGAGAGGGTGATCGGTGCAGGGGGGAGGGTGGGGTGCACACAGGGGGGGAAGAGGATGGTGCACAGAGAGGGTGATCGGTGTAGGGGAGGGTGGGGTGCACACAGGGGGGTGAGGATGGTGCACAGAGAGGGTGATCGGTGCAGGGGAGGGGTTGGGGTGCACACAGGGGGGCGAGGATCGTGCACCGAGAGGATGATCGGTGCAGGGGGGAGGGTGGGGTGCACACAGGGGGGCAAGGATGGTGCACAGAGAGGGTGATCTGTGCAGGGGGGAGGGTGGGGTGCGCACAGGGGGGCGAGGATGGTGCACAGAGAGGATAATCAGTGCAGGGGGGATCAATTAAAGGAATCAATATCCTGTGCGTCTTTCTTTTCAGCAGCTAAAAGCTGGCGGGAGGGAGTGGAGAAGAAGCCGGATGTCAGCAGTTGTAGGAAGAGACATACAGGTGATTGGTTCCTGAATTTGCTCCCTACTGAACCAATGCCCCCCCACTCCTGCCCACATCTGATTCCTCCTGGGGCCCCCCTGCTGGCCAGGGCCCTGTGCAGGAGGACAGGGGCAACCCCCTTTTCAGCGGCTCAGCATGTATCTGAATAATACAATCCTTCCCCCACCTGTGGCCAGGCTCTCGGCGGTTGCTAGGTGGAGCACGGTGTCATCGCTGACCGGCCAGTCCGGTAGAGACGCGGTTATTTTCGGAAGCCCCCCAGTTCTGTCAGCTCCCTGTGGATTTGGGCTCCGGATTTGCAGTATTCCCACAGCTGGTTCCTGTAGCCCAGAGCGTCCCCTGCGGCACTCAGCAGCATGGCCGACACGTACAAGTCGCAGGACGGTGCGCTGGAACACACAAAGCACGTCAGGTTTAGAATTATACAACTTTGGGAGGGCTGGGCCATAAAATTTGGGCTTTCAAGGAAAACCTGCCAATAAAAGCTGCACATAGGCCGGTGTTCTCATTTATAGAGGAAGAATTAACCACTTCCCATCCGGGCCAATTCTGGCACTTCGCTCCTACATGTAAAAATCATCATTTTTTTTTTCTAGAAAATTACTCAGAACCCCCAAACATTATATAGGTTTTTTTTTTTAGCAGAGACTCTAGGGAATAAAATGGCGATCGTTGCAACTTTTTACGTAACACGGTATTTGCGCAGCGATTTTTCAAACACGTTTTTTTTAAACTTTCATGAAAAAAAAACAACAGAAAAAAAAGACGATAAAGTTAGCCAAATTTTTTTGTTTAATGTGAAAGATGATGTTACGCCGAGTAAATAGATACTCAACATGTCAAAGTCCAGGAGGTCATGTGATGTACCTTG
This sequence comes from Aquarana catesbeiana, assembly GCF_042186555.1. Classification (NCBI taxonomy): domain Eukaryota; kingdom Metazoa; phylum Chordata; class Amphibia; order Anura; family Ranidae; genus Aquarana; species Aquarana catesbeiana. Next base: position 46,139,846 of record NC_133327.1, on the reverse strand, counting down.
GGTGGGAAGTGGTTAAAGTTTAATCTGCTCATATGTCGCCTTCCCTGACCCACTCCCCACCAATCAACATGCTAATGAATTTTTTTATTTAAATAGAAATTAAAATGAAAAGTAACCTTTCCATTTTTATTGCATACCTCATTTCAGACCCAGTGATGTCATCTGACTGACGAATGATATCAGAGACGAGGTCTCTGTGCTTCTCTACGCAATGCAGGCAGATAATAGACATGTGCACTGACAAAAAAAATTGTTGTTTTCGTTTTTTGTTTCATTCGTTTTTTTTTGCTTTTTTCAGAAATTCGGAAAACCGAAAATTCGGATTTTCAAATTTCCGAATTTCCGAATTTTCAAATTCAGAATTTCCGAATTCGGAAATTCGAAAAATTCGAAAATTTGCATACCTCATTTCATCCAGTGATGTCAACTGACTGACGAGTGATATCAGAGACGAGGTCTCTGTGCTTCTCTACACAATGCAGGCAGATAATAGACATGTGCACTGACAAAAAATTTGTTCGTTTTTGTTTTATTCATTTTTTTGTTTTTTTTCGGAAAATTTGAAAATTTGGAATTCAGAAATTGGGAAAATGCGTATTTTCGAATTTCCAAATTTCGAATTTTTTCGAATTTCCGAATTCTGAATTTTGAATCTTGAATCTTGAATTTTGAATTTTGAATTCTGAATCTTGAATCTTGAACTTTGAATTTTGAACTTTGAATTTTGAACTTTGAATTTCCGAATTTCAGAATTCCAAAATTCGAAATTAACAAATTTGTCAAAATTCGTTAAAAAACGAATTGAGAACTAAGCGAATTGCACGTGTCTAGCAGATTATGGCTGGTGGGAGGGACCGGAAAAGAGTGCTGTACATAGCTTCCTGATAACATCACAGCACCCTGTATACAGAAGCAAAGATTGCAGTGATTATGTAGCTAAGCCAGGTGAGTGAATGCAGAATGAGGGTTTCTGAAATGAAATGTTCTTCAAACTCATTCGCTGAGCTGATATCAGATAGATCAATCAATGATTACCAATGATTTGTAGCTAGAACTCTAATTGCTAGAGTAACGGGCAACAGTGATCGGGAATTCCTTGGCCGCTGTTAATTGGCGGTCTGCAGCAGTGCCGGGACAAGGTCATCTAGAGCCCGGGGCAAACATGCCAAACGGTGCCCCCCCCCTCAAGATTTATGACCAATATGTGTCAGCAAAATTCCCCCCACAAAAAACACTGAGCACTAATCTGCATGCTTGCACTCTAAGCATAAATCTCCCTCCTCCCAGTATAAATCCGCCCCCCTGCTGAAATCCCCCCTCTCAGCACAAATGATTGCACCACCCCATCCCCCAAATCCAAATCTCCCCCCCAGCTTAAATGCCCCCCCCCTCCAAAAACAACAACACACTGCCAGGTGTTCTTTCACCTTAATGCATAGGATGCAAACACAAAGGTTTACAACCCCTTTAATGCAGATAAGACACCAAGTTTAATTACCACCTTAATCAGCCACAGAACCCGTGTAATTAATATGTGCTCGGTTTCCCTCCTAGAACATAGCCCCTGCAGCCCCTCAAATTTCCCCTTTGAATACAAATCCCCCCCCCATCTCCTTGTGGCACCTCAAATCTCACATGATACCACAGTGCCCAGGGCCGCCGCCCCTCCTGCCCACCCACATTGCCCAGGGCGGCTGCCCACCCACAGTGCCCAGGGCGGCCACCCCTCCTGCTCACCCACAGTGCCCAGGACGACCGCCCCTCTTGCTCACCCACAATGTCCAGGGTGGCCACCCCTCCTGCCCACCCACAGTGCTCAGGACGGCCACCCCTTCTGCTCACCCACATTGCCCAGGGCGGCCGCCCCTCCTGCCCACCCACAGTGCTCAGGACGGCCACCCCTTCTGCTCACCCACATTGCCCAGGGCAGCCGCCCCTCCTGCCCACCCACAGTGCTCAGGACGGCCACCCCTTCTGCTCACCCACATTGCCCAGGGCGGCCGCCCCTCCTGCCCACCCACAGTGCTCAGGACGGCCACCCCTTCTGCTCACCCACATTGCCCAGGGCGGCTGCCCCTCCTGCCCACCCACAGTGCTCAGGACGGCCGCCCCTTCTGCTCACCCACAGTTCCCAGGGCGGCCGGCCCTCCTGCTCACCCACAATGCCCAGGGCGGCCGCCCCTCCTGCTCACCCAAAGTGCCCAGGGAGGCCGCCCCCTCCTGCCCACCTCTTGTCCCAGCCCTGGTCTGCAGTGACAGCTTCCCAGCAGTAAAGCTCAGGCAGGTTCAGACTAGGATCTATACATGTCTGCACTCATCACTACTGGGGAGTAGGGATAACCTCAAGCATGTTTGGATACAAGTCCGCACCCGCCTGACCTATGCCGCCAGGGAAAGCTGTCAAAGCCGACAGCCAATCATAGGCAGCCTTGCATACGTTCGGCTATGGAGCGAAGAAGGCCTCCTCCTCCTAGGATTGGCTGTTGGCTTTGACAGCTTTCACAGACATTCCTGAACTGGTCCCCACTGGTGAGTTGTCACCTGGAGCTCCCGGTGGTGGTTCTTTCTTCACAAGGACTCTGTGAGCCCCGGCTGCAATATCACATAGAAGGAGTCACATATCTTTTTTCCTAGTGCTGCAATCTACATTGTGATTCAAGTAGAACTACTTATACCATTCTTTTAGCAAGCCGCTTTTCTTGCAGAGAGATATTTATGGTATTAAAAAAAAACTTTTTTTTGTTTTTTTTTTATATTTTTGCCTACGGCCACATTACCCTGAAAGCACCCGATCTCGTCTACAAAAAAAGTTTTGCCTTTAGTTACACTTTAACCCGTGCGTCCAGCTCAGCGCTATCTATATATATATATCATATGGTTCTCACTTACTTGGCGTCCATGGCGGGTTTTCTGGATGGAGGAATGAAGAACAGTTCTGTCGTTTTCTTCTCTGTAAACTTCCCTCTACTCCATGATTTCCTCTCTAAATGATAGTCCTCCTCTCCCCTCCCCCTCCTGTGGGATTTGGTTCCGGGGTCTCCTCTCTATAAGGTCAGCACTGGGAGTTTCTATATCAGGAGCCAATCTGGGCCCCCAGCCAGCAAACAACCACCGCCAGGGATCAAAGTTCACCAATCAGAGAACACACAAGAGCTGCTGAGTCTAATCCATTCACCAACATGAGCCATTGTTATACTCAATGCAGAGTCCGGGGCCGAGGAATGAAAAGATACTTTGTATTTATAAATAAAAGAATATAATAATAATAATAATGAAGATAGGTCTGTGCTCAGATCCAGATACTTCACATATAACATATGGGACGCTGCAGGGGTGTGACCACATGGTAACCCTATAGCAGGGATATGCAATTAGCGGACCTCCAGCTGTTGCAGAACTACAAGTCCCATGAGGCATAGCGAGACTCCCAGAGGCAGAGACATGATGGGACTTGTAGTTTTGCAACAGCTGGAGGTCCGCTAACTGCATATCCCTGCCCTATAGATTCTGAATGAACTCTTTATATGATATATTTCTAGCAATGGTTTGCATCAAACAGGAATCCGTGGTTCGCATCGCATATTATGCGACATTTGATTGTTTTGATGCAATTCGCCAACTTAGACCTATGCATATTGTAATATCTGCAAAGCCAGGATCCCTGATTTTCTGCAAATGTTGTGTGAAGGGTGTGACTTTACACTGTACATACTTCTCATCCGTGGCGGCCCGTGTAAATCGTGGTTGCACGGGCGCTGCTCCCCCTCCCATCCATGCGCCCCGCCCCTTTAGAAAGCCGGATGCATGGATTCCTATGGCGGGGGGCGGCAGGGGTTGGTACTTTTTGAAGCACCTGATTAGAGCCAGAGGCTCTAATAGGCTTCAAATTAGGGTGGGCTCGGGGCGCAGAGAGTGCGCCCTGATCCCACCCAATTGTGTGACAATAAGCAAATTAATTTTCGCTATTTTTCACACTAACCTTCCTCCCCGCCAATCAGGAGGCAGGGCGTCAGACCTGTTTCCTGATTGGCCTAAGCGTCAGGCCAGGAGACACATGCTGGAGCGGAAGTGGCTGCCGCTCTGGTGCACTTGGAGCTGCTGCACAAGGGGGTTGAGGGTGCTACCAGAGCCGCGAGCCCCCCGAGAGTGGGGGGGGTCGGTGGGCACAGTGGCTGCATATGATGGGCACAATGACTGTATTTGGTGGGCACAATGGCTGCACATGATGGGCACAGTGACTGTATTTGGTGGGCACAATGGTTGCACATGATGGGCACAGTGACTGTATTTGGTGGTCACAGTGGCTGCAAATGATGGACACAGGGGCTGCATTTGCTGGCACAGTGGCTGCATTTGATGGGCACAGTGAGGCTGCAATTGATGTTTTTTTTTTAAAGTATTTTTCAGAATTTTTCAGTTTGTTGGCGCCCCCTCAAAAATTTTGAGCACCAGCCGCCACCGCTTCTCATTCATCCCACTGTCTGCGGGATTGTCCCGGGATGTGAAAAAAATCCAGGGGCCTGATGACCCATCCCATGTCTAGGCTTGACACCGAATGCCTTTAAACCCAAACACATATGAATTACACAGGTTCTGAGGCTGATTTAATGCAGATAAGGCACCAAGTGAGTTTAATTACCACCTTAATCAGCCACAGAACCTGTGTAATTAATTTGTGTTCGGGTTTAAAGGGATGAGGTGGCAACCCTACCCATGTCTCCACCATTTTACTAGTATCTGTAAAAAGCCAGACCTCTGTCCAGTGCTGCACCCATTCCCCTTCCACTGACGCCATGGCGTTTTTTTTTTTTTGCCTCATGCTGACCCCAGGGAGTTTTTGCTCCCTGCTGACCCTGGGGCATTTTTGACTTCCACTGATGTTGGGTTGCTTTTGCCTTACACTGATGCTGGGGCATTTTTGCTACCTGCTGACCCTGGGGCACTCTTGCCTCCAGCTGGAGCATTTAGCTTTCTGCTCACCCTGGGGAGTTTTTGGCTCCATCAAAGCCCATGATGTTTTTGCCTCCTGCTGACCCCAGGGCGTTTTTGCCCCTGGCTAACCCTAGGGTGTTTTTGCCTCCATTAGACCCTGTGATGTTTTTGCCTCCTGCTGACCCCAGGGTGTTTTTGCCTCTGGCAGACCCTGTGATGTGTTTTTGCCTCCGGCCAACCCCAGGGTGTTTTTTGCCTCCTGCTGACCCTGTAATCTTTTTGCCTTCTGCTGACCCGAGAGCAGTTTTTCCTACTGCTGATGCCAGGGTATTTTTGCCTCCTGCTGACCTCATGATGTTTTTGCCTGCGGAAGACCCCGGGGTGTTTTTGCCTGCGGAAGACCCCGGGCTGTTTTTGCCTGCGGAAGACCCCGGGCTGTTTTTGCCTGCGGAAGACCCCGGGGTGTTTTTGCCTGCGGAAGACCCCGGGGTGTTTTTGCCTGCGGAAGACCCCGGGGTGTTTTTGCCTGCGGAAGACCCCGGGGTGTTTTTGCCTGCGGAAGACCCCGGGGTGTTTTTGCCTGCAGAAGACCCCGGGGTGTTTTTGCCTCCGGAAGTCTCCGTGATATTTTTGCCTCCTGCAGACCCTGTGATGTTTTTGTCTCCCACTGACCCCAGGGTGTTTTTGCCTCCAGAAGACACTGGGTGTTTTTGCCTCTGGAAGACCCCGGGGTGTTTTTGCTTCCAGAAGACCCCGGGGTGTTTGCCTCTGGCAGAGCCCAGGGTGTTTTTAGCGTGTTGTATAATGTCATGGTTCAAGGGCGCCAAATGTGCCTGTCCATTCTAATTATTTGCCCTCCTTAGTCCTGTCCCAGAGCTACTTACTTATTAGTCCTCTTGCACACGATACTCCTGTTTGAGCATCTACTTTTTCAGAAGTTTTTTTTTTTTCTCTATATTTGCGTGCATTTTCACGCGTATGTGTTTGCGCAATTTCCGCAAATTCACGTGCATGCGTGAAAACTTATTCTCACGGTTTTGTTCTGCTCAATATGTGAATGGGCATTTGCACGCATGAGGAGTAAATTATTGACCAAAAATGCAGATTTTTCAAAAAATTTTTTTTTTTTCTACTGAAGAATGCACGATACTTGTATGCATAGGCACATTACAAGTAATGGGCTGTATTTTAGCTCAGTAAAAAAAGCTACAGTGTGCAAGAGGCCTTATATCGAAAATAAAATAAGAAATACGTTTTTATCTACCTTCAATCACATTGCTGACTGCATATTGTACTTGTTGTCTAAATACTGAAATTTGCACGTAAAACTGTCATTTTGTAACTTTTGGAAATGCCGGTAAAAACTTGACTGTGCCAGTAAATTTTGGATGTTTTGTCAGTAAATTTCAATCTGGTAAGTTGGCAACACTGGTAGAGGAGATCTTTGCTATGATTTTTTTTTTCTCTTCTTACGGTTTGCCTGGTGCTCCATACAGTAACCACTTAAGCTCCGGAAGGTTTTACCCCATTCATGACCAGACTATTTCTTGCTATTCAACAATGCGCAACTTTAACTGTCGATTGCGCGGTCATGCAACACTACACAAATGAAATTTATAGAAATTTAAAATCTAAATAAATTTATATCATTTTTTTCACACAAATAGAGCTTTCTTTTGGTGGTATTTGATCACCACTGCTTTTTTAATTATTATATAAACAAAAAAAGGCCAAAAATTTAGAATTTTTTTTTTTACTTTCAGCTATAAAACATATCCAATAAAAAAAAAAAAAAAAAAAATCTAATTTCTTTATAAATGTAGGTCAAAATGTATTCTGCTTCATGTCTTTGGTAAAAAAAAAATCACAATAATTGATTGGTTTGCATGAAAGTTATAGCATCTACAAACTATGGTATATATACGGGAATTTTTTTATTTTTTTATTTTTTTTTTTTATGCTAGTAGTGGGGTTCCCCAGGGTTCTGTGCTGGGACCAATTCTATTTAATTTGTTCATAAACTACCTGGAGGATGGGATAATCAGTTCAATCTCAGTATTTGCGGATGATACTAAGCTAAGCAGGGCAATAACTTCTCCGCAGGATGTGGAAACCTTGCAAAAAGATCTGAACAAATTAATGGGGTGGGCGACTACATGGCAAATGAGGTTCAATGTAGAAAAATGTAAAATAATGCATTTGGGTGTCAAAAATCTGAATGCAATCTATACACTGGGGGGAGAACCTCCGGGGGAATCTAGGATGGAAAAGGACCTGGGGGTCCTAGTAGATGATAGGCTCAGCAATGGCATGCAATGCCAAGCTGCTGCTAACAAAGCAAACAGAATATTGGCATTAAAAAGGGGATCAACTCCAGAGATAAAACGATAATTCTCCCGCTGTACAAGACTCTGGTCCGGCCGCACCTGGAGTATGCTGTCCAGCTCTGGGCACCAGTCCTCAGGAAGGATGTACTGGAAATGGAGCGAGTACAAAGAAGGGCAACAAAGCTAATAAAGGGTCTGGAGGATATTAGTTATGAGGAAAGGTTGCGAGCACTGAACTTATTCTCTCTGGAGAAGACAAATACCGTACTGGTGACCCCACAATAGGGATAAAACTTTTTCGAGGAAGGGAGTTTAACAAGACTCGTGGCCACTCATTAAAATTAGAAGAAAAGAGGTTTAACCTTAAACTACGTAGAGGGTTCTTTACTGTAAGAGCGGCAAGGATGTGGAATTCCCTTCCACAGGGGGTGGTCTTAGCAGGGGGCATCAATATTTTCATAAAACTTAGATAGAAACTATTAGATAAGCACCTGGATGACCACAACATACAGGGATATACAATGTAATACCGACACATAATCACACACATAGGTTGGACTTGATGGACTTGTGTCTTTTTTCAACCTCACCTACTATGTAATGGCGGTGATCAGCAACTTAGAGTGGTGTGGCGGACAATCTGACATTAACTAACACTGAGTGGGAATTAAGACACTGACATCTCCAGTGACACTAATACAGTGATAATACTATACACTGTCACTGTACTAATGACATTTGTTGGGAAGGGGTTAACTGTGTGCCTAACAGTGTGTAATGTGCGCTGCTTTTACTAATAGATGTGGCTGTGCAAAGCAGGGAGAAAACACAATCCCATTTCTGCTCTGTGTACAGAGCTCTGTGTTGTTAATAAACACAGGACTCTGTACTGTCATTCGCTAAGCCGCTCAGCAGGCCCAAACTATACATCATTGGCCAGGACCTGCTAACCGACTTGTGCTGTAGTAAATGACAGCGACCCCTGGCCAGAAATGTTGGCTCACATACAATCCAGCGCAGCTGGGCCACCCTGCTGCAATAAAAAGGTAGTGGGTGGTCCTCAAGTGTGTAAGTAACATAAAGTAGACCCCATTCTAGAAAAAGTTTTATTGAAATAGTCACATGACACATTGGGGCAGAGCTTGTAGAAAATGGTATCATCATATACGGCAGCATGGATACTAAATACATTTCTGAGTGTAACACATCAGTGAGCAGAACTCTAGACTGTGCTCGGGGTGATGAGAATCCTTCCAGGGGAACCCTCAGGATGGGCCATGTATGTACAAAGTCCCCTGTAATATCCTCCTCCTGTCTGGGGGGGGGTCTCGGGTCCCCTTGTTGGATGGTTCTAGTTTCGGCCAAACAGACGTCTCCTCCACTCTTTATGTAGGAGGTCTCTCTCCTTTCGGATCCCTTGTAGGACACTCTGGTTCTCTTGGGCCCTCCGGATCAAATAGGGCAGCACAGAATCCACTGATCCATATGGAATAGACTTATACACCAAATAGCCTGCCTGACCTGGAGGAGGGATAGAAATAAGTAAAATAAAGAGTGCAAAAAATGGAGAATAGAATAATATATAGTATATCTATTAAATCAAATAAGGTACATAGAGAAAAAGGCCAGGAGCCCATGCTCTTTGGATCATACCTTTCAAAGATCCAGTTCACGCAAACTTGTTGGTAGATGCTGACAGTTTCGTCTGCTTGTTTGGGAGTTCCCATTGTTGTACACCTGATGTGCCCATTATGAGGGGTTCCCACCAACCCTATGCTGGGTACTGGGCAGTAGTGTATTTAGGTTTTGTGCTGCCCTAGGCCTGACTAGACTCGTGCACCCCCTAATTTAAATATGATCCACCCCTTCATGTCAAGGCCACACCCCTTGCTGTTTAAGACCCACCTCTAAATTTTCGAGTGGGTACACTAGTTCTAAGGGCCTGGGGGGTGGGGTGGAGGGGGGCAATGGATTCCCTTAATTTGCATAGATTTCCTCTCACTTCCTGTTTGGCTATGGAGCAGGAAGTGAAGGGAAATCTCTGCAATGGGACAAGGATGATAAAAAATAAACTGACGGGCTATAACCCTCCCTTACTCTTTCCCAAATGAAACAAAAAATTGTTCTACATTAAGCACAAATTTCTGATAATTTTATGGAGAGGACTAAGAAGATAAAACCATGCCAATGGTGCAGCAGAAAACATATAGCACAGTGAGGGAGGTTTGTGGTCCAGGATGATGGGACAGTCAAAATTAGAAGTGGCGCCCCCACCCCCCAGAGTTGCGGAATGCCGGCCGCCTGCATACCGGAAGCAGTACGGCCGCTTTATGGGGGCACTAGACTTGCTTGCCTCTCAGCCCAGTCTGGCCCATAAGACTGGCACTACACTAACAGTGCAAGCCGGCAGGGACTCTTTCCGTGCTGCCCCCCTGCAAAGTGCTGCCCTAGGCCTGGGACTTGTCGGCCTACACCAGGATACATCATTGGTACTGGGCCTGCACACCTGATGTGCCCATTGTGAGGGTACCTACCATCCCTCTGCTGAGTTCCCAGCAATGTACATCTGCGGTGCCCATTATGAGGGGTTCCCATCATCCCTGTGTGGAGTTCCCAGGTCTGTACTCCTGCTGTGCCCATTATGAGGGGTTCCCACCATCCCTGTGCTGAGTTCTGGGTCTGTACACCTGCTGTGCCCATTATGAGAGGTTCCCACCAATCCTATGCTGGGTACTGGGCCTGTACACCTGCTGTACCCATTGTGAGGGTACCTACCATCCCTATGCTCAGTTCTCAGGTCTGTACACCTGCTGTGCCCATTATGAGATGTTCTCACCACCCCTGTGCTGGGTACTGGGCCTGCACACCTAACATGCCCATTGTGAGGGTACCTTCCATCCCTGTGCTGAGTTGCCGGGTCTGTATACCTGCTGTGCCCATTATGACGGGTTCCATCATCTCTGCTGTATTTTTTATTTATTTAAAATGTAACAGAAGATGGAACACCCAAAATTCCCAGGAGAATAGGAGCAGATTTGGGATCAAAGTCGCGCGTTTTTGCCGCGATTTTGTTCAGGTCACCAATGTAAAAGGCAGAAAAACACCTGTAATCTGCCCCAAAGAAGCTCATGTTCTTTCTTGCGCTTAGGGCGTTTTTCAGGTGTTTTGCTTCAGGTAACAAAACGCTCAGATGTGAACAGGTGCCATTGAAATGAATGGGATTTTGTTTGTTGGGCGTTTTTCGGGCGTTTTACGAGCTGAAAACGCTCAGGTGTGAATGCAGCCTTACTGTTAGGGTAAGTAAAAAGGTCTGGGTTACCTCAGCCCACTAGGTTTCACTTATAACTAAAAACAAAATATTTGATCGATCAATTATCTACTTGTTGTGCCACATCCTAAATTCGAGTTTAGAGCAAAAGAAGTTCCCCTAGCGGACTTTAAAGGCACATTTTTTAAGCAAATATTTTAAAAAAAGGTATGTAAAGTAGATAACAGTTTATTAGTTACAAAAAATAATCAAGTGAATCACATAGTTATAAAGTTAAAAACAAGGAATGCATTTCCATAAATATAGAAGTTGATACCAATACATGTGCACCCGACGCGTTTCGGAGTTACTTATGCCTCCTTCTTCAGGGGTGATTGTAGGGTTTGCAACAAGAATTTTCTATATGGGAAATAATATGTATAACATAGACATGATGAGTGCACAATAAAGGAACGTAAATACAAAATCTATAGTTGTATAAGTCTGTATACATACACATTCATTTCTCTGTTTACACTTACATTGGTATCTACGGATATAGGTTGTGCATTCCAGGACGAATTAAAAGAAACATAGATATGTTGACGTACTGCCCATCGGACACGCTCCCTGGTCGTGGTGTGTAGAACTTTAGTGAAGTATAACAGGAGTATTCACATAGCTACTGTCAAGGTGGAAGTAGAGACGTATAAATATATAGGGTGGTTTTATTCTTCCTACCAGTAGGAAGAAAGGCCCAAGGTTAGCGGGCATATGACGGTTTAGATCTGAGGTCACACTGGGGCCAAATGTGTATCCTGTAAATCATGAAGATATATATATATGTAAGGATGTGCATACATATGAATAATTAAAGTAGTACATGGAGAATCCAAAAGCTGTATCCTACCTGGTCCGCCTACAATAATGGGGGGCAGTAACTGGTGGTAAATATGGATCAGATGTAGTTCAGAAAGCTGGAGAATCAACATAGAAATGGGAAGTATATTAAAACCCTGGTTGGTGAGAGGGAGGGGGGGAGGGGGGAAGGGGGGGAAAGAGAAAAAGGGGGGGGGGGGGGGGAGGGGGGGGCGGGGGGAAGGGGAAGGGGGGGGGGGGGAAAGAGAAAAGGGGAGGGGGGGGGGGGGGGGAAAGAGGAGGGGGAGGGGGAGAAAGAGAAAGGAAAGGAAAAGGAAGGAAGGCAAGGAACAGAAAGTAGAAGAGGGGGAGGGGGGGGGGGGGGGGCAGTTCGGAAAGGAGGGGGGGGGGGAAGAAGATTATTTTTTGTAACTAATAAACTGTTATCTACTTTACATACCTTTTTTTAAAATATTTGCTTAAAAAATGTGCCTTTAAAGTCCGCTAGGGGAACTTCTTTCACTTATAACTAAAACATCAAATCCGGGTGGACTGGCCATTTAAGATTTTTTTTTATCCATTAGACCCCTTTCACACTGAGGTGCTTTACAGGTGCTTTAGCGCTACAAATAGCGCCTGTAAAGCGCCTCTCCTCTCACTCCAATGTGAAAGCCCGAGTGCTCTCACACTGGGGCGGTGCGCTGGCAGGACGTCAAAAAAGTCCTGCAAGCCGCATCTTTGAGGCGCTTTAGGAGCGGTATGTATACACCGCTCTCACAGCGCCCCCTGCCCATTGAAATCAATAGCGGCGCTTTTAACCCTTTTTCGGCCGCTAGCGGGGGTTAAAGGCGCCCCACTAGCGGCTGAAAGGCACCGCTAAAACGTCGGTAAAAAATAGCGGCGCTTTACCGCCAACGCCCCAGTGTGAAAGTGCCCTTATTGTTACATTGATCGGTTTAAAGTCTAAGTTAACTTTCAGGTTAAATTTATCTAAATACATTCCAGGTGCACCAAAATAAAAAGGTGTCCAAAGCCTTGCATTTTTTTTTTTTCACTCGAAAGCAGCCACAGCCTGAGTAGATAAGCCTGTCCCTCCGCCCGCATGCTGCAGAGAAGGACATTTGCTCTCTTTGTGGAAGCAGTGGTCTCTCTCTGCAGAAGTCTGACACGCAATCTGCCAATATCTCTTCCAAGCCGTAAAGTTAATGCTGATTGGGAAGCTCTAACATTGACACATCAAGGGGTGCATTGGACCTCCTCAGACAGACCGCTGCTTCCACACAGAGAGCAGGGATCCTTTTAGATATTTGTAAGCCTCTAATATCTAGATATGGAGTGTCCTAACAGGAAACATACCCAGTGTGAGTGAGACGTGGTCACACATGCCCAGCAACTGTCCGAAACACACCGCACCGCTGTGCTTGTCAATGGCGAGTTCCGTCATCCTGTAATCGGAAAAAAAAAAATCACATCTTACTGATTTGTAACACAACTGCCAAATACACAAATATATCTTCCACTAAATAATAGAGCTGCACGATTCTGGCCAAAATGAGAATCACGATTTTTTTTTTGCTTGGAATAAAAAGACCACGATTCTCGCGGCGTAAAATCTTTCACTTTATACAAAAAAAAATTGGGCTAACTTTACTGGTTAGTTTTTTTTGTTTTTTTAATTAACCACTTAAGGACCGCCTAACGCCGATTTACGTCGGCAAAGCGGCACGGGCAGGCAAAATCACGTACATGTACGTGATTTGCCTTCCGCGGGTGGGGGGTCCGATCGGACCCCCCCCCGCCACCCGAGGCGGTCCCGTTCTGTTCCCCGGCGATCCGAGATGAGGGGGAGGCCATCCGTTCGTGGTCCCCCCTCGCGATCGCCGCCGGCCAATGGGAACATTCCTTTGCTGCTGTATGCTAAACAGCAGCAAAGGAAATGATGTCATCTCCCCTCAGCTCGGTATTCCGTTCCAGCGCCGAGGGGAGAAGACATCAATGTAAGTGCACAACACACTACACACACAGTAGAACATGCCAGGCATACAAAACACCCCGATCCGCCCCCCGATCCCCCCCCAATCACCCCCCCCCCCCCGTCACAAACTGACACCAGCAGGTTTTTTTTTTTTTTTTTTTTCTGATTACTGCATGGTGTCAGTTTGTGACAGTTACAGTGTTGGGACAGTTAGTATTACCCCCCTTTAGGTCTAGGGTACCCCCCTAACCCCCCCTAATAAAGTTTTAACCCCTTGATCACCCCCTGTCACCAGTGTTGCTAAGCGATCATTTTTCTGATCGCTGTATTAGTGTCGCTGGTGACGCTAGTTAGGGACGTAAATATTTAGGTTCGCCGTCAGCGTTTTATAGCGTCAGGGACCCCCATATACTATCTAATAAATGTTTTAACCCCTTGATTGCCCCCTAGTTAACCCTTTCACCACTGATCACCGTATAAACGTTACGGTTGACGCTGGTTAGTTCGTTTATTTTTTATAGTGTCAGGGCACCCGCCGTTTATTACCGAATAAAGGTTTAGCCCCCTGATCGCCCGGCGGTGATATGCGTCGCCCCAGGCAGCGTCAGATTAGCGCCAGTACCGCTAACACCCACGCACGCAGCATGCGCCTCCCTTAGTGGTATAGTATCTGAACGGATCAATATCTGATCTGATCAGATCTATACTAGCGTCCCCAGCAGTTTAGGGTTCCCAAAAACGCAGTGTTAGCGGGATCAGCCCAGATACCCGCTAGCACCTGCGTTTTGCCCCTCCGCCCGGCCCAGCCCAGCCCACCCAAGTGCAGTATCGATCGATCGCTGTCACTTACAAAACACTAAACGCATAACTGCAGCGTTCGCAGAGTCAGGCCTGATCCCTGCGATCGCTAACAGTTTTTTTGGTAGCATTTTGGTGAACTGGCAAGCAAGCACCAGGCAGCGTCAGGTTAGCGCCAGTACCGCTAACACCCACGCACGCACCGTACACCTCCCTTAGTGGTATAGTATCTGATCGGATCAATATGTGATCCGATCAGATCTATACTAGCGTCCCCAGCAGTTTAGGGTTCCCAAAAACGCAGTGTTAGCGGGATCAGCCCAGATACCTGCTAGCACCTGCGTTTTGCCCCTCCGCCCGGCCCGGCCCACCCAAGTGCAGTATCGATCGATCACTGTCCCTTACAAAACACTAAACGCATAACTGCAGCGTTCGCAGAGTCAGGCCTGATCCCTGCGATCGCTAACAGTTTTTTTGGTAGCGTTTTGGTGAACTGGCAAGCACCAGCCCCAGGCAGCGTCAGGTTAGCGCCAGTACCGCTAACACCCACGCACGCACCATACGCCTCCCTTAGTGGTATAGTATCTGAACTGATCAATATCTGATCCGATCAGATCTATACTAGCGTCCCCAGCAGTTTAGGGTTCCCAAAAACGCAGTGTTAGCGGGATCAGCCCAGATACCTGCTAGCACCTGCGTTTTGCCCCTCCGCCCGGCCCAGCCCAGCCCACCCAAGTGCAGTATCGATCGATCACTGACACTTACAAAACACTAAACACATAACTGCAGCGTTCGCAGAGTCAGGCCTGATCCCTGCGATCGCTAACAGTTTTTTTGGTAGCGTTTTGGTGAACTGGCAAGCACCAGCGCCCTAGTACACCCCGGTCATAGTCAAACCAGCACTGCAGCAACACTTGGTGACGTGGCCAGTCCCATAAGTGCAGTTCAAGCTGGTGAGGTGGCAAGCACAAGTAGTGTCCGCTGCCACCAAGAAGACAAACACAGGCCCGTCGTGCCCATAATGCCCTTCCTGCTGCATTCGCCAATCCTAATTGGGAACCCACCGCTTCTGCAGCGCCCGTACTTCCCCCATTCACATCCCCAATCAAATGCAGTCGGCTGCATGAGAGGCATTTTCTTTATGTCCTCCCGAGTACCCCTACCCAACGAACGCCCCCAAAAAAGATGTTGTGTCTGCAGGAAGCGCGGATATAGGCGTGACACCCGCTATTATTGTCCCTCCTGTCCTGACAATCCTGGTCTTTGCATTGGTGAATGTTTTGAACGCTACCATTCACTAGTTAAGTATTAGCGTAGGGTACAGCATTGCACAGACTAGGCACACTTTCACAGGGTCTCCCAAGATGCCATCGCATTTTGAGAGACCCGAACCTGGAACCGGTTACAGTTACAAAAGTTAGTTACAAAAAAAGTGTCAAAAAAAAAATATATATATAAAATTAAAAAAAATAGCTGTCGTTTTATTGATCTCTCTCTCTCTATTCTCTCTATTGTTCTGCTCTTTTTTACTGTATTCTATTCTGCAATGTTTTATTGTTGTTATGTTTTATCATGTTTGCTTTTCAGATATGCAATTTTTTATACTTTACCGTTTACTGTGCTTTATTGTTAACCATTTTTTTGTCTTCAGGTACGCTATTCACGACTTTGAGTGGTTATACCAGAATGATGCCTGCAGGTTTAGGTATCATCTTGGTATCATTCTTTTCAGCCAGCGGTCGGCTTTCATGTAAAAGCAATCCTAGCGGCTAATTAGCCTCTAGACTGCTTTTACAAGCCGTGGGAGGGAATGCCCCCCCCCCCCACCGTCTTCCGTGTTTTTCTCTGGCTCTCCTGTCTCAACAGGGAACCTGAGAATGCAGCCGGTGATTCAGCCAGCTGACCATAGAGCTGATCAGAGACCAGAGTGGCTCCAAACATCTCTATGGCCTAAGAAACCGGAAGCTACGAGCATTTTATGACTTAGATTTCGCCGGATGTAAATAGCGCCATTGGGAAATTGGGGAAGCATTTTATCACACCGATCTTGGTGTGGTCAGATGCTTTGAGGGCAGAGGAGAGATCTAGGGTCTAATAGACCCCAATTTTTTCAAAAAAGAGTACCTGTCACTACCTATTGCTATCATAGGGGATATTTACATTCCCCGAGATAACAATAAAAATGATTAAAAAAAAAAAATATGAAAGGAACAGTTTAAAAATAAGATAAAAAAAGCAGAAAAATAATAAAGAAAAAAAAAAAAAAAAAAAAAAAGCACCCCTGTCGCCCCCTGCTCTCGCGCTAAGGCGAACGCAATCGGCGGTCTGTCGTCAAACGTAAACAGCAATTGCACCATGCATGTGAGGTATCACCGCGAAGGTCAGATCGAGGGCAGTAATTTTTGCAGTAGACCTCCTCTGTAGATCTAAAGTGGTAACCTGTAAAGGCTTTTAAAAATGTATTTATTTTGTTGCCACTGCACGTTTGTGCGCAATTTTAAAGCATGTCATGTTTGGTATCCATGTACTCGGCCTAAGATCATCTTTTTTATTTCATCAAACATTTGGGCAATATAGTGTGTTTTAGTTTAATTTAAATTTAAAAAAGTGTGTTTTTTCCCCAAAAAATGCGTTTGAAAAATCGCTGCGCAAATACTGTGTGAAAAAAAAAAATGAAACACCCACCATTTTAATCTGTAGGGCATTTGCTTTAAAAAAATATATAATGTTTGGGGGTTCAAAGTAATTTTTTTGCAAAAAAAAAAAAAACTTTTTCATGTAAACAATAAGTGTCAGAAAGGGCTTTGTCTTCAAGTGGTTAGAAGAGTGGGTGATGTGTGACATAAGCTTCTAAATGTTGTGCATAAAATGCCAGGACAGTTCAAAACCCCCCCAAATGACCCCATTTTGGAAAGTAGACACCCCAAGCTATTTGCTGAGAGGCATGTCGAGTCCATGGAATATTTTATATTGTGACACAAGTTGCGGGAAAGAGACACATTTTTTTTTTTTTGCACAAAGTTGTCACTAAATGTTATATTGCTCAAACATGCCATGGGAATATGTGAAATTACACCCCAAAATACATTCTGCTGCTTCTCCTGAGTACGGGGATACCACATGTGTGAGACTTTTTGGGAGCCTAGCCACGTACGGGACCCCGAAAACCAAGCACCGCCTTCAGGCTTTCTAAGGGCGTGAATTTTTGATTTCACTCTTCACTGCCTATCACAGTTTCGGAGGCCATGGAAAGCCCAGGTGGCACAAACCCCCCCAAATGACCCCATTTTGGAAAGTAGACACCCCAAGCTATTTGCTGAGAGGTATAGTGAGTATTTTGCAGACCTCACTTTTTGTCACAAAGTTTTGAAAATTGAAAAAAGAAAAAAAAAATGTTTTTTCTTGTCTTTCTTCATTTTCAAAAACAAATGAGAGCTGCAAAATACTCACCATGCCTCTCAGCAAATAGCTTGGGGTGTCTACTTTCCAAAATGGGGTCATTTGGGGGGGTTTTGTGCCACCTGGGCATTCCATGGCCTCCGAAACTGTGATAGGCAGTGAAGAGTGAAATCAAAAATTTTCACCCTTAGAAATCCTGAAGGCGGTGATTGGTTTTCGGGGTCCCGTACGCGGCTAGGCTCCCAAAAAGTCCCACACATGTGGTATCCCCATACTCAGGAGAAGTAGCTAAATGTATTTTGGGGTGCAATTCCACATATGCCCATGGCCTGTGTGAGCAATATATCATTTAGTGACAACTTTATGCAAAAAAAAAAAAAAAAAAAGTGTCACTTTCCCACAACTTGTGTCAAAATATAAAATATTCCATGGACTCAATATGCCTCTCAGCAAATAGCTTGGGGTGTCTACTTTCCAAAATGGGGTCATTTTGGGGGGTTTTGTGCCACCTGGGCATTCCATGGCCTCCGAAACTGTGATAGGTAGTGAGGAGTAAAATCAAAAATTTACACCCTTAGAAATCCTAAAGGTGGTGATTGGTTTTCGGGGCCCCGTACGCGGCTAGGCTCCCAAAAAGTCCCACACATGTGGTATCCCCATACTCAGGAGAAGTAGCTGAATGTATTTTGGGGTGCAATTCCACATAGGCCCATGGCCTGTGTGAGCAATATATCATTTAGTGACAACTTTTTGTAAATATTTTTTTTTTTTTGTCATTATTTAATCACTTGGGACAAAAAAAATAAATATTCAATGTGTTCAACATGCCTCTCAGCAATTTCCTTGGGGTGTCTACTTTCCAAAATGGGGTCACTTGGGGGGGTTTTGTACTGCCCTGCCATTTTAGCACCTCAAGAAATGACATAGGCAGTCATAAACTAAAAGCTGTGTAAATTACAGAAAATGTACCCTAGTTTGTAGATGCTATAACTTTTGCGTAAACCAATAAATATACGCTTATTGACATTTTTTTTACCAAAGACATGTGGCCGAATACATTTTGGCCTAAATGTATGACTAAAATTGAGTTTATTGGATTTTTTTTATAACAAAAAGTAGAAAATATCATTTTTTTTCAAAATTTTCGGTCTTTTTCCGTTTATAGCGCAAAAAATAAAAACCGCAGAGGTGATCAAATACCATCAAAAGAAAGCTCTATTTGTGGGAAGAAAAGGACGCAAATTTTGTTTGGGTACAGCATTGCATGACCGCGCAATTAGCAGTTAAAGCGACGCAGTGCCAAATTGGAAAAAGACCTCTGGTCCTTAGGCAGCATAATGGTCCGGGGCTCAAGTGGTTAAAGTGTAATTTTCTCCCAAAAAATTGCATTTGAATGACCGCTGCGCAAATACAGTGTGACATAAAATGTTGCAACAACCACCATTTTATTCTCTAGGGTCTCTACTAAAATATATATATATATAATGTTTGGGGGTTTTATAATTTTCTAGCAAAAAAAAAAATCCAATCCAATGAAATGAAACCAACAAATGTCAGAAAAAGGTTTAGTGTTTAAGTGGTTAAACTTCCCTCATTTTCACACCAAAGTGTATTCCTTTGTTCTAAAGGACAAATTGTTACAATGTTTATACTTAAGTTCCACTGCTAAAGAATGTTGTGATTCTTGGCAGACTGCCCGTTTTTTTTTTTTCCTTTCTTATGACGGCTTTAGCAGAGCAGAGAGAATTCTTTGCATAGAAAGAATCGGGAAATACTTTTTTCAAGATCGCAACGGGGAAAAAAAAATCCACGATAACGATTCTAAACGATTAATCGTGCAGCTCTACCAAACAATCTGACACATAAAACCAAAAATATTTGTTGATTTGCCAGAAAGCCAATGAGTTCCTAACTTCTTGTTTGAGCCGACAACACTGAAATCTCAAACAGTGTTTTCAGCCCTGCCTGAGTTCTCCTCTGCTGGACTACAGAACCCCCACCCCCCTCCCATCCACTGTTCTCCATAACATGAGGCGGAGCAGTTCTGTAGTCCAGAGTGGAAGAATCACTGTCAGTGAAGAATTGTCAGAATTTTGCCGCTTGTACTTACCTGCGTACTGCGTGAAGAACGGACTCCTCGTTGTGACTGGCGATGATGAGATTATAACGCTGCCCCTCCCGTCCAATCAGATCCAGCAACTTATCCAGGGAGCCGTTGTAACTAAAAAATATAAAAAGGTTAAAAGTCACGAGAAAATGGATTATGGAAAAGAGGCATTGCCATAGAAGACAGAGAATATGAAGTAAGCATACCTTCTGTTAGTGGCTTCCCAGTCTGGCTGTATGGGGTCGGGGTACCCCTTTACTTTAGCCAACTTCCTCTCCTTGTCCATGTACGCCCCACGCACCAACTTCACCCCGAAACACAGTCCCAAACCCACCGCCGTGTCCAAATCCTGGGACAGGTTCCGTATTGAATCCTACAGGGGCAAAGCTTGTACTGAGTCATTAGATCTTAACCCCGGGCTCTTTTTTTAATCAAAAATGGCACCGCCTGCAGCTTACAAAAATTCAGCTTAACCACTTAAAGTGGTGTTCCACCCAAAAGAAAAAAAAAATTCCTAAAAAAAAAAAATATTTGGAATTTTTTTTTTTTTACTCACCTCTAAATGCCTGTTGCTAGGAGGTCCCTCGTAGTCTGCCTTTTTCAGTGCCTGGGCTGGTGACATCACTTCCCCCTCGGCACAGGAAGGGCTCAGCTCTGCTCCCTCCCTCCTGTCAATCATCTGGGACCCATTACAGGACCCAGGTGACTGAGCGGCCAATCACGGCGCCGCTCGCGCATGCGCTGTGGGTGCCCGGCTGTGAAACCACAGCCCGGCGCCCACAGTTGCAATGCCGGCACCGCCAAACGGAGGAGGGAGATGAGCGGGGCTTCGATCCCCCGCATCGCTGGACTCTGGGACAGGTAAGTGTCCAATTAAAAGTCAGCAGCTGCAGTATTTGTAGCTGCTGACTTTTAATTTTTTTTTTTTTTTAATGGGCCCTCCTCTTTAAGGACCAAGCCTCTTTCTGAGATTTGTTGTTTACAAGTTAACAGTTTTTTTTTTTTGCTACAAAATTACTTAGCGCCCTCAAACATTATATATATATTTTTTCTAACACCCTAGAGCAGCGATGGCGAACCTTGGCACTCCAGATGTTTTGGAACTACATTTCCCATGATGCTCTACTACACTGCAGAGTGCATGAGCATCATGGGAAATGTAGTTCCAAAACATCTGGGGTGCCAAGGTTCACCATCACTGCCCTAGAGAATAAAATGGCGGTCGTTCCAATACTTTCTGTCACACCGTATTTGTGCAGCGGTCTTACAAGCGCACTTTTTTGGGAAATAATACACTTTTTTGAATTAACAAATAAGACAACAGTAAAGTTAGCCCAATTTTTTTTTTAGATTGTGAAAGATAATGTTACGCCGAGTAAATTGATACCCAACATGTCACGCTTCAAAATTGCGCCCGCTTGTGGAATGGCGACAAACTTTTACCCTTAAAAATCTCCATGGGCGACGTTTAAAAAATTCTACAGGTTGCATGTTTTGAGTTACAGAGAAGGTCTAGTGCTAGAATTATTGCTCTCACTCTACCAATTGCGGCGATACCTCACATGTGTGGTTTGAACACCGTTTTTATATGCGGGCGCTACTCACGTATGCATTCGCTTTTGCATGCAAGCTCGGCGGGACGGGGCGCTTTTAAAAAAATAATTTTTTTTTACACTGTTATTTTAAAAAAAATTGTCACTTTTATTCCTATTACAAGGAATATAAACATCCCTTGTAACAGAAAAAAAGCATGACAGGACCTCTTAAATATGAGATCTGGGGCCAAAAAGACCTCAGATCTGATATTTACACTAAAATGCAATAAAAAAAAAAAAAAATGTCATTTAAAAAAAAAAAGAAAAAAAAAAAAAGTCCCTTCCGCCCTGCAATGATATGGAGACGGGTGGGGGCCATCTTCCCGTCACTCGTTCCCATGTCAGGAGAAGGATCCGATCGCCTCCGCCGCTGCCGACGGCTCCGGTAAGTGGTGGAGGGCACCGGAGCGCGCAGAAGGGGGACCCTCCCTCACCGGAGCGCGCAGAAGGGGGGGCCCTACCTCCCCTGCCACTGATAAAAGTGATCGCACAGCGAATCCGCCGCAGAGACCACTTATCTTGAAGCGGACAGCCCGCTGAAGAAGAGAATACCGGGGTTATGGCAGCTAGCTGCTGCCATAACAATGATACCCCTATTCAAAGTACCGACGTATAACGACGGTGGACTGTCCGGCAGTGGTTAAGCTGCAGTTCCCCCTATGACTAAGGCTTTGGCCAAAATGCGTTAGCATATTACTGCTACACCCTGCTATGTAACCAATAAGGAATTGTTCAAATGGATGTTACTGAGTAACCGGCTTCATTGTATTTAGGATTGTTGCTAGATTCCAAAGGCATTTGGGCCAGAGTACCGGTTCCCAGTGACCCAGGTAATCCACGGTAGAGCATGCTTTTTTGTGGACTGTGTTTGTTACCTCTTAGGGACAGCTGTGTGTTCTTTTATTCACCTACATTCTCTCCTTGTCAGCAATGCCAACCCAGTGTTGAGCTGTAAGGACCCAATGAAGGCTGACCAGTTTTTTAGTGCATATCACAAACTAAATGAATACTTAAAAATAATGTGCATATATGAACATGAATAATGAAAAAGCATCAAGTGCAAGTATCCTACTCACATATCAGGAAAAAGCAAGATGATCTCCGTGGCCCCTGTGGCTACGTCCGTTCAGACGAAACACGTATGTGTCAGGAGCGTCTAGCGCTCCTGCTCCTCGTTCCAGCATCCTGCTTTTGGCTATGGCATTCTCCCTGTCTTTATTCACCTGCAAGGTGATTGATGTGGTCAGTCTCTGGGTGGAAACCAAAACTATAAGCCAGCCAAACACTCACTCGCATGCTTGCGATAGAGAGTGATACGTGTGTAATTAGTGATCAAGCCCCCCCTGTCTGTCTGCCCTGCTCTGTTAGTTTGGATTTCCCTGTGTATGACCTTGGACCGGATATTGGACTATTCCCTAAACTCAGCCTGTCTTTTACCTGGACTGTCATAGAACCACTTTGCCTATCTGCCAACCGCAAGTACCTGTTTGCTTTGCTCAGTTCGTGCTTGCCCTGGCATGGTGGCCAGGCACTACAGCATTGTGTATAAGACCTGGGGGCAAACAAGTACCTGTAGGCCTGCTTCCCTTATGGGGAGGGGGGCTGCTATAGGAGAAGAACACAGTAGCCAGCTATAGTGTCTGACCACCATTCCATCGATCAACACACATATACCATATAAAAGAGGATGTAGCTCCGCTCTATGCGTTTCGTCTGAACGGACATCGTGACGGGGGCCACAGAGATGATCACGCTTTTTACGATAAGTGAGTAGAATACTTTCACTTGCTATTCTTTCATTATTTATGTGTTTATATATGCACATTATTTTTAAGTATTTATTTTGTTTGTGATGAGCACTTGATATGAATTAATATTTATTTTGATAGCCTAACACAGATTGTTTATTTTGTATATAAAAATACATGAGTGGAGATAAGTATGAATACCGATTAGAGGCTGGTTCTCTTTAATGGCTTATTACCAAAGAAGCCCAAAAATGTATCCTTACTTATCAAGCTTGATAACTTTTTTAATTTTTATCTAAATTTGCACGAGGCAACCTCAGTTTATACATGTCTAGGCTATAATTCACAGGAAGTACCTTCAAATAGCATTGGTAGGTGTTCCAGATCCACGGCTCCTGGCGGTTGCACTGAGCCATCATGGCCATGGTGATCAGACTGAGAGCGGGGTTGATGTACGTATACTCCGCGTCCACCAAGACACGCACTTGTTTCTGCTTGGCATGCTGGGAAAGAAAACAGGAGATGATTTGGGGCTGTGTTATACCTCCCCTATTACTAAACAGTTAGAAGCTCCAGCAAGTCGGATAGAACCCACCTAATTTCCTGGCTGGAGAACAGCATCATGTGGCACTCCCCAGCCTGATTTTCCCTGCCCTGCCTCTTTCGTTGACTGAATCTCATTTTCAATCATAGAGGCTCATCATCGCATATGGGTGTTACCTAGGAACGTTGGCAGGCCAAAAGCAGCCTGCCTAGGCTGTGGAAGTTGGCCACTCTGGGAGGTTGGGGGGGGGGGGGCAGGGCGGTTGGAGTCCACCACTGTAGGGGGAGGTGTATAAGGTCCATCACCATGGTACTGTTGTTGGAAATGTTGGAGTCCACTACTTTAGGATTGAGGTGTATGGATTCCACCACTGTGGCGCTGTTGGGGAGGGTTTTAGAGTCCACTACCATAGGACAGGGTGTGAGGATGTAAGGAGTCCACCACTGTGGCTCTGTCGGGGGTGTTGGAGTCCATTACTGTAGGGCGGGTGGGGGGTGTATGGAGTCCACCATAGTGGAACTGTGGGGTGAATGTTGGAATCCACCACTCACTGTTGGAGGGGTGTAGGGAGTCCACAACTGTGGCACTGTGGGGGGGGGGGTGGTGTTGGAGTCCACCACTGTAGAGGCGGAGTGTATGGAGTCCACCACTGTAGAGGCGGAGTGTATGAAGTCCACCATGGTGGCCATGCACACCACCATTGCTACCTTGCAGCACTTATTATGTTTACATTGTCATTGATCATTTGCTAGTAATTTTCTAGGCAGCAGTGGTGACACAAGTTTAGAATGTATTCTTTTATGTGGAGAATTGTGGAGTCAGGCCAGTAACAAGCCAGCAATAGAAGCAAAAAAAGGTCAAGTTCCCAGTTATGCCAAGCAGTGGAAGATGAATTGTGCATTGCTGCTCTGACAAAGTGACTTTGTAGATTGTCTCTGGACTTTAAAGCAAATCCCTACTATTACACTTATAATAAATAATAATAATAACATAGTATTGTATCTACCTTTCCAACCCGGCTGAGCCTGCGAACGGAGTTCTGTAGGTGGCGGTTCTGTTGCTCCGACAGAAAGGAGAAAGTGGAGTCCTGCAGCAAAGATGGGAAAGGTGTGGAAGTGTTTGGTTGTATCAGAGCTACTGACCACCGATGTACAAGTGTGCTATTCTCTCCGGGTCATAGACACTCACCTCGCCCTCCATGATGGACAATATCCTGTGTGGACTAAGCTCCTTCCTCCGAGATGGATCAGACAAACACACAGACAGAACTTTCTAAATGAATGGAAAATATCATAATCAGTGGCATTTTCTCATCCAGTATGTATCTATTCAAGTGAACCTGTCCTACACCAAGTAGTGCGTGAAGGACGAGAGGAGCACCAGATGGAACAGTGGAAGAGTCCAACACCACCATCAGTGTCACCTATCCGTGCCACTTACCAGTGCCCATCGGTGCTGACTATCAGTGCCACCTATCAGTGCACTCTCATCAGTGCCTCATCATCAGTGCAGCTTATCAGTGTCCATCAGTGCTGCCTCATCAGCACCCATCAGTGAAGGAGAAAAATGACCCGTTTTCAAAATTTTATAACAAACTATGAAAAATGTTTTGTTTTTTTTTAATCAAAATTTTTGGTCTTTTTTCGTTTGTTTAGCAAAAAATAAAAAACCCAGTGGTGATTAAATACCACCAAAGGAAAGCGCTATATTGATTGAAAGGAATGTGCTGCTTCTTATTTGCATCAGAACTGTTGCTTTTCCCATATAAATCAACGGGAATACAAAAGCAGCTTGAAGCAGATTGATGAGACTTAGAAGCAGTTAAAATGCACCTGTCAATGGATCATCACATCTGCATCTCAAACTGATGCAAATGCAATTATGGAATGGAATACTTTGGGAGCAAGCTGCATTTTCCCATCCAGATGGGCCAAAAGCCTAGAACCCTTTGGTACATAACCCATCTTCTAAACAAGAAGTGCCAGCACAGGGACCTTCATAGCAAGATCACCAAGTTTTCATTAAATGAAAACTGCAGATCAAAATACCAAGTTTAAATCAATGGACTTTTAAGGTAACCAGGGGTTACACCTAAACATTGTTTTTTTTTTTTTTACAAAGCTTTTTTTTTTTTTTTACGTATATCACATAAAATCAACATATATATGTAGTACTACTCCCTGTAGGGGCCGCTGTGGATTAAACAGGTTCTTTCCCAAGCAGTGCAGAGGCAGCCAGGCACACAGCAACAGTCCAATCATCTAATTCAGTAAACAGTCTAGGGGTTGCCTTTTTAAAGTTTATTTACTTGTAGAACTGGTAACAGGAGGAGGTTTAGGGTGGTATGTGATACTTCAAAACATGAGGTATACCTGGCAGAGGACACTTCTCACTCAGTAACAGTAGCACAAGTACAGGTATATTTGGAACTGTCTACAGGTTTACAGCTGAGGACCATGAAGTAGCTTGAGCACAGGTAAAGGCAGACTGGGACAGTCCATAGTTCATGGCTGGGGACCATGAAGTAGCTTGTGCACATGTATAGGCACACTGAAACAGTCTATCAATCACAGCTGGGGACCGTGAAGTAGCTTGAGCACAGGTAAAGGCAGACTAAAACAGTCTACGATTCATGGCTGGGGACCATGAAGTAGCCTGAGCACAGGTAAAGGCAGACTGGAACAGTCTATGGTTCATGGCTGGGGACCACGAAGTCTTCTTAGCATAGGTAAAGGCAGACTGGAACAATCTACGGTTCATGGTGGGGACCATGAAGTAGCTTGAGCACAGGTGAGGGCACACTAAAACAGTCTACGATTCATGTCTGGGGACCATGAAGTAGCTTGAGTACAGGTAAAGACAGACTGCAACAATGAATGGATCACGGCTGGGGACCATGAAGTAGCTTTAGCACAGATAAAGTCAGACTGGAACAGTCCACAGATCATGGCTGGGAACCATGAAGTAGCTATAGCACAGGTAAAGGCAGACTGGAGCAGTCTTACGGTTCACGGCTGGGAACGGTGAAGTAGCTTGAGCACAGGTAAAGGCAGACTAGAACAGTCTATGATTCATGGCTGGGCACCACGAAGTAGCTTTACAGGTAAAGTCAGATTAGAACAGTCTACAGTTCATAGCTGGGGACCACTAAGTAGTTTTAGCACAGGTAAAGGCAGACTGGAAAGGTCTACGGGTCATGGCTGGGGACCATGAAGTACAGTGGCTTGAGCACAAGTATGAGACTCTACTCACAGGATCCTGGCACAAAATCAGTCCATAGGTACAGCCTTTTGTGAAGTATTCCAACATCCAAAGGGCTCCAGGAGCAAGCAGCACCCCCCCCCCCCCCCTTCTCAGGTCACCAATAAATTCGCTCAGGAGGGAAAAAAAAGACAATCTCTCCAGGGCTCCAGACTATATTTGTACCAGCCACCATATGGGCACCCCCCTCCATCTCGGGATGGACCCTGCTCAATATTCAGGCTGGTTGTCTGAATTCTCCTTCCCAAAGCTCCAGAATCTCCTTGTAGAATCAGGGGGGAACAATCAAACTCTCAGCCTGTGAAGCCCTAAACAGACCAGACCAAACCACTGCTCCCCTGATTACAGAAATGGGCAAAAACTAAATTTGTCTAGTGGCCTAACTGAGAGGGTGCTACATATATACTTGAAGGGGATCCATCATGAAGAAGGGTTTTTGTTATGCATTGGAATAAGTATATATGTTGATTTTATATGATATAGAAATAATAAAAAGTTTTACTTTTTTTCAGACGTAGTCCCTGTGTACCTTTTAAAGTCCATTGATTTATACTTGGTATTCTTTGACATAGTTGGGAGGTGGCACCCGAAGTCGCATGGACCTAAAGTCTTGTTCAGTGTGAACGAAGGCTCAATATTATAACTTAAGCAGATCAAATTAAATGTGTTAAAAATGTTTTTAACTTTAGACTAAGTTTTTGTAACTTTTTTTTTTTTTTTTTTTATAACTATAAAGATTATAGGAGTTTTAAGTTGTTTGAGTTTACATCAACTTTAGACAGAAAGGGAGCCTTTATCAGCTGTGGATTACTTGTCCTTCGGTCCCCGGGCTGCACTCAGTTCATGGGTTTACTGGAATCATTCATTTTGAATAGGACCCTGTTACTAGGTGCTAAGTCTGTGATTGCTGACCTCCTTCTGAATAAAAATCTTACGTACTAAAACAGTCTTCAACCTAAGGGTTGATTTGGAGTCTGGAGTCCTGGGCAGCAGCCCATTTTGCCCTTATTGTAGCCCATTATTGTAACCCACCACTGGCTCTTATGCAGGGTTGGGCCCTAGGGGTAGGCTGTATAAGTGACAGCCTTGAACACTTCCGTATGAGGTTGGCGCAAAAAGGGCAAGGCCTGCAATCCGTACTGCTGATGTAGTTATCAGCTCATGAAGGGAGGAGGCGCACTTTTCACCTTGGGTGCTAGAAGATCCTGTCCCGCCTCTGCCATCGTGCTCTCACTTTAGGCTCTCCATCTATTTCCTCCCACTTATCCTCCTACTGCCCATCATCAGTCTCTCACTCACACACAGATCAGCACTCATGAGCGCCGTGATCTTCAACTGCATCATGGGGCGATCACCACCCAAGGACGAGAGATCCACGCAGTTCAGCATGACATCTTCATTCTGCTTGTACCAGTGCTCCCTGCCAGTCAGAAAAGATATGGATAAAATGTACCAATATACATATTAAGCAAGCTGAAGACTTTGGCATATCATAGTGAACGTCTATTTGTTTTAGGCACTATAAATAGAGTGCAGTACTCCTTATCACCAAGAGGTGGCAATGGAGTCTGCCAGCAACAGCGACCTCTACAGGAGAGTGCAACAAATTAAGTTTTACTTTATAATTCTCTTTGTATTATATAACATTGGAAAATATACAAAGTTATAATGTTACACAAAATCTAATAAGAAATGTTATCATTTTTCGAAGACATTTAAGAGGAACACCCAGCAGATATATAAACATTTCTTAACCCACTTATGTACTCATTAAAAATTAAAAGAATTGATTTTTTCTTAGCACTAGAATATGAGTCTTAAAAGCCAACTCCTGGCTAAAAAGTTTTTCCTTTCATTTTTAAGTTTCCGATAGTGTGCGAAAAGGTTAGAACCTATATCAGATTTTTATTGGCACCTGTGACCCCCACTGGGGCTGGACAGGAAGTGGGAGGGATCTCTCTGAATGGAGTCACAAACAACAATTAAAGTAATTTTAAGATGGAATTACGCTATGAGCATGTTTTCTTTGATAATGGAGACATCTAGATGGGAGGAACATCTCGCACATAGAGGACCCCAAAGGCAGAAAGGAACTACTTTTCCGGCTCATTATATACAGAGATCTGGTGAGCTCAATATCCAAAGGGAGAGGTTCTCACGAGGTGCAGTGATGGGACTCTTGGATGGAATCTGGTGTTTAATCCCTATGAACTATTTTAGGACATTTTATGGTTTTATTTTGGACTTTTAAAGACTCATAGGGTGAACTATACCTGAGGAGCACTGCTAATGCTGTGATTTTCAATTTTGAAGCATATATTATGAATGATTTATAGCAGCCGCTGATTGTGCAATTAACTCTTTTTTCTCTTGAATAGTATAATTGCATATGTTTGTACTTTGTGTGCACTTGGAGAAAGGGATTTATTTGCTACGGCCGATTCATTTACTTTCTTTTAGGGTTGCGCCGATACTAGTATCGGTGCCAATACCGAGTATTTGCGCAAGTATCGGTACGCCTGCAAAATGCACCAATACCTGAAACCAATACTTTCAGGCTTGGTTCTTTGAGCTGTCAGTGGGTCTCCCCTGTTGACAGCTGAAGTGTTAAAGAAGTCTGGTAATTGGAGCTGTCAAAAAAAAAAAAAAAAAAAAAAAAAAAAGCAGCCAGGAATGTTTATTAACAACATTGCTCAGCTGCTGAAACATTAAAATAAAAAAGAAACCATGTTTCTTTTTGAATCTGTTTCTTCATCTGCAGATCAAAGGGATGAACAAATGTTCCTCTGTTTAACCCCTTATTAAACCTTAATTTTCTCTAATTAGCCTTAATTAACTCCCTATTCTCCTCCATTTAATTTGTTTCCTGCTTTTTTTTTTTTTTTCACATCTATTTTATAAACGATAAACAGTTACAACTTTATTTTGTTTGCTTTGTTAGTGAATATTTTACACATATATATTAACATATATTTACACATTTCACATTGAAAAAGCGTAAAATAAAAAAAAAAAAAAAATCTATTTATTTCATTTGTAAATAACTTTCAATGCTTTGTACCATTGCTGACAGCTGAAGTGAAAACAAAACAGGTGCGGTAGGTATCGGCGAGTACAAAAAAAAAAAAAATATGTATCGGTGGTACTCGTATTCATTGGAAAAAAAAAAATGGTATCGGTGCATCCCTACTTTCTATACAGTTGAAGTTCTACCTATCCTCAATTGCCTTAAACAAAATACATTTGTTCAGTACAGTGAGGATAAGTAGAACCTCCCCCATTGATCTGATTACCCTCTCTTCCTGTGTGGTCACCAAGACAGAAAATAAGGGGGTAATATCTCCAATGACAGCAATGAAAACTTGGCAGAGCTTCTAATACTTGTGTACTCTTTATGAAACTGGAAAAAAAAAAAAAAAGTTTGGCTTCAGTCTGGCCTTTATATTAGGATTCTATAGGCAGCACTCCAAACTAATCTAGGGGAAAGAGTAGAATGTTGACCTTATGAGTGTGCTGCTTCTCTTACATTTGTCAATAACAGCTTGAGGACAGGGTGATGACCAGCAAACTGCAGTAAAGAAAAGTGGGAACTGCAAATTATCCTAGATTGTAAGCTCTAACGAACAGGGACCTCTAAATCCTTCTGTTTTAAATTGAATTTTAACTGTACTGTCTCCCCTCATGTTGTAAAGTGCTGCACAAACTGTTGACCCAATATAAATCCTGTATTATAATAATAATAATAATAATAATAATAATAATAATAATAATAATGTAGTATGGCCAGTGCTGGGACAAGGACCCAAGGCAAAAAAGGACCAAATGTTCCCCTTCCGCCATGAACTATGAACGTCTTGGTTGCAAGTCCTGCTGAAGCACCCAAGGT
This sequence comes from Aquarana catesbeiana, assembly GCF_042186555.1. Lineage (NCBI taxonomy): Eukaryota > Metazoa > Chordata > Amphibia > Anura > Ranidae > Aquarana > Aquarana catesbeiana. The sequence continues at coordinate 46,109,169 of NC_133327.1, read as the reverse complement.
GACCAGATTTTCTGCCATGACATTGGCCTGGTCCCGAGCGGGGCCAATGGGCCTTGATCACAAGAATTCCAACTTTTGGCAGGCACAACAGTTACTGTATCTGCATTTCAATAGTGTATTTAGTTGTCTACTTGGCTATCAGCTTGAAAATTGCTGCTTACCCAGTTTTGCCCTCTCCCAGGTCTTCCTCAATGGGCACAGCCAACATGGGCCGAATACCTAATTTTCTCAACCTTTCCATACACGCCTGAATTTCCGTAAGGTTCTCCCCAGCAAACAACTGTCCGTACACGGTGCCTCTCATACCCCATTCGAAGACGCGGCGACCCATAAGCCTGCGGGAGACTGTCATGAGCTGGAGAGATAGTAAAATGGGTCAGTTATACAGTACACATTCCAACATACAGCTTTTTAAATGACAGTTAAGTCTTACATTACGACATAATATATATGAAGAGCAAAAAGTAAAACCTTAAAAATTACATAAGTTTCAAAAGTTTTTCATGTAAAATATGTTAACATCAGACTTTTTCATCTATGGTACCTCCAGAGGTTGCTAGAGACCCATTGCAATTTCTGCCTCTTAGATAAGTAACCACTGATAGCAATGGTATTCTTCCCACTGATCACCAATGTAAGGGGCAGTCTTCCCACTGGTCACCAATATATTTACATAGTTAGGCGAGGTTGAAAAAAAGACACAAGTCCATCAAGTCCAACCTATGTGTGTGATTTTATGTCAGTATTACATTGTATATTCCTGCGTGTTGAGGTCGTTCAGGTGCTTATCTTTTTTTTTTTTTTTTAATTATCGATGCTCCCCGCTGAGACCACCGCCTACGGAAGAGAATTCCACATCCTTACCGCTTTTACAGTGAAGAACCCTCTACGCAGTTTAAGGTTAAACCGCTTTTCTTCTAATTTTAGTAAATGGCCGCATGTCTTATTAAAATCCCTTTTGTGGGAAAAGTTTTATCCCTATTGTGGGGTCACCAGTACGGTATTTGTACATTGAAATCATATCCCCTCTCAAGTGTCTCTTCTCCAGAGAGAACAAGTTCAGTGCTTGTAATCCTTCCTCATAACTAAGATCCTCCAGACCCTTTATTAGCTTTGTTGCCCAGAACTGGACAGCATACTCTAGGTGCGGCCGGACCAGAGTCTTGTAGAGCAGGAGAATTATCGTTTTATCTCTGGAGTTGATTCCCTTTTTAATGCATGCCAATATTCTGTTTGCTTTGTTTGCAGCAGCCTGGCATTGCATGCCATTGCTGAGCCTATATCTACTAGGACCCCCAGGTGTTTTTCCATCCTAGATTCCCCCAGAGGTTCTCCCCCCAGTGTATAGATTGCATTCATATTTTTGCCACCCAAATGCATTATTTTAATTTTTTTTTAGATTAAACCTCATTTGCCATGTAGTTGCCCACACCATTAATTTGTTCAGATCTTCTTGCAAGGTTTCCACATCCTGCGGAGAAGTTATTGCCCTGCTTAGCTTAGTATTGTCTGCAAATACAGAGATTGAACTGTTTACCCCATCCTCCAGGTAGTTTATGAACAAATTAAATAGTATGGGTTCCAGCACAGAACCCTGGGGGACCCCACTACCCACCCCTGACCATTCCGAGTACTCCCCATTTTTCACCACCCTCTGAACTCGCCGTTGTAGCCAGTTTTCAATCCATGTACTCATCATGTACTGTATGGTCCATGCCAACGGACCTTATTTTGTACAGTAAACATTTATGGGGAACTGTGTCAAATGCTTTTGCAAAATCCAGATACACCACGTCTACGGGCCTTCCTTTATCTAGATGGCAACTCACCTCCTCATAGAAGGTTAATAGATTGGTTTGGCAAGAACGATTCTTCATGAATCCATGCTGATTACTACTAATGATATCGTTCTTATTGCTAAAATCTTGTATATAGTCCCTTATCATCCCCTCCAAGAGCTTGCATACTATTGATGTTAGGCTAACTGGTCTGTAATTCCCAGGGATGTATTTTGACCCTTTTTTAAATATTGGTGCTTCATTGGCTTTTCTCCAATCAGCTGGTACCATTCCAGTCAGTAGACTAAAAAAAAAATAGGAACAAATGGTCTGGCAATTACTTGACTGAGTTCCTTAAGGACCCTTGGGAGCAAGCCATCTGGTCCCGGTGACTTATTAATGTTAAGTTTTTCAAGTCTATTTCTAATTCTGTCCTCTGTTAGCCATGAGGGTGCTTCCTGTGACATGTCATATCAGTTAACCACTTAAGGGCCGAGCCTCTTTCTGAGATGTGTTGTTCACAAGTTAAAAACAAGTTTTTTTGCTAGAAAATTACTTAGAACCCCCAAACATTACACATTTTTTTTCTAACACCCTAGAGAATAAAATGGTCGTTGCAATACTTTATGTCACACCGTATTTGCACAGCGGTTTTACAAGCGCACTTTTTTTGGTAAAAATACACTTTTTTGAATTAAAAAATAAGACAGCAGTAAAGTTAGCCCAATTTTTTTTTTATATTGTGAAAGATAATGTTACGCCGAGTAAATTGATACCCAACATGTCACGCTTCAAAATTGCGCCCGCTCGTGGAATGGCGACAAATCTCCATAGGCGATGTTTAAAAATGTTTACAAGTTGCATGTTTTGAGTTACAGAGGAGGTCTAGGGTTAGAATTATTGCTCTCGCTCTTCTGATTGCGGCAATACCTCACATGTCTGGTTTTCACCGTTTTCATATGTGGGCGCTGCTCATGTACTGAACCAAAAGTCCAGAATAGAAACCTGTGCCTGAAAAAAATCCTCAAAGGATTGTCTTACCTCTACATCTTCCCTTCCAGGAGAGCTGAATTCAGTTTCCAGGTAACCCTTCCCCTGGGTGGAGTGTCTGAGGCATTCAGAGTCACAGACAGCATACAGTGGTCAGAGAACTCCACCGCCCTCAACTCAGGAAAGCAGAGTTCTCCTTTAAAAAAAAAAACCTATCTATCCTACCCTGACTATTCCCTCTCTGAAATGCACATCTACCAGGCCTGCTTGTCTAACCATATCTCTAAGAAAAACGCTATCGTAACCCAGCCTGTCTACAGAGCCTCTCCTGTCTTCAGGCCTAATTATGGTGTTAAAATCACCTCCAAAGACAACCTGCTGGGACATAAAAAGGAAGGGCTTGACCTCTGTGAGGAGGCATTTCCTGCCCCATTTTGACTGCGGTCCATAGATATTGATCAGGCGCAGGTCCTGCCCCCTAACAGAGACGTCTAAAACCATGCATCTCCCCATTTCTACCTCAATTACCCGCCGGCATGTTACCATATCGGTTTTAAAAAGGACTGCAACTCCGCTGCAGGGCTCAGCCGCAAGAGACCAAAAGGAGGGACCGCATCTCCACTTCCTTTTTGCTAGATGGACATTGGCCAAAGTATTGAGCCAGGTCTCTTGCAAAAATAAAATCTCAGCATCAAACTCGCTGAGCAAAAATTTAGGTAATATCACGAGCTCTTACAGATTTAATGCTGGCGACATTAATGGTCGCCACCTTTATCAGCGTGGGAACTGCCATCAGGATAATTGGGGTAGTCGTTTCTTAACCTTTACCACACTCTCATCACCAGAAACAGCTCTCTTTAGACTACTTGACTCCCCGTCATCCATGGATGATAAAGAGAAAGATAGATCAGACATCTCATCATCCGACAACACTTGAAAAGTATTACCAAGAGGAACCCCTCCTGGGTCCGACTCTGAGGAAGAAATTACCACTTTACTTGTCTTCCTCTTCTTCTTTTTCTTCCTCCTAAACGTCTCCCACCCCTCATCATCCGAATCCCCCTCAACAGAGGGTGAGACATGGGATATGGACACCTTTCCCTCAACCCCTCCCCCATCCAACACCCCCACACTCCCCTGACCATGTTTGCGCTGTTGAGGGACAGGGACTGGAGGCTGAGAGGGAAGATTCGCTAAACCTGCCCCCCCCAGCAGCTTCTGCTAGTCTGGAGGATCTACATACAGAAGGATTAGGGACCACCACATGGGGGACAGACTCAGGGACCACATTACTAGGGGAAACAGAATCCGAAACAACAGATGTAACAGACACAAGAGGGACAGACTCAGGGACCACATCACTGGGGCAAACAGAATCTGGAACAGATGTAACAGACACAGGAGGGGCAATAACAGTTTCCTCCCTAACTTTAGCGGCCTCATCCTCTTTATCGAGCCTCTGCAGCTCAGCTGCCAATCCTGGCGAGGTATGTAATGCCTCCGGGCACTGACTATAAGCATGACCAAGCTTCTGGCACAAATTACATTGAATCTCTGTACAATCTTTGGCCAAAATGGCCCAAATCCTGGCATAGTGAGCATTTCTTGCGAGTACAGGTAGATGCAAAATGGCCTTTGTCACCACATTTATTACAGACCTTAGGCTGACCCTGGTAAAAAATGGTCAGCCTATCCCTCCCCAGAAAAGCTGAACAGGGCAGGTGTTGAACTACATTGCCCAGCACCCCCAATTTTATTGACACTGTCGAGGCCCCTGTCCATATCCCATGCTGATCAAGGACCTTCTGCAGTGCAGCGAGGACCTCGCCATATCGGCGTAGCCATACTATCAAATCAGCCTCTGGTATGGATTCATTACACATCAGGATCGTCACCGATTTTATCAGAGGCTGCCTCAAAATCACCTTTGGCACCAAACCACTCCACTGAGGAAGGCCCTTGCACCTACTATACCTCTCCCAAAATAAATCCAGACCCTCAGGCTTTACAAAAGGACAAATCATACTCATAACTCCCCACTGGGCAAATCTAAGCAAATATATCCAAGGCTTTAAACCCCATTTCTAAAACCAACTCAGCCACCCTCCCCCTTACTGGTGGGGTCCCCTCCCACTTCAACTGAACCACATTCCTCCTCCTGTACCCACCAACCATCCCACCACCAAACCTCCCCAAATTGTGACTAGTATTTACAAAATTCCCTCCACCCTCCTTGGTGCGACTCCCCAGAACAGACGCATAACTCCCCATATTCCTCCTTGCAGAGGATCCATCTGTGCGATTAGAAACATCAAAAACAACTTTGGCAGATGATTGCACAGATTTGAGATTGGATTGCACACCTGATAAATCTTTCCTCCTGGGATGGACAGGGGGACAGGATGAGAGTGGGATGGACAGGGGGACTGTGGGACGGACGGACGGACATGGGGGACTGTGGGACGGACGGACATGGGGGACTGTGGGACGGACGGACGGACATGGGGGACTGTGGGACGGACGGACGGACATGGGGGACTGTGGGACGGACGGACGGACATGGGGGACAGTGGGACGGACGGACGGACGGGGGGACAGTGGGACGGACGGACGGACGGGGGGACAGTGGGACGGACGGACGGACGGGGGGACAGTGGGACGGACGGACGGACGGGGGGACAGTGGGACGGACGGACGGACGGGGGGACAGTGGGACGGACGGACGGACGGGGGGACAGTGGGACGGACGGACGGACGGGGGGACAGTGGGACGGACGGACGGACGGGGGGACAGTGGGACGGACGGACGGACGGGGGGACAGTGGGACGGACGGACGGACGGACGGGGGGACAGTGGGACGGACGGACGGACGGACGGGGGGACAGTGGGACGGACGGACGGGGGGACAGTGGGACGGACGGGGGGACAGTGGGACAGACGGGGGGACAGTGGGACGGACGGACGGGGGGACGGGGGGACAGTGGGACGGACGGACAGACGGGGGGACAGTGGGACGGACGGACGGACAGTGGGACGGACGGACGGACGGACGGGGGGACAGTGGGACGGACGGGGGGACAGTGGGACGGACGGGGGGACAGTGGGACGGACGGACGGGGGGACAGTGGGACGGACGGACGGACATGGGGGACTGTGGGACGGACGGATGGACGCGGGGGACTGTGGGACGGACGGACGGACGCGGGGGACAGTGGGACGGACGGACGGACGGGGGGACAGTGGGACGGACGGGGGGACAGTGGGACGGACGGACGGACAGTGGGACGGACGGACGGACGGACGGGGGGACAGTGGGACGGACGGGGGGACAGTGGGACGGACGGGGGGACAGTGGGACGGACGGACGGGGGGACAGTGGGACGGACGGACGGACATGGGGGACTGTGGGACGGACGGACGGACGCGGGGGACAGTGGGACGGACGGACGGGGGGACAGTGGGACGGACGGACGGACGGGGGGACAGTGGGACGGACGGGGGGACAGTGGGACGGACGGACGGACAGTGGGACGGACGGACGGACGGGGGGACAGTGGGACGGACGGACGGACGGGGGGACAGTGGGACGGACGGACGGACGGGGGGACAGTGGGATGGACGGACGGACGGGGGGACAGTGGGACGGACGGACGGACGGGGGGACAGTGGGACGGACGGACGGACGGACGGGGGGACAGTGGGACGGACGGGGGGACAGTGGGACGGACGGACGGACGGACGGGGGGACAGTGGGACGGACGGGGGGACAGTGGGACAGTGGGACGGACGGGGGGACAGTGGGACAGTGGGACGGACGGGGGGACAGTGGGACGGACGGGGGGACAGTGGGACGGACGGGGGGACAGTGGGACGGACGGACGAACGGACGGGGGGACAGTGGGACGGACGGACGGGGGGACAGTGGGACGGACGGACGGACGGGGGGACAGTGGGACGGACGGACGGACGGGGGGACAGTGGGACGGACGGACGGACGGGGGGGACAGTGGGACGGACGGACGGACGGGGGGACAGTGGGACGGACGGACGGACGGGGGGACAGTGGGACGGACGGACGGACGGGGGGACAGTGGGACGGACGGACGGACGGGGGGACAGTGGGACGGACGGACGGACGGGGGGACAGTGGGACGGACGGACGGACGGGGGGACAGTGGGACGGACGGACGGACGGGGGGACAGTGGGACGGACGGACGGACGGGGGGACAGTGGGACGGACGGACGGACGGGGGGACAGTGGGACGGACGGACGGACGGGGGGACAGTGGGACGGACGGACGGACGGGGGGACAGTGGGACGGACGGACGGACGGGGGGACAGTGGGACGGACGGACGGACGGGGGGACAGTGGGACGGACGGACGGACGGGGGGACAGTGGGACGGACGGACGGACGGGGGGACAGTGGGACGGACGGACGGACGGGGGGACAGTGGGACGGACGGACGGACGGGGGGACAGTGGGACGGACGGACGGACGGGGGGACAGTGGGACGGACGGACGGACGGGGGGACAGTGGGACGGACGGACGGACGGGGGGACAGTGGGACGGACGGACGGACGGGGGGACAGTGGGACGGACGGACGGACGGGGGGACAGTGGGACGGACGGACGGGGGGACAGTGGGACGGACGGACGGGGGGACAGTGGGACGGACGGACGGGGGGACAGTGGGACGGACGGACGGGGGGACAGTGGGACGGACGGACGGACGGGGGGACAGTGGGACGGACGGACGGACGGGGGGACAGTGGGACGGACGGACGGACGGGGGGACAGTGGGACGGACGGACGGACGGGGGGACAGTGGGACGGACGGACGGACGGGGGGACAGTGGGACGGACGGACGGACGGGGGGACAGTGGGACGGACGGACGGACAGTGGGACGGACGGACGGACAGTGGGACGGACGGACGGACGGGGGGACAGTGGGACGGACGGGGGGACAGTGGGACGGACGGGGGGACAGTGGGACGGACGGGGGGACAGTGGGACGGACGGGGGGACAGTGGGACGGACGGGGGGACAGTGGGACGGACGGGGGGACAGTGGGACGGACGGGGGGACAGTGGGACGGACGGGGGGACAGTGGGACGGACGGACGGACGGGGGGACAGTGGGACGGACGGACGGACGGACGGGGGGACAGTGGGACGGACGGACGGACGGACGGGGGGACAGTGGGACGGACGGACGGGGGGACAGTGGGACGGACGGACGGACGGGGGGACAGTGGGACGGACGGACGGACGGGGGGACAGTGGGACGGACGGACGGGGGGACAGTGGGACGGACGGACGGACGGGGGGACAGTGGGACGGACGGACGGACGGGGGGACAGTGGGACGGACGGACGGACGGGGGGACAGTGGGACGGACGGACGGACGGGGGGACAGTGGGACGGACGGACGGACGGGGGACAGTGGGACGGATGGACGGGGGGACAGTGGGACGGACGGACGGGGGGACAGTGGGACGGACGGACGGGGGGACGGACGGACGGACGGGGGGACGGACGGGGGGACAGTGGGACGGACGGACGGACGGACGGACGGACGGGGGGACAGTGGGACGGACGGACGGACGGACGGGGGGACAGTGGGACGGACGGACGGGGGGACAGTGGGACGGACGGACGGACGGGGGGACAGTGGGACGGACGGACGGGGGGACAGTGGGACAGACGGACAGACGGACGGACGGACGGGGGGACGGACGGGGGGACGGACGGGGGGACGGACGGACGGGGGGGACAGTGGGACGGACGGACGGACGGGGGGACGGGGGGACGGACGGGGGGACGGGGGGACGGACGGGGGGACGGGGGGACGGACGGGGGGACGGGGGGACGGACGGGGGGACGGACGGGGGGACGGACGGGGGGACGGACGGGGGGACGGACGGGGGGACGGGGGGACGGACGGGGGGACAGTGGGACGGACGGACGGACGGGGGGACAGTGGGACGGACGGACGGACGGGGGGACAGTGGGACGGACGGGGGGACAGTGGGACGGACGGGGGGACAGTGGGACGGACGGGGGGACAGTGGGACGGACGGGGGGACAGTGGGACGGACGGGGGACAGTGGGACGGACGGGGGGACAGTGGGACAGGATGACAGTGAGATGGACAGGGGGACAGTGGGATGGACAGGGGGACGGACAGTGGGACAGGATGACAGTGGGATGGACAGTGGGACGGAATGACAGTGGGATGGACAGGGGGACAGGATGACAGTGGGATGGACGGACAGGGGGACAGGATGACAGGATGACAGTGGGACTGTGGGATGGACGGACAGGGGGACAGGAAGACAGTGGAATGGACAGGATGACTGTGGAATGGACGGGGGACGGTGGGATGGACAGGGGGACGGACGGACGGGAGGGGACCGTGGGATGGACGGACGGGGGGGGGGGGACCGTGGGATGGAGGGACGGACGGGGGGACGACCGTGGGATGGAGGGACGGACGGGGGGACGACCGTGGGATGGAGGGACGGACGGGGGGACGACCGTGGGATGGAGGGACGGACGGGGGGACGACCGTGGGATGGACGGACGGACGGGGGGACGACCGTGGGATGGATGGACGGACGGACGGGGGGACGACCGTGGGATGGACGGACGGACGGGGGGACGACCGTGGGATGGACGGACGGACGGGGGGACGACCGTGGGATGGACGGACGGACGGGGGGACGACCGTGGGATGGACGGACGGACGGGGGGGGGACCGTGGGATGGACGGACGGACGGGGGGACGACCGTGGGATGGACGGACGGACGGGGGGACGACCGTGGGATGGACGGACGGACGGGGGGACGACCGTGGGATGGACGGACGGACGGGGGGACGACCGTGGGATGGACGGACGGACGGGGGGACGACCGTGGGATGGACGGACGGACGGGGGGACGACAGTGGGATGGACGGACGGACGGGGGGACAGTGGGATGGACGGACGGACGGGGGGACAGTGGGATGGACGGACGGACGGGGGGACAGTGGGACGGACGGACGGGGGGACAGTGGGACGGACGGACGGACGGGGGGACAGTGGGACGGACGGACGGACGGGGGGACAGTGGGACGGACGGACGGGGGGACAGTGGGACGGACGGACGGGGGGACAGGATGACTGTGGGACGGACAGGGAAACAGGATGACTGTGGGACGGACAGGGAAACAGGATGACTGTGGGACGGACAGGGGGACAGGATGACTGTGGGACGGACAGGGGGACAGGATGACTGTGGGACGGACAGGGGGACAGGATGACTGTGGGACGGACAGGGGGACAGGATGACTGTGGGACGGACAGGGGGACAGGATGACTGTGGGACGGACAGGGGGACAGGATGACTGTGGGACGGACAGGGGGACAGGATGACTGTGGGACGGACAGGGGGACAGGATGACTGTGGGACGGACAGGGGGACAGGATGACTGTGGGACGGACAGGGGGACAGGATGACTGTGGGACGGACAGGGGGACAGGATGACTGTGGGACGGACAGGGGGACAGGATGACTGTGGGACGGACAGGGGGACAGGATGACTGTGGGACGGACAGGGGGACAGGATGACTGTGGGACGGACAGGGGGACAGGATGACTGTGGGACGGACAGGGGGACAGGATGACTGTGGGACGGACAGGGGGACAGGATGACTGTGGGACGGACAGGGGGACAGGATGACTGTGGGACGGACAGGGGGACAGGATGACTGTGGGACGGACAGGGGGACAGGATGACTGTGGGACGGACGGTGGAATGGACAGGGGGACAGACAGAGATGGACGGACAGGGGGGCGGTGGGATGGACAGGGGGGGCGGTGGGATGGACAGGGGGGGCGGTGGGATGGACAGGGGGGGCAGTGGGATGGACAGGGGGGGCAGTGGGATGGACAGGGGGGGCGGTGAACGGTGGGATGGACAGGGGGACGGACGGACTGTGGGATGGACGGACGGGGGCACAGTGGGACGGACGGACGGGGGCACAGTGGGACGGACGGACGGGGGGCACAGTGGGACGGACGGACGGGGGGCACAGTGGGACGGACGGACGGGGGGCACAGTGGGACGGACGGACGGGGGGCACAGTGGGACGGACGGGGGCACAGTGGGACGGACGGGGGCACAGTGGGACGGACAGTGGGACAGGATGACAGTGAGATGGACAGGGGGACAGACAGGGGGACAGGATGACAGTGAGATGGACAGGGGGACGGACAGGGGGACAGTGGGATGGACAGGGGGACGGAATGACTGTGGGATGGACAGGGGGACAGGATAGATGTGGGATGGACGGTGGAATGGACAGGGGGACAGACAGAGATGGACGGACAGGGGGACTGTGGGATGGACAGGGGGACAGGATGACGGTGGGATGGACGGGGGGCGGTGGGATGGACGGGGGGCGGTGGGACGGACAGGGGGACGTCGGAATGGACAGGGGGACGGACGGACGGGGGGGACTGTGGGACGGACAGGGGGACGGGATGACTGTGGGACGGACAGGGGGACGGGATGACTGTGGGACGGACAGGGGGACGGGATGACTGTGGGACGGACAGGGGGACGGGATGACTGTGGGACGGACAGGGGGACGGGATGACTGTGGGACGGACAGGGGGACGGGATGACTGTGGGACGGACAGGGGGACGGGATGACTGTGGGACGGACAGGGGGACGGGATGACTGTGGGACGGACGGTGGAATGGACAGGGGGACAGACAGAGATGGACGGACAGGGGGACTGTGGGATGGACAGGGGGACTGTGGGATGGACGGACGGGGGAACAGTGGGACGGATGGGGGGAGGACAGCGGGACGGACGGGGGGGGGTGAACGACAGCGGGACGGACGGGGGGGTGAACGACAGCGGGACGGACGGGGGGGACGGACGAGGGGACAGGGGGACGGACAGTGGGAGGGACGGGGGTGTGACAGGATGACAGTGGGATGGACAGGGGGATAGTGGAATGGACAGTGGGACGGACAGGGGTACAGTGGGACGGACAGGGGGACAGGATGACAGTGGGATGGACAGGGGGACGGACAGAGATGGATGGACAGGGGGATAGTGGAATGGACAGGGGGGCGGACAGGGGGGACAGACAGAGATGGACGGACAGGGGGGACGGACAGAGATGGACGGACAGGGGGGACGGACAGAGATGGACGGACAGGGGGGACGGACAGAGATGGACGGACAGGGGGGACGGACAGAGATGGACGGACAGGGGGGACGGACAGAGATGGACGGACAGGGGGGACGGACAGAGATGGACGGACAGGGGGGACGGACAGAGATGGACGGACAGGGGGGACGGACAGAGATGGACGGACAGGGGGACGGACAGAGATGGACGGACAGGGGGACGGACAGAGATGGACGGACAGGGGGACGGACAGAGATGGACGGACAGGGGGACGGACAGAGATGGACGGACAGGGGGACGGACAGAGATGGACGGACAGGGGGACGGACAGAGATGGACGGACAGGGGGACGGACAGAGATGGACGGACAGGGGGACGGACAGAGATGGACGGACAGGGGGACGGACAGAGATGGACGGACAGGGGGACGGACAGAGATGGACGGACAGGGGGACGGACAGAGATGGACGGACAGGGGGACGGACAGAGATGGACGGACAGGGGGACGGACAGAGATGGACGGACAGGGGGACGGACAGAGATGGACGGACAGGGGGACAGACAGAGATGGACGGACAGGGGGACAGACAGAGATGGACGGACAGGGGGACAGACAGAGATGGACGGACAGAGATGGACGGACAGGGGGACAGACAGAGATGGACGGACAGGGGGACAGACAGAGATGGACGGACAGGGGGACAGACAGAGATGGACGGACAGGGGGACAGACAGAGATGGACGGACAGGGGGACAGACAGAGATGGACGGACAGGGGGACAGACAGAGATGGACGGACAGGGGGACAGACAGAGATGGACGGACAGGGGGACAGACAGAGATGGACGGACAGGGGGACAGACAGAGATGGACGGACAGGGGGACAGACAGAGATGGACGGACAGGGGGACAGACAGAGATGGACGGACAGGGGGACAGACAGAGATGGACGGACAGGGGGACAGACAGAGATGGACGGACAGGGGGACAGACAGAGATGGACGGACAGGGGGACAGACAGAGATGGACGGACAGGGGGACAGACAGAGATGGACGGACAGGGGGACAGACAGAGATGGACGGACAGGGGGACAGACAGAGATGGACGGACAGGGGGACAGACAGAGATGAACGGACAGGGGGACAGACAGAGATGAACGGACAGGGGGACAGACAGAGATGAACGGACAGGGGGACAGACAGAGATGAACGGACAGGGGGACAGACAGAGATGAACGGACAGGGGGACAGACAGAGATGAACGGACAGGGGGACAGACAGAGATGAACGGACAGGGGGACAGACAGAGATGAACGGACAGGGGGACAGACAGAGATGAACGGACAGGGGGACAGACAGAGATGAACGGACAGGGGGACAGACAGAGATGAACGGACAGGGGGACAGACAGAGATGAACGGACAGGGGGACAGACAGAGATGAACGGACAGGGGGACAGACAGAGATGAACGGACAGGGGGACAGTGGCATGGACAGGGGGACAGTGGCATGGACAGGGGGACAGTGGCATGGACAGGGGGACAGTGGCATGGACAGGGGGACAGTGGCATGGACAGGGGGACAGTGGCATGGACAGGGGGACAGTGGCATGGACAGGGGGACAGTGGAACGGACAGAGGGACAGTGGAACGGACAGAGATGGATGGACAGGGGGACGGACAGAGATGGACGGACAGTGGGATGGACAGGGGGACAGTGAAATGGACAGGGGGACGGAGGCATGGACAGGGGGACAGTAATGGACTGTACATACCTCTCTCCTGCTGTCCCGTTCTATACTCTGTGGGTTGCACTTGCTCCCTGTAAACTGGCTGCTCCTTCTGCTGGGCTCCTGCAAGAGCGCTGCATTGACAGGTGCGAGGGGTTCAGGGCGGCCGCTGCTTTGCTCTGCATGCAGAGAGAGGAACTGAGGGAGCCAGAATTAGGGGGCGGGGCTGAGGTGGACCGAGGATCGGCAAAAGCGCGGTGGAGGCGCGCTGCTCAGCGCAGGGCAGCACTGGGTAAGCCTCGCTCTGCAGACGTCACTGGTTGCTAGACGTGAGGCGGGGCGGCCCTAGCAATCAGTTAGTTCAGCTGAGCGAGGCAATGTTTATCAGGGTGGCGGAATGTTTTTTTTTTTTTTCCATTCCGGGACACTGTATTGTGCCGGAATGAAGGTGCCCGGGACACAAATATGCATTAAGGGACAATCCCGGGCAATCCGGGACACATGAGCACCCTACTGCTGTCCCCATACACACATCACCTCCAGGCAGACTTTTCTCCTCCATCAGGACAGGACTTTTAGATGAGCAGAGTGAAGGTTCTAATACAGCAACAGGTGAATCATTGCAGGAGACTTCCATGGCTGTCTCCACGCGCTGCTCCCCTCCCCCACCTGCATCAATCAGCCCAGGTGAAGGTGAAATAGGCTCTTTGGAGCTGGCAGCCATCTTGCTTGTAGAACTACAGGTCTCAGCAGGAGCAGCAAAATCCATGTCCGGGGTGCATAATGCAGATCCATCCACATTACTCTGTTGGTCTGATGACACCTCTGTCAGGGGTTTTCCCTCTATGTCTGCAGAAGGTTTCTCCACAGCAGAGACTCCAACAGGCAGCTGTTTGCAGAGCTCCTTCTCTTTCTGTTCCTCAGCCGGGACACCATCCACCACAGCCAGTGGGGCAGACATGTGGGAAGAAGGCAGCACAGCGCACTGGGATTTTTCCACCAGTGCTGGCTCTGCTGATCTGTAACCCCTCTGCTCATCCTCAGGGACTTCCGATGGTTCACCAACAGACCTGTCTGCCCTTAGGGGTGACTCCATCTGTTGGATGAACTTTAGGGTGCCATGTTAACTCTCAACCCCCTGGCTGGTTGCCGCTGGCGATTCCCCAGCCTGACATGGGGGGAGAGGTGCAGAGGCAGATGAAGCCGGGATGTCTGTTACCTGCAGCTGCTGATCCACAGAACTCACCAATGTCTGGCTGGCAAATCTTCTGTCATTTTTAAACTTTTCTGCAAAAGCTCCACTTTTATCTTTCAATTTCTCCAAAAATAAAGATGGTTTCTTTACCTTCTCCTCCATCTGCTGTAACTCTGGCTTCATGGCCAAACGATTCTTACTCCAGGCCTGGAAATACTTGGCCCTGAAGTTTTTATGTTCATCTTTTAAACATTTAAGTTTCTCCTCAGCCCTTCCAGTTGCCCGAAAATGGTCAATGATCTTCTGTCTGTAACTATCCACATTCTCACCAGGGCCTGGACCCACAGCCAATCCTCCACCTCCTTCTCCTCACTAGGCCCTGTATCATCAGGGGAATCCCTCCAAGGGCCTCCCCCAGGATCAGGCATTATTCCTGGGCCAAGCTAGCAGGCAAGGCCCAGGCTTGAAAAAGGCTGGTTCTCACAAAGAGCTCCTTGGGTGTGTCCTCCTCCTCCTCCTTCCCACTGACCACCAATGTAAGGGACATTTTTCCCACTTCCAGGGAAAGAATATAAGGATCATTCTTTACACTGACCACCAATGTAAGGATCATTCTTTACACTGACCACCAATGTAAGGAGCATTTGTTCCACTGACCACCAATGTAAGGACATTCTTCCCACTGATCACTAAAGTAAGGGACATTATTCCCACTGATCACCAATGTAAGAACTTCATATTTGTTTCAACATCAAGTCTAACATCCACCCCTCCCCCAGTATGTGTGAAGAGTGTTTGTGTGTATAAAAGTTAGCCCGGGTTGTTTTATCTCCATTCTTTTATTGGGACAACATTGTCATGATATTTTAACAATGTAGGTGAAGGTTTTAACAGTTTTTTGGCTATTAGCCATATGTTATTTGTTTTGCCTTTTCTCAATTAATACATTTTGTATCTATACCACTGAGAGTTCCATATTGAAGCCTCTTTACAAACTTGCTTGGCTTGCTTCCCTTTCTCTGTAGAGCGTAGCTAAACAGAATGAATTTTGCAGATTCAAATGAAAGTTACCGCAGTGATATAGGAGCTTCATTTCTTCATGGTGTCTGTAGTTCTTCCACAAAAAGTGACCTACCTTCTCAGAATTCTTCACCAGGCTGGGGAAGGAGCACATCCGAAATATAAGAAGCCCCCTCATCACTTCCCAGCGGCTCTTCAGTCTGAAGACCCTTCCATCAGAAAAATTCAGCGTGGAGCTCGCCCCTTGAGCTGGCGCTTTGTGACAAGACCTTCCTATACAGGTCAATGACAGAGTCCAGGATGGAAGGGGGACCAGGGAAGACCTGAGATGCAGAGACCGGCCAAGAGTCCACATGGTGAGAGCAGATCCTGTCCTACACCTGACAATGAGACAGACAGGAGTAGGAAGGAGGGGTTGTCCAGCAGCTGGAAACTCCCAGGACAGAAGGGCACGGGAAGACACCAGCTGGTGGCTGTGTAAATAGGTGGGTGACCTCCCAACCGTGACAGGTTAACTCAGGCCACCATAGAAACAATCCAATATCTGCAACGTGCCCAAAATCATTCACTTCTCCAAACTATTATTTTCTACAAATTTCACAGGATTTGTACATAGTCACGGGATAGCTCCTGAGAAATGCTTAGGCAACGTTGAAGCCCCATAGAGGCAATGGAACTACAAATCTCAGCAAGCCTTGGCACATGGAATGGTTTCACTCAGGCCCGGATTGGCCATATGCCCGATGGTCCTGGGCTGCCAGATCGCATTTCATTTTGTGTCCCGGCTCTGACTCCATAGGCAGCTGCTTAGACCAGCCCTGCTCACCCGCCGCCGACCTCTGTGTGTTTTAAATAAAAAAAAATTACAAAATGAAAAAAAAAAAAAAAAAAGAATTTAAAGTTCCCCCATGCTCACGTTTAAATGCACATGTAGGTCCCTCATACATATGTAAACGGCGATCGCACACATGTGAGGTATCGCCGCAAACATCAGAGTGAGAGCAATCATTCTAATACCAGACCTCCTGGGTAACTCTAAACTGATAACTTGTAAAGACTTTTAAAGCAATGCCCATGGGTGTTTTTATGTAATGTAATTTGGCCCTGTTCCATGGGCGGACGCAATTTTAAAGTGTGACATGTTTGGTATCTATTTACTCAGCGTAACATCATCTTTTATAATTTACCAAACAATTGGGTATTATATTGTGTCTTTGTGCACTAAAAACCATTAAAGTGTATTTTTTCCCAAAAAATTTGGATTTGAAAAACCACTGCACAGATATCGTCTGACGTAAATATATGCAAATTACAGTGACTGAAGCAGGCTAAATATAGCTAAATTACATCGAGAAACAGGTTGTCATTATTTGTAATTTGGTTTAAAAAAAAAATTGGCCTGCTCAGCTTAGAATGCCCAGGCCTGGGCCTATTTTTTGTCCCAGTCCGGGCCTGGTTTCACTGCATTTGGACCAGAATACACAGGAGAGGAAGCGCTTGGGGCATGCTGTGCGTGTTTTTCTCACAGCTCTGAACACCCAATACATACATACCTAATCAAGCAACGTTTTAATGTTTTAGGATTCACAAATAGTGCGGCCTGCAGAGTTCAGATACACTTCACATGCTAAACCTCCAAAACCAGTGGTGGTCAACTTGAAATTTATAGAGGGAGTCAAGAATGGCCTTCAAGACACTTCAATAGGGTCACACAATAGCAAAGTGTTTTTTAATGTGTTAAGGTGCATTACATTAACATAGTTGCCAACTGTCCCGGATTTCTCGGGACATTCCCGGGACTTACACTCCATTCCCAAATTTTTTGTGTCCCGGGAAATGTCCAGAAAAATCCGGTTTTTGATTTTCCCCGCCGCCGCCCGCTGCCGCTAGAGGTCAGCCATCTTGAAGAAGCTCAGGAAGACGGCTGGGGGGGGGGCTAGACGGAGCTCCTCCGTCGCCGCCCACCCTCCGCTCCGCCCCGCCTCACTCCGCCTACCCCCGCCCCGCTGACAGTCTGTTATGGAAAGGGGCGGGGATTTTGCCATGCGGTATTCGAGAAGACACTGGCGGACACCTCTGAGGTAGGGGAGGGGGGCGCACCGCTGTGGGAATTTGTAATGGGGGCTCCACTGGGGACACACCTGATGTAAGGGGAGCTCCACTGGGGACACCTGATGTGAGGGGGGCTCTGCCAGGGACACCTGATGTGAGGGGGGCTCTGCCAGGGACACCTGATGTGAGGGGGGCTCTGCCAGGGATACCTGATGTGAGGGGGGCTCTGCCAGGGACACCTGATGTGGGGGGGGGCTCTGCCAGGGACACCTGATGTGAGGGGGGGCTCTGCCAGGGACACCTGATGTGAGGGGGGCTCTGCCAGGGACACCTGATGTGAGGGGGGCTCTGTCAGGGACACCTGATGTGAGGGGGGGCTCTGCCAGGGACACCTGATGTGAGGGGGGGCTCTGCCAGGGACACCTGATGCGAGGGGGGGCTCTGCCAGGGACACCTGATGTGAGGGGGGGCTCTGCCGGGGACACCTGATGTGAGGGGGGCTCTGCCGGGACACCTGATGTGAGAGGGGGCTCTGCCGGGGACACCTGATGTGAGGGGGGGCTCCGCTGGGGGCACCTGATGTAAGGGGGGGCACCTGGTGTGAGGGGAGGCTCCGCTGGGGACACCTGATGTAAGGGGGGGCTCTGTCGGGGACACCTGATGTAAGGGGGGGCTCCGCTGGGGGCACCTGGTGTGAGGGGGGGCTCCGCTGGGGGCACCTGGTGTGAGGGGGGGCTCCGCTGGGGCCACCTGGTGTGAGTGGGGGCTCCGCTGGTGGCACCTGGTGTGAGGGGGGGCTCTGCTGGGGACACCTGATGCAAGGACGGACTCTGCTGGGGGCACCTGATGCAAGGACGGACAGCTGGTGGCAGGCGACGTGGCAGGTGACACACTCGGGGCTCCCACTAATTCTGCATTATGGTGAGTTGAATGATTTCATTTTATATTACAATGTAATAATAGAAATAATGCACTTCAATCATCCTGACACCATAACAACCATGGTGCCGGGATTATTGAAGTGCTAACACCAGGTGTTTGGAGTATCTTTATCTGCTGATTGTTAAACTTTCTAGAATACACATATTTTTATTGTGTAGGATCTGGGGCTGCTGTCCCGTCGTTTCCCTCTCCCCCTCTCCCCCTTTCCCTCTCCATCCCTCATTCATCTCAGACTCTAACCACACCCTCTTGAGCCACGCCCATTTAAGCCACACCCACAATGCCGCGTAAACCACGCCCATTTTTCGCTGCGCCGCACTTGTATATTTTTCTAAGCCACGCCTACAAACGAATTATTGTGCGGCTCCGCCTACAGCCACAAAAGTGTCCCACATTTTTTTTTTTACAATGTTGGCAACTATGTGTACTTACTATATTATTTGCCTGATATAAGCTGGGTGCAATGAAAAAATAAATACCTGTCCCTATTAGCTCAGTCTCCTGTCAGTCTATTGAGCCCTCCCCTGCTCTGTCAGCCCCACATTCCCAGAAAAGAGCTGAGGTGTTAGCATAGAGCTCTGTACATGTGCAGACTGGGGATAAAGGCTGGGGAAACATTATTTCAGCAAGCTGCAAATGCCATCGATGTTGTTGGGAATCAGAGCCCCCTGTGTGTCAGAGCCCCCCTGTGTGTCAGAGCCCCCCTGTGTGTCAGAGCCCCCTGTGTGTCAGAGCCCCCTGTGTGTCAGAGCCCCCCTGTGTGTCAGAGCCCCCCTGTGTGTCAGAGCCCCCTGTGTGTCAGAGCCCCCCTGTGTGTCAGAGCCCCCCTGTGTGTCAGAGCCCCCTGTGTGTCAGAGCCCCCCTGTGTGTTAGAGCCCCCTGTGTGTCAGAGCCCCCCTGTGTGTCAGAGCCCCCCTGTGTGTTAGAGCCCCCTGTGTGTCAGAGCCCCCTGTGTGTCAGAGCCCCCCTGTGTGTCAGAGCCCCCCTGTGTGTCAGAGCCCCCCTGTGTGTAAGAGCCCCCTGTGTGTCAGAGCCCCCCTGTGTGTCAGAGCCCCCCTGTGTGTCAGAGCCCCCTGTGTGTCAGAGCCCCCCTGTGTGTCAGAGCCCCCTGTGTGTCAGAGCCCCCTGTGTGTCAGAGCCCCCCTGTGTGTCAGAGCCCCCCTGTGTGTCAGAGCCCCCTGTGTGTTAGAGCCCCCCTGTGTGTCAGAGCCCCCCTGTGTGTCAGAGCCCCCTGTGTGTCAGAGCCCCCCTGTGTGTCAGAGCCCCCCTGTGTGTCAGAGCCCCCTGTGTGTCAGAGCCCCCCTGTGTGTCAGAGCCCCCCTGTGTGTCAGAGCCCCCCTGTGTGTCAGAGCCCCCTGTGTGTCAGAGCCCCCCTGTGTGTCAGAGCCCCCCTGTGTGTCAGAGCCCCCTGTGTGTCAGAGCCCCCTGTGTGTCAGAGCCCCCCTGTGTGTCAGAGCCCCCCTGTGTGTCAGAGCCCCCTGTGTGTCAGAGCCCCCCTGTGTGTCAGAGCCCCCTGTGTGTCAGAGCCCCCCTGTGTGTCAGAGCGTGTCCTCCTCATTCTCTTTCCCATGTTGACTTTAGACAGCAGAGCAGAAAGTAGAGGAGTCCAGTGTGCTGAAGTGTGGAGAATGTGTGATCCTGTTTTTCATAGGCTATTGAGTTTGGCTAAATCTGCTAGTACATCTAACACTACCCTCCTTCCCAGACTGACTATGCTGCTATCAGCTGTGCCTTCTGTGCTCCTTTATCCAGATTGGGGGCACTCTAATACAGGACATATGCCACTGGCCAGATCGCCAGGTGAAAACAGAGGGGAAAAGCCTAAAATAAAACTAATGCAGCCACCACATCTAATGATTGTTAAACTGCAATATATAACATATTGGGTTTTATACCAGTCTTCCGAACCCTATTTCCACAATCCTTAATATGTTTTTTTTTTCCATTCCTGAGCTCTGCATCACTTGCTACTGAACCCTTGCACTGTAAATGGGGGGGGGGGGCGCAATCTGGTATGTTCGCCCTGGGCACTGGGTGACCTTGTCCCGGCACTGATAGGCAGCATTGGAAATCACACCCGCACGCTGCTGGGCTTGAAGGGGCGCTCTCTGCTCTACCACACTTGCGCACAAGCTGTAGCTATCTAAATCGGCTGGTACAGAGCAGCAGCAACTGAGCCGCTAATAGGGGTCAAGTAGGCGCAATCCGGGCACCCATTCATGTAGAGTAGGCATAATTCAGGTGCAAATAGTGGACAACCCAGGCGCTAGTAAATGTAGGTAACAAAATATTAAATGAATGTAGCGCTCAATCAAATTAAAATATAAATGGTGTAAAAAACTGATGATTAAGTGACGCTCAAAAAAGTATAATAAATATTGCTCAAAAAAATGAATATAATAGAAATGTAAAACAACCACGTGAATGGAGGTTCTATAGGGAAAATCCTATGCGGTGTTAGGACGAGAGATCCCTAGGAGAGTCATTTTGAGGAGGATCGTGGAGCTGTTTTATCAATTTTGATTGTATCGTCTATGGGACCTTTTTACCAAGGGCACGTTTCTTCACTGATCTAAGCACCTTTTTGATACCATTGGACTTAATTATTATTTATTGCACTTGTGTGGATTTTTATCTGTCATTATTTATATATATTTATTCTATATTATTATTGCACAGATCACATAGTTGCACTACCATTACTTATTTTAGAGTGCCGTATTTATTGCTTTTTTATATTCTATTTGCACAGTGGTTCTATGAATTCATTAGTTACACTTAATATGGAGTTTCGTTTGTTTTTTTTTGTCACTTTTTGGATTATTATTATTGGAAGAAAAGCTCTGGGAATCGTAAGGGGGGCTCCACTGGGGACACCTGATGCGAGCGGGGGCTCCGCCGGGGACTCCTGATGCGAGGGGGGGCTCCGCCGGGGACTCCTGATGCGAGGGGGGGCTCCGCCGGGGACTCCTGATGCGAGGGGGGCTCCGCCGGAGACTTCTGATGCGAGGGGGGGCTCCGCCAGGGACTCCTGATGCGAGGGGGGCTCCGCCGGGGACTCCTGATGCGAGGGGGGGCTCCGCCGGGGACTCCTGATGCGAGGGGGGGCCTCCGCCGGGGACTCCTGATGCGAGGGGGGCTCCGCCGGGGACTCCTGATGCGAGGGGGGGCTCCGCCGGGGACTCCTGATGCGAGGGGGGCTCCGCCGGGGACTCCTGATGCGAGGGGGGGCTCCGCCGGGGACTCCTGATGCGAGGGGGGCCTCCGCCGGGGACTCCTGATGCGAGGGGGAGCTCCGCCGGGGACTCCTGATGCGAGGGGGGGCTTCCCTGGGGACTCCTGATGCGAGGGGGAGCTCCGCCGGGGACTCCTGATGCGAGGGGGGGCTCCGCCAGGGACTCCTGATGCGAGGGGGGGCTCCGCCGGGGACTCCTGATGCGAGGGGGGGCTCCGCCGGAGACTTCTGATGCGAGGGGGGGCTCCGCCGGGGACTCCTGATGCGAGGGGGGGCTCCGCCGGGGACTCCTGATGCGAGGGGGGGCTCCGCCGGAGATTTCTGATGCGAGGGGTGGCTCCGCCGGGGACTCCTGATGCGAGGGGGGCTCCGCCGGGGACTCCTGATGCGAGGGGGGGCTTCGCCGGGGACTCCTGATGTGAGGTGGAGCTCCGCCGGGGACTCCTGATGCGAGGGGGGGCTCCGCCGGGGACTCCTGATGCGAGGGGGGGCCTCCACCGGGGACTCCTGATGCGAGGGGGAGCTCCGCCGGGGACTCCTGATGCGAGGGGGGGCTTCCCTGGGGACTCCTGATGCGAGGGGGAGCTCCGCCGGGGACTCCTGATGCGAGGGGGGGCTCCGCCGAGGACTCCTGATGCGAGGGGGAGCTCCACCGTGGACTCCTGGTGTGAGGGGGGGCTCCGCCGGGGACTTCTGGTGTGAGGGGGGGCTCCGCCGGGGACTCCTGGTGTGAGGGGGGGCTCCGCCGGGGACTTCTGGTGTGAGGGGGGGCTCCGCTGGGGACTCCTGGTGTGAGGGGGGGGCTCTTTAATCATCCTGACACCATAACAACCATGGTGCCGGGATGATTGAAGTGCTAACACCAGGTGTTTGGAGTAACTTTATTTATTTATTTATTTATTTTATTTCAGGTACTTATATAGCGCCGTCAATTTACGCAGCGCTTTACATATACATTGTACATTCACATCAGTCCCTACCCTCAAGGAGCTTACAATCTAAGGTCCCTAACTCACATTCATACATACTAGGGACAATTTTAGACAGGATCCAATTAACCTACCAGCATGTCTTTGGAGTGACTTTATCTGCTGATTGTTAAACTTTCTAGAATACACATATTTTTATTGTGTAGGATCTGGGGCTGCTGTCGCGTCATTTCCCTCTTCCCCTTTCCCCCTCTCCCCCTAATTATTGTACGGCTCCGCCTACAGCCACAAAAGTGTTCCACTTTTCTTTTTTTTTTTACAATCTTGGCAACTATGATAACCCCTGTCAGATTTTTTTTTTTTTCACCATTTGTGTCCCAATGCAGGGAGACTTCCCTTCACTTCCTGTCCCATAGCCAAAAAAGGAAGTGAGAGGAAATACCAGAAAATGAGGGGAATCCCTTGGGGACCCCCAGGTCACCAGAACTCATGCCCCATTGGAAGATTTCCCCCTCTATTACTTTTCAGGGGACAATCCAAAAATGTGGGATCTCCTTTTTTTTTTCCTTTTCAATGATAATGGTAAACAGGACAAACAGAGGGAGAATCTCCATAATGGGGGCAGAGACAGCAATCAAAATTGACAGGTGTTCTAATCTCTCTGCCCTCTATCTAAAAAAAAAAAAACAAAAAACAAAAGTTTTGCCTTTAGTTATACTTTAACCACTTGAAGTCCGTGCTGTAGCCGAATGATGGCCCCAGCGTGGACCTGAATTTCCGGGAGGCCATCATAGGACGTCCTCCCCTTTGCGCGCTCCCAGCGCTCCCCCTGCAGGGCACGCGCGGCGTGATTAACCGAGACTCGGGTGATCACCGATCTGAGTAAGGGGCCGATCGCGGCCCCTTACCACGTAATCAGCTGTCAGCCAATGACATCTGATCACGTGTGTAAACAAAAGCTCGGTAATTGTTTTTTTTTCTCCTCACGCTGACAGTGTGAGGAGAAAAAAAAGCTGATCACCGGCTTATGTTCAAGGGACATCGGTCCCGAAGAGGAAGGAGGCACATCTGCCTCCTCCTCTGTGCTTGCCAGTGCCACCTGCCAGTGCCACCTGTCAATTCCCACAAGTGCCACCTATCAATGCCCACCAGTGGTGCCAATCAGTGCCACCTAGCAGTGCTGCCTTTCAGTGTAACCTATCAGTGCCCATCACTGCCAGTTATCAGTGCCACCTATCAGTGCCACTTCTCAGTGCCCACCAATGCCACCTATCAATGCCCTTCAGTGCCACCTCTCAGTGTCAACTCTCAGTGCCCACCAGTGCCGCCCTATCGGTGCCCATCAGTGCAGCCCATCGGTGCCTATCAGTGCAGCCTATTGGTGACCATCAGTGCAGCCTCATCAGCGTACATCAATGAAGGAGAAAAATGACCTGTTTGCAACATTTTATAACAAAATATAAAAAAAATATATATATTTTTTTAAATTCAGTCTTTTTAAATTTTTTTAACAAAAAATAAAAACCGCAGAGGTGATCGAATGCCACCAAAAGAAACCTCTATTTGTGGGAAAAAATGATAAAAATTTAATTTGGGTACAGTGTTGTATGACCGCGCAATGGTCATTCAAAGTGCGACAGCGCTGAAAGCTGAAAATTGGTCTGGAGGGGGGTTTAAGTGCCCAGTAAACAAGTGGTTAACCACTTCAGCCCTGGAAGATTTGGCTGCTGAATGACCAGGCCATTTTTTGCGATTCGGCACTGCGTCATTTTAATTGACAATTGCGCGGTCGTGCGACGTTGCACCCAAACAAAATTGACGTCCTTTTTTCCCCACAAATAGAGCTTTCTTTTGGTGGTATTTGATCACCTCTGCGGTTTTTATTTTTTGCGCTATAAACAAAAAAAGAGCGACAATTTTGAAAAAAAAACAATATTTTGTACTTTTTGCTGTAATAAATATCCCCATTTTTGGGGATGAGACCAAAATAAACTTACTTGGTTCAGATGGTGTCAAGCCTGTGTGGCGGTACCAGGTGGGGAGTACAAAGACAAGTGTTTTTTGCCTACAGTCAAGCATGGTGGTGGGAGTGTCATGATCTGGGGCTGCATGAGTACTGCCAGCACTGGGGAGCTACAGTTCATTGAGGGAACCATGAATGCCAAAATGTACTGTCACATACTGAAGTCGAGCATGATCCCCTCCCTTCAGAGACTGAGCCGCAGGGCAGTATTCCAACATAACGACCCCAAACACACCTCCATGACGACCACTGCCTTGCTAAAGAAGCTGAGGGTAAAGGTGATGGACTGGCCAAGCATGTCTCCAGACCTAAACCCTATTGAGCATCTGTGGGGCATCCTCAAACGGAAGGTGGAGGAGTGCAAGGTCTCCAACATCCACCAGCTCTGTGATGTCGTCATGGAGGAGGGGAAGAGAACTCCAGTGGCAACCTGTGAAGCTCTGGTGAACTCCACGCCCAAGAGGGTTAAGGCAGTGCTGGAAAATAATGGTGGCCACACAAAATATTGACACTTTGGGACCAATTTGGACATTTTCACTTTTTCACAATTTTCAGGGGTGTACTCACTTTTGTTGCCAGCGGTTTAGACATTAATGGCTGTGTGTTGAGTTATTTTGAGGGGACAGCAAATTTACACTGTTATACAAGCTGTACACTCACTACTTTACATTGTAGCAATGTGTCATTTCTTCAGTGTTGTCACATGAAAAGATAATAAAATATTTACAAAATGTGAGGGGTGTACTCGCTTATTTTTTATGAATGGCATCAATTCATGTGTCATTATGTATTATTGCAATAGCTGTGATTGGCTATCACATGGTACAGGTGTGCTGTGATTAGCCCTGTCTGTACCATGTGATCACAGGGACCAATCACAGAGATCACAACAGTACACAATGATTGGCTATGACTATAAGCCATTGTGTACATTTGACATGTGATCACTGTGCAGTGCTGCCAACCTACCAGATTGAAATTTACTGACACAACATCCAAAATTTACTGGCACAGCCAAGTTTTTACTGGAATTTTCCAAAAGTAGATATTAACTTCAAAAAAATATATTTCTATCTTATTTTTGATATAGTAAGTAGCTCACGGGGCAAGAAATAAGAATGGGGAGGCACGCACACACATGAAACTGACTCTCACAATGACATTGACAGCAGTGTGCAGCAGCACAGATGATGAGGACACCTCAACGACACGACGCGTCTCCTCCTGAATCACAGTCTCTCTCCACACCAGGTGGTCCCTTCAGTCCAAACAGCACTGACAGCCCCACTCCTGTCCCACAGACCTGCACACGAGGCTCCGGCCGCTCTGCTCAGCTCCCTTGCACCATCACACGACATGCTCAGGCACACCTGTGGTAGACCCGCCCCTGCCGGTGCTGCCCGAACACACTGTAGCAGGCACTTCAATAGTCTCGGCCGGCTCCAGACCAGAATTGTACATGTGCAGTATCAAGCCAACCGTCAGACTTTTTTTACTGGCAACTTCTTCCTGTCACTGGCATTTACTGGCAGTAGAAAAGTGCCTGTTTTTTACTGGCTGCCAGTATAAATACTGATGGTTGGCAACAATGTCATTTCCTATTCCTAGTCATTTCCTATTCCTGATATGTGCCTGCTGTACCATGTACTTGTATGAGAAAGTCTCCTGTTCTCTTTGTTTTGCTTCCTTTATGTGAAATCCCTGGTGTGTCTGTCAGTCCCTCTGCTTTCCTAATAAAAACTGACCACACTAAGCAGGAGAGCACAGCGTGGTCAGTTCTCTAGCTATGATGGGAACTCAGCCTGCTCTCCTCCAATGATCAGACTTGTCCTGACACCCCCCCCCCCCCCCCACTGCACAGCTTTTCACTGAGAAGATCAGTGTGCTGCTGCTTCTCCTCCCCAAGCTCTTATGCAGCTGAGAACAGAGGGAATGTGATCACTTATAAAAAAGGCAACAAAGATATTTATAATTTTTTTATTTTTTATATCTATACACAAATGTTTTGCTTACCATTTCTATTTTAATCGCTTGCTGACCAGCGCACGCTGATGTACATCAGCAGAATGGCACTGGGGGCAAAAGGGCAAACAGGTATGTCCCCTTTAAGAAGCGGTGTTGCGGGCGCGCGAGTGCCACGTCCTCCGTGACAGCGGGTCCCGTGGACTCGATGTCGGTCGGATGCCCGCAATCGTGTCACGGAGAGGTAGAACGGGGAGATACTTTTGTAAACAAAGCATTTCCCCGTTCTGCCTAGTGACATGACAGAGATCACTGCTCCCTGTCATCGAGAGCAGTGATCACTGTCCTGTGTGTTGAAGCCCATCCCCCCCTAACAGTTAGAATCACTCCCTAGGACACACTTAACCCCTTCACTGCCCCCTAGTGGTTAACCCCTTCCCTGCCAGGGTCATTTACACAGTAATCAGTGCATTTTTAAAGCACTGATCGCTGTATAAATGACAATGGTCCCAAAATAGTGTCAAAATTGTCCGCCATAATGTCGCAGTCACGGTAAAAATCGCAGATCGCCATTGCTAATTAAAAAAAAATAATTAATAAAAGTGCCATAAAACTGTCCCGTTTTGTAGACGCTATAAATTTTGCACAAACCAATCGCTTATTGCGATTTTTTTTAACTAAAATTACGTAGAAGAATTCATATTGGTCTAAACTGAGGAAAAAAAAGGGTTTTTTTTATATTTTGGGGGATATTTATTATAGCAAAAAGTAAAAAAATATTGCTTTTTTTTTCTCAAAATTATCGCTCTATTTTTATGTTTATAGCGCAAAAAATAAAAACCACAGAGGTGATCAAATACCACCAAAAGAAAGCTCTATTTGTGGGGGGAAAAAAAGGACGTCAATTTTGTTTGGGTACAACGTCGCACGACCGCGCAATTGTCAGTTAAAGAGACGCAGTGCCGAATCGTAAAAAGTGCTCTGGTCAGGAAGGGGGTAAAATCTTCCGAGGGCTGAATCGGTTAAAAACCCCTTTTATACTACACCAGGTCTCTTCCTTGTTAGGAATGGTTCCTGGGCCCCAGGGCCCCTGTGAATGGGGCCCCGCTTTCTTAATAATGAGTAAATCTAAAAATAAATAACGGTGTATAAAAATAAAAATGGGTGTGCGATGACATTAATAATAAATAAATATAAATAAAAGATTGTGAATGGAAAAAAATAGGTTAAAAATATAAACAAATAAAAGTAATATAAAATAAAAAAATAAGAGAGTATAAATATACATAAAAAAATAAAGATAATGAATAAAAATGTATATAAAAAAATAAAAAAGGATACATTTATGAATAAATTTAAAGAATAAAGATAAAAAAAAAGGGTGTATAAAATAAATAATAATGATAAATATAATAGTTAATAAATATAAAAATAACTCTAAATAAGGGTGTATAAAAATAAAGAAAAATAATGAGGATAATAATTAATAAATATAAAAATAACTATGAATCAGGGTGTATAAAAATAAATGCATATGAAAAATAAAAAATGGTGTAGAAAAAGAAAAAAAAAATATAATAATGGGTAAATCTAAAAATAAATAATGGTGTATAAAAATGGGTGCTTGATGAAATGAATAATGAATAAATATAAAGGGGTATAAAAATAATAAATGAAAATCATAAATACCATAAATAAAATGAATAATTAAAAAAATGTAGGAAAAAAATGTGTGTGTTGCACAACCCTGTCCACAGAGCCCCCAGGGTAGACTAGAACTCGTGGACGTGCAAGACAGTTTCGTTTGAGATATGCCTCCTTGGCTCGGCTTGAGCTTCGCCTGGCTTGGATTAAGGACACACGCCACTGCGTCCGGCGAGGGTATAGCAGTGCTCTCTTTATCTTGAAGCTGGATTCTCAGTGACGTCATCGGCTCAGCACTGCCATCTATAGGCAGCAGGGCCGGTACAAGGGGTGGGCGGGAGGATCGGCTGCCCTGGGCAGGGTGTGGGAGGAGTGTGGGAGGGGGCTCTAGGTCGCCGACAGCAGCATGAGCATGCAGAGAATATTTAGGTTATGGCTCCACTCAATTGTACAGTCTGCCCAAAAAGTGGGCTGAGGATGCACCCATACATATTGCTTGCCTCCTCTCTACAGCGGCAACCACATTCTGGCACAGAGGGAGAACAATTCATTCTACTGGCCTTGATTTCTCATCAGTCTGGCTGGCTGGATCGGGCTGTGACACTGAGAGCTCCTCTACAGGTGGGCGGAGCAAGATGATACAACAGTGCAGTTCCGATCATTGCTTTCCGCCCCCTGCATACATCATACAGCTCTCCCAACATGAAGATCTCACAGGATGGATGTTAGTTTTCTTCCATGTGAGTCCCCACTGCTCTGCCTTCCAAACTCTACCTGGCTGTGCTGTAAACTCGCCCTGTACTTTGCAGAGCAGGTTTACAAAAAGTGAAGAACAATTCTTATATATGTTGGGAATATACTGGGACTTTTCATTTGTTAATGTTCTCTGCTGATCCATCTAGTACTTGTGTATAGGGAGGGGATCCAGTGCTTAACTAACTCCCCCCAGCTGTCTCCCATCCTAAACACAGGATATGTCTCACTAACAGCAGTGTACTTACTATATTATTTGCCTGATATAAGCTGGGTGCAATGAAAAAATAAATACCTGTCCCTATTAGCTCAGTCTCCTGTCAGTCTATTGAGCCCTCCCCTGCTCTGTCAGCCCCACATTCCCAGAAAAGAGCTGAGGTGTTAGCATAGAGCTCTGTACATGTGCAGACTGGGGATAAAGGCTGGGGAAACATTATTTCAGCAAGCTGCAAATGCCATCGATGTTGTTGGGAATCAGAGCCCCCCTGTGTGTCAGAGCCCCCTGTGTGTCAGAGCCCCCCTGTGTGTCAGAGCCCCCTGTGTGTCAGAGCCCCCTGTGTGTCAGAGCCCCCCTGTGTGTCAGAGCCCCCCTGTGTGTCAGAGCCCCCCTGTGTGTCAGAGCCCCCTGTGTGTCAGAGCCCCCCTGTGTGTCAGAGCCCCCCTGTGTGTCAGAGCCCCCTGTGTGTCAGAGCCCCCCTGTGTGTCAGAGCCCCCTGTGTGTCAGAGCCCCCTGTGTGTCAGAGCCCCCTGTGTGTCAGAGCCCCCTGTGTGTCAGAGCCCCCCTGTGTGTCAGAGCCCCCTGTGTGTCAGAGCCCCCCTGTGTGTCAGAGCCCCCTGTGTGTCAGAGCCCCCCTGTGTGTCAGAGCCCCCCTGTGTGTCAGAGCCCCCTGTGTGTCAGAGCCCCCCTGTGTGTCAGAGCCCCCCTGTGTGTCAGAGCCCCCTGTGTGTCAGAGCCCCCCTGTGTGTCAGAGCCCCCTGTGTGTCAGAGCCCCCCTGTGTGTCAGAGCCCCCTGTGTGTCAGAGCCCCCTGTGTGTCAGAGCCCCCCTGTGTGTCAGAGCCCCCTGTGTGTCAGAGCCCCCTGTGTGTCAGAGCCCCCCTGTGTGTCAGAGCCCCCCTGTGTGTCAGAGCCCCCCTGTGTGTCAGAGCCCCCTGTGTGTCAGAGCCCCCCTGTGTGTTAGAGCCCCCTGTGTGTCAGAGCCCCCTGTGTGTCAGAGCCCCCCTGTGTGTCAGAGCCCCCTGTGTGTCAGAGCCCCCCTGTGTGTCAGAGCCCCCCTGTGTGTCAGAGCCCCCCTGTGTGTCAGAGCCCCCTGTGTGTCAGAGCCCCCCTGTGTGTCAGAGCCCCCTGTGTGTCAGAGCCCCCCTGTGTGTCAGAGCCCCCCTGTGTG
This sequence comes from Aquarana catesbeiana, assembly GCF_042186555.1. Lineage (NCBI taxonomy): Eukaryota > Metazoa > Chordata > Amphibia > Anura > Ranidae > Aquarana > Aquarana catesbeiana. The sequence continues at coordinate 46,078,333 of NC_133327.1, read as the reverse complement.
TCAGAGCCCCCCTGTGTGTCAGAGCCCCCTGTGTGTCAGAGCCCCCCTGTGTGTCAGAGCCCCCTGTGTGTCAGAGCCCCCTGTGTGTCAGAGCCCCCCTGTGTGTCAGAGCCCCCCTGTGTGTCAGAGCCCCCCTGTGTGTCAGAGCCCCCTGTGTGTTAGAGCCCCCCTGTGTGTTAGAGCCCCCTGTGTGTCAGAGCCCCCTGTGTGTCAGAGCCCCCCTGTGTGTCAGAGCCCCCTGTGTGTCAGAGCCCACCTGTGTGTCAGAGCCCCCCTGTGTGTCAGAGCCCCCCTGTGTGTCAGAGCCCCCTGTGTGTCAGAGCCCCCCTGTGTGTCAGAGCCCCCCTGTGTGTCAGAGCCCCCCTGTGTGTCAGAGCGTGTCCTCCTCATTCTCTTTCCCATGTTGACTTTAGACAGCAGAGCAGAAAGTAGAGGAGTCCAGTGTGCTGAAGTGTGGAGAATGTGTGATCCTGTTTTTCATAGGCTATTGAGTTTGGCTAAATCTGCTAGTACATCTAACACTACCCTCCTTCCCAGACTGACTATGCTGCTATCAGCTGTGCCTTCTGTGCTCCTTTATCCAGATTGGGGGCACTCTAATACAGGACATATGCCACTGGCCAGATCGCCAGGTGAAAACAGAGGGGAAAAGCCTAAAATAAAACTAATGCAGCCACCACATCTAATGATTGTTAAACTGCAATATATAACATATTGGGTTTTATACCAGTCTTCTGAACCCTATTTCCACAATCCTTAATATGTTTTTTTTTTCCATTCCTGAGCTCTGCATCACTTGCTACTGAACCCTTGCACTGTAAATGGGGGGGGGGGGCGCAATCTGGTATGTTCGCCCTGGGCACTGGGTGACCTTGTCCCGGCACTGATAGGCAGCATTGGAAATCACACCCGCACGCTGCTGGGCTTGAAGGGGCGCTCTCTGCTCTACCACACTTGCGCACAAGCTGTAGCTATCTAAATCGGCTGGTACAGAGCAGCAGCAACTGAGCCGCTAATAGGGGTCAAGTAGGCGCAATCCGGGCACCCATTCATGTAGAGTAGGCATAATTCAGGCGCAAATAGTGGACAACCCAGGCGCTAGTAAATGTAGGTAACAAAATATTAAATGAATGTAGCGCTCAATCAAATTAAAATATAAATGGTGTAAAAAACTGATGATTAAGTGACGCTCAAAAAAGTATAATAAATATTGCTCAAAAAAATGAATATAATAGAAATGTAAAACAACCACGTGAATGGAGGTTCTATAGGGAAAATCCTATGCGGTGTTAGGACGAGAGATCCCTAGGAGAGTCATTTTGAGGAGGATCGTGGAGCTGTTTTATCAATTTTGATTGTATCGTCTATGGGACCTTTTTACCAAGGGCACGTTTCTTCACTGATCTAAGCACCTTTTTGATACCATTGGACTTAATTATTATTTATTGCACTTGTGTGGATTTTTATCTGTCATTATTTATATATATTTATTCTATATTATTATTGCACAGATCACATAGTTGCACTACCATTACTTATTTTAGAGTGCCGTATTTATTGCTTTTTTATATTCTATTTGCACAGTGGTTCTATGGATTCATTAGTTACACTTAATATGGAGTTTCGTTTGTTTTTTTTGTCACTTTTTGGATTATTATTATTGGAAGAAAAGCTCTGGGAATCGTAAGGGGGGCTCCACTGGGGACACCTGATGCGAGCGGGGGCTCCGCCGGGGACTCCTGATGCGAGGGGGGGCTCCGCCGGAGACTTCTGATGCGAGGGGGGGCTCCGCCGGGGACTCCTGATGCGAGGGGGGCTCCGCCGGGGACTCCTGATGCGAGGGGGGGCTCCGCCGGGGACTCCTGATGCGAGGGGGGCCTCCGCCGGGGACTCCTGATGCGAGGGGGAGCTCCGCCGGGGACTCCTGATGCGAGGGGGGGCTTCCCTGGGGACTCCTGATGCGAGGGGGAGCTCCGCCGGGGACTCCTGATGCGAGGGGGGGCTTCGCCGGGGACTCCTGATGCGAGGGGGGGCTCCGCCGGGGACTCCTGATGCGAGGGGGGGCTCCGCCGGTGACTTCTGATGCGAGGGGGGGCTCCGCCGGGGACTCCTGATGCGAGGGGGGCTCCGCCGGGGACTCCTGATGCGAGGGGGGCTCCGCCGGGGACTCCTGATGCGAGGGGGGGCTTCGCCGGGGACTCCTGATGCGAGGTGGAGCTCCGCCGGGGACTCCTGATGCGAGGGGGGGCTCCGCCGGGGACTCCTGATGCGAGGGGGGGCCTCCGCCGGGGACTCCTGATGCGAGGGGGAGCTCCGCCGGGGACTCCTGATGCGAGGGGGGGCTTCCCTGGGGACTCCTGATGCGAGGGGGAGCTCCGCCGGGGACTCCTGATGCGAGGGGGGGCTCCGCCGAGGACTCCTGATGCGAGGGGGAGCTCCACCGTGGACTCCTGGTGTGAGGGGGGCTCCGCCGGGGACTTCTGGTGTGAGGGGGGGCTCCGCCGGGGACTCCTGGTGTGAGGGGGGGCTCCGCCGGGGACTCCTGGTGTGAGGGGGGGCTCCGCCGGGGACTTCTGGTGTGAGGGGGGGCTCCGCCGGGGACTTCTGGTGTGAGGGGGGGCTCCGCCGGGGACTTCTGGTGTGAGGGGGGGCTCCGCCGGGGACTCCTGGTGTGAGGGGGGGCTCCGCCGGGGACTCCTGGTGTGAGGGGGGGCTCCGCCGGGGACTTCTGGTGTGAGGGGGGGCTCCGCCGGGGACTCCTGGTGTGAGGGGGGGCTCCGCCGGGGACTCCTGGTGTGAGGGGGGGCTCCGCCGGGGACTCCTGGTGTGAGGTGGGGGCTCTTTAATCATCCTGACACCATAACAACCATGGTGCCGGGATGATTGAAGTGCTAACACCAGGTGTTTGGAGTAACTTTATTTATTTATTTATTTATTTTATTTCAGGTACTTATATAGCGCCGTCAATTTACGCAGCGCTTTACATATACATTGTACATTCACATCAGTCCCTACCCTCAAGGAGCTTACAATCTAAGGTCCCTAACTCACATTCATACATACTAGGGACAATTTTAGACAGGATCCAATTAACCTACCAGCATGTCTTTGGAGTGACTTTATCTGCTGATTGTTAAACTTTCTAGAATACACATATTTTTATTGTGTAGGATCTGGGGCTGCTGTCGCGTCATTTCCCTCTTCCCCTTTCCCCCTCTCCCCCTAATTATTGTACGGCTCCGCCTACAGCCACAAAAGTGTTCCACTTTTCTTTTTTTTTTTTACAATCTTGGCAACTATGATAACCCCTGTCAGATTTTTTTTTTTTTCACCATTTGTGTCCCAATGCAGGGAGACTTCCCTTCACTTCCTGTCCCATAGCCAAAAAAGGAAGTGAGAGGAAATACCAGAAAATGAGGGGAATCCCTTGGGGACCCCCAGGTCACCAGAACTCATGCCCCATTGGAAGATTTCCCCCTCTATTACTTTTCAGGGGACAATCCAAAAATGTGGGATCTCCTTTTTTTTTTCCTTTTCAATGATAATGGTAAACAGGACAAACAGAGGGAGAATCTCCATAATGGGGGCAGAGACAGCAATCAAAATTGACAGGTGTTCTAATCTCTCTGCCCTCTATCTAAAAAAAAAAAAACAAAAAACAAAAGTTTTGCCTTTAGTTATACTTTAACCACTTGAGGTCCGTGCTGTAGCCGAATGATGGCCCCAGCGTTGACCTGAATTTCTGGGAGGCCATCATAGGACGTCCTCCCCTTTGCGCGCTCCCAGCGCTCCCCCTGCAGGGCACGCGCGGCGTGATTAACCGAGACTCGGGTGATCACCGATCCGAGTAAGGGGCCGATCGCGGCCCCTTACCACGTAATCAGCTGTCAGCCAATGACATCTGATCACGTGTGTAAACAAAAGCTCGGTAATTGTTTTTTTTTCTCCTCACGCTGACAGTGTGAGGAGAAAAAAAAGCTGATCACCGGCTTATGTTCAAGGGACATCGGTCCCGAAGAGGAAGGAGGCACATCTGCCTCCTCCTCTGTGCTTGCCAGTGCCACCTGCCAGTGCCACCTGTCAATTCCCACAAGTGCCACCTATCAATGCCCACCAGTGGTGCCAATCAGTGCCACCTAGCAGTGCTGCCTTTCAGTGTAACCTATCAGTGCCCATCACTGCCAGTTATCAGTGCCACCTATCAGTGCCACTTCTCAGTGCCCACCAATGCCACCTATCAATGCCCTTCAGTGCCACCTCTCAGTGTCAACTCTCAGTGCCCACCAGTGCCGCCCTATCGGTGCCCATCAGTGCAGCCCATCGGTGCCTATCAGTGCAGCCTATTGGTGACCATCAGTGCAGCCTCATCAGCGTACATCAATGAAGGAGAAAAATGACCTGTTTGCAACATTTTATAACAAAATATAAAAAAAATATATATATTTTTTTAAATTCAGTCTTTTTAAATTTTTTTAACAAAAAATAAAAACCGCAGAGGTGATCGAATGCCACCAAAAGAAACCTCTATTTGTGGGAAAAAATGATAAAAATTTAATTTGGGTACAGTGTTGTATGACCGCGCAATGGTCATTCAAAGTGCGACAGCGCTGAAAGCTGAAAATTGGTCTGGAGGGGGGTTTAAGTGCCCAGTAAACAAGTGGTTAACCACTTCAGCCCTGGAAGATTTGGCTGCTGAATGACCAGGCCATTTTTTGCGATTCGGCACTGCGTCATTTTAATTGACAATTGCGCGGTCGTGCGACGTTGCACCCAAACAAAATTGACGTCCTTTTTTCCCCACAAATAGAGCTTTCTTTTGGTGGTATTTGATCACCTCTGCGGTTTTTATTTTTTGCGCTATAAACAAAAAAAGAGCGACAATTTTGAAAAAAAAACAATATTTTGTACTTTTTGCTGTAATAAATATCCCCATTTTTGGGGATGAGACCAAAATAAACTTACTTGGTTCAGATGGTGTCAAGCCTGTGTGGCGGTACCAGGTGAGGAGTACAAAGACAAGTGTTTTTTGCCTACAGTCAAGCATGGTGGTGGGAGTGTCATGATCTGGGGCTGCATGAGTACTGCCAGCACTGGGGAGCTACAGTTCATTGAGGGAACCATGAATGCCAAAATGTACTGTCACATACTGAAGTCGAGCATGATCCCCTCCCTTCAGAGACTGAGCCGCAGGGCAGTATTCCAACATAACGACCCCAAACACACCTCCATGACGACCACTGCCTTGCTAAAGAAGCTGAGGGTAAAGGTGATGGACTGGCCAAGCATGTCTCCAGACCTAAACCCTATTGAGCATCTGTGGGGCATCCTCAAACGGAAGGTGGAGGAGTGCAAGGTCTCCAACATCCACCAGCTCTGTGATGTCGTCATGGAGGAGGGGAAGAGAACTCCAGTGGTAACCTGTGAAGCTCTGGTGAACTCCATGCCCAAGAGGGTTAAGGCAGTGCTGGAAAATAATGGTGGCCACACAAAATATTGACACGTTGGGCCCAATTTGGACATTTTCACTTTTTCACAATTTTCAGGGGTGTACTCACTTTTGTTGCCAGCGGTTTAGACATTAATGGCTGTGTGTTGAGTTATTTTGAGAGGACAGCAAATTTACACTGTTATACAAGCTGTACACTCACTACTTTACATTGTAGCAATGTGTCATTTCTTCAGTGTTGTCACATGAAAAGATAATAAAATATTTACAAAATGTGAGGGGTGTACTCGCTTATTTTTTATGAATGGCATCAATTCATGTGTCATTATGTATTATTGCAATAGCTGTGATTGGCTATCACATGGTACAGGTGTGCTGTGATTAGCCCTGTCTGTACCATGTGATCACAGGGACCAATCACAGAGATCACAACAGTACACAATGATTGGCTATGACTATAAGCCATTGTGTACATTTGACATGTGATCACTGTGCAGTGCTGCCAACCTACCAGATTGAAATTTACTGACACAACATCCAAAATTTACTGGCACAGCCAAGTTTTTACTGGAATTTTCCAAAAGTAGATATTAACTTCAAAAAAATATATTTCTATCTTATTTTTGATATAGTAAGTAGCTCACGGGGCAAGAAATAAGAATGGGGAGGCACGCACACACATGAAACTGACTCTCACAATGACATTGACAGCAGTGTGCAGCAGCACAGATGATGAGGACACCTCAACGACACGACGCGTCTCCTCCTGAATCACAGTCTCTCTCCACACCAGGTGGTCCCTTCAGTCCAAACAGCACTGACAGCCCCACTCCTGTCCCACAGACCTGCACACGAGGCTCCGGCCGCTCTGCTCAGCTCCCTTGCACCATCACACGACATGCTCAGGCACACCTGTGGTAGACCCGCCCCTGCCGGTGCTGCCCGAACACACTGTAGCAGGCACTTCAATAGTCTCGGCCGGCTCCAGACCAGAATTGTACATGTGCAGTATCAAGCCAACCGTCAGACTTTTTTTACTGGCAACTTCTTCCTGTCACTGGCATTTACTGGCAGTAGAAAAGTGCCTGTTTTTTACTGGCTGCCAGTATAAATACTGATGGTTGGCAACAATGTCATTTCCTATTCCTAGTCATTTCCTATTCCTGATATGTGCCTGCTGTACCATGTACTTGTATGAGAAAGTCTCCTGTTCTCTTTGTTTTGCTTCCTTTATGTGAAATCCCTGGTGTGTCTGTCAGTCCCTCTGCTTTCCTAATAAAAACTGACCACACTAAGCAGGAGAGCACAGCGTGGTCAGTTCTCTAGCTATGATGGGAACTCAGCCTGCTCTCCTCCAATGATCAGACTTGTCCTGACACCCCCCCCCCCCACTGCACAGCTTTTCACTGAGAAGATCAGTGTGCTGCTGCTTCTCCTCCCCAAGCTCTTATGCAGCTGAGAACAGAGGGAATGTGATCACTTATAAAAAAGGCAACAAAGATATTTATAATTTTTTTATTTTTTATATCTATACACAAATGTTTTGCTTACCATTTCTATTTTAATCGCTTGCTGACCAGCGCACGCTGATGTACATCAGCAGAATGGCACTGGGGGCAAAAGGGCAAACAGGTATGTCCCCTTTAAGAAGCGGTGTTGCGGGCGCGCGAGTGCCACGTCCTCCGTGACAGCGGGTCCCGTGGACTCGATGTCGGTCGGATGCCCGCAATCGTGTCACGGAGAGGTAGAACGGGGAGATACTTTTGTAAACAAAGCATTTCCCCGTTCTGCCTAGTGACATGACAGAGATCACTGCTCCCTGTCATCGAGAGCAGTGATCACTGTCCTGTGTGTTGAAGCCCATCCCCCCCTAACAGTTAGAATCACTCCCTAGGACACACTTAACCCCTTCACTGCCCCCTAGTGGTTAACCCCTTCCCTGCCAGGGTCATTTACACAGTAATCAGTGCATTTTTAAAGCACTGATCGCTGTATAAATGACAATGGTCCCAAAATAGTGTCAAAATTGTCCGCCATAATGTCGCAGTCACGGTAAAAATCGCAGATCGCCATTGCTAATTAAAAAAAAATAATTAATAAAAGTGCCATAAAACTGTCCCGTTTTGTAGACGCTATAAATTTTGCACAAACCAATCGCTTATTGCGATTTTTTTTAACTAAAATTACGTAGAAGAATTCATATTGGTCTAAACTGAGGAAAAAAAAAGGGTTTTTTTTATATTTTGGGGGATATTTATTATAGCAAAAAGTAAAAAAATATTGCTTTTTTTTTCTCAAAATTATCGCTCTATTTTTATGTTTATAGCGCAAAAAATAAAAACCACAGAGGTGATCAAATACCACCAAAAGAAAGCTCTATTTGTGGGGGGAAAAAAAGGACGTCAATTTTGTTTGGGTACAACGTCGCACGACCGCGCAATTGTCAGTTAAAGAGACGCAGTGCCGAATCGTAAAAAGTGCTCTGGTCAGGAAGGGGGTAAAATCTTCCGAGGGCTGAATCGGTTAAAAACCCCTTTTATACTACACCAGGTCTCTTCCTTGTTAGGAATGGTTCCTGGGCCCCAGGGCCCCTGTGAATGGGGCCCCGCTTTCTTAATAATGAGTAAATCTAAAAATAAATAACGGTGTATAAAAATAAAAATGGGTGTGCGATGACATTAATAATAAATAAATATAAATAAAAGATTGTGAATGGAAAAAAATAGGTTAAAAATATAAACAAATAAAAGTAATATAAAATAAAAAAATAAGAGAGTATAAATATACATAAAAAAATAAAGATAATGAATAAAAATGTATATAAAAAAATAAAAAAGGATACATTTATGAATAAATTTAAAGAATAAAGATAAAAAAAAAGGGTGTATAAAATAAATAATAATGATAAATATAATAGTTAATAAATATAAAAATAACTCTAAATAAGGGTGTATAAAAATAAAGAAAAATAATGAGGATAATAATTAATAAATATAAAAATAACTATGAATCAGGGTGTATAAAAATAATAAATGCATATGAAAAATAAAAAATGGTGTAGAAAAAGAAAAAAAAAATATAATAATGGGTAAATCTAAAAATAAATAATGGTGTATAAAAATGGGTGCTTGATGAAATGAATAATGAATAAATATAAAGGGGTATAAAAATAATAAATGAAAATCATAAATACCATAAATAAAATGAATAATTAAAAAAATGTAGGAAAAAAATGTGTGTGTTGCACAACCCTGTCCACAGAGCCCCCAGGGTAGACTAGAACTCGTGGACGTGCAAGACAGTTTCGTTTGAGATATGCCTCCTTGGCTCGGCTTGAGCTTCGCCTGGCTTGGATTAAGGACACACGCCACTGCGTCCGGCGAGGGTATAGCAGTGCTCTCTTTATCTTGAAGCTGGATTCTCAGTGACGTCATCGGCTCAGCACTGCCATCTATAGGCAGCAGGGCCGGTACAAGGGGTGGGCGGGAGGATCGGCTGCCCTGGGCAGGGTGTGGGAGGAGTGTGGGAGGGGGCTCTAGGTCGCCGACAGCAGCATGAGCATGCAGAGAATATTTAGGTTATGGCTCCACTCAATTGTACAGTCTGCCCAAAAAGTGGGCTGAGGATGCACCCATACATATTGCTTGCCTCCTCTCTACAGCGGCAACCACATTCTGGCACAGAGGGAGAACAATTCATTCTACTGGCCTTGATTTCTCATCAGTCTGGCTGGCTGGATCGGGCTGTGACACTGAGAGCTCCTCTACAGGTGGGCGGAGCAAGATGATACAACAGTGCAGTTCCGATCATTGCTTTCCGCCCCCTGCATACATCATACAGCTCTCCCAACATGAAGATCTCACAGGATGGATGTTAGTTTTCTTCCATGTGAGTCCCCACTGCTCTGCCTTCCAAACTCTACCTGGCTGTGCTGTAAACTCGCCCTGTACTTTGCAGAGCAGGTTTACAAAAAGTGAAGAACAATTCTTATATATGTTGGGAATATACTGGGACTTTTCATTTGTTAATGTTCTCTGCTGATCCATCTAGTACTTGTGTATAGGGAGGGGATCCAGTGCTTAACTAACTCCCCCCAGCTGTCTCCCATCCTAAACACAGGATATGTCTCACTAACAGCAGTGTACTTACTATATTATTTGCCTGATATAAGCTGGGTGCAATGAAAAAATAAATACCTGTCCCTATTAGCTCAGTCTCCTGTCAGTCTATTGAGCCCTCCCCTGCTCTGTCAGCCCCACATTCCCAGAAAAGAGCTGAGGTGTTAGCATAGAGCTCTGTACATGTGCAGACTGGGGATAAAGGCTGGGGAAACATTATTTCAGCAAGCTGCAAATGCCATCGATGTTGTTGGGAATCAGAGCCCCCCTGTGTGTCAGAGCCCCCTGTGTGTCAGAGCCCCCCTGTGTGTCAGAGCCCCCTGTGTGTCAGAGCCCCCCTGTGTGTCAGAGCCCCCCTGTGTGTTAGAGCCCCCTGTGTGTCAGAGCCCCCCTGTGTGTCAGAGCCCCCCTGTGTGTCAGAGCCCCCTGTGTGTCAGAGCCCCCTGTGTGTCAGAGCCCCCTGTGTGTCAGAGCCCCCCTGTGTGTTAGAGCCCCCTGTGTGTCAGAGCCCCCCTGTGTGTCAGAGCCCCCCTGTGTGTCAGAGCCCCCTGTGTGTCAGAGCCCCCCTGTGTGTCAGAGCCCCCCTGTGTGTCAGAGCCCCCTGTGTGTCAGAGCCCCCTGTGTGTCAGAGCCCCCCTGTGTGTCAGAGCCCCCTGTGTGTCAGAGCCCCTCTGTGTGTCAGAGCCCCCTGTGTGTCAGAGCCCCCTGTGTGTCAGAGCCCCCCTGTGTGTCAGAGCCCCCCTGTGTGTCAGAGCCCCCTGTGTGTCAGAGCCCCCCTGTGTGTCAGAGCCCCTCTGTGTGTCAGAGCCCCCCTGTGTGTCAGAGCCCCCTGTGTGTCAGAGCCCCCCTGTGTGTCAGAGCCCCCCTGTGTGTCAGAGCCCCCTGTGTGTCAGAGCCCCCCTGTGTGTTAGAGCCCCCTGTGTGTCAGAGCCCCTCTGTGTGTCAGAGCCCCCTGTGTGTCAGAGCCCCTCTGTGTGTCAGAGCCCCCCTGTGTGTCAGAGCCCCTCTGTGTGTCAGAGCCCCCTGTGTGTCAGAGCCCCTCTGTGTGTCAGAGCCCCCTGTGTGTCAGAGCCCCTCTGTGTGTCAGAGCCCCCCTGTGTGTTAGGCCCCCCTGTGTGTCAGAGCCCCCTGTGTGTCAGAGCCCCCCTGTGTGTCAGAGCCCCCTGTGTGTCAGAGCCCCCCTGTGTGTCAGAGCCCCCTGTGTGTCAGAGCCCCCCTGTGTGTCAGAGCCCCCTGTGTGTCAGAGCCCCCCTGTGTGTCAGAGCCCCCTGTGTGTCAGAGCCCCCCTGTGTGTCAGAGCCCCCTGTGTGTCAGAGCCCCCTGTGTGTCAGAGCCCCCCTGTGTGTCAGAGCCCCCCTGTGTGTCAGAGCCCCCCTGTGTGTCAGAGCCCCCTGTGTGTCAGAGCCCCCCTGTGTGTCAGAGCCCCCTGTGTGTCAGAGCCCCCCTGTGTGTCAGAGCCCCCCTGTGTGTCAGAGCCCCCCTGTGTGTCAGAGCCCCCTGTGTGTTAGAGCCCCCCTGTGTGTTAGAGCCCCCTGTGTGTCAGAGCCCCCTGTGTGTCAGAGCCCCCCTGTGTGTCAGAGCCCCCTGTGTGTCAGAGCCCCCCTGTGTGTCAGAGCCCCCCTGTGTGTCAGAGCCCCCCTGTGTGTCAGAGCCCCCTGTGTGTCAGAGCCCCCCTGTGTGTCAGAGCCCCCTGTGTGTCAGAGCCCCCCTGTGTGTCAGAGCCCCCTGTGTGTCAGAGCCCCCCTGTGTGTCAGAGCCCCCCTGTGTGTCAGAGCGTGTCCTCCTCATTCTCTTTCCCATGTTGACTTTAGACAGCAGAGCAGAAAGTAGAGGAGTCCAGTGTGCTGAAGTGTGGAGAATGTGTGATCCTGTTTTTCATAGGCTATTGAGTTTGGCTAAATCTGCTAGTACATCTAACACTACCCTCCTTCCCAGACTGACTATGCTGCTATCAGCTGTGCCTTCTGTGCTCCTTTATCCAGATTGGGGGCACTCTAATACAGGACATATGCCACTGGCCAGATCGCCAGGTGAAAACAGAGGGGAAAAGCCTAAAATAAAACTAATGCAGCCACCACATCTAATGATTGTTAAACTGCAATATATAACATATTGGGTTTTATACCAGTCTTCTGAACCCTATTTCCACAATCCTTAATATGTTTTTTTTTTCCATTCCTGAGCTCTGCATCACTTGCTACTGAACCCTTGCACTGTAAATGGGGGGGGGGGGGCGCAATCTGGTATGTTCGCCCTGGGCACTGGGTGACCTTGTCCCGGCACTGATAGGCAGCATTGGAAATCACACCCGCACGCTGCTGGGCTTGAAGGGGCGCTCTCTGCTCTACCACACTTGCGCACAAGCTGTAGCTATCTAAATCGGCTGGTACAGAGCAGCAGCAACTGAGCCGCTAATAGGGGTCAAGTAGGCGCAATCCGGGCACCCATTCATGTAGAGTAGGCATAATTCAGGCGCAAATAGTGGACAACCCAGGCGCTAGTAAATGTAGGTAACAAAATATTAAATGAATGTAGCGCTCAATCAAATTAAAATATAAATGGTGTAAAAAACTGATGATTAAGTGACGCTCAAAAAAGTATAATAAATATTGCTCAAAAAAATGAATATAATAGAAATGTAAAACAACCACGTGAATGGAGGTTCTATAGGGAAAATCCTATGCGGTGTTAGGACGAGAGATCCCTAGGAGAGTCATTTTGAGGAGGATCGTGGAGCTGTTTTATCAATTTTGATTGTATCGTCTATGGGACCTTTTTACCAAGGGCACGTTTCTTCACTGATCTAAGCACCTTTTTGATACCATTGGACTTAATTATTATTTATTGCACTTGTGTGGATTTTTATCTGTCATTATTTATATATATTTATTCTATATTATTATTGCACAGATCACATAGTTGCACTACCATTACTTATTTTAGAGTGTCGTATTTATTGCTTTTTTATATTCTGTTTGCACAGTGGTTCTATGGATTCATTAGTTACACTTAATATGGAGTTTCGTTTGTTTTTTTGTCACTTTTTGGATTATTATTATTGGAAGAAAAGCTCTGGGAATCGTAAGGGGGGCTCCACTGGGGACACCTGATGCGAGCGGGGGCTCCGCCGGGGACTCCTGATGCGAGGGGGGGCTCCGCCGGAGACTTCTGATGCGAGGGGGGGCTCCGCCGGGGACTCCTGATGCGAGGGGGGCTCCGCCGGGGACTCCTGATGCGAGGGGGGGCTCCGCCGGGGACTCCTGATGCGAGGGGGGCCTCCGCCGGGGACTCCTGATGCGAGGGGGAGCTCCGCCGGGGACTCCTGATGCGAGGGGGGGCTTCCCTGGGGACTCCTGATGCGAGGGGGAGCTCCGCCGGGGACTCCTGATGCGAGGGGGGGCTTCGCCGGGGACTCCTGATGCGAGGGGGGGCTCCGCCGGGGACTCCTGATGCGAGGGGGGGCTCCGCCGGTGACTTCTGATGCGAGGGGGGGCTCCGCCGGGGACTCCTGATGCGAGGGGGGCTCCGCCGGGGACTCCTGATGCGAGGGGGGCTCCGCCGGGGACTCCTGATGCGAGGGGGGGCTTCGCCGGGGACTCCTGATGCGAGGTGGAGCTCCGCCGGGGACTCCTGATGCGAGGGGGGGCTCCGCCGGGGACTCCTGATGCGAGGGGGGGCCTCCGCCGGGGACTCCTGATGCGAGGGGGAGCTCCGCCGGGGACTCCTGATGCGAGGGGGGGCTTCCCTGGGGACTCCTGATGCGAGGGGGAGCTCCGCCGGGGACTCCTGATGCGAGGGGGGGCTCCGCCGAGGACTCCTGATGCGAGGGGGAGCTCCACCGTGGACTCCTGGTGTGAGGGGGGCTCTGCCGGGGACTTCTGGTGTGAGGGGGGGCTCCGCCGGGGACTCCTGGTGTGAGGGGGGGCTCCGCCGGGGACTCCTGGTGTGAGGGGGGGCTCCGCCGGGGACTTCTGGTGTGAGGGGGGGCTCCGCCGGGGACTTCTGGTGTGAGGGGGGGCTCCGCCGGGGACTTCTGGTGTGAGGGGGGGCTCCGCCGGGGACTCCTGGTGTGAGGGGGGGCTCCGCCGGGGACTCCTGGTGTGAGGGGGGCTCCGCCGGGGACTTCTGGTGTGAGGGGGGGCTCCGCCGGGGACTCCTGGTGTGAGGGGGGGCTCCGCCAGGGACTCCTGGTGTGAGGGGGGGCTCCGCCGGGGACTCCTGGTGTGAGGTGGGGGCTCTTTAATCATCCTGACACCATAACAACCATGGTGCCGGGATGATTGAAGTGCTAACACCAGGTGTTTGGAGTAACTTTATTTATTTATTTATTTATTTTATTTCAGGTACTTATATAGCGCCGTCAATTTACGCAGCGCTTTACATATACATTGTACATTCACATCAGTCCCTACCCTCAAGGAGCTTACAATCTAAGGTCCCTAACTCACATTCATACATACTAGGGACAATTTTAGACAGGATCCAATTAACCTACCAGCATGTCTTTGGAGTGACTTTATCTGCTGATTGTTAAACTTTCTAGAATACACATATTTTTATTGTGTAGGATCTGGGGCTGCTGTCGCGTCATTTCCCTCTTCCCCTTTCCCCCTCTCCCCCTAATTATTGTACGGCTCCGCCTACAGCCACAAAAGTGTTCCACTTTTCTTTTTTTTTTTTTACAATCTTGGCAACTATGATAACCCCTGTCAGATTTTTTTTTTTTTCACCATTTGTGTCCCAATGCAGGGAGACTTCCCTTCACTTCCTGTCCCATAGCCAAAAAAGGAAGTGAGAGGAAATACCAGAAAATGAGGGGAATCCCTTGGGGACCCCCAGGTCACCAGAACTCATGCCCCATTGGAAGATTTCCCCCTCTATTACTTTTCAGGGGACAATCCAAAAATGTGGGATCTCCTTTTTTTTTTCCTTTTCAATGATAATGGTAAACAGGACAAACAGAGGGAGAATCTCCATAATGGGGGCAGAGACAGCAATCAAAATTGACAGGTGTTCTAATCTCTCTGCCCTCTATCTAAAAAAAAAACAAAAAACAAAAGTTTTGCCTTTAGTTATACTTTAACCACTTGAGGTCCGTGCTGTAGCCGAATGATGGCCCCAGCGTTGACCTGAATTTCCGGGAGGCCATCATAGGACGTCCTCCCCTTTGCGCGCTCCCAGCGCTCCCCCTGCAGGGCACGCGCGGCGTGATTAACCGAGACTCGGGTGATCACCGATCCGAGTAAGGGGCCGATCGCGGCCCCTTACCACGTAATCAGCTGTCAGCCAATGACATCTGATCACGTGTGTAAACAAAAGCTCGGTAATTGTTTTTTTTTCTCCTCACGCTGACAGTGTGAGGAGAAAAAAAAGCTGATCACCGGCTTATGTTCAAGGGACATCGGTCCCGAAGAGGAAGGAGGCACATCTGCCTCCTCCTCTGTGCTTGCCAGTGCCACCTGCCAGTGCCACCTGTCAATTCCCACAAGTGCCACCTATCAATGCCCACCAGTGGTGCCAATCAGTGCCACCTAGCAGTGCTGCCTTTCAGTGTAACCTATCAGTGCCCATCACTGCCAGTTATCAGTGCCACCTATCAGTGCCACTTCTCAGTGCCCACCAATGCCACCTATCAATGCCCTTCAGTGCCACCTCTCAGTGTCACCTCTCAGTGCCCACCAGTGCCGCCCTATCGGTGCCCATCAGTGCAGCCCATCGGTGCCTATCAGTGCAGCCTATTGGTGACCATCAGTGCAGCCTCATCAGCGTATATCAATGAAGGAGAAAAATGACCTGTTTGCAACATTTTATAACAAAATATAAAAAAAATATATATTTTTTTTTAAATTCAGTCTTTTTAAATTTTTTTAACAAAAAATAAAAACCGCAGAGGTGATCGAATGCCATCAAAAGAAACCTCTATTTGTGGGAAAAAATGATAAAAATTTAATTTGGGTACAGTGTTGTATGACCGCGCAATGGTCATTCAAAGTGCGACAGCGCTGAAAGCTGAAAATTGGTCTGGAGGGGGGTTTAAGTGCCCAGTAAACAAGTGGTTAACCACTTCAGCCCTGGAAGATTTGGCTGCTGAATGACCAGGCCATTTTTTGCGATTCGGCACTGCGTCATTTTAATTGACAATTGCGCGGTCGTGCGACGTTGCACCCAAACAAAATTGACGTCCTTTTTTCCCCACAAATAGAGCTTTCTTTTGGTGGTATTTGATCACCTCTGCGGTTTTTATTTTTTGCGCTATAAACAAAAAAAGAGCGACAATTTTGAAAAAAAAACAATATTTTGTACTTTTTGCTGTAATAAATATCCCCATTTTTGGGGATGAGACCAAAATAAACTTACTTGGTTCAGATGGTGTCAAGCCTGTGTGGCGGTACCAGGTGAGGAGTACAAAGACAAGTGTTTTTTGCCTACAGTCAAGCATGGTGGTGGGAGTGTCATGATCTGGGGCTGCATGAGTACTGCCAGCACTGGGGAGCTACAGTTCATTGAGGGAACCATGAATGCCAAAATGTACTGTCACATACTGAAGTCGAGCATGATCCCCTCCCTTCAGAGACTGAGCCGCAGGGCAGTATTCCAACATGATAACGACCCCAAACACACCTCCATGACGACCACTGCCTTGCTAAAGAAGCTGAGGGTAAAGGTGATGGACTGGCCAAGCATGTCTCCAGACCTAAACCCTATTGAGCATCTGTGGGGCATCCTCAAACGGAAGGTGGAGGAGTGCAAGGTCTCCAACATCCACCAGCTCTGTGATGTCGTCATGGAGGAGGGGAAGAGAACTCCAGTGGCAACCTGTGAAGCTCTGGTGAACTCCATGCCCAAGAGGGTTAAGGCAGTGCTGGAAAATAATGGTGGCCACACAAAATATTGACACTTTGGGACCAATTTGGACATTTTCACTTTTTCACAATTTTCAGGGGTGTACTCACTTTTGTTGCCAGCGGTTTAGACATTAATGGCTGTGTGTTGAGTTATTTTGAGGGGACAGCAAATTTACACTGTTATACAAGCTGTACACTCACTACTTTACATTGTAGCAATGTGTCATTTCTTCAGTGTTGTCACATGAAAAGATAATAAAATATTTACAAAATGTGAGGGGTGTACTCGCTTATTTTTTATGAATGGCATCAATTCATGTGTCATTATGTATTATTGCAATAGCTGTGATTGGCTATCACATGGTACAGGTGTGCTGTGATTAGCCCTGTCTGTACCATGTGATCACAGGGACCAATCACAGAGATCACAACAGTACACAATGATTGGCTATGACTATAAGCCATTGTGTACATTTGACATGTGATCACTGTGCAGTGCTGCCAACCTACCAGATTGAAATTTACTGACACAACATCCAAAATTTACTGGCACAGCCAAGTTTTTACTGGAATTTTCCAAAAGTAGATATTAACTTCAAAAAAATATATTTCTATCTTATTTTTGATATAGTAAGTAGCTCACGGGGCAAGAAATAAGAATGGGGAGGCACGCACACACATGAAACTGACTCTCACAATGACATTGACAGCAGTGTGCAGCAGCACAGATGATGAGGACACCTCAACGACACGACGCGTCTCCTCCTGAATCACAGTCTCTCTCCACACCAGGTGGTCCCTTCAGTCCAAACAGCACTGACAGCCCCACTCCTGTCCCACAGACCTGCACACGAGGCTCCGGCCGCTCTGCTCAGCTCCCTTGCACCATCACACGACATGCTCAGGCACACCTGTGGTAGACCCGCCCCTGCCGGTGCTGCCCGAACACACTGTAGCAGGCACTTCAATAGTCTCGGCCGGCTCCAGACCAGAATTGTACATGTGCAGTATCAAGCCAACCGTCAGACTTTTTTTACTGGCAACTTCTTCCTGTCACTGGCATTTACTGGCAGTAGAAAAGTGCCTGTTTTTTACTGGCTGCCAGTATAAATACTGATGGTTGGCAACAATGTCATTTCCTATTCCTAGTCATTTCCTATTCCTGATATGTGCCTGCTGTACCATGTACTTGTATGAGAAAGTCTCCTGTTCTCTTTGTTTTGCTTCCTTTATGTGAAATCCCTGGTGTGTCTGTCAGTCCCTCTGCTTTCCTAATAAAAACTGACCACACTAAGCAGGAGAGCACAGCGTGGTCAGTTCTCTAGCTATGATGGGAACTCAGCCTGCTCTCCTCCAATGATCAGACTTGTCCTGACACCCCCCCCCCCCCACTGCACAGCTTTTCACTGAGAAGATCAGTGTGCTGCTGCTTCTCCTCCCCAAGCTCTTATGCAGCTGAGAACAGAGGGAATGTGATCACTTATAAAAAAGGCAACAAAGATATTTATAATTTTTTTATTTTTTATATCTATACACAAATGTTTTGCTTACCATTTCTATTTTAATCGCTTGCTGACCAGCGCACGCTGATGTACATCAGCAGAATGGCACTGGGGGCAAAAGGGCAAACAGGTATGTCCCCTTTAAGAAGCGGTGTTGCGGGCGCGCGAGTGCCACGTCCTCCGTGACAGCGGGTCCCGTGGACTCGATGTCGGTCGGATGCCCGCAATCGTGTCACGGAGAGGTAGAACGGGGAGATACTTTTGTAAACAAAGCATTTCCCCGTTCTGCCTAGTGACATGACAGAGATCACTGCTCCCTGTCATCGAGAGCAGTGATCACTGTCCTGTGTGTTGAAGCCCATCCCCCCCTAACAGTTAGAATCACTCCCTAGGACACACTTAACCCCTTCACTGCCCCCTAGTGGTTAACCCCTTCCCTGCCAGGGTCATTTACACAGTAATCAGTGCATTTTTAAAGCACTGATCGCTGTATAAATGACAATGGTCCCAAAATAGTGTCAAAATTGTCCGCCATAATGTCGCAGTCACGGTAAAAATCGCAGATCGCCATTGCTAATTAAAAAAAAATAATTAATAAAAGTGCCATAAAACTGTCCCGTTTTGTAGACGCTATAAATTTTGCACAAACCAATCGCTTATTGCGATTTTTTTTAACTAAAATTACGTAGAAGAATTCATATTGGTCTAAACTGAGGAAAAAAAAGGGTTTTTTTTATATTTTGGGGGATATTTATTATAGCAAAAAGTAAACAAATATTGCTTTTTTTTTCTCAAAATTATCGCTCTATTTTTATGTTTATAGCGCAAAAAATAAAAACCACAGAGGTGATCAAATACCACCAAAAGAAAGCTCTATTTGTGGGGGGAAAAAAAGGACGTCAATTTTGTTTGGGTACAACGTCGCACGACCGCGCAATTGTCAGTTAAAGAGACGCAGTGCCGAATCGTAAAAAGTGCTCTGGTCAGGAAGGGGGTAAAATCTTCCGAGGGCTGAATCGGTTAAAAACCCCTTTTATACTACACCAGGTCTCTTCCTTGTTAGGAATGGTTCCTGGGCCCCAGGGCCCCTGTGAATGGGGCCCCGCTTTCTTAATAATGAGTAAATCTAAAAATAAATAACGGTGTATAAAAATAAAAATGGGTGTGCGATGACATTAATAATAAATAAATATAAATAAAAGATTGTGAATGGAAAAAAATAGGTTAAAAATATAAACAAATAAAAGTAATATAAAATAAAAAAATAAGAGAGTATAAATATACATAAAAAAATAAAGATAATGAATAAAAATGTATATAAAAAAATAAAAAAGGATACATTGATGAATAAATTTAAAGAATAAAGATAAAAAAAAAGGGTGTATAAAATAAATAATAATGATAAATATAATAGTTAATAAATATAAAAATAACTCTAAATAAGGGTGTATAAAAATAAAGAAAAATAATGAGGATAATAATTAATAAATATAAAAATAACTATGAATCAGGGTGTATAAAAATAATAAATGCATATGAAAAATAAAAAATGGTGTAGAAAAAGAAAAAAAATATATAATAATGGGTAAATCTAAAAATAAATAATGGTGTATAAAAATGGGTGCTTGATGAAATGAATAATGAATAAATATAAAGGGGTATAAAAATAATAAATGAAAATCATAAATACCATAAATAAAATGACTAATTAAAAAAATGTAGGAAAAAAATGTGTGTGTTGCACAACCCTATCCACATAGCCCTGGGTAGACTAGAACTCGTGGACGTGCAAGACAGCTTCCGACAAATCCCTGGCTCAGCTCGTCTTCGCCTGGCTTAGATTAAGGACACACGCCACCGCGTCAGGCGAGGTTATAGCAGTGCTCTCTTTATCTTGAAGCTGGATTCTCAGTGACGTCATCGGCTCAGCACTGCCATCTATAGGCAGCAGGGCCGGTACAAGGGGTGGGCGGGAGGATCGGCTGCCCTGGGCAGGGTGTGGGAGGAGTGTGGGAGGGGGCTCTAGGTCGCCGACAGCAGCATGAGCATGCAGAGAATATTTAGGTTATGGCTCCACTCAATTGTACAGTCTGCCCAAAAAGTGGGCTGAGGATGCACCCATACATATTGCTTGCCTCCTCTCTACAGCGGCAACCACATTCTGGCACAGAGGGAGAACAATTCATTCTACTGGCCTTGATTTCTCATCAGTCTGGCTGGCTGGATCGGGCTGTGACACTGAGAGCTCCTCTACAGGTGGGCGGAGCAAGATGATACAACAGTGCAGTTCCGATCATTGCTTTCCGCCCCCTGCATACATCATACAGCTCTCCCAACATGAAGATCTCACAGGATGGATGTTAGTTTTCTTCCATGTGAGTCCCCACTGCTCTGCCTTCCAAACTCTACCTGGCTGTGCTGTAAACTCGCCCTGTACTTTGCAGAGCAGGTTTACAAAAAGTGAAGAACAATTCTTATATATGTTGGGAATATACTGGGACTTTTCATTTGTTAATGTTCTCTGCTGATCCATCTAGTACTTGTGTATAGGGAGGGGATCCAGTGCTTAACTAACTCCCCCCAGCTGTCTCCCATCCTAAACACAGGATATGTCTCACTAACAGCAGTGTATGAGGGTGTCAAAAATTATCATCTGTCCCTTATTACTATCAGTTTGGCGCTGAGCAGTGCGGGGTGCAGCAAGATGGCCGTCACCACTTTCTGATTGCAGCCTTCCCGATGGTTTTCTAATTTAACATGAAAACAGTATCACAGATGTAAAATACTGTATTACAAGAATATATAAGCTGACTTTACTGCTAAAACGAGTGTGAAATTCCAGACTTGCCTGGGTGTAACAAGATCTGGGTGTAACAAGATGGCCGTTGCCGCCTTCGTGTTCTGGCAGAATAGGTAACCTACTGGAACGTATTGCACAGGCGCAGTAAGCAATTTTTGCTGGTAACATCAATTCATCTGACTAGTCTGACGAAACATCTGCACACCTCGTGAACACTAGGGGGTGATCAAGGGGTTAAGTGTGTCCTAGGGAGGTGTTTCTAACTGTATGGGGGCTGGGCTGACTGGAGGAGGAGAGAGATCGCTGTTCCTAATCACTGGGAACAGCAGATCTCTTTCTAACTCCCCCGTCAGAACGGGGATCTGTCTGTTTACATTGATCGCTGGTGGCCAGCTGACATCGGGGCCATGGGCCACATGCATCAGGTCCCCACCGTACAGTGGGCGTGTGCCTGCTACGGCTCCTTGATGGAGCCGACGTGCACCTAGGGCGATTTGCGGGAACGTGCCGACCTGCCGCCGTGTAACGACGGCAGCTGGTTGGCAAGTGGTTAACGAATCAATTTTTTGGAACAATTCTCCTTTGAGAGGGGCGTGGTGGGGGGGTGTCCTATGCCTACATACTTTTGCTAATACGTCTGTAGGAGTCCTAAATTGCAAGGATTTTTGACACCCTAGGCGAAACCCAATTTTGCGGCCCCTCTGGCTCCACCCCTGACTTCACCCCCTTTTCATTGCCTATGTAAACCCCACCTTTTTAATGAAGTGCCCATGAAATGCAGCCTCACCAGCGCCCATGAAATGCAGCCTCACCAGCGCCCATGAAATGCAGCCTCACCAGCGCCCATGAAATGCAGCCTCACCAGCGCCCATCAATGCAGCCTCACCAGCGCCCATCAATGCAGCCTCACCAGCGCCCATCAATGCAGCCTCACCAGCGCCCATCAATGCAGCTTACCAGTGCCCATCAATTCATCCTACCAGCACCCATCAATGCAGCCTCACCAGCGGCAAAATTAGGTTTCGCCTAGGGTGTCAAAAATCCTTGCAACAGCCCTGCGTGCGTGCAATTTAGGACTCCTACAGATGGTCAGAGTAAGCTGTCTGACAGTACATCTTACAGGCGGCACTGGTGAGGCTGCATTGATGGGTGCTGGTAGGCTGGATTGATGGGCGCTGGTAGGCTGCATTGATGGGCGCTGGTGAGGCTGCATTGATGGGTGCTGGTGAGGCTGCATTTGATGGGTGCTGGTGAGGCTGCATTGATGGGCGCTGGTGAGGCTGGATTGATGGGCGCTGGGAGGTTGCATTGATGGGCGCTGGTCCAGCGCCCATCAATGCAGCCTACCAGCGCCCATCAATCCTGCCTCACCAGCGCCCATAAATTCAGCCTTACCAGCGCCCATCAAATGTAGCCTCACCAACGCTCATCAATGCAGCCTACCAGTACCCATCAATCCAGTCTACCAGCGCCCATCAATAAATGTTTGCTGGCTTCCATTCATTCGGGAGTCGGGACCCCAACACAGTCCTCCGCTGCCACTGCGCCTCTGACACTATGTGGTATCAGAGTGGCGGCTGCCTGCTGATGCTGAGACTTAGTTGCTTGCTGCAGAGAGAACATCAGTGGCCAGGCGCCCAAGACAGCAGGGCGCCTTAGGCGGCTGCCTAGTTTGCCTAGTGGTAGCACCGGCCCTGTACGCACGATCTGCTGATTGCAGGTGCAATGCTTTCCAGGCTCCTACACAAAAAAGAAATAGTAAATGCATATTTTTTTTACCTCCAATAAAATGGGCATTCTTTTTTTTTTTTTTAAGTGAACTTATCCTTTAACCCCTTCCCACCAACCTGGTGCACGTATGAGGGCTCTGAGCAGATGGACTCTACCCAGGGTGCTCCCAGCACTGCATAAAATGGGTATGGGAAAGCTCCCAATGCATACTTGCGATTAGGAGCTTCCCAATCATGTGACCGCTGTGACTGCCAATTACAGTGGTCACATGTTCGGCATGCCCACGGCATGCACAGCGGTCACATAATCGGTAGTATCACCAGAATCCTATCCACTGATAACATACTGCCCTGCCCACAGCATTTATAGGAGGAGCGGACTTTCTCTGTACAGTCCTTCTCTGCCTCCTGGCTTCTGCCTTGCTGCTCTGCACCCTGAAAGGTGAGCAGAACTCTGCTGGCTACACATGGGTATAAGACTAGATTCACACGGGTGCCGTTTCAGACATTGCATGTGATTTGCACCGCATTCCCATGCACATCACATGCGATGTCTGTGCGGTGCGATTTGAGCTATATGGTTTGTATGGCTGAAATCACATCACATTCGCACCAAAATAGTGCAGGACCCTTTCTTTCCTCACACCTGAATTGCATTGTATGGGTGTGTACACACCCATGCAATGCGATTCTGGCAACCGCACTGCATTTTGTGATCTGTTTTGGGGTGTCGTTCAGATAACATTAACACAGCCACAGAATGTATGGATGTGCGATTGCAATGCGATGTGGGAAACACACAGGATTCGCAGTGTTTCCTGCATAAGGCTCCATGCACACTGAATGGCTGTTTTTGGGAGTTTGGGCTTTTTTTTTTTTTTTTTACCAGCCCATAAACTCCCCTCTATGTTATCCTAGGTGTTCATGCATACATGGATGTTTTTGGATGTTTATCAGCAGTGGAGTTTACGGGCTGTTTTCTGATTGCCATAAAATCACGTTCAGGAGTTGTTTTTCTGACCACAAAAAATGGCAAGCGCTCATAATCGCCGATAAACGTTGATAAACGCTCAAAAACGTGGCTCACCAGTGTTTTTTAACATTTTTGATCCATTAAAAAAAAATTTAAAAAAACAAACCCCGCTAATGCGGAAAAACGCTAATAAACGCTAATAAACGCTATTGCAAGAATATTAAAAAACATTGAAAGACTCACTGCAAAGCTACTGCCGTTTTTATAACATTATTTTAACGTCCAGCGTGCATGGAGCCTAATGCCCCGTACACACGGTCGGATTTTCCGACGGGAAATGTTCGATGGGAGCTTGTTGTCTGAAATTCCGACCGTGTGTAGGCTCCATCGGACATTTTCCATTGGAATTTCCATCACACAAATTTTTTTTTTTTATTCTTTATTTATAATTTTTTCAATAAACAAAAACAAATCAACATTATTAAGACACCCTGATTACAAAACATTATTGTAAAAAAGATATAAAAATCCCTCTACAATGCTATTACCCTCCCACCCCCTTACCCCCCCCCCCCAACCTCTCCCCCCATCTTACTCTCCCAGATCCCGAACTCTGAGATTTAGCTGGTAATCTCCGCTAAGTAACTCCTTGAAATTCCTCCACCCTGCCCACTTGTCCCTGACATCTGTCCCCTCCTCTGTCCCTTCTCCTAGATAGTCCTTGGATTCTATATTATATATTTTATTTATGCAAAAGAGCCAGTCTCGTTGGTTTGGGATCTCCGGCCGCAGCCAAGACCTTGATATCTGTTTTTTTGCTACATCCAACAAAATTGGAACAATTAATGATAGGTATTGCTTAATCGGCTTATCAGTCCCGTGAAATAAACATATCCATGGGTCTTCTACTAAGGTTTCCTTGGTTATTTCATTAATTAATTGTATAATTTTCTTCCAGTAAACCTTGATAACCGGGCACTCCCACCATATGTGTGCCAATGTTCCAAGATTAGCACACCCCCTCCAACATCTGTCCGAGGCATCCGGGTATAGTTTACTAAGTCTGTCCGGCGTGGCATACCATCTCGCTAAACATTTAAAATTAGTCTCTAACCGCATAATATCTGCTGAAGAACTGTGTACCATTTTCAAAATCCTCTCCTCTGTGAATAAACTACAATGTGACCCCAACTCCCTTTCCCATTTTTTAATATATGGAGGTGCATCCAGTTCTTCCCTCGCAGAGAGAATTTTATAGAGACGAGAGATGACACTGCCCGGTTTGTCCCTACTACATAACATTTCTAATGGCCTGTATTCATCCTCTCCTCTAATTGGTTTTGGTAATTTCTCGACAAAGAGCGATAACTGCATGTACCTCCAAGCACTGACCACCATAAGGTCCGTCTCCGCTTTCAATTCCCCATAGGGGCATATTTTCCCCTCTTTAATAATGTCTTTCAATTGAATTCTACTATTCTTTATCCAATTCCCTCCCACCTCCCGCATCCCTGGTTCAAAAAATTTGTTATCCTTGATATAAATCAAGGGTGAATCATAACTCCATTTGTTCTGTATATGTACCTGATCCCATAATTTAAGCGTATTTCGTGTAAGTGACGCTGTCTGAGTGCTAAGTGTCCTAAATTTTGGCGGATTCCAAATTATGTGGCCTAAAACAGTGCTACTTAAACTGTGTTCAATATTCACCCACCTCCTATCTGTAACTTCCTTTGACCATTCTACCACACGTGAAAGCACTACTGCAGTGTAGTATCTATTGAGGTCTGGGAGGGCTAGACCTCCTTTTTTTTTTTCCCCCTAATCAAAACTGAGTGAGCTATTCATGGCTTTTTGCCACGCCAGACCAACCTCGTCAACAACCCTTGAAGAGCTCTTAGGAAATAACGGGGAAGGGGAATTGGCAGCATCTGGAATTTATATGTTATTTTAGGGATTAACACCATTTTAGCTGCGCTAATGCGACCGAACCATGAGATGGCCCGCTGTGATAACCTACTTGTTTCTTGTCTAATTTCGTCGAACATAGGAATATAGTTAATCCGGTACAACTTTTTCAATGAATTGGCCAGTTTGATTCCTAAGTAGTTGATTTCTTTATTCCAAGGGAAGGGGAAGGATTTTGACAAGCTCTCTACTTCTTGTTTCCCAACGTTTATATTTAGGACCTCTGATTTGCTCGGATTTATTTTAAAGCCCAAGATATCTCCATACCTCCTCAATATTCCGAGCAAATTAGGTATTGTTATCCTGGGGTTCGTTATGTAGAAGATCACATCGTCGGCGAATGCCGCTAATTTGTGTTCATCTTGCCCTACCCTCACCCCTCTACAGTCCACGTTATTACGTATGGACGCTAATAGTGGCTCCAAGGATAAAATGAACAATAGTGGGGACAGGGAACATCCCTGCCTCGTACCGTTCTCCATCGTAAATGGCGTAGAAAGAACCTCATTTACCTTTACGGAGGCAGAGGGATGGTTATATAGAATTTTCACCCAGTCAGTGAACCTAGGACCAATCCCCATCGCTTCCATAGTTTTAACCATGAACCCCCAGTCTACCCTATCAAATGCTTTTTCGGCGTCTATTGATAGGAATAGAGCTGGGGGTCCCCCTGTTTTTATGGATTCCAGCAGGAGCAGTGTTCGAACTCCGTTGTCCCTACCCTGCCTACCCGGGACAAATCCAACCTGGTCTGGATGCACCAAATTGCTCATTTTTTCCCTAAGCCTGTTAGCCAACACCTTTGTGTACAATTTCACATCAGCGTTTAACAAGGCGATAGGTCTGTAACTTGAACAAAGCGCCATCACACAAAATTTGAGATCTGGATCTCAAATTTTCCGATAACAAAATCCGTTGTCGTAAAATCCGATCGTGTGTAGACAATTCTGAAGCACAAAGTTCCACGCATGCTCGGAATCAAGCAGAAGAGCCGCACTGGCTATTGAATTTCCTTTTTCTCAGCTCGCTGTACGTGTTGTACGTCACTGCGCTCTTGACGTTTGGAATTTCCGACAAGATTTGTGTGACCGTGTGTATGCAAGACAAGTTTGAGCCAACATCCGTCGGAAAAAATCCATGGATTTTGTTGTCGGAATGTCCGATTGTGTGTACGCGGCATAGGTGTGAACCTAGCCTAAGATGGGACTTTGCTGGGCACTCCTGCATGTAACGGGGAGCTCTGATATGCACTCCTGGATGTAAGATGCATATCTCCCAACTGTCCCTGATTTTGAGGGACTGTCCCTGATTTGGAGCAATGTCCCTCTGTCCCTTTTTCCTCCTCATTTGTCCCTCATTTTGGTCTGATCTATATAGTTGAATAAAAAATGCACTTTTTATCTTTCAAAAAGTGTTTCCCAGTGCTAAATCTTTCATCCAATTTCTAAATTGCTGCATTTGCAAATTTAAAAATCCAGTATAAAGTAACAGTAGTGGTAAGAAAATGCATTTGTGGGTTTAATCAATTATTTTCTTTGTATAATTCTCCTTTAAAGCAGTAGTAAACTGCCATATTTTTTTTTTTTTTTTTTTTAAGGCTAGGTTTACATATGCTGCAGCCGCGGTTCTCAGCATGGGGTCCGTTGTGTCCCTGTTCACCGTTTCAGGTGCAAATCAGGTCCGAATTCTTGTCTGAATTTGCACCTGAGTCAGAACCAAAGACGCACAGGACCCTTTTTAAATGCGGACCGCGGTCGCCCTGGAGCCGTGTGAACCATCTGCATTGAGAGCCGGTTATACTCGCCTGTCATGCAAATTGGATGCAGGGAAACCCCACATCAAATTTGCATATGTGTGAACCCAGCCTAATGCAGCTCATTTATTTATTATGAATGTGCTGCCAAAGTGCCTCGATGGACAAGAAAATCAACATGACTCTTTTTTCAACCGCAGCGCACCACAATGCATGGTATGTACAGTATGTTGTGGTGCACTTCCTTGTGTTGTGCATTGGCTGCTACTGTATAGGGTGCCATTCACAAATGACACTATAACGCACCACAGTAGGACAAATGCTCATCGGCGATGCATATAGCTGAATGGACCTTCCATGTTGCCACATTTAAAAATTGGGGGGGGGGTTTGCAAATCTGGGCCATGTAAGCTGTCACTGGGTGTGGCGTTCAGGTGCTCCTTTCTGAACACGGGATGTTGTGCCATGGCCACTGTTTCACTTTCAATGACTATTGGCCTTTCTGCTGGGAGAACTTTCTAATTTCAGGCCGAACACTATCTCTAAAAAAAGGCACTGGATATACTTTTGTTTCATCTAAACAGAACTTAAAGTTGTAAGATATATATATGAACCATGATGAGCCCCCCTGACCACCCCCCCCTTCCATCCGACCCCCGGGCTTCCAATTTTGGTAGGGTGTCCATGGATACCCTCCCAGAACTCTGCTCTGAGCTGTATGAGAGATACACTCTCCGCTCAGAGCCCTGGGACTAGCAACCACGCTGGGGCCCCTGACAGTGCCGGAATGCCAGGACCCTGTCGCAAGTGTGACTGCTGCGACCCTGGTAGTTCCACCACTGGGGTGTACTCACTTTTGTTGCCAGCGGTTTAGACATTAATGTCTGTGTGTTGAGTTATTTTGAGGGGACAGAAAATTGACACTGTTATACAAGCTGTACACTCACTACTTTACATTGTAGCAAAGTGTCATTTCTTCAGTGTTGTCACATGAAAAGATATAAGAAAATAGTTACAAAAATGTGAGGGACTTTTTTGGGGACCAGTGACACTAATACAGTGATCCGTGCTAACAATATGCACTGTCACTGTACTAATCACACTAGCTGGGAAGGGGTTAAACACCTAGGGTGATCAAAAGGGTTAAATGTGTGTCTAGCCAGTGTTTTTCAGTACTATGTGTGCTGCTTTTACTAAGGGATGTGATGGATTTTATTCCCTGCTTTGTAGGGACACAGAATCCATCACTTTCCCCCTGTCAGAATGGAGCTCTGCCTTGTTTACATAGACAGAGCTCCGTTTTGTGTCTCTGGACGACGATTGGCGGGTGTCGGCGGACATCCATTCCCCGGCACCCGCAGATCGTCTTCTGCTCTGAGTAATCACAGCAGAAGTGGTGCGCTGGCAGGGAGCGCGTGCCCCCTAGGTGGAAGAGTGGAATCACAAATATATATGTGATTCTGCACAGAATGGCCACATTTTAGCAGTAAATCTGCTATGGGGCGGTCGGGAAGTGGTTAATGCGTGTTGCAAGGCATGCTAACATGAGTTTTTTTAACCACATGCCAACCAGCGTACGACGATATACGTCAGCTCAATGGCAGGGCTGGGCAAATGGGCAAACAGTTATGTCCCCTTTAAGAAGTGGTATTGTGGGCCCGCACGCCCGTCACGTGCTCCGTGACAGTGACCGAGGGTTCGAGGACTCACAGTGCCTGCGATCGTGTCACGGAGCGGCAGAACGTGGAGATGTAAACAAGGCATTTCCCCATTCTGCCTTGTGACATGACAGAGATCTAGTGCTCCCTGTCATCGGGAGCAGTGATCGCTGTCATGTGTATAGTAGCCCATCCCCCCTACAGTTAGAATCACTCCCTAGGGCACACTTAACCCCTTGATCGCCCCCTAGTGTTTAACCCCTTCCCTGACAGTGACATTTACACAGAAATCAGTGCATTTTTATAGCACTGATCGCTGTATAAATGACAATGGTCCCAAAATAGTGTCAAAATTGTCCGATGTGTCCGCCATAATGTCACAGTCATGATAAAAATTGAAGATCGCCGCCATTACTAATAAAAAAAATGTATAATAAAAATGCCATAAAACTATCCCCTATTTTGTAGACGCTATCACTTTTGCGCAAACCAATCAATATACGCTTATTGCGTTTTTTGTTACCAAAAATATGTAGCAGAATACATATCGGCCTAAACTGAGGAAAAAATAGGTTTTTTATATATTTTTGGGGGATATTTATTATAGCAAAAAGTTAAAAATATTGCTTTTTTTTTCAAAATTGTCGCTCTTTTTTCGTTTATAGTGCAAAAGATAAAAAATGCAGAGGTGATCAAATACCACCAAAAGAAAGTTCTATTTGTGGGGAAAAAAGGAAGTCAATTTTGTTTGGGTGCCACGTCGCACGATTGTCAGTTAAAGCGACTCAGTGCCGAATTGCAAAAAGTGCTCTGGTCAGGGAGGGGGTAAATCCTTCCGGGGCTGAAGTGGTTAAAGCAGAACTCCAGGAAATCCCCCCACACCATCACCTGCTTGGCACCCCCACTCCCTGAAGTCTCCTAGTACTTTTTTAACTCCCATACATACCTTTTTCTTTAATGCCCTGTACACACAGTCGGACATTGATCGGACATTCCGACAACAAAATCCATGGATTTTTTTCGACGGATGTTGGCTCAAACTTGTCTTGCATACACACGGTCACACAAAGTTGTCAGAAAATCCGATCGTTCTGAACGCGGTGATGTAAAACACGTACGTCGGGACTATAAACGGGGCAGTAGCCAATAGCTTTCATCTCTTTATTTATTCTGAGCATGCGTGGCACTTTGTGCGTCGGATTTGTGTACACACAATCAGAATTTCCGACAACGGGTCCCGCGGGTGGTAAGCAATTTTTCGCAGGCAATGGCTGCTATTGGCGGTTCAATCATCCCCGCACCAATGGGTGATATGTTGTCAGGGTGATTGAAGCGCATTTTTTCCTTTTGTTACATTGTAATATATAATAAGTGGTTCAACTC
The DNA here is from genome assembly GCF_042186555.1 of Aquarana catesbeiana. Taxonomy (NCBI): domain Eukaryota; kingdom Metazoa; phylum Chordata; class Amphibia; order Anura; family Ranidae; genus Aquarana; species Aquarana catesbeiana. The sequence goes on along the minus strand of NC_133327.1, from coordinate 46,048,157 downwards.
ACCATAATAAAGAATCAGTGGGAACCCTGGGCCAGATGCAGCTTGTCACCTGCCACTGTCACCTGCCACCAGATGTGAACTGTCACTTGCCACGTCACCTGCCACCATTTGCAGATTGTCACTTGCCATGTCACCTGCCACCAGATGTGGATTGTCACTTGCCACATCTTTTGTCACCAGGTGTGGATTGTCACTTGCCACTGTCGCCTGCCACCAGATGTGGATTGTCACTTGCCACTGTCATCTGGCACCAGTTGTGGATTGCCACTTGCCACGTCACCTGCCATCAGATGTGGATTGTCACTTGCTACGTCACCTGCCATCAGATGTGGATTGTCACTTGCTACGTCACCTGCCACCAGATGTGGATTGTCACTTGCCATGTCGCCTGCCACCAGATGTGGATTGTCACTTGCCACATCGCATGCCATGTCACCTGCCACCAGATGTTGATGATCGCTTGCCACGTCACCTGCCACTATTTGCAGATTGTCACTTGCCATGCCAGCCAGGCTGCATTGGTGGCAGGCTGGCAGCACTGGTCCATTTAACACAGTGACAGAGGCAGGTACAGTTGTCGGTTCTGAGTGAGGGCAGGAGAGCAGTGATGCGGGGCAGGCAGTGAGAGATGATGTCATCTCGCTTGCTCCCCACCTGCTTGTTCACAAGGACTCACTGCATACTTTGTTTTATTCTACATGACTTTTATTTTTAAATGCTCTATTCATGTTATGGAATTTTCTAATAAATATTGTTATTTTTCTTTACCTCGTTATTGTTTCTTGTGCCTTTAAAGTCCGGCCTAGGCATACTTAGCAAGTATCCCTTTTCTTTTTGTTATCCTATGTGACCTTGCACGCATAGGCATTGAGAGGAGTTTATAGGCAGAAAAAAACACACAGCCAGCAGCAGCATTTTTGACACGTGTAAATGCACATTAATGCTAGGCCTGTTTAGTGCTTGAATGGCAATTCATTTCAATGTCCAGAATAAATGATTATTCTGGCCAGTGAAATGAATTAACGCCCAAGTGCTTGACATGCATAAACGTGCCTAAACGCATTACACGCATTTACAAGCATCAAGTGTTTTTGCTGCCAAAATGTTACTGCCAGGAGGAAAGGGGTCTAGGAGAGTTAGCAAAGTGTCCTGTGTACATGAGGTCGAAAGAGGGTAAGTACAATTTGGCATCATGCTGGAGGTGATTGTAGCCATATTAGTGCACTTGCAACAGATACAATTGAGTACTGTCCATCATACTTTGTTTTATTTACACTAACTTCCCAATTTCCAGAAGGGGACATACCCCGAAAACTTGTCCTGAAAATTTGGATGTTAGTGCAAATTTTAAAAAAAAGGATCACAGACAGTACTCAGTTGTTTCTGTTACAATTTGGCAAACAATTATTTAATTTTTTAATTTTTTTTTTTACAGGCTGGTGGGGAAGGAAAAGAAAATACATACCCTGATTCTGATTCCAACTCCGGGCAAAAAAGAAATAATGTTTTCGGATGCAGTGGGGTTGTACCTGCACTGCCCAAAACAAAGAAAAACGAATGCAGCTATCACATCTAAGAATTGGCAAGCTGCAATATAATTAAAGCGTTTGTATTGTCCGCTTGGTCATCTTTACCTACAGGTAAGCCTATAATAATGCCCCATACACACGGTCGGATTTTCCGAAGGAAAAAGTTCGATGGGAGCTTGTTGTCGGAAATTCCGACCGTGTGTAGGCTCCATCTGACTTTTTCTATTGGAATTTCCATCACACAAAATTTGACATCTGGATCTCAAATTTTCCGACAACAAAATCCGTTGTTGTAAATTTCCGATCGTGTGTACACGATTCCGACGCACAAAGTTCCACGCATGCTCGGAATCAAGCAGAAGAGCCACACTGGCTATTGAACTTCATTTTTCTCGGCTCGTCGTACGTGTTGTACGTCACCACATTCTTGACGTTCAAAATTTCTGCCGAGATTTGTGTGACCGTGTGTATGCAAGACAAGTTTGAGCCAACATCCGTCGGAAAAAAAACATGGATTTTGTTGTTGGAATGTGCAATCCTGTGTACAGGGCATTAGACTTACCTGTAGGAAAAATGACTATCTCTAAACTTATACGGTTTAGGAGATATTAACCTTGCATGCAGCCGCTGACGTCAACGGCGTATGCGCAGTGAAGGTCCGACATATCATGCCGGAACCTGGCGAAATGGAGGGCTCCCACGGCTCTGGCCACTCACAACACCAGAGCTGCGAACCTAGAAGAAACGCAGAAGGAACATGTCAGCTCCCTCAGCGGCCCTGTGGGAGCTTTGTTCCAAGGTAAGTATTTTATAATGAGCTAGTATGCGGTGCATACTAGCTTATTATGCCTTTGCCTTACAGGTTTGGGGTTTTTTTTGGGCATACAACCGCTTTAATGTTTGCTTTTGGGTTTAATAATGCTTCAACATGTTGCACAGATATTGACCACTAGGTGGCAGAATATGCAAACACATACAGTATACTGTATATTACAGGGAAGCATAAAACAGCACAACCTACTGATAATAATGTACTGTATTTATATATTCAGTGTTTTTACAGGGTAGGCAGTAATTAAACTGCTGAAAGCTGACCTTGTGGCTAAACTGTTTCTTCAAGAAGACGTCCTGTTTATTAAAGTGTATGTAAACCCCTAACAATTATATTATTTGGTCTCTTGTTAGTCTCTTGAATTTACCATTGAAAGCACTTTGTTATATCGGTTCAATAAGGCTTCATGCACACGAGACGCCGGTGCAAACTCTGCTGAACACATGTTTTTAAAAGCTGAAACCGGCGTTTAGAAACGCCCGTTTTGCCGCATTTGCATGCCGCGTTTAGCTGCGTTTTACCGCGTTTGCGTCTAGAAGCGTCTGCATTGCTGAGAATGACATTTTGCGACCCAAATTTGGGGCCCCGTATCTCAGGGCCACTTGGGGCTAGGAACCCCATTAATTTGGTATGCAAACACAATGGAACTAGCACTACAACATATCCAAATTTGGGGTTCCTAGCACCAAGTGGCCCCAAGATATGGAGCCCCGAAGTCGGGTCGCAAAATGTCATTCTCTGCTGCAGAAGTGCTTGACGTTTTGCAACCCGAATTTGGGGCCCTATATCTCGGGGGCCACTTGGTGCTAGGAACCCCAAATTTGGATATGTTGTAGTGCTAGTTCCACTGTGTTTGCATACCAAATTGGGGTTCCTAGCTCCAAGTGGCCCTGAGATACGGGGCCCCAAAGTTGGGTCGCAAAATGTCATTCTCTGCTGCAGTTTACCATCATATTTCTGTGTTTTCTGGTCCAAAAAATAGGGTTCCTTTAAAAACACTAAAAAACGCAAATGCGGCTAAACGCGGTACCGGCGGTTAGCCGCATTTAGCCGCGTTTAGCCACGTTTGGCCTCTGAAACGTGAAAATCTTTTGCGCCTGAACCCATTTTTTTGCTTCTGGAAAAACGAGGTTAAACACAACTGCCTAAAAACGAGACTATGTACATGGACACATAGGATAACATTGAATGGGTTCAGGGGCAGTTGAAAAAAGTGTCCAACTGCCTCTGAACGCGCATTTAACAGCGTCTCGTGTGCATGAGGCCTAACTGTAAAAAAATAGCTGTGCATTCTGGCAGAAATCTTGTGATCTGATCACTTCCTGGGCTTTCTGCCTCACAGCTAAACAAACAGATGAAATATTTAAAAGGGAACTGCCAAAGGATTTGTATTTTTAGCCATCCCGTCCTTATATTTACACAGCTCTGCCACACAGCACAATGCTATCTGGCGGGCCAAAGAAGCTGATTTGAAGCTGAAGTTAACAAACACTTACAGGTCTTGTCTTTCCACCGGCCTAGGAAGGGACAGTGAAAGGAGAAGCAGCAGACGTATGAGCTTAGCTGTACATAGGTTACAAGAGGCTGATACAAAGTTAGATTCAGGTACTTGCATGTAATAAATACATTTAATCATATATGAATGAATACAGGGGTGCACTTCAAGACCCCCTAACGTACATTTACATTACGGATTTAAAGTGGTTTACTGGGGTTATGGCTACAGCTATGAACCATACCTAGCTTTTTTTTTTTTTTTTTTTTTTCCCAGCTGGCGATTCTCTTTCAGGTAAAAGCAATCTAAGCGGCTGATTAGTTGCTGGATTGGTTTTAAAAGCAGTGTTACTTGGCGTAACGCCATCTTTTAAATTTTACCAAAAAATTAGGTTATATATTGTGTTTTTTCTTTGCATTAAAGTTCATTGGAGTGTATTGTTTCCAAAAAAAAAATTGCATTTAAAAAACTGCTGCGCAAATACCATGTGACATTAAAAATTGCAACGACCGCCATTTTATTCTCTAGGGTCTCTGCTGAAAAAAAAATCTATATAACGTTTTGGGTTTATAAGTAATTTTCTAGCAGATTTTAACTTGTACAGATTTTAACTTGTAAACAAAAAGTTACAGAAAAAGGGCTAGTCTTAAAAGGGTTGGAAACCCTTGTGTTTCTTCACCTTAATGCATCCTATGCATACTTGCCAATAGTCCTGATTTTCCCGGGACAATCCCGATTTTGGGACCCTCGTCCCGATTGGAGCTCGTCCCAATTAATTTCCCGGGATTTTGCTTTTGTCCTGGGAAAATCGGGAGTGTTTTAGGCAAAAAAACGTCCGGCGGGCTACAAAAAGATGGCATTTCCCCTTGTGTTCATTTGAGAGTGGAGGGGCAGCCAATCAGCTGCTCTATTCAGTGTACAGTGGACAATTCTCTTGTACACTGAAGCCAATTGGCTGCACGGCCCCGCCCCTCTCCACTGAACACACGTGAAAGGAATTGTAGTTGCTACTGCTGGGGACATGATACACTGTAAAGAAGGAGATCGCCGCTGCCTGGGGACACCACAGATGTGAGGAGGGCTCTGCTGCCTGGGGACACCACAGATGTGAGGAGGGCTCTGCTGCCTGGGGACACCAGATGTAATGAGGGCTCCACTGCCTGGGGACACCAGATGTAATGAGGGATTCCGCTGCCTAGGGACACCAGATGTAAGAAGGGGCTCCGCTGCCTGGGGACACCAGATGTAAGGAGGGGCTCCGCTGCCTGGGAACACCAGATGTAAGAAGGGGCTCCGCTGCCTAGGGACACCAGATGTAAGGAGGGGCTCAGCTGCCTGGGAACACCAGATGTGAGGAGGGGCTCCGCTGCTGGGGACACCTGATGTGATGAGGGGCTCTGCTGCTGGGGACACCAGATGTGAGGAGGGAATCCGCTGGGGGCACCTGATGGCATCTGGTGGCAGGTGACGAGGCAAGTGACACGCTCAGGGCTAACACTGATTCTGCATTATGGTGAGTTGAAAGATTTCATTTTATATTTCAATGTAATAACAGAAGTAATGTGCTTCAATCATCCTGACACCATAACAACCATGGTGCCAGGATGATTGGAGCGCTAACACCAGGTGTTTGGAGTATCTTTATCTGCTGATTTGTTAAACTCTTGAATACACATTTCTATTGTGTTGTAGGATCTGGGCCTGCTGTCCCTCCATCCCTCTTTCCTTCCTTCTCTCTCCTTCCCGCCTTCTTTCCTTCTTTCTCTCTCCCTCCCTCCCTCTTTTTCCCTTTCTTTCTCCATCTCTCATTCATTTCAGACTCTAACCACATCCCCATTTAAACCACGCCCATATAAGCCACACCCACTATTTCACGCAAACCACGCCCATTCCACATTTCTTTTTTTTTTGCTATGTCACGCCTATAAATGCATGCCGCCCCCATTATAATAAGACTCCGCCTACAGCCAAAAATGTGTCCCTATACATTTTTTTACAATGTTGGCAATTATGCCTATGCATTAGGGTGAAAAAAACACCTGGCAGTCACCGGCCCCCCAGCCCCCCTGTTTTACTTACCTGAACCCCTTCATTCAGTCAGGGGGGACGCACTGGCTCCTTCTCCACGGGCTCCCTGCTGTTGATTGGATGGATTGATAGCAGAGCAGCCATTGGCTCCCGCTGCTGTCAATCAAATCCAATGACGTGGGCGCCGGAGGGCGGGGCGCGTCTGGCATTCTGTGTCTATAGGCGCAAATGCTGGATTTGGGAGCACGCTCACAAGGTAACCCCCCCCGGGAGAGCGCTTCTCAGAGGGGGTTATCAGATGTGAGGAGGAGCCGCGAGAGCCGCAGAGGAACCCCAGAAGAGCAGGTTTGGGGCCACTCTGTGCAAAACGAGCTGCACAGTGGAGGTAAGTATGACATGTTTGTTATTTAAAAAAAGAAATAAAATTGGGGTGCCAACATCGTGGGATCCCTGGACAGGTAAGTGTCCTTATGTTAAAAGGCAGCAGCTACAGTATTTGTAGCTGCTGACTTAATTTTTTTTTCCCCAGACTGGAACTCCTCTTTAATTAATAAAGGTTTTTTTTTAGTTTTGGATAGAGTGAAGAAGGAATAAACCCGTCAGGTCGTTATTGCTGTCTGTGCCCCAATTAGGGAGATTCACTGAAAGTAAAAGAAAATCCCAAATTTTGAGTTGACACCAGAGCTGTAATAGAGGGGACATCTTCCAATGGGGACACTAGTTCTGGTGACACCCTGAAATGCCCTCACTTTGGAGGGATTTCCTCTTACTTCCTGTTTGGCTATGGGACAGGAAGTGAAGGGAAATCTCCCTAATTGGACACAGATGATAAAAGAAGTTATTACCACCCCCCCACCCCCCCTTACTCTATACAAAATTTTAAAAAAGTTTGGCTCTAGTTCTATTTCAATATGTGTCTTTTATCTTTACAAGGAGTTCATCTGTAAAGCATGATGGTTCTTCTTTAAATAACAAACACATCAAATGAGGACGCAAGCAATAGAGTCCGTGTCCCTACAGAGGAAGTTGGTCTGCGTCTTTAGATATACTTACTGTAATAAAAGCACAGGAATAAACAGACCGGACTCCCATAGGCTTCTATTTTCCATTACTTGTTTGCAGCTTCTGCTCTCTGGGATGTTCCTATTGCGCCAACAGAGAATTAATTGCAGGGGGAAAATATATAGTCTTGGTACTAAAGTAGCTATCTTTTATTATTGTACACTTTTCCATGCCAGCCAAACAGCGGGCCATACCTAGTGGAAAAATGGCCCGCTGTTATGGTTTACTTATTATTGTTACATCTCTCCCATGATTCTTATATCACATATTGTAGAGTTATATACTTTAATGGGAAATTTATGATTTCGGCCTGATCTGGGACATAAATGTAAGCACCAGCAGACCCTTTACACACCATCACCACGTGTTTTAATGGAAACAGGCACTGTTCACAGTATCTGTTGTTGCAGTTTTGACCTTTAAATAAAATGTCTGTATTACCCGCTATGTGAGTTTCATTCTTATGTATTTTATTACATACCAATGTTCAGTATACGTTAAGACCATCCCTTCAGTCAAGTGGTTTTATATTTCAGTGGGTCCTTTTCCATGTGGCGTTGGTGAATATTGTGTGTCTGATTTGATTGAGTTGTATACACATGTGTCAAATTTAGGATTTAAAGCCCAACTTCAACATAATAAATGTAGGAAAAATCATTACCTTACTTAAGGGGTCTTATGTTTTCGCAAGTCTCACTCCATGCAATGAACATCCCCCAGAAAAAATTCAAATAAATGATAGAAATGCAAATTTGCCCAAACAAACTGCTTTCGGCAAACAATTCAGAGTCTTATCTGTTCCCCTTCAGCAAGATTCAACGGAGCTGCAACCGCGAGTAATATTAAGATTCTGTGCTTCCTCTCTGGGAACTACAGAGGGTGGTGCTCGGAACCAGAGAACCCAATTTAGCCGTATCTGTTCTTATCAGTTTTTTTTGGAACAGAACACTGGTGGGTGGAGGGTGGGGGAGGCTGATCAGTAATTCCCAATGTAATAAGATGGGCATGGTGGGAAGGATCCTTTTCCTCCTAGGTTGAATCTGGCCTGGTTCTGCAGTTGTAGTCTAGACAGGACTCTCCATAAGTGCTAATACCTTTCTGGTAGGGAATGGGCTGATTTTGTCTTGCCAGGGGCTGGGCGTCACAAGGAGCCCCCCGATGATGTGCTCCTAGGGATGGTGATCTAGGGGTGCCGGAAAGTCACCATGAGTTTGGGACCCCACAGAGTTTTACTAGCACTTGGCCATGGCACATTAATACTTTTTGGGTTGGTCTTCTGGCTAGCTTAGAGCACTTTCTATATAAGCCAGAAGGCCTGCCTTATGCAATGCACATAGCACTTTTTACAGTGCCTTGAAAAAGTATTCATACCCCTTGACATTTTCCACATTTTGTCATGTTAAAACCAAAAAGGTAAATGTATTTTATTGGGATTTTATGTGATAGACCAACACAAAGTGGTATATAATTGTGAAGAGGAAGGAAAATGATAAATTGTTTTAAAATTTTTTTACAAATAAATATGTAAAAAGTATGGCGTGCATTTGTATTCAGCCCCCCTCACAGAGTCAATTCTCTGTAGAACCTCCTTTTGTTGCAGCTTCAAGTCTTTTTGGGGAGGTCTCTACCAGCTTCGCACATCTAGAGAGTGAAATTTTTGCCCATTCTTCTTTGCAAAATAGCTCAAGCTCTGCCAGATTGGATGGAGAGCATCTGTGAACAGCCTTGCCATAGTCTTGCCACAGATTTTTAATTGGATTTAGGTCTGGACTTTGACTGGGCCATTCTAACACATGAATATGCTTTGATCTAAACCATTACTTTGTAGCTCTGGCTGTATGTTTAGGGTTGTTGTCCTGCTGGAAGGTGAACCTCCACCCCAGTCTCAAGTATTTTGCAGACTCTAACAGGTTTTCTTCTAAGATTGCCTGTCCCTGCTGAGGAAAAGCATCCCCACAACATGATGCTGCCACCACCATGTTTCATAGTGGGATGGTGTGTTCAGGGTGATGTGCAGTGTTAGTTTTCCCCCACATATAGCGTTTTGCTTTTAGGATAAAAAGTTCAATTTTTGTTCCATCTGACCAGAGCACCTTCTTCCACATTAAGAAAGGTTTATGGGTGGTTCCGCATGAATGGCTAGATGTAATGAGAACTGCTGCCCCTAAAAATACAACCACCTGGGTGGAGTATAAGATGAAAGGTTTAAAGATGAGTAGGGGTGGCGCTGTTCTTAAATTCTGGGATGTGGGTGCTCCCAACTCACTCGCTAATCAGTACCTTATAAGTTTAAACAGACTTGAGTGCGTTGATTATAAAGTGACTGGTGCCAGACATAATTCATATACATAATGTGCAAACAGTGCAATCATAAAAAAGTGACTAGTGCTGAAAATCAATGTCTTTACATATTTATTTCAAGCACTGAGGTCACGTATGATTGAAGAGCACCTGTCACTTTGGATTTTTACATAACGATTGTGTACATCAATTGATTTTCAGCACTAGTCACTTTTTTATGATTGCACTGTTTTCACATTATGTATATAAATTATGTCTGGCACCAGTCACTTTATAATCAACGCACTCAAGTTTGTTTACACATAAAAGGTACTGGTTAGAGAGTGAGTTGGGAGCACCCACATCCCAGAATTTAAGAACAGTGGCACACCTACTTCTCTTTAAACCTTTCACCTTCTTCCACATGTTTGCTTCTCGCAAACTGCAAACAGGACTTCTTATGGCTTTCTTTCAACAACAGCTTTCTTCTCGCCACTCTTCCATAAAGGCCAGATTTGTGGAGTGCGCAACTAATAGTTGTCCTGTGGACAGATTCTCCCACCTGAACTGTGGATCTCTGCAGCTCCTCCAGAGTTACCATGGGCATGAATTTCCTCTTGGCTGCTTCTCTGATGAATGCTCTCCTTGCTCGGCCTGTCAGTTTAGGTGGACGGCCATGTCTTCTTAGGTTTGCAGTTGCACCATACTCTTTCCATTTTCGGATGATGAATTGAACAGTGCTCCGTGAGATGTTCAAAGCCTGGGATATTTTTTTATAACCTAACCCTGCTTTAAACTTCTCCACAACTTTTGCCCTGACCTGTATGGTGTGTTCCTTGGCCATCATGATGCTGTTTATTCACTAAGGTTCTCTAACAAACCTCTGAGGGCTTCACAGAACAGCTGTATTTATACTGAGATTAATTTACACACAGGTGGACTCTATTTACTAATTAGGTAACTTCTGAAGGCAATTGGTTCCACTAGATTTTAGTTAGGGGTATCAGAGTAAAGGGAGCTGAATACAAATGCACACCACACTTTTCACATATTTATTTGTAAAAAAATGTTGAAACCCATTTATCATTTTCCTTCCACTTCACAATTATGTGCCACTTTGTGTTGGTCTATCACATAAAATCCCAATAAAATACATTAACATTTTCGGCTGTAACATAACAAAATGTGGAAAATTTCAAGGGGTATGAATACTTTTTCAAGGCACTGTGTTTATTATGCACATACAGTGTTTATCACGGGTACTTACAGTGCAAGTGACGCTTGTTTTTTTTCTCTCACAAAGATCAAGGGTGCAGGTTTTTCCTGATGTCACGGACAGGATCTGTGGCCTTTGGGACTTTTTCCTCTCCTCAACTGGGGAATTCTGTTTGGGAGAACCCTCACCAAGTACTTGGAAGACCAGCTTTGGGAGGTCCCTAAGAAGCGGGGTCCACCTGGCTTTGGAAAAGACCAGAGTGCTTTGCCCCTATCAGGAGCCTTGCACCCCTGGGGGCTTAAGGATTGAGGCCCTTCCTCTTCAGAGGTCGTTTCAATACTGTACACTTATGCAGTTTTTTGTGTGTTGTGAGTTCACAGTTCACTTATTTTTTCTTCACAGGGTTTCGAAAAGCACAGTAAACTTGGCAAAGAAGAAAAAAATACACTGACAATTAATCTCTTTGCCAATATTAAAACTATTTGTTGACAGCTGCCTAAATCCCTCAGCAGCAAAAATATTTGATTGACTGTGTTGCCTGAATCTAAAGATGCATTTTTGAAGGCTTAGATTCAAGGGTGTTCAAAACGATAACAGCAACCAACCTTGTTATGCTGGTGGAGTAGCCAGCTGTAAAAGATGAGCATCAGGATTAAAGAGTTTCTTATCAATCCAGCCCCTAACCTTCTTGCACTCAGCCTTAGCACTCTCCTCCTTCGCTCCATTACATTTAATGCAAATACTGAGTGCTTCCAGATATTTGGCCCATCACCAGGCCTGAACACTGTCATCTGATGAGGAGGACAATGTCATCAACCCTGTGTAATCTTACACATCATCTCATTGAGTTTCTTTACTGAAAATGCGTGAAAGCTTCATGTGGGAGTGTACAATCAATAAAGTACGACCATTATGTAGTGCTACTAAGCAGGAAGCACAGCCTGCATATGTATTAAGCAAATATAGCTGGCTCTATGCCGATATATCAATTACAGTCATAACCAGAATCTAGTTTTAATGTACTAAACTACTAATGACCTCTTGTGGTTTTCAGTAAACTTCAAACCCAGAGTCTTGCTTCCACAATCTCTTTCATTTTGTCCTTGTCTTTTTGCTGAGTTTGTGTTCTTTACTTTCCTGGATGTAATCCCTCCATCATGTTCTATTTCTCACTTTCACCTTGCTTTACTTTTCCCCCTTCCACAATATTGCATATCTCCTCTCCAGCCAAGTTTATTGCGATATGGCTAAAAAAAAGGTATTTTCTCTTCAGTAGTACTTGAAGAAGATCCTACTGAGGAAGTCCTGCCCACAGACGTAACGCATATAGAGGGGGTGAGCAACTTATATGACGTCAGCCCACAGCGTGAAGGAGATCTGGTCTTATTTGACCTAATTTCATATTTAGAGGTCAATTTGGGAGGTGAGCAGCTATATGTTACATGTGGTGGAGGCACGTTTGGTACTGCTTGTCTTGTGAAATCTTGAAGATTTAAGGCACTTTATTCACAGTGGCGATTAAAGATAAAATATGGACTTTATTTGCATTTTGATAACATGAACTTTATTGGTTTGAGTATTTATACATAGGTTGCGCTACACTTCTTTTCTCTACAATATTCCTTCCAACAAATATGGTTTGGCTTCTTTGCAGCACCTCTTAATTTATGACCATGTCCATCCAGCTGATTTTTAAGATCCTCCTTTAAAGAATATTACAGCAGTTCAGTAATCAATAAATGCAGCAAGTATCTGATCCTTGTCAACAGCATTAAGGACTGGGAGAGGAAGGAGCAGCACTAGAGGGCCAATCAAATGTTTTGCTCACACATAGATTGACAAGAAGCATGCTGACAGTAGGAGAGGAAGTAAGATTACACTGAACATGAGACTTTGAATCTCCCTCCAATGCTGCGATATACACAATAGATAAATTGGTACCGTATATTGATAAAACATATCACTTTTTTTCAACATGTAAGAGACATCAAATGAAAACATCTTAAAAGCAGCCATCTATATCAGCCACCCGATGTTACTGTATGTATGACCTTGAGATCAACCAGTGAAAGTTAACATGTTTCGTGGGAACCCCCACTTCATCAGGACATGGGATCTGAAATGTAAAAGTGCTGTACCAATACATATAGAAATTATAGAAAAATTATTGTTGTTACATTTTATACAAAGTCTCAAAATTACAACAGGTATAATACATAACAAAGTGAATAAAAAACAGTTCATTTTAGTATATACCAATTTTGGAATGAAAGAAGGATGGGGGAAAAGAGAAATATATATATATATATATATAGATATAGATATATTGGTGTATAATGTAACATGAATAAATGGGAGGGGAGGAGGAGAGGACAGAGGGGTAAGCTGCTCCCTCGCTGTCCACAGGTTGGGGACAGGGAGCCAACCTACCTTTATTGATAAACTTCAGCAGGGAAAAGTCAGGTCACCAGCCTGACTGTGCTATCTGGCAGGGCTTTGTAAATATCAAAACTGGATGGACAATAATAGGAATCATTTAGCAGGTAAAAGTGTTCAGATATGCTGTACAGTGTATATTTCATCTATTTGCCTGACGCTCGGCTTTAGCACAAATTGATAACTGTATAGATAGTTTAGTCCCATTTTCCTGTATGACGTTCTTTTAATACATTTAAGGTGAAGTTTAAAGTTTAAAGAAGTATAAGGAAATATTTTTATGTATTTTATGTATTCTGGTTGGTCCTCTGTGGACAATAAAGGCATTTTTTTCAAGTTCCTCTACACGCCCTTCGTTGTGTTTTGTTTCATTGCACTGATCGGAATGTCCTAATCTTTCACATTTCAGAAGTGACAATGAAGTCAGTGTAGGAGATTCGGGGAACTTTGGACCGCTGACATTTCTTGATGGTACTCCAATCCGATCTCACATCTGAGTAAGTTTCACTTGCCTCCACACTAAGGCTGAAAACTGACAAAGAAAAAAAAAAAGCTGGCAGGATGTCGTAAAGAGTTGTGAACTTTTGTCAGGGATCTTCACGGGCTTGAACTCTAGTGCACTTTGAAATAAAAAGCCGCTCAGCGCTTTCCGCATTGAAGTCGCACACCAGAATGGACTTGGAGGGTGGCCAGGGTTTGTTGTGAATGAATGAAGTGTGGGAAGAGGAGAAAGGCCCCGGCTAAAACACAGTACCTTCCACTTTCCCTTCTTGTCCCAACAAAAGCTTTCTGGGAATAAGCACCTCCATAATGCTCTCTGAATGGAGCTTTTGTTGCCAGTTTAAGCAAGTCCAACTGCATTTTCCTCCCGCCAGGGAGATTATTAGCTCGTTCAGACTCAAAGTAGAACTAATTCAATGTGATAATGGCTGTTTTGCAGTGCTTGTAGGACGAGTTGAAGTATTTATTGCGTCCAATGGTAATGCTTATGTCATGTGGGGGATATCTGCTGCTGGCTTGCGAGCAATATTTCACTGGTCCGATAGGGATGATGAATAGTTAGTTAGTCAAGCTGAAAAAAGACACAAGTTCTTCTAGTTCAAAGAACAGAAAAGATAAATAAATAGAAAACTCAACAAAATTTTGCTCAATGAAATTGGAGGAGAAGCAGTTCAACCTTTAACTGTGCAGGGGGTTCTTTACTGTTAGAAAGGAAAGGGTGTGGAGCTCCCTGGAGAAGAGACGTGAGAGATATGCTCGCAATGTACAGATATCTATATGGGGATTCTAGCATAGGAAGAAAAGCATTCAGTCTCAGGTCACTTAAGAAGACACATGGCCACTCAATGAAGTTGGATGAGAAACTGTTTAACCTTCGGCTGCTTCGGGAGTTTTTTACAGTTAGAGCAGTAAGTGATGTGGAACTCCCTTCCAAAATCAGTGGTGTCAGCGGTAAGTGTTGATAATTTAAAACTGTGGTATTAACATAAACACACTCACGCATACATCTACACAGGTTGAACTAGACGGACTGGTGTCTTTAATCAACCTTGACAACTATGAAGAAAACCTCCATGTACACAATCCTCTACCCCTAGTTGATCTAGAGCAGCCTTTCTCAACCTTTTCAACACAGAGGAACCATTGAAATAGTTCTCCAGTCTCAGGGAACCCCTGCTAAAAATTAGAAATCTACAACTCATGATACATTAGTGTGATGGTCAGTGGGAAGAATGGTCCTTACACTAGTGGTCATTGGGAAGAATGGTCCTTACAGATAGTTAAAAAGATCAATGGTGTCAGTGGGAACTTATCTGAGAGGCAGAAATTGCCCAATGTTGAAGGAACCCCTAGCATTCTCTGTAGGAACCTTAGGGTTCCATTGAACCCTGGTTCAGAATCACTGATCTAGAGGAAGGCAAAAAAAAAAACCAATAAAGCATGGTCCAACTTGCTTCAATGGATGAAAAAAAATCCTTCCTAATCCCACAGGAGCCAATCAGTTATTCCCTGGATCAGCAATCTCTGGTGGTCTATGCAAATGGGCTTCGGCCTGTGTTGATGTCATCCATTTGAGATGCTTCTGAGGTCATTCAGAATTTATTGAGAAGTGCAGCTGACCTATAGTTGATCTCCTTCTAACCTGCATTTGACCAGCTTCCAATGGGTTTTGCATTCCCATAGACCTGTATGGGAATTCAAAATCAGCTTGAAGCAAACACAAAGCTCGCCCTTAAAGCCCAATTTCATGCACAATAAAAAAAAAAAAAAACATTTGCAGTGTCTCTCACACACACACACACACACACTGCAATGGTTAAATGCTTGTTGAGTCTAGGGGGTTGCTGAAGAGGCGCTATTACTTACCTTCTCCTCCCTCCAGCAGGTTCCCTGGATCCATCTGACCTGGTCTGCTGCAGCCTTTTCTGTAAGCCTCTTTCAGCCATTGTGGCACTGCTGCTTCCACCAGGGACATTAATAATTCATAGCCCCGCACTGTACTTGATGGCGACAACTCTCTGACCAGAGCTTAAGGGGAGAGGAAAAGAGCGCCAGAGCCTGCAGGAGCAAGGTAAATAAAAGGGGACTTTTGCAATACCCTTGACTTAATGAGCATGTATCCCTTGTGGTGCAGGGGGAGTGCCCAGAGTTGGGCTTTCAAAACAGGTATGTGGCATGGTAATGACCTATTTGCTGCCGAGTTTTCACCACTGACAGGATCACTAATGTGACCTGGCTGGCAAGTTGTCACACAGGTTCGGTCAAGTGACATGGATCTGAGGCTCTCAACTGTCCCTTCTTTGAGTCCAAATCCATCTATCGATAAAGGTCCATTCGCACCAATTGTGGTGTGGGAAATGTGTGTTTCCCTTGTTAGGTGCACACAGGTGCCATTAATTCACAGGCCAACACACATTTTGGTGCCTAGGACCTAGGGAATGTAGACTATGGGTCAGGGTCTATACCATTCTTTGCAATATGTTTCATTCCAATCTTAAAAGAGATCCCTATGAGGCCCTTCTGTGTAAACTTATCCTTGAACTCCTTCACCCGGAACACCAACTGGCTCTGCACCTTTTTAATGCAACTAAGTTGACCATTGCGAGGGCTTGGAAACCCCTGTGCTCAGTTTTGAAGCAGTTAAAAAACGCATGAATAAGATTATGGTTAATGAAAAACTGGCGGCCCCTGCCAATGACACTCACATTAAATTTCTTAGGGTTTGGCAATCGTGGATAACATGCAGCCAACCCTCCAGGTTCAATAATCTACTTCTTTCAATTTAAGGGTCTCTCGATGCACCTCCAGATGGACTCCTCCCCCTTTTTCTCTCCCCCTTCTCTTTTCTCTCTTCTTTCCTTCTTGCTTTCCACTTTTTGTTTAAACACTTCCTTTCCTTTTCTGTATAACTCTCTCTCTGACACTCCTGGTTCCCAGGTGTCTGTCTAGTGAAGATGGTTACAGTGATACATTTTTTTTTCTTTCATAACTAATATACAATTCATAAATGAATACACTCTCTATTACCACCTGGAATTTTCAAGTTTTTGCCTATCATACGGTATAATTTGGGGAATTGAATGTTCTTTATTGCGACCTAAAGCTGATGTTTACTGATGTATTGGAGATTAATGTACCATGTTCATTGCATCCCTTTGTTGGGATCTTCTTTTTCATGTTATGCTTGATGTAACCATCACACTGATCTGTTGAACGTATTTTTTCTACTAATAAAATAATTTTGTAAAATAAAAGATTTAAAGGTAAGGCACGGAAGTAGGGACAGTTTTTTGTTTGTTTTTGAAAGTGCATTAATATACAATGTACCATCCAAGGCTTGAAATAACCCATAACCCTTTGTTAGGACAGACAGAGTTCAAATCTAGTTTACAACTAATAATGAGATCAGTCAGCACAGTACAGACAGGCAGTGGCATCTCCAGCTTTCATATTTAGGGGGAGCACCTGGGGGGACAGAGACAAAAGTAGGGGGGTAACTATAAATTGCAATATATATATATATATATCCTGGGGGCCTTTACTACGATCCCACAACGGGCCCTTTCACATGTTCTGCAGTGACTGCAAGACATTGCCTTTTTTGTGAAAAAAATTTTTTTTTTTGGGGGGGGGGGGGCACATGGTGGGGCACAGCATAATGTTGGGGGGGTCAGGGCCCCCTCTACCCCCCCCCCCCCAGTGACGCCATTGCAGACAGGATTAGGTATGGTAAACATTAACTGCACAGCCCCCTCCTTATCACTACATAGCAGGTAAGTGCTTGTTGTGTAAGATATGTTTAGCTCATAGGAGTGGCTGGGTGACTGTATAGCATCCTTGATCATTTATTTACAAAGTGCAGAGGCCACAGTTTAAATTTAAAACAAGCTCTCAGCTTCGATTGTAGCCAGTTTAAAGTGATACTAAAGTTTTTGTTTTGTTTAAAAATAACAAACATGTTTTACTTACCTGCTCTGTGTACTGGTGTTGCACAGAGAAGCCCGGATCCTTCGCTTCTTGGGTCCCTCGCTGGCGCTCCTGGCCCCTCCCTCCTGCCGAGTGCCTCTACAGCAAGCAGCTTGCTATGGGGACACCCGAGCTACTGAGCCGCAGCTTGGCCACACTCCCTTTCTCTCCTCATTGGCTCACTGACTTTGATTGACAGCAGCGGGAGCCAATGGTGCCCGCTGTGTGTCTCAGCCATTCAGGAAGGAGAATCCCGGACAGTCGAGTCTCTCGTGCAACATTGCTGGATCCAGATAGGGCTCAGGTAAGTATTAGGGGGGCTGAGGGGGGAATGCTGCATACAGAAGTTTTTTTTAACTTAATGCATAGAATGCCTTTAGAACTACTTTAGGCTTAATTTATCCCTTTTATTGCCATGATGTTAATTATACATCACTGGCTGTCTAGGAGAGAGACTGCCATGACATAAGGTACACTTCTTCGGCAGTCAATGGTTTCAAATAAGGCAGGAGTCCTTGTAATCTCCTAACTTTTTCTGTGATGTGAGGTTGCACAGTAAAAAAAAAAAAAGGTGACAACTCAAATTGTGCAAGTGCCAGAGCTCTGACTTTTGAGCTATTGAGTTCTGTAAGCAATAGACTTTTTTCCACAAAGCAGGTAAGCCTGGAAAACACCTGAAAAAAAAGCTTATAGCATCCCCTGGTGGTTGCATGTGTAAATATGAAATATGCAAATGCAAATATTTTAATACCCGACTAAAGAAACAATAAACTATATTTAACTTTTTATAGTTCTGAACCTCCTGAAGTATAAATTAAAAAGAATAATCTTTATAGAGTCTAAAAGTGATGAATGTGTAAGGGGTATATATCGTAGTTTTAAATGTTAGTGACTTTCCTTGCATTTGTGGTTTAGCAGTTTCTTTCTCTTTTGCCCATTGGCTACCTGATGTCTACCAGGAGTGTAACTGGCATTGTCCTTGGTAGCACCTGTTACCTTCTGGCTGACACCATGTGCCGGGTCATTACAACGGTTGACATGCCCTGGCAATATGTAGGGTGTGACTCGTTTGGACAGTTTTGCTTGCAAGCAGTACCAGAACAAGGTCATCCAGTGCCCAGGGCAAAAATGCAAAACTCAAACCTCCCTCCCCCTGATCTGGGGACCTCAGATACTAGGAACTATGATACTAGCACTACAGTGGCAATTCTGCCTGTCTGATAGTTACAAGGTGTAAAAAAAAGTACCCCCCCCCCCCCCCCAAGTACCCAAGTACACCACTGGTGCAGACAATGGACCTCATCACCTGAGACATTACTGCCAGGGTTGCCAACCGCCAGTAAATTTACTGACAGTTTGTAAAAATCTGTGATTTTTTTTTTTTTTACAACTGCCAGTAAATATCAGGGGCTGGTAATTTTATGCTGTGTTGACTTTTTAAGTGTAAATCAAGAAAAATTACTTTGTTTAGGTATTGTCAGTGTTTCCATATTAAACTTATACTGTTCAAATATTCACTGTGTTAGTTTTCAATAGGAGTTCTGTAATGTCTCAGGTTGTCAGTAAAAAATGTGCTCCGCCAGTAAATTCCCCACGTTTTGTCAGTGAATGCTGCGTGAGGTTGGCAACCCTGATTACTGTCCCTCTGTAGTGTGGGTGGAAGAAGGTTTTCATACCACCTGCTGTCCCCCCTGCCCTGTCTGGATGGGCGGGACCACCTACACATCGGCGCCATGCAGCCACGCCCACTGTGCGATGTCCGCGGCTGCGGCATCAGCTTGCGTGGTATGTCAGCACGTGCGACTGGGTGCGTTTGTGCAGGCGCGCCCCCATTTGGCGGCGTGCGTCATTTACGTTCTCGTGTCTTGTCACGCACACATTGCGTTGGATGCGGAACTCACTGGGCCCTTTGGGGATATAAATTGGGGGCTAGTCATGGCTGGGATCTGTTTGTCACTTCCTGTTTCCTGTTTCACTCACACGCAGCAGTTTCACTTCACTGAAGGTGAGTCCACACTCCTTGATGGATGCTAATCATCCATTCACTTCCTTCACATTTGAGCACTTAACTTTAGCATGGTCTGCCATATACATTATCTCACACATTATTATGTTCACTCATATGGTTCATTCATGCACACACCATTACACATTCATCTCTTTTATTTCACTGTCTCTGAGTTTCCAAGTCCATCTAGCTTTGAACAATATTGATTCATATATATATAATTTTTTTTTTTTTTTCATTACATTGTATACTTCATGGTTTCTCTGTTGGTATAGTACCAACTGATATACATATATTCTTATTTTATAAGTCTTGGACTTGGATACATGCTATGCAACACACACACACTCTATCACACCTTTTTTGTCATATTTGTATTTATTTATTTATATATATATATATATATTTTTATTTTTACATATATATATTTTTATTTTTTATTTACACATTTTATTTAATAATTAATTTATTTATTTTTCTCCACTGTCCCCTAGATTCTAAGCCCATACCATTATTGAACCAGATTGGCTCATGCATATACATACTTATATCATATACTACTTTACTTCTATGCTGTTATGACAGCATCTATTGATACATATACATTTATGTTTCAGTTGACATTATTAATGGATTCTGGGAGATCTTTGGTGACACACACCCCCAATTCCGGCCATGTCTGCCCCCCGTTTGTGCTCTGTTGGGTTGGTTTTTCCTCTGCCTCCTCAGCTCCCGAGCCGGACGCTCATTACTGCCACCTCTGGGTATTCAGCATTTGGTAGTCTGATCAAGCCTTTGGTGAGTATAGTGCCATGCACTTTGGACCCTCTTGACTAATTGTCATGACACCATCTCTGTGCTGATACTTATTTGGTTCATTATACCCCCTACAGATGTACTACACACGCATCGACCCCTGATGAAGGGAGCATGGTCTTGCAAAACGTTTTGGGATACTTTTCATGCCTGTGTACTTTTACAGTTTCTACCATGATACGTGTAATGAAATTTTTTACTGTATGTATCATTTCAGTGATTCATGTTGTTAACCACTTCCCCTGCGCGAAACCACGTAACTATACATTGGCTCGCGGGGTCCAGATAGCAGGCGCGCGTGCGCCCGCTGCACAGCGGGGGGTTGCCGATGCTTGTAGCTGACGGTCGCGATGACCCCCGGCCACGACCAATCGTGAGCAGGAGACACAGAACAGGGACGAGTGTGTGTAAACATACACTTCCCTGTTCTGTTCTAACAGGAGTGACAGATCGTGTGTTCCTATTAGCTAGGAACCACGATCTGTCACTTCCTGTAGTTAGTCCCTCCCCCTTCAGTTAGAATCACCTCCCAGGGAACACAGTTAACGCTTTCACCGCCCCCTAGTGTTAGCCCCTTCACTGCCAGTGACATTTTTACAGTAATTAATGCATTTTTAATCGCACTGATCGCTGTATTAATGCCAATGGTTCCGAAAATGTGTCAAAATTGTCCGATGTGTCCACCATAATGTCGCAGTCATGATAAAAATCGCAGATTGCCGCCATTACTACTAAAAAAAAAAAAATGAATAATAAAAATGCTATAAATCTATCCCTTATTTTGTAGACGCTATAACTTTTGCGCAAACCAATCAATATACGCTGTTTTTTGTTGCATATATTGGGATGGAGGTGGTTTGCGGGTGACACCAGACCTTTTCCTTTTTGTCACCTAAGGAGAGAAGGACAATTGCAAACAGTTAATGATAGTATACTTTATGTTGCTGGTAATAGAAAGGAATTTAGAAACAGGTTATGGTGGACTGCGGACCGTAGATGAAAGAGAACGTGTACGTTAGAATAAAGGTTTAATAAAAATTAGAATATAACCATTATTAGTATTCATGTGCCTACTGAGGAATATGGGGAGGAAGAGAAGGATGCTTTCTATAATCGTCGCTGGAAACTGTGTATGCAGGAAGGCCGAAGCCAAATATTAACCACTTGCCGACCAGCCGCCGTCATTATACGGCGGCAGGTCGGCACGATTCCGCGAACCGTCGTAGCTATACCTCGGTCCCTTTAAGCAGTATAGCAGGCGTGCGCGCGCCCTCTGCACAGCGGGGGTGCCGATGCTCATGACCGGCGTTCACGATGACCGCCGGCCATGAGCGATCGAGTGTGTATAAACACACACATCCCAGTTCTGAGAGGAGAGGAGAGAGAGATCGTGAGTTCCTACGAGCTGGGAACCACGATCTCTCATCTCCTATAGTCAGTCCCATCCCCCACAGTTGGAACACACACAAAGGGAACACATTTAACCCCTTAATCGCCCCCTAGTGTTAACCCCTTCCCTGCCAGTTACATTTATACAGTAATCAGTGCATTATTATAGCACTGATCGCTGTATAATTGTCAATCAACCCAAAAATGTGTCAAAAGTGTCCGATGTGTCCGCCATAATGTCGCAGTCTCGATAAAAATCTCAGATCGCCGCCATTACTAATAAAAAAAATTAAATATAAAAATGCCATAAATCTATCCCCTATTTTGTAGACGCTATAACTTCTGCGCAAACCAATCAATGTACGCTTTTTGCGATTTTTATTACCAAAAATATGTAGAAGAATACATATCGGCCTAAACTTAGCTTTTTTAAAAACAAATGGGCTATTTATTACAGTAAAAAGTACACAATATTATGTTTTTTCTAAATTGTTGCTCTTTTTTTGTTTATAGCGCAAAAAATAAAAACCGCAGAGATGATCAAATACCACCAAAAGAAAGGTCTATTTGTGGGAAAAAAAGGACGTCAATTTTGTTTGGGTGCAGCTTCACACGACCGCGCAATTGTCAGTTAAAGCGACGCAGTGCCGAATCGCAAAAAATGGCCCGGTCATTGAGCAGCCAATTCTTTCGGGGCTGAAGTAGTTAAAGTAGTGGTGGTAGTGGTTTAAAGACAGGAAATGATGAAGAGTGTAGTAAACTAATAATAGGGTAATAAAGTTGGCATGAAGAATTAAATAATAATGAAGATATAGCTGATAATCAGGGGGACTTATGAATAAATAGATATGGCGATCACAAGGCAGGCAACAGATACCAGTCAGTCTTCCGGCACGTGTATAGCTGTAGAATCAAGTGCAGACAAAAATGGCTATAATAAGATATGTAAAAGGAGAGTAAGCTGTGGTGTAAAGAAACTTATCTGTGGAACGCACATTAGATGTAAACCCTAAGTTCATGAAATGTAGTTTGCCACTGCACCGTGTATCATAAATAATGTATTTTTTCAGGGTTTTTTTGTTTTTGTTTTTTTGTTTTTTATAAAATACAAACTTTTTTTTTTTTTTTTTTTTTTTTTTTAACCAGTGTTGGCTGCATGGCATTTTATGGGGCAGGTATTCTGTTGGTGACAACAGTGAAAGAGCAAACAGGAAACCTTTATGAAAGACACCAATGCAAGAGCAATTTGAAAGTCAGGAATTGGGAGCAGTAATTAGTGATATCACTCTGTAAAGCTGAGCACACACAGGACGAATGTTGGGTTTCGTTCAACAGAAAACAGCCAACATTCGTCTCATGTGGACTGCAACCGGACTGACAGAAGCCAGCTTCTGTTGAAGGGGCATGACTGAAAAAGGTCTGCCAACCAACTCCCGATCAGAGCTCTCAGCCAATGGCTGACCGGAGTGTTCTGGCAAGGAGAGGGGGGGCGCACATCCCCCTGTCAGAGCACAATACAACATCAGGGGAGATCGCTGTACTAACATTGGATTATTAGTATAGCAGCTCCGACCTGAGCTGTCCGTTTTTTTTTTCTGTTCAGCCCGCTGGATTGAACGGAAAAAAAACGAGTAGTTTGTACTAGGCTTAACAGAAAGGGCCTTTATAAAGTCCTTCATGGCAGCTAAAAATGAGTCAAACGTACCTGGGATCAGTTCACTGGACGTTCGCCGAACTGCGCTAAAGTCCTAAATGTTAGTCGCTGAAGTCAACTGGTCGCTGAAGTCATCTTTAACCACTTACCACCTGAGCCAATTCTGATATTTCTGTCCTACGTGTAAAAAACATTAATTTTTTGAGCTAGAAAATTACTTAGACACCCCCCCCCCCCCCCCAACATTACATAACTTTTTTTAAGCAGAGGCCTTAGAGAATAAAATGGTGGGTGTTGCAATTTTTTATGTCACATGGTATTTGCGCAACAGTTTTTCAAACGCAAATTTTGGGAACATGTATCAAATTTAAAACAGGTGTTAACACACACAGATCCATAGCTCTGCTCAAGACTGGCCTCTCCCAGGGCCAGATTATGAGCATCATGGGCCTGGTGCTGAGGATTTTGGTGGGCATTTTTTGGGAATAAATCAAAAGAAAACAAACTATTTTTGTTAAAATAGATTAATTATTAAAACAAATTAAATTAAATAGGGGGGGGGGTTAAGGGCGAGTGAGAAAGGGGAGGTGAGAGGAGGGGGGGAGTGAGAGAGAGGGAGTGAGAGAGGGGGGTTGAGAGAGAGGCAGTGAGAGAGGAGGGAGGGAGTGAGAGAGAGGGAGTGCGAGAGGAGGGGGGGAGTAAAAGAGAGGGAGTGCGAGAGGAGGGGGGGAGTGAGAGAGAGGGAGTGCGAGAGGAGGGGGGGAGTGAGAGAGAGGGAGTGCGAGAGGAGGGGGGGAGTGAGAGAGAGGGAGTGCGAGAGGAGGGGGGGAGTGAGAGAGGGAGTGCGAGAGGAGGGGGGGAGTGAGAGAGAGGGAGTGTGAGAGGAGGGGGGGAGTGAGAGAGAGGGAGTGCGAGAGGAGGGGGGGAGTGAGAGAGAGGGAGTGCGAGAGGGGGGTTGAGAGAGAGGCAGTGAGAGAGGAGGGGGGGAGTGAGAGAGAGGGAGTGCGAGAGGAGGGGGGGTGAGAGAGAGGGAGTGCGAGAGGAGGGGGGGAGTGAGAGAGAGGGAGTGCGAGAGGAGGGGGGGAGTGCGAGAGGGGGGTTGAGAGAGAGGGAGTGAGAGAGGAGGGGGGAGTGAGAGAGAGGGAGTGCGAGAGGAGGGGGGGAGTGAGAGAGAGGGAGTGCGAGAGGAGGGCGGGAGTGAGAGAGAGGGAGTGAGAGAGGGGGGTTGAGAGAGAGGGAGTGAGAGAGGAGGGGGGGAGTGAGAGAGAGGGGTAAAAGATGGGGGGGGAGAGGGTGCCTCTGGGTAGCTTAAGTAGAGTAGTAATGGGGGGAGCACAGTGGTGTAGTGGATAGCACTCACGCCTAGCAGTAAAAAGGGTCACTGGTTCGAATCCCAACCACAGCACCATCTGACTGGAGTTTGCATGTTCTCCTTGTGCCTGCGTGGGTTTCCTCCGGGCACTCCGGTTTCCTCCCACACTCCAAAGACATGCTGGTAGGTTAATTGGCTTCTGTCCAAATTGGCCTTAGTATATGAATGTGAGTTAGGGACCTGAGATTGTAAGCTCCTTGAGGGTAGGGACCGATGTGAATGTATATGTAAAGCACTGCGTAAATTGACAGCGCTATATAAATACCCTAAATAATAATAATAATAATAATGTGGCACGTGAAGGAACAAGCCTTGTGAGCAAGCGTGTTGAAACGTGTCAAGAAAAGCTGGTTTTTGGTTGGAGACAGTAGGTGTTATCCTGATTTGGGCGAAAATACTTTAAAACCGAAGTTTAGCCAATTTTTTCATTGTTAAATTGATCCAGCTTGGACCCAGAAGCTAGTAAAGACCACTGGAGTGGCGGTGCCTACTATAATGATTTCCAGCTTCCACGGGGCTCCCACAGGTATGGCACATACATATTTACAATTTAACAATTGCCATTGCTAAACTTCAGCTTTAAGTGTCAGTGCAACGTAATAAATCAGGGTCTTATTACTTTCATGGCAGGTTTCTTTTAAAAACAGCCTTCCTTGTACCTGGTATGTAATGGAATAATAGAGGTTAATATTTACATCACACGCTGAAGCAACTAAGCAAGCTTCCCTTACCGAAATTTGAAATTGCTGCTGCAATCACTACTGTCAGTCAGATACATGTATACATAAAAAGTAAAATCAAAGCAGCCATCTCGCCTTTGCGCAAAAAATTCTCATTAGTATATTCTCTGATACACTATATTACCAAAAGTATTGAGATGCCTGCCTTTACATGCATATGACTTTAATGGCATCCCAGTCTTAATCTGTAGGGTTCAATATTGAGTTGGCCCACCCTATAATGCCCCTCCACCAAATAATTTGGAGGAAGGCCCAATACTTTTGGCAATATAGTGTGGATGAGCGAGTTTGGGGTGGAGGAACTTGACTGGCCTGCACAGAGTCCTGGCCTCAACCCGATAGAACACCTTTTGGATGCATTAGAATGGAGACTGGGAGCCAGGCCTTCTCGTCAGTGCCCGACCTCACAAATGTGCTTCTGGAAGAATGGTCAAACATTCCCATAGACACACTCCTAAACCTTGTGGTCAGCCTTCCCAGATGAGTTAAAGCTATTATAGCTGCAAAGGGTGGGCCAACTCAATATTGAACCCTACAGACTAAGACTGGGATGACATTAAAGTTCATGTGCGTGGAAGGGCAGGCGTCCCAATACTTTTGGTGATATAGTGTATAACAAATGTCAGTTGAAATTCTTTACAAATTATTCATTTGCTTTTAACATTTGATTTTGGAATGAATGTAATTCCCCAAATGAAAGCCACGTTCACTGTTAAAAGTTTGTATGTTCAATAAAAATTTTCCATCCTGCTTCTTCTAAGATTCTCATCACTGAGAAAAAAAAGAACATCAATTTCACCCCACTAGCCATTTGAAAATCGAAAAAACACTTGGAAATGAAAGTTTTTAAACAAAATTCTTCTAGTGTACGGCAAGCTTTAGATGTTGCTGCTATTAAGCAGACTTAACTTATTTCTCCTTTAATATTTCCTTATTAAAAAGTTTCATCATTACAGGCCAAATTACATTCTTATTGGAGAATATAGCACATATCTCAGTATTAACTAATACAAAAATTCCATCATTTTCAAAACATCACATAAGATCAAACCAAAGCAAATTCTGAAAGTTTCTTTCTTTTTCTTACATATATCATCTATACAACATAACAAGCATTATAAACATCTACAAATAATAACAACAAATACACAAACATACAATAAAAACAAACAGACAAACAAACAAAAAAAAAACCCCCACACACACAAATAGATAAATCATGCAACTAATCCATGATGTAATGAGCTACAGTATATATCTATGTCTATGAGAAAAGTTACTACTGCAGGTGGAATAATTTACACCTTTCTTATCTACCCACTGGTATGGCACTTGATCCCCATTTTCCTTCTGAAACCATACTTACTATCATAAACGAAAATTGACCAGCCTACAAAGGAACAACAAAAGCCAATGAAGATGGGGCCAACCCTGAGGCCAATATCCACGGTTTCCACAGATTGTTTAAGTTATTAGGTATGCCCCTATTACAATAGATTTGTTGTTCCTTCAGAAGGTTATCATTTACTTGAAGACGCCATTCCTCAAATGAGGGTATACTCAGAGCCATCCATTTTAAGGCAATTAACTTTCGTGCTATAAACAATAGTCTATTAACTGATATCAAAATCTCAATGGGAAAAAGCTCTTCATCGAGATAACCCAATAAGCACGTCTTAGGATCCATATAGATATGAGTATAAAAAACTTAATTAACTGTAGTCACCACCTCTCGCCACTATCTAACCAATTTAGGACACTTCCACAACATATGTATTAGATCAGCGGGAGATTTTTGGCACCGTGGACAATCCGGGGAATCACGCCTGCCCAGGGCCATCTTAATGAGAGGGCACACCTGGGCACTACCTGGGGGCCCCAGCTGCATGGGGGGCCCCTGCAATTTCCCCAAAGAAGCTGCTCCTTGAGCCCACGTTGCCCAGAAATTGGGGGCCCCATGATGGCACTGAGAGTGATGGATACACAGGGGAGGCAGGCTGGCAGCGGTGCGCCATGCTGTGCAGAACGATACCTATTATTTCACAGCCAGCAGGGAGGGGCAGGGCCGGAGCACCAGTGATGCTCTGCTCCCGCCCCATGCAGCTTGAATGCTCAGGATGCGGAGGTCGCGGGGTAGGAGCTGGAGTGGGAGCTGCTGAGTCGGCAGCACTAAGAGCCCGCCTGCGGACGTGGCATTGTGGATGGTGTCATGGTGAGTCAAGCTGTCCAGCACTGTTTGCACCGAAGGGCTTGAAATGCCCGGAGAGATGCTCCCTCCTCCACCCCTCCTTCTGCCTGCATGACTTGATTGGTATAGGTGAGTCCTTGTCACAGTGCTGGAGGTGGGCACATAGCCAAAAGTTCACACTCACTGTATCTCCACTGGAAAAGGGGGTCCTACATGGATGGAATAATGGTGCTGGGGGATATCAAGGGTGTATGGGGGAAAACAATGCTAAGGGGGGATCTGGGGTGTATAGGGGGTAGCAATGCTTGGGGTATCTTGGGTGGCTATAGTGCTAGAGGTATCAGGTATGTAGAGAGGCCACAGTGTAGGGGGTATCAGGGATGTAGTGGGGTCACAATACAAGGGGTATCTTATGGTATATGGTAACAGTGCTGGGGCAATATCTAGGGTGTAGAGAGGGATCAGAGTGCTGGGGGGATATCTGGGGTGTAGAGGGGTCAGAGTGCTGGGGGGGGATATCTGGGGTGTAGAGGGGTCAGAGTGCTGAGGGGGATATCTGGGGTGTAGAGGGAGTTAGGAGTGCTGGATGTATATAAGATGTAGAGGGGTTACAATGTTGGGGGTATCTGAGGCCCTGTCAGGCTGGATGGTGCCTCATGATTTTTATTGGCGGCTGTGTCTATACTTGTTATAACTGTCCTGAGCATCATTCTAACAGATATATTATATGCACAGGACAGCTTTGTTGCTTTATGTATGTAGTGTTTTCCCACTGTTTTTTTTGCTGTACAGAATGATTGTTCATGTAGTTATGCGGAGCTCCACCCAAAAAGGGAAGCTCTGCTTGTCTGCCTCCTACCTACATGATGTCTGTTTATCTGCGCTGTCTCCATTGTAGGGGCCCCAGAGCATTACTTTGCCCTGCGCTTGCCCCACCTAAATAACTTTACCGGTGTTCTATATAGCCTATATATTATGAATAATTGAGACAAACATTGTGCAGGTGATAATGAAACTAAAGGTGCCCTTTCCAAAATTGTTTGCCAGACATGATCTAAAATATCCCCTAGGTCTATCCCCAACTCCCTTCTACCTGGGCTGACACCATTATCTTGATATGGCCTCATAAATTGGCCTCAAATTTCCTCAAATGACCTCAAATTTCATTATACTCCTCATTTCCTGACAGACCCTTTTCATAAGTAGTGTCAATGTTGGACCTTTACAGGTATAAGCAAAAGCTCCAGATTCCAGCTGAGCCACAAGATTGTAACAAGAGCAATTACTTAACAATAAGGGCCTGTATAGGATCTTCCCAATTCACAACTCCCCAACCAGCAAAATGCTAAACTCGGGAGGCTATGAAATATAGTCTCAGCTGAGGCACCATTAATGCCTAGCTCGCTGGAGAAGTGATAGCTTAATCCTAGGTTTTTTTTTCCTTTCCATAATAGCCTTCGAAATAATGATTCTATTTTTTTTAACCATTTAAGAGGTATCCATATCAGTGCATTGTGAAGGAAGTATCATAATTGAGGGGCCCAAATCATTTTTATAAGGTTTGCTCAGCCCACCACTGATAACGGCAGCTTGATCCACGCCGTGCTCTTAAAGCGGGGTTCCACCCAAATTTTGAACAATATCTGTATGTATTCTCTTCCTTGCCTAGATGCTGACATTCCGTTTAAAAAAAATTTAAATCGCCGTAATTACCTTTTATTTTTCTGTTCTTCTTTGCACTTCCTGGTTCTCCTCCCGTGGGAGTAGGCGTGTTTCTAGCCTCTCCCAGACTCCTGGGAGCTAGTCTCAGGCTTCCCAGGATGCCAATGAGCATGTGCGGGAACGAGTGGTGAATGCTGGGAGCACAGCATTCACGACATCCAGGAAATAAATGCTTGTGGGCTTCAAATGCCCACAATGAAGATGGAAACCGCCTGCAGTGAATAATATAAGTTATTCTTTCTGACGAAATCTGACACAGGCGGACATATTACACACAATATGTGAGTATGTAATGCTGAGAAGAAAAGTTTGTGAATGAACTCAAAAAAAAAAAAAAAAACGATAGATAGGTGGACCCCCGCTTTAAGTTGGAATTTAGTGAGAATAGGAGATAAATTATATATTAGGTAATCTTCTACCCTCAAATGTATCCATATTCCCAAATATTTAAACGATGAAACAATTTTAATTTGCTGAGCCTCTCTTAATACAAACAAACTTAAGACAGATTTATCCCAATTGATAACATATCCAGAGAATGAACCAACATTTTGTATAAGTGACAATAAAGCATTTGTTAACCCCCCAAAAATATAGATTTTCTAGTACCTTAAAGGGGTTGTAAACCTTCATGTTTTTTTACCTTAATGCATCCTATGCATTAAGGTGAAAAAACACCTGACAGTGACCGGCCCCCCAGCCCCCCCGTTTTACTTACCTGAACCCTCAAACTTGACCCACAGGGACGCGCTGTCTCTCTCTGCCCGAGGTTCTCGGCTCTAGATTGGATAGATTGATAGCAGCGCAGCCATTGGCTCCCGCTGCTGTCAATCAAATCCAATGATGTGAGCGACAGGGGGGCGGGGCCGAGTCCTGCATTCGGCCTCTATGGATGCCGAATCCGAATGCTGAACTCAGGGAAGTGCTTCTCCTAGGGGGTTATCAGATGCGGGGAGGAGCCGCGAGAGCCGCTGGGGGGACCCCAGAAAAGCAGGTTCAGGGCCACTCTGTGCAAAACGAGCTGCACAGTGGAGGTAAGTATGATATGTTTGTAATATAAAAAAAAAAAAAAAAAATTACCTTTACAATCACTTTAAAGCAGATTAAACACCACAGTACTTGTGCTGTGTAATCTGCCCCCCTCTAAACTATAATAAAAAAACTGAATCTGGCACTTCCTGTATCCCCTTCCTAATTAGACCACGAAAATCAAAGCAGCTCCGCCCTGATCACCGTGGTCTAATTGTGGGCCTCCGTCATACGCTGCTGTCACCTCTGCTCTCCTCTCTCCCCCATCACCCCCCCTCCTTCCTGCATGTCAGCTCGTGTCTGTGTCTCCTTCTCTTGCTGTAATCTGCAGTATTAGATTACATTATGTGCCCCAATGAATGTTCTTTATATTAAAAAAATGCCTCTGTATAGCTTATTTCAGAGTGCCGCTTGGCGCTCAAGTGACCGCCCGCCGCTGTCAACAGCTACAGCGGGGGGGCTGAATCCCCCGCTGACGTCAGCCAGAAGGAGGGGAGGAGAGCGGCGTGCAGTCACGTGAGCGCCACATTTTTTAAAGAACATACACTGGGGGACATAATGTAATCTAATACTGTGGATTACAGCAAGAAAACACACATGTCTTTACAGCCGCTAAGCAAACAATTGCAAAAGCTTGAAAACAGCCAAACATCCTGTTCTCTGAATTTATCTCTTGCCTTCACAGCTGTATGTATTGGAGCAAAAGCTTGCGGCTTTACAGTCAGACAAACTGACCACTTTCCATACCATCTGGGACCCCAGGGTTAGATACTGCTTACCTTCAATATTTGGTCATACCCTTTTAACCCTTATGTTAGAACTTTCCTGCTCCTTCACCACCACCACTTACAGTGCCTTGAAAAAGTATTCATACCCCTTGAAATGTTTTACATTTTGTCATGTTACAACCAAAAAAGTAAAGTAAGTAGGTATTTTATTGGGATTTTATGTGGTAGACCAACACAAAGTGGCACATAATTGTGAAGTGGAAGGAAAATATTAAATGGTTATCAAAATTTTTTATAAATATTTTATAAATAAATATGTGAAAAGCGTGGCGTGCATTTGTAGCCAGAATACAATAGCCACAGTGAGAGATTCAATTAATTTGTACTGTATAGTGTGGATGGAGGAATCTGTTAGATTTTTTTCATTCAAGCCACAGCCTGAAGGAAAAATAACTAAGTGTGCATTACCAGCTTTAGGGCTGGTTTACACCAGAACGTGGGGCGGGAAAGGCGCTTTCCATGTGCTTCAAAATGCACTGCCTTTGAGATCTGTTGCAGGTGGCAATACATTGTTAACGATGCCCCAAACGTTGTTAAAACGGCACCCCAAATGCATGGCACTGAAGTACAATGTGATTCAATGCGGCGTGTTTTTAAAAAGTAGTGCATCCACTATTTTTTGTGCGTGACATGAATGGGCTGTAAAATCGCACTGCAGGGGACATCACAGGAATCATACAGGAATGCAGAATGTATTCCCGTGTGATTCTGGTGTGAACCGGCCCTTAAGGAAAATATTTTACAAGTGGTGATAAAGATTAGAAAAAAGAGGAGGGTTAATAAGAAAAGTATATGCATATAAAAGAATATGCATGGAATGGGCGGTATCAGTTATTGTGGCAAGAGTTTAAATTTATGGTATGGTCCAGAAGAATATGGGGACAAAGGGAATTGGAAGGGTTGACCTAGAGTACTGGGGAAAAAGGGGTTGGGGCGGAGGGAAGGAAGAGAACCTGGGGAAGGGGTAACCAGAAAAGCAAAGAAGAGAGGGATTCTAGGGACTAAAGGTATAGGAAAGGGCAAGGAAACTATGAGGACAAGGTACAGTGCCTTGAAAAAGTATTCATATGCCTTAAAATTGTCCACATTTTGTCATGTTACAACCAAAAACGTAAATGTATTTTATTGGGATTTTATGTGATAGACCAACACAAAGTGGCCCATAATTGTGAAGTGCAAGGAGAATAACAGTTTTTCAATTTTTTTTACAAATAAATATCTGAAAAGTGTGGCGAGCATTTGTTTTCAGCTCCCTTTACTCTGATACCCCTAACTAAAATCTAGTGGAACCAATTGCCTTCAGAAGTTACCTAATTAGTAAATGGAGTCCACCTTTCACTGCAATTACAGCTGCAAGTCTTTTCGGGGATGTCTCTACCAGTTTTGCACATCTAGAGAGGGACATTTTTGCCCATTCTTCTTTGCAAAATAGCTTAAGCTGACAGATTGGAAGAAGAGTGTCTGTGAACAGAAACTTTTAAGTCTTGCCACAGAATCTCAGTTGGATTTAGGTCTGGTCTTTGACTGGGTCATTCTAACACATGAATATGCTTTGATATAAACCATTCCATTGTAGCTGTGGTTGAAAGTTTATGATCATTGTCCTGCTGGAAGGTGAACCTCTGCCCCAGTCTCAAGTCTTTTGCAGACTCTAACAGGTTTTCTTCTAAGATTGCCCTGTATTTGGCTCCATCCATCTTCCCATCAACTCTGACCAGCTTCCCTGTCCCTGCTGAAGAAAAGCATCCCCACAACATGATGCTGCCACCACCATGTTTCACGGTGGGGATGGTGTGTTCAGGGTGATGTGCAGTGTTAGTTTTCCGCCACACATAGCGTTTTGCTTTTAGGCCAAAAAGTTCAATTTTGGTCTCATCTGACCATCTGTCCTTCTTCCACATGTTTGCTGTGTTACCCCACATGGCTTCTCGCAAACTGCAAACTGGACTTCTTATGGCTTTCTTTCAACAATAGCTTTCTTCTTGCCACTCTTCCATAAAGGCCAGATTTGTGGAGTACACAACTAATAGTTGTCCTGTGGACAGATTCTCCCACCTGAGCTGTGGATCTCTGGAGCTCCTCCAGAATTACCATGGACCTCTTGGCTGCTTCTCTGATTAATGTTCTCCTTGCCCGGCCTGTCAGTTTAGGTGGACGGCCATGTCTTGGTAGGTTTGCAGTTGTGCCATACTCTTTCCATTTTCGGTTGATGGATTGAACAGTGCTCTGTGAGAGCTTGGGATATTTTTATATAGCCTAATTTTGCTTTAAACTTCTCCACAACTTTATTCCTGACCTGTCTGGTGTGTTCCTTGGCCATCATGATGTTGTTTGTTTACTAAGGTTCTCTAACAAACCTCTGAGGTCATCATAGAACAGCTGTATTTATACTGAGATTAAATTACTCAGAGGTGGACTCTATTTACTAATTAGGTGACTTCTGAATGCAATTGGTTCCACTAGATTTTAGTTAGGGGTATCAGAGTAAAGGGGGCTGGATACAAATGCTCGCCACACTTTTCAGATATTTATTTATAAAAAATTTTGAAAACCATTTATCATTTTCCTTCCACTTCACAATTATGTGCCACTTTGTGTTGGTCTATCACATAAAATCCCAATAAAATACATTTACTTTTTTGGTTGTAACATGACAAAATGTGAAACATTTCAAGGGGGTATGAATACTTTTTCAAGGCACTGTAAGTAGTGGTGGTAAAGGAGCAGGAAAGTTCTAACACAAGGGTTAAAAGGGTATGACCAAATATTGAAGGTAAGCATTATCTAACCCAGGGGTCCCAGATGGTATGGAAAGTGGTCAGTTTGACTGTAAAGCCGCAAGCTTTTGCTCCAATACATACAGCTGTGAAGGCAAGAGATTTCAAAGAACAGGATTTTTGGCTGTTTTCAAGCTTTTGCAATTGTTTGCTTGGCGGCTGTAAAGACATGTCTGAATAGGCAATTTTGGGACTTTGGATTAAAGCGGTTGTAACCCTAAAAAAAAAAGGATCCTGTTCCTTTAAAGCATGAATAACAGCACAATGCATGTGCTGTGTAATTTGGCTCTTTCTATCACCTAAAATACCTGGCTGATCCTGCCTGGTGCTGCCCTCCTCTTTGTAAACTGACCACATTTATCATGGCTGTTGAGCCCCTGATACTGTGGTCAGTTTACACGCCTCTGTCATCCGCTGTCTCTCCTTGCTCCCTCTCTCCCTCTCCCTCCCTGGCAAGTTATTTGGAAAATGTGGAAAAAAAATTAAAATGCATTTTTTTCCACAAAGTTATCAATTTTTAAGATATTTCCAACACATAGCATGTACATAGCAAAAATGACACTCCAGAATACATTCTGCTACTCCTCCCGAGTATGGAGATACCACATGTGTGAGACTTTTACACAGCCTGGCCACATACAAAGGCCCACCAATGAAGTAGCACCTTCAGGCGTTCTACAAGCATAAATTACACATCTCATTTCCTTAACCACCTATTACATTTTTGAAGGCCCTGGAGCACCAGGACAATGGAAACGCCCACAAAATGACCCCATTTTGGAAAGCAAACACCCAACGTATAATCTATGAGGCATAATGAGTCTTTTGAACGGTTTATTTTTTTCCAGAAGTTTTTGGGAAATGTGGAAAATTTTTTCCACAAAGTTGGTAAATTTTCAACTTTGTGGGAAAAAAAATGCGTTTAAATTTTTTTTCACGTTTTCCAAAAACTTCTGGAAAAAAATGAACCATTCAAAAGACTCATTATGCCTCATAGATTATACGTTCGGGTGTCTGCTTTCCAAAAAGGGGTCATTTGGGGGGTATTTGTACTTTCCTGGCTTGTTAGTGTCTCAAGAAATGAGATAGACCATCAGTACATCAGGTGTGATCAGGTGTGATCAATTTTCAATGATTTGCACCATAGCTTGTGGCCTCTATAACTTTCACAAAGACCAAATAATATACACTAATTAGGGTTATTTTTACCAAAGATATGTAGCCATATAATTTTTGGACAAAGAAGAAATATTACTAAATTTGCTAAATTTTATGACAGAAACAAAGAAAGGCATTTTTCACCAAATTTTTGGTCTTTTTTTATTTATAGCACAAAAAATAAAAAACCCACTAGTGATCAAATACCACCAAAAGAAAGCCCCATTTGTGTGAAAAAAAGGATGCAAATTTAATTTGGGTACAGTGTAGCATGACTGAGTAATTGTCATTCAAAGTGTGAGAGCGCTGAAAGCTGATAATTGGTCTGGGCAGGAAGGGGGTGAAAGTGCCCTGTAGGCAAGTGATTAATGGGATAACAATGAAGCTGCTTTGCTGGTGATACTGATGGAGTTATTGCAAACAAATTTTCAAAGGCTTTTTTTTTCAAGTGATATCAAGAATAATAATAATAATAGCGCAAAATAAAAAACGCAAAAAGAAAAGCGCCAATTAACACTCACCAAACTTCTACTAACACGAAATTAGCAGAAGGAGCCCAAAGGGTGGCGCCAAAGAGCTGAAAAACCACGTAGTACGTCTAGTTCGTCACTACGTTTGTAATTGTTGGCCAACAATTGCGTGACCGTGTGTATGCAAGACAAGTATGAGCCAACAACCTTCAAACAAAATTCCACGGTTTTGTTGTCGGAAAGTCCGATCATATGTACAAGGCATTATAGTCTTTTTCCTATTAACAGCATTTGGCTGGTTGAAGCTAGGGACTGCGCTGGACAGATTGAGTTATTTTTTGTCTATATTAAGTGGTTTCGTGGATTAATGGAGGTCTGTGACTCCCTTTGGAAGTCTGGCTGGTACCTGAACGGGTCCAACTCTAATGTTGCTTCAGTAGAAGGAATACTGAAATTAGACAAGAGGAGTGCCTGGTGTCCAGAGTGGTGCCATACTTGATGCAAGGATATCAATTGTTTTTTGAGAATCAAGAATAAATTGAGCCAATGCGTTTTGGGGAACTGCCTATCCCTTGTTCAGGGCTATTGGCACATATCAACTGAGATAGTCGGGCTCCATGTTGGTACTTGTGTCCCTGTAAAGAGCCTTGTACTAACAGATGATGGCTGGAACAGCACAGAGGCATAAAATACCATGGAGCCCATCTATCTCCGTTGATGTGTACCAGTAGCCCCGAAAAAGTTTATTCTTGATTCTCAATAAAGAATTGATATCCTTGCATCAAATGTGGCATCACTCCAGACACCAGCTCCTATTTTCCTATTGTATTATATTAACAGCATTTGGAAACAAGTTTTATTTTTTACCAGCCAGGCTGGTAAATTACCAAACCTTTATAAAACTCAACTCCAACCAAACCTTGGAACAGCCAATCAAAAGCCATTCCATGTTGAACATTGCATACAAAGAAGTTGGTTTGTTACAGGCTTTGTTGGATTTGGAGCAGTATGGATGAAGGCTTTGGCCTTGCCTCTGAAACTTTTAGGGCCCTTGTTACCTTAAAGCGGTATTAAACCCCCAAACCAAAAATGTAATATATTTCAGCTTACCAATAACTAGATGTGGTGGCTGCGTTAGTTTTATTTTTGGTGGACTTTTTTTCTCCCTCTGTTTTCACTTTGTAATTTAGCCAGTAACACATCTCCTGTATTAGAGTGCCTACACTCTGGATGAAGGAGAACAGAGGGCACCTTTTGGACCTTTTCGTTTTACATGATCATTGTGAGCACCCCATCAGTAGTAAATGGTTTGTCTCCGCCCTCCAACGGCTACATCTGCAAGAGAGCTTGTTCTGATGAAAAACAACAGACTTATTGACCAGATTACTAGGTGAAATTAAGGGGAAGAAAGCTTAAAAAGAAAAAAAATGCAGCCATCACATCTAAGAGCTGGAAATGTTTCCTTTTGGGTTTAAAACCGTTGTAAATTCATAATCACTTGAAAGCTCCCTGTGTCATACATTGTACAAAAGCACTCATCCTACAGCACTACGCACCAGGGACGTACGCACAGGGGTCACGACTGTGACCCGTCCCCATGCTCCAGGGGGCCCGTTCGCACCTGGATAGGAGGGGTGGTGGCATGTAGAGGAACCTATACCTCCATGCAGCTGCTGAATGTCTGCTTCTCCTCCTCTCCCTCCTGCAGACATTCAGCAGCTACAGGAGGGAAATGGAGGGCATCGGTTGCTCTACATGCCACCACGGCGCCTCCCTATCTCTGCCCTGCTGTCCCGGGCCCCTGTGTGCTCCCCTGGCCCCCTCCCCCCACAGCGCTGCCGGGTTTCCCCCTCTCACCTCCTGCCGGCTGCCACGCGGGATACTGTCAGGATAGAGAGCGGGGAAGAAGCCGGTAAATGTGCAATTTACCGGCCCCTTCCTTGTTTTAATGAATAGAGTCAGTGATCAGTTTTTTATTTACATTCATAGCTGAGGCATAGTAAACTGTGTTTACTATACCTCAGTTTATGAATTAACGAGAAGCTCTGTACAGAACTATTCCTGTTCATTCATTCTGTGCTGCTGAGGCTGCAGAGATGGAGATTAACCACTTGCCGACCGCCGCACGACTATATACGTCGACAGAGCGGCACGGGCAGGCAAAAGGACGTGTATGTACGTCCTTGCCTGCCCGCGGGTGGGGGGTCCGATCGGACCCCCCCCCGGTGCCTGCGGCGGTCGGCAAATCTCCCCCGGCGATCGGAGGTGAGGGGGAGGCCATCCATTCGTGGCCCCCCCCTCGCGATCGCTCTCAGCCAATGGGATCATTTCCCTGCCTCTGTATTGTACACAGAGGCAGAGGAAATGATGTCATCTCTCCTCGGCTCGGTATTTTCCGTTCCGGGCCGAGGAGAGAAGACTGCAATGTAAGTGCACCAACACACTACACACAGTAGAACATGCCAGGCACACATTACACCCCGATCCCCCCCCCGATCGCCCCCCGATCCCCCCCCAATCACCCCCCCCCCCCTGTCACAAACTGACACCAAGCAGGTTTTTTTTTTTTTTTTTTTTTTTTTCTGATTACTGTATTGGTGTCAGTTTGTGACAGTTACAGTGTCAGGGCAGTGAGTGTTAGGCCCCCTGTAGGTCTAGGGTACCCCCCTAACCCCCCCTAATAAAGTTTTAACCCCTTGATCACCCCCTGTCACCAGTGTCGCTAAGCGATCATTTTTCTGACCGCTGTATTAGTGTCGCTGGTGACGCTAGTTAGGGACGTAAATATTTAGGTTCGCCGTCAGAGTTTTATAGTGACAGGGACCCCCATATACTATCTAATAAATGTTTTAACCCCTTGATTGCCCCCTAGTTAACCCTTTCACCACTGATCACTGTATAACCGTTACGGGTGACGCTGGTTAGTTTGTTTATTTTTTATAATGTCAGGGCACCCGCCGTTTATTACCGAATAAAGATTTAGCCCCCTGATCGCCCGGCGGTGATATGCGTCGCCCCAGGCAGCGTCAGATAAGCGCCAGTACCGCTAACACCCACGCACGCAGCATACGCCTCCCTTAGTGGTATAGTATCTGTACAGATCAATATCTGATCCGATCAGATCTATACTAGCGTCCCCAGCAGTTTAGGGTTCCCAAAAACACAGTGTTAGCGGGATCAGCCCAGATACCTGCTAGCACCTGCGTTTTGCCCCTCCGCCCAGCTCGGCCCAGCCCACCCAAGTGCAGTATCGATCGATCACTGTCACTTACAAAACACTAAACGCATAACTGCAGCGTTCGCAGAGTCAGGCCTGATCCCTGCGATCGCTAACAGTTTTTTTGGTAGCATTTTGGTGAAATGGCAAGCACCAGCCCCAGGCAGCGTCAGGTTAGTGCCAGTACCGCTAACACCCACGCACGCACCGTACACCTCCCTTAGTGGTATAGTATCTGAACGCATCAATATCTGATCCGATCAGATCTATACTAGCGTCCCCAGCAGTTTAGGGTTCCCAAAAACGCAGTGTTAGCGGGATCAACCCAGATACCTGCTAGCAACTGCGTTTTACCCCTCCGCCCGGCCCAGCCCAGCCCACCCAAGTGCAGTATCGATCGATCACTGTCACCTACAAAACACTAAATGCATAACTGCAGCGTTCGCAGAGTCAGGCCTGATCCCTGCGATCGTTAACAGTTTTTTTGGTAGCGTTTTGGTGAACTGGCAAGCGCCAGCGGCCTAGTACACCCCGGTCGTAGTCAAACCAGCACTGCAGTAACACTTGGTGACGTGGCGAGTCCCATAAGTGCAGTTCAAGCTGGTGAGGTGGCAAGCACAAATAGTGTCCCGCTGCCACCAAGAAGACAAACACAGGCCCGTCATGCCCATAGTGCCCTTCCTGGTGCATTCGCCAATCCTAATTGGGAACCCACCACTTCTGCAGCGCCCGTACTTCCCCCATTCACATCCCCAACCAAATGCAGTCGGCTGCATGAGAGGCATTTTTATGTCCTCCCGAGTACCCCTACCCAACGAACCCCCCCAAAAAAGATGTTGTGTCTGCAGCAAGCGCGGATATAGGCGTGACACCCGCTATTATTGTCCCTCCTGTCCTGACAATCCTGGTCTTTGCATTGGTGAATGTTTTGAACGCTACCATTCACTAGCTGAGTATTAGCGTAGGGTACAGCATTCCACAGACTAGGCACACTTTCACAGGGTCTCCCAAGATGCCATCGCATTTTGAGAGACCCGAACCTGGAACCGGTTACAGTTATAAAAGTTACAGTTACAAAAAAAGTGTAAAAAAAAAAAAAAAAAAAAACACAAACAAAAATATAAAATAAAAAATAATAGTTGTCGTTTTATTGTTCTCTCTCTCTTTATTCTCTCTCTATTGTTCTGCTCTTTTTTACTGTATTCTATTCTGCAATGTTTTATTGTTATTATGTTTTATCATGTTTGTTTTTCAGGTATGTAATTATTTATACTTTACCGTTTACTGTGCTTTATTGTTAACCATTTTTTTGTCTTCAGGTACAGCATTCACGACTTTGAGTGGTTATACCAGAATGATGCCTGCAGGTTTAGGTATCATCTTGGTATCATTCTTTTCAGCCAGCGGTCGGCTTTCATGTAGAAGCAATCCTAGCGGCTAATTAGCCTCTAGACTGCTTTTACAAGCAGTGGGAGAGAATGCCCCCCCCCCACCGTCTTCCGTGTTTTTCTCTGGCTCTCCTGTCTCAACAGGGAACCTGAGAATGCAGCCGGTGATTCAGCCAGCTGACCATAGAGCTGATCAGAGACCAGAGTGGCTCCAAACATCTCTATGGCCTAAGAAACCGGAAGCTACGAGCATTTTATGACTTAGATTTCGCCGGATGTAAATAGCGCCATTGGGAAATTGGGAAAGCATTTTATCATACCTATCTTGGTGTGGTCAGATGCTTTGAGGGCAGAGGAGAAATCTAGGGTCTAATAGACCCCAATTTTTTCAAAAAAAGAGTACCTGTCACTACCTATTGCTATCATAGGGGATATTTACATTCCCTGAGATAACAATAAAAATGATTAAAAAAAAAAAAAAAATGAAAGGAACAGTTTTAAAATAAGATAAAAAAGCAAAAAAATAATAAAGAAAAAAAAAAAAAAAAAAAAAGCACCCCTGTCCCCCCTGCTCTCGCGCTAAGGCGAACGCAAGCGTCGGTCTGGCATCAAATGTAAACAGCAATTGCACCATGCATGTGAGGTATCACCGCGACGGTCAGATCGAGGGCAGTAATTTTAGCAGTAGACCTCCTCTGTAAATCTAAAGTGGTAACCTGTAAAGGCTTTTAAAGGCTTTTAAAAATGTATTTATTTTGTTGTCACTGCACGTTTGTGCGCAATTGTAAAGCATGTCATGTTTGGTATCCATGTACTCGGCCTAAGATCATCTTTTTTATTTCATCAAACATTTGGGCAATATAGTGTGTTTTAGTGCATTAAAATGTAAAAAAGTGTGTTTTTTCCCCAAAAAATGCGTTTGAAAAATCGCTGCGCAAATACTGTGTGAAAAAAAAAAATTAAACACCCACCATTTTAATCTGTAGGGCATTTGCTTTAAAAAAATATATAATGTGTGGGGGTTCAAAGTAATTTTCTTGCAAAAAAAAATAATTTTTTCATGTAATCAAAAAGTGTCAGAAAGGGCTTTGTCTTCAAGTGGTTAGAAGAGTGGATGATGTGTGACATAAGCTTCTAAATGTTGTGCATAAAATGCCAGGACAGTTCAAACCCCCCCCCAAATGACCCCATTTTGGAAAGTAGACACCCCAAGCTATTTGCTGAGAGGCATGTCGAGTCCATGGAATATTTTATATTGTGACACAAGTTGCGGGAAAGAGACAAATTATTATTTTTTTTTTTTTTTTTTGCACAAAGTTGTCACTAAATGATATATTGCTCAAACATGCAATGGGAATATGTGAAATTACACCCCAAAATACATTCTGTTGCTTCTCCTGAGTACGGGGATACCACATGTGTGAGACTTTTTGGGAGCCTAGCCACGTATGGGACCCCGAAAACCAAGCACCGCCTTCAGGCTTTCTAAGGGCGTAAATTTTTGATTTCACTCTTCACTGCCTATCACAGTCTCGGAGGCCATGGAATGCCCAGGTGGCACAAACCCCCCCCAAATGACCCCATTTTGGAAAGTAGACACCCCAAGCTATTTGCTGAGAGGTATAGTGAGTATTTTGCAGACCTCACTTTTTGTCACAAAGTTTTGAAAATTAAAAAAAGAAAAAAAAAATTTTTTTTTTTGTCTTTCTTCATTTTCAAAAACAAATGAGAGCTGCAAAATACTCACCATGCCTCTCAGCAAATAGCTTGGGGTGTCTACTTTCCAAAATGGGGTCATTTGGGGGGGGTTTGTGCCACCTGGGCATTCCATGGCCTCCGAAACTGTGATAGGCAGTGAAGAGTGAAATCAAAAATGTACACCCTTAGAAATCCTGAAGGCGGTGATTGGTTTTCGGGGTCCCGTACGCGGCTAGGCTCCTAAAAAGTCCCACACATGTGGTATCCCCGTACTCAAGAGAAGCAGCAGAATGTATTTTGGGGTGCAATTCCACATATGCCCATGACCTGTGTGAGCAATATATCATTTAGTGACAACTTTGTGCAAAAAAAAAAAAAAATAAATAAATAAATTGTCACTTTCCCGCAACTTGTGTCAAAATATAAAATATTCCATGGACTCAACATGCCTCTCAGCAAATAGCTTGGGGTGTCTACTTTCCAAAATGGGGTCATTTGGGGGGGGTTTGTGCCATCTGGGCATTTTATGGCCTTCAAAACTGTGATAGGTAGTGAGGAGTAAAATCAAAAATGTACGCCCTTAGAAATCCTGAAGGCAGTGATTGGTTTTCGGGGCCCCGTATGCGGCTAGGCTCCCAAAAAGTCCCACACATGTGGTATCCCCATACTCAGGAGAAGCAGCTAAATGTATTTTGGGGTGCAATTCCACATATGCCCATGGCCTGTGTGAGCAATATATCATTTAGTGACAACTTTTTGTAATTTTTTTTTTTTTTTTTTTTTTTTTCATTATTCAATCACTTGGGACAAAAAAAATGAATATTCAATGGGCTCAACATGCCTCTCAGCAATTTCCTTGGGGTGTCTACTTTCCAAAATGGGGTCATTTGTGGGGGTTTTGTACTGCCCTGTCATTTTAGCACCTCAAGAAATGACATAGGCAGTCATAAATTAAAGACTGTGTAAATTCCAGAAAATGTACCCTAGTTTGTAGGCGCTATAACTTTTGCGCAAACCAATAAATATACACTTATTGACATTTTTTTTACCAAAGACATGTGGCCAAATACATTTTGGCCTAAATGTATGACTAAAATTGAGTTTATTGGATTTTTTTTAGAACAAAAAGTAGAAAATATCATTTTTTTTCAAAATTTTCGGTCTTTTTCCGTGTATAGCGCAAAAAATAAAAACGGCAGAGGTGATCAAATACCATCAAAAGAAAGCTCTATTTGTAGGAAGAAAAGGACGCAAATTTCGTTTGGTTACAGCATTGCATGACCGCGCAATTAGCAGTTAAAGCGACGCAGTGCCAAATTGTAAAAAGTGCTCTGGTCAGGAAGGGGGTAAATCCTTCCGGGGCTGAAGTGGTTAAGGTGTTCTCAATCTCATTTCTCTGTCTCAAAGGTGAAACATCAGAGGCATACCACCCAACATTTTGAGATGGGAATGAGGGACACCTACTAACAAATGTATGTAGGCATAGGACACTCCCCCTGCCACACCCCCTTAACCACTTCAGCCCCGGAAGGATTTACCCCCTTCCTGACCAGAGCACTTTTTACAATTTGGCACTGCGTCGCTTTAACTGCTAATTGCGCAGTCATGCAATGCTGTACCAAAACGAAATTGCGTCCCTTTCTTCCCACAAATAGAGCTTTCTTTTGATGGTATTTGATCACCTCTGGGTTTTTTTTTTTTTTTGCGCTATAAACGGAAAAATACCAAAAATTTTCAGAAAAAATGATATTTTCTACTTTTTGTTATAAAAAAAATCCAATAAACTCAATTTTAGTCATACATTTAGGCCAAAATGTATTCGGCCACATGTCTTTGGTAAAAAAAATGTCAATAAGCGTATATTTATTGGTTTGCGCAAAAGTTATAGCGTCTACAAACTAGGGTACATTTTCTGGAATTTACACAGCTTTTAGTTTATGACTGCCTATGTCATTTCTTGAGGTGCTAAAATGGCAGGGCAGTACAAAACCCCCACAAATGACCCCATTTTGGAAAGTAGACACCCCAAGGAAATTGCTGAGAGGCATGTTGAACCCATTGAATATTAATTTTTTTTGTCCCAAGTGATTGAATAATGACAAAAAAAAAATTTACAAAAAGTTGTTACTAAATGATATATTGCTCACACAGGCCATGGGCATATGTGGAATTGCACTCCAAAATACATTCAGCTGCTTCTCCTGAGTATGGGGATACCACATGTGTGGGACTTTTTAGGAGCCTAGCGGCGTACGGGGCCCCGAAAACCAATCACCGCCTTCAGGATTTCTAAGGGTGTAAAGTTTTGATTTCACTCCTCACTACCTATCACAGTTTTAAAGGCCATAAAATGCCCAGATGGCACAAAACCCCCCCAAATGACCCCATTTTGGAAAGTAGACACCCCAAGCTATTTGCTGAGAGGCATGTTGAGTCCATGAAATATTTTATATTTTGACACAAGTTGCGGGAAAGTGACACTTTTTTTTTTTTTTTTTTTTGCACAAAGTTGTCACTAAATGATATATTGCTCACACAGGCCATGGGCATATGTGGAATTGCACCCCAAAATACATTCTGATGATTCTCCTAAGTACGGGGATACCACATGTGTGGGACTTTTAGGGGGTTAAACCTTTATAAGGTAATAAACGGCGGGTGCCCTAAAACTATATTAAACAAACTAACTAACCAGCGTCACCCGTAACAGTTATACGGTGATCACTGGTGAAAGGGTTAACTAGGGGGCAATCAGGGGGTTAAAACCTTTATTAGGTAGTATATGGGGGTCCCTGTCGCTATAAAACGCTGACAGCGAACCTATATATGTACCTCCTTAACTAGCGTCACCTGTGTCACTAATACAGCGATCAGAAAAACGATCGCTTAGTGACACTGGCGACGGGGGGTGATCAAGAGGTTAACCTTTATTAGGGGGGGTTAGGGGGGTATCCTAAACCTAAAGGGGGCTAAAACTGCCCTACCACTTATAACTGTCACAAACTGATACCAATGCAAAAAAAAACTGCTATTGGTGTCACTGTGACAGGGGGTACAGGGGGGTGATCGGGGGGTGATAGGGGGTGAAAAGTGTGCCTAGTGTGTTCTACTGTTAGTGTAGTGTTGGTGCACTTACTTGATGTCTTCCCTCCTTGGTGCCGGAACGAAAAGACT
Source organism: Aquarana catesbeiana (assembly GCF_042186555.1). Taxonomy (NCBI): domain Eukaryota; kingdom Metazoa; phylum Chordata; class Amphibia; order Anura; family Ranidae; genus Aquarana; species Aquarana catesbeiana. Next base: position 46,003,224 of record NC_133327.1, on the reverse strand, counting down.
GGCTTGAGGAGAGATGACATCACTTCCTCTGCCTCTGTTTACATTACAGAGGCAGAGGAATGATTTCATTGGCCGGGAGCGATCGCGAGGGGGTGGCCACGAATGGATGGCCTCCCCCTCACCTCCGATCGCCGGAGGAGAAATACCGACCGCCTCGGGCACCTGTACCTGTACGTTACTTTGCCTGCCCGTGCCATTCTGCCGACGTATATCGTCGTGAGGCGGTCGGCAACTGGTGAAAGAAGAATTAACCAAAAAAAAGGTTAATTAAATCCACAAGGACTTTTTTTTACCACTACTATTCCTTTATATTGGCTTTTAAAATGTAGAAATACAGCAGTTGAGAAATTAGATGAAAAGTTTAGCACTGGGAAACCCTTTTTGAAAGATAAAAAGTGCATTTTATATACAACTTTATAGATCAGAGCAAAATGAGGGACAAATGAGGAGGAAAGAGGGACAGAGGGACATTGCTCCAAATCAGGGACAGTCCTTCGAAATCAGGGACAGTTGGGAGCTATGCAGAGGTCTGTTTGGACTCCTGATATTTCACCACATTTCCTAACATTTTTATTAAATAATAAAAAATGTAATTGTAAAAAAATAAAAAATAAATGGTAAAGAAATGATAAAACAAAATAAAATACCAAAAATAAAAAAACTACTGACACAAGTGGTGGAACTACCAGGGTTGCATAGGTCGCATTTGCGACGGGCCTCCGGTGTTGCACCACCATGGGGGGCCCCCCCAAGATCACAGAAAGGGGGCCCGCTTCACAACTGTAATAAAGGGTCCCACAATGGGAGTAAAGGGCCCTGGGATCAGTGGGAAGGGCCCTGAAGGCTCTAGTTACGTTTCGGCCACAAACACTTTTTTTTTCCAATTAAAAATGTACTTGGTATTTGCAAGAAATCACTTATCTATAGCAGATTTCAGATTTGGAAGTAAACAGCACAGCTACACTGTTTACATACATGTGCACATTCCACTGGAATGCCAGAAAAGCAAACCCACAGGGATGATGATATAGGCAGTAAACATGGACAGGCAGGGGTTTATTTAAAGGAAACCGCTCCTAAAAAGAAAAACAGGAGCTGCCAACGCTGACCTCCTTCCTCACCTTCCATAGATCCATACTTACCCTCCATAGATCCATACTTACCCTCCATAGATCCATACTTAACCTCCATAGATCCATACTTACCCTCCATAGATCCATACTTACTTGCAGTCCTTAGATGTGATGGCTGCATTAGCTTTCTTTTTGCAAGCTAAAAACAATTCCTACAAGTCCAGAAAATGATCCTGCCAGAATTCCAGGGCCCTTGTCATCTCCCGTGCCCTGAACAGAAATATCAAACAATGTTATCAGCTTTCATCTTACCCTATTATCTTTGAACTACAGAACATCTCCACTTTGTGGAAAAGCTGAGAAAAGGGGGAGGTGTTTGTAGTCCAGATAGGAAAAGGGAGCCTAGTGTGTCAATGCTGCTCCTCCACAGGTACAGTACAGTGTGTGTTGGCCTGCTAGGACAGGAAGTGTGTTACTGGCAGGATCACCTGTTATATACAGGGTAAAAAGCCTAATGCCGCGTACACACGATCGGAAATTCCGCCAGCAAAAGTCCGATTTGAGCTTGTGGACGGAAATTCCGACCGTGTGTATGCTCCATCGGACTTTTGCTGGCGGAATTTCCGCCAGCAAAAGATTGAGAGCAGGTTCTCTATTTTTCCGTCGGAAAAAGTTCCTATCGGAAATTCCGATCGTCTCTATGCCATTCCGACATGCAAAAAACCACGCATGCTCAGAATCAAGTACGAGACGGAAGCGCTCGGTCTGGTAAAACTAGCGTTCGTAATGGAGATAGCACATTCGTCACGCTGTAATTTTTTGGATCTTTTAATGCAGCGCATTCTTTTGTTCTTTATAATGTTAGAAAGTTGAAGTTTTGTGCTGCTGATATTCACACAGAGCTCTGACAAACTGATTTCTTTATTATTTCTTGTGATCTCCTTAATATTTTTAGTTTTTAAAGCCAGATCTCCATAATAATGTTTAGAATTATTTTTTTATAGTGATTTTTTTTAGCAGAAGGAGCCCAAAGAATGGCGCATTTCGAATGGAACTTACGTCGTAGTGTTGTACGTCACCGCGTTCTTGACGGTCGAAAGTTCAGAGAACTTTTGTGTGACCGTGTGTATGCAACCCAAGCTTGAGCGGAATTCCATCGGAAAAACCATCCAAAGGTTTTTCCGATGAAAATTCTGATCGTGTGTACGCAGCATAAGGGTCCATTTAGAGTAGGTGCAGTTACCTGAATTTTTTGACTGGTGAGCACAGGCAATGCCGAAATATGTAATTGGCCAATTTGGCTTTACACTGATAAGGATATTTGCAGTTTGCTGGTCACCTAAAAAAAATAAACTGTTAAGCCTGGATTTTCCCCTTTTCGCTGCCTCAGACAGAAACCAAAACGTGAGAGAGAGGGAAGTTCATTATTGCTTAATAAATGGGGCCCACTTGTGTGTTCAGTGTCCTCTCCTACAGGCTACCAGATCATAAAGGGAAGTTCAAAGTGCCTGCTACACAAGAAATCTCTATGGTAACCATAGGAAGTGTCTCCACAATATGTACAATAGATGTGTAAATGAGGAAACTGTCTACAAAGCTTACATTATGGTGACGTCACCTTCTATTCAGAGAAAAGTGGAACTCAGCGATAACAGTCTACCAGTATATTGGATATCCAAGGTGTATCTAAAGTTCAAGCTTTTTTTATTGGTTTTGGAAAGAACAGGGAACCATTAGGGTACTCAGGGGAGATTCATCCTCTCTTTTAGTCTTGGTGACCTATGTCAGGGGTCTCTGAACTTTCCAAAGGGCCATTTTTAATCCTTCAGGCTTTACGGGGGCCTGACTGTGGCTAGTTATTCACTCCTGCATAGTAGGGTGTAGGTCCTCGGACTGCCCTCAAAGTCTTATGGGGGAGGGAACGTGGACTTTTTGGGGGAGCACCACCAAGTACCTGCTTGAGCAAAAATGGGGTTCTCCTGGCTTTGGCTGGGTGGACCACGAGTAACCCAGGCTTCGTCAGGAGTCTTGTGACCCGGGGGATCAGGGCCATGGTCCTTTTCTTTAGAGGGGAACCATGTGTACACCCTGTCTACATTTTTGTGGGCTTCATTTTTTGTGTTCTTACTTTTTTTTTTTTCACCTGGTGTTAGTTTTAAATGTACACACTGCACTGCGGAGCTTAGAAATTAAAAATGAGCGCAAACAATGCCCCATCATTATTGGGAGGAATAGTGCCGCATTGTTGGTTTTACTGGGAGAAATGGTACTCCATTACTGGCATCAGTTGAAGAAATAGTACACTAACAGCTGGATAAAGGCAAGGCAAAGGGCCACATCCAGCCCCCAGGCAGCAGTTAGGAGACCACTGACCTATGTGATAGAGAATCCAAACTTGTACAATTGTCATCAGGATAGTAAAGCTGGCTATAGACTAGTAGATTTTCAAACGAACATTTGTACAAAATGTTTTTATACATTTGATGAATGGGCGAATGTTGTTCAAAAGGCCACATTCACTATTAGAAACTTGTTCATTTAAGAAAAAAACGTATATCCTGCTCCTTCCAATTTACAAGTCACTGTGGTCAAAATCGAAGGTCGATTTGATCCCATTAACAATTGGTCAATTTGACCCCGTTAACAATTAGAGATTCAAACATTCTTTAAATTCATAATTTGAATGAACATCTACTAGTGTATAGCCAGCCTAAGTGACAGGAAAACTTCCAGTGGTGACACCTGTCTCAGAGGTTTACTCATACTTGACTGAGAGACTGCAGATATTGAGGCTTACATCCTTCTGTCAAACACCACATTACCCATACCATCTCTCAATTGACCAAACCACAACCATTTTTCTTTGGAGTTGAATAGCCATAGTGGCCAATTGTATTGTAAATACAAACAAAACAGACATTAATTACAAGCAGGAAAACCACAGAACAAGTTACTGTATATCCAGAAACTGAACTCCTATCTAAGGTCTTTGAAGGCACATATCATCTGAAAACTGTCTGTATCTGTCACAAACCTCCTATCAAGGCTCTCAGTTGCTATTACACCACCTCATGGACAATTAACCACCAAGATACCCCACAAGCTGAATCAGCACCACCACAATACCAATATAACCTAATGTTGTGAAGAGACATCCATACCTGAGATGGTCCCAACTCACCATTCTCCAAAATTTTAACCAGCACCGCCTTCAAAGACCCAGAGACCCCTGCCTACTGCTATAACAGATTGGGCAAATAAATACAACTGACAAAAAATGTAGGAGTGATATCCTGAACCATTGCTAAATGACCAAACTGGAATACAAAGAAAAAATGAGGAGGAGGCAAAAACAGGAGGCTCAGGCGAGGGACACTGGCTAAGCTCTGATTGATCTTCAGCAGGAACCCCCCTGCTCCCGACCACTGAGTATCCACCCCAGAGGATCTAGGAGATTAAATAGACATTTTTGGATTTTTGGCCTGCATATGGATTTGTCCCTGTCTAAATTGGGCATGGTGTGGCCCCCTCTTTCCGCACTCTGCAGTGCCCACCAGAGACAAAAGTCACGCATCTAGATGTGGTCAAGCCAGAAGGGAGTGGAGCTTCTTGGCAGGGCAATCAGAAACCTAGAATCAGGTCACCTGACCAGATTGCGGCCCAGTTTGGTTTTGAATACCTATTTTTATTTCCTTCTGTTTCCTTGCTGCCTGTGTGAACCTGCAGCTGCAGCCAAGTCACAGAGGACCTCCAAGTCTCCAAGAACCATGTGATCTCCCTCTGAAGAAGCCCCGCCGAATCACCTTCTCTGCTGACTACCTGGCTGAAATCCTCCTGGTTGACCATGTCCTCTTCTGACCTTCTCCTTGCTGACCACTTCCTCTGCTGACCTTCATCTCTGCTAACCACCCTGTATAAATTTGCCTCCTCTGAGACTGTGCCAGGTACCCTTAGTGTGTATCATGATTCCATTTTGTTGTGTCCTTTTGCTGCTTTTTCCTTGCTGCGCCTGGAGCTCTGCCTCATGTCACCCTGGACTCCATCCTTGCTCTACGCTGTTGCTGTACTCTGTAACTGCTTGTCCCTTCCTGTGTCCATACCTACCCCTTGTGATCCTGGACCCTATCCTTGCTGTACCTTGTTGCTGTATGTACCTTTCTGTGTCAGTAGTACCTCAGCCCTGTGACCCTGAGGCCCTTCTGTGTCATTGTATCCTGATAGCAGGGCTCCCCTGCCGATTGGTTGTACGTGCTAAACTAAACAAAATTTTCCAGCAGGACTGTTCATGAAAGGTCAATCGATAGACTGACTTCACATTAACAGGTCAAAAATTTGGTCGATTTCTGCTGAATTGGCCGAATTTTGATCCATGTATGGCCAGCGTTTGAGAGTTTGAGAGCTTGAGTGCAGGGAGTCATGGGCACAGAACTCTGTGTATAGCCATCACGTCAGCACCACTCTCTGCATCATCCATTACTGCCCTGTGCCGGAAGAGACTGAAAAGGAAGAGGACCTAGCAAGGGCAGTAAGCTCAATGAATGCAACCAATTCAAGTAAATGGAGGGGCACCACAGATGCCTTGGAACCGCTTGCAATGCACATGGTTGTGGCGCCTTATTGTGGCAGTTACAGGGTTAAAACAGGTGGTGAGGAGGTGTCACATTGTCTCCTCACTGCCTGTCAATGAAAAGGGATCCAATCTAACGTGTTCAGTGGGCAGTAAGCTTGTGGCCCAGTCATGTGAATGGAGACGCACCACACCTGAAACCATGTGCATTGCATATAATTGTGGCATGTTGGTATGGCAATTATGGGGTAAATCGGGTGGTGAGTAGGTGTCACATTACCTCCTCACTGCCTGAAAAACATCTCTGAAAAGCAATCCAAACATGGATCATTTTTCAGAGGTAGTGGTTTAGACATAGATCTAAACTTAAAGTGTTAATAAACCCACAACAGTAAAATCAGTCTGTATATGCAGTAAAGCATGCTTGTTATACTCACGGTGGGACCTAAGGGGTTAATCCTCTGCATTGTGTAAAAGGCTGTTTAATCCTGTCTTTGCTGATCCTCCCATATTTCCACTGCCCCAAATCCATCTCCTGATGAGACAGAGCCTTTGGAGTCACTCTGAACATGCTCAGTTTGGTGTGTATTGCTAGAGATTTTTTTTTTCAACACAGGGCCAATCAGCACTGTCCAGACAGAGGGTCAGGGGTCCTGCAGCCTCACAGGACAGTCAGAAGAGAATGAAAACTCCCCCTACAAGCTTTAACCAGACACTGATAGAAGTCACAAGACTGCTATATACTGCTGATGAGAAAATAATTGAATTTCAATGTTCTGTGTACTGTGGGAAACCAGATACAGTGAATGCAGGCTCCTGGGTTTAGTAACACTTTAACCTTATATTAAATACGTATCTGTTTCTTATGATTACCAGTTCCCTCTAGTGGCCATAAGGCAATATTTTCCTGATTCACTCTTTTTCTGCATGAATGGATATTATTTGACCTGGAGAGAATTTGATTTTGCCCCTGGTCACACATAACAAATGCAGTGCAGTTTCACAGGATGAATAACTACAGGTTTTCATAAATGCAACTACATATATACAGTGTATATATATGACTAGCTGTACTACAAGACATCTTCAGATGCCTACAGTGTGTTTCTTTGTGTTAGTTAGGTAGTTGGCTTACCCAGGATGGGGAAAGGGTTAATTGTTAGCACTGCAGTTCCCAGGCTTTTTGGTCTTGGGCCGGCCTTCCTCCTTGTGTGATACATAAATAGGGGGAAGGTCAAGTTCGAGGGGGCCTGGAAAGTTTGCCAGGAGTATGAGAATGAAAAAACACCACAGTTCATGGAATCCGGGAACCCAACAATCAGCATATAATCAGCACAAGATGTTGGTGTTTCGGGGGACACTACCAGCCATTGGGGATTGCCAGTCTTGGATTAGCACCTGTGAAGGTATGCCTGGGCAGACACCTCCATTAGTCAGTTTAGGTTCTGAACTTTGCAATGCTCATTGTTCTGCCATAAGAAGTACAGTGAAAGTTGACAAATTGTTCTAAGCCTGTTCTAAAGTAATTAAAAGGGGCACATGATGGTTTCTGACGTATTAATGAACAAGATCAGTAAAGCACATGTGGGGTATGAAGCAAAGCCACTACGGAAGGTTTACTCAGCAAGGCAAGCAGGAGGAGGAATGCAGTTGCTATGGGTAACCAGTAACCAGTGTAAGGTACCTTGCAGCCAGTCATGAAGTGTAGTACCTGGTATAGGTGACAGGTCCTCCAAGAGCGAGGGGATCGGTATTCTGGTTTGCTCCCTAGTGGTTGGTTCCCCAAAGGAACCGGGACCGAATACACGGTACCGGTACCAGCTCCTGGCTACAATAACATGCACACATATCACCAGCAGGTACTGGTAGGAGGATGGTGTATTGAACAGAGTATTCACAACACTGAGACAGAAGGGAAGAGGGGAACTCTGGTTGCAGTGGGCACATTCTGCTTATTCATTGTAGCTTGAACAACATTATTACATCAATCCACATGTTTGTAATTACAATGAATTATGGTGGGGAATGCAGAAGTAAATCACCACTGTGGTCATGTGGTTTGTCCTCCTGAAAATATCATGTGATGTTGCAATAGCAATGGTGTGCTGAGATAGGAAATTGTTGACTGTGTTACACTGTATCAAGCAATGATGTGTTGCTGTATGATGATTGTGTTACATTGTATCTTGTGTATCTTGTGATGATGTTGTAGTAGGAAGTTGTGCATTGTGTTACATTGTATCTAGAGGAGATATTGCAGTAGGATGTTGTACATTGTGTTACACTGTTTATAGCAGTGATGTTGTAGCATGGAAGTTGTGTATTGTGTTACATTGTATCTAGAGGTGATGTTGCAGTTTAAAAGATGAATATTGTGTTACACTGTAGCTTATGGTGAAGTAGCAGTATGAAAGTTGTCTATTGTGTTACATCGTATCTGATGTTTTGATAAGATCTTGTGTATTGTGTTACACTGTGGGGATTTAACTAAAACTGGAGAGTGCAAAGTCTAGTGTAGCTCTGCAAAGAAACAGCTTCCAGGTTTTATTGTCAAAGCTTAACCACTTAAGCCCCGGACAATTTGGCTGGCCAAAGACCAGAGCACTTTTTGCGATTCTACACTGCATCACTTTAACTGACAATTGCGCGGTCATGCGACGTTGCTACCAAACAAAATTGATGTCCTTTTTTTCCCACATATAGAGCTTTTTTTTGGTGGTATTTGATCGCCCCTGCGATTTTTATCTTTTGCGCTATAAACAAAAAAAGAGCGTCAATTTTGAAAAAAGCGCAATATTTTTTACTTTTTGCTATAATAAATATCCCCTAAAAATATATAAAAAAAACATTTTTTTTTCCTCAGTTTAGGCCGATACGTATTCTTCTACATATTTTTAGTTTAAAAAATCTCAATAAGCGTATATTGATTGGTTTGTGCAAAAGTCATAGCGTCTACAAAATAGGGGATAGTTTTATGGCTTTTTTATTATTATTTTTTTTTTACTAGTAATGGTGGCAATCTGCGATTTTTATCAGGACTGCGACATTGTGGCGGACACGTCAGACAATTTTGACAAATTTTTGGGACCATTGGCATCTTTACAGCGATCAATGCTATAAAATTGTATTGATTACTGTAAAAATGTTACTGGCAGTGAAGGGGTTGACCACTAGGGGGCAGTGAAGGGGTTAAGTGTATCCTGGTACGTGTTCTAACTGAAGGGGGGCAGGGACAGTGCAGGGGACATGACAGATAGTCTGTTCATACCCTGTATGAACAGACTGTCTGTTCTCCCCTCAGAGAACCAGAAACTGCGTTTGCACACACAGATCCTGGTTCTCGGTGTGCCCCGAGCGATCGCGGGAGCACGTCGGTGATCGTGACCGCCAGGCACTCGCATCGGCTCTGTGGGCGAGCAGGGGGCGCGCGCCTCCGGCGGCGTGCACGCACCCCCCTAGTGGCCGTCTATGGTACCGACATACCATGACGGCGATTCGCGCAGTCGAGCCATGTTGCCACAGTACAACTGTGGCGGCTGGCCGGCATGCGGTTAATTGAACAAGCTGAAGTTAGGAGCTGATTGGCTACCATGCACAGCTGCACCAGATTTTGCACTCTCCAGTTTTAGAAAATCTTTCCCTGTATCTTTTGATGATGTTGTAGCATGGAAGTTGTAAATTGGGTAACATTGTACCTAGAGTTAATGTTGCACTAGGAAGTTTTGTATTTTGTTACATTGTACCTAAAGTTGATGTTGCAGTTTAAAAGTTCTGTATTGTGTTGCACTGTATGTTGTGTATTGTGTTACATTGTATGTAGCAGTGATGTTACAGCGTGGGAGTTGTGTATTGTCTTACATTGTATCTAGCAATGATGTTACCGCATGGAATTTGTGTATTGTGTTACATTGTATGTAGCAGTAATGTTGCAGTATGGAAGTTGTGTATTGTGTTAGTTACATTGTATGTAGCAGTGATGTTGCAGCATGGACGTTGTGTATTGTGTTACATTGAATGTAGCAGTGATGTTGCAGCATGGACGTTGTGTATTGTGTTACATTGTATTTAGTAGTGATGTTGTAGCATGGAAGTGTCGATATGCCAGGATTTTCAACATCCTATAGTCCACATGGGAGCATCTATGTTGGGATTCTCCTTAGTGTGAATAGTTTGATTGTGGATCCTGTACCAGTTGGAAAAGGAAGGGGGAGTATGGGACAACCCCAAAGAGATGTATCAGGTCCTAACCAATACGGAAGAGCCAGATATCCCCAACTCTAAACCCCCTGAATACAAAAATATGTCACGAACATTTTCCAACTTTGTCCAATTCCAGCCTTAAATCATTTGTTGACTGAATCACTGAAGATATTCAAAGACTACATTCAAAATCTAAGAAATCAAATCTAACCTCCACCCAAAGATTGCCCCTAAATCAAATTAGAGTGAGACAAGATATAATAATTAAACCCTCAGACAAGGGAGGCAACCTTGTCATACAAACCACAGAAGATTATATGGCTATGTGCCAGAAAATTCTGGAAAATCCCTCTTGGTATCGTAAGATCCCAATTTCACTGATCCACAAATTCCAACAGGAATTTTTCAGAACCATTGATGGAGCTTTCTCCAGAAATGTAATTTCTAAAAATACACGAGACTTCTTGAAAGTTCACCACCCCATCACCCCTACTTTTTATGCCCTACCCAAAACTCACAAATCCCTTCAAAACCCACCTGGGAGACCAATCATCTCGGGGATAGGCAGTTTAACCCAACAAGCCAGCTCTCTAATTGATGACTATTTGCTCATGTGGAAAGCCTACCAACCCATTTAAAGGATACCATCCATGTACTTACAGTTTTGGAGGGACTATTTGTCCCTACTCATACCATCTTGTCCTCAATTGATGTAGAGGCCCAATATTCAAGTATTCCTCATGACAAAGGAGTCATGATGACTTCACTCTTTCTTAATGAAAGAGACCTCAACACCATTCCATATAACACCTTTGTCACTGAAATGTTACACTTCATTTTGACACACAATGCATTCAACTTTGATGGCTCCTACTGCCTCCAGGTGCAGGGGGTAGCGATATGGACTAAGTGTGCTCCGTCATATGCCAACCTGTACCTGGGGGGTGGGAGCGTGAGGTGTTTGCAGCAGATTGTTATTCAATATACTTGCGCCACACTCTTTTGTGGTGCAGGTATATCGATGATATAATAATATTTTGGACAGGTACGCCTGAGCTTCTTTTAACATTTATTGAGAAGTTAAACTGTAACAACTATAATCTATCGTTCACACTTAATTGGCATAGCGACACCCTCCCCTTTCTGGATTTAATTATTGTTATGGAATTATTTCTGATTGGGACTCCAAAAATAGAAGTTAAAACTGCAGCTGCAGGAACAGATTCACAAGACGCAATCACTGTGTTTAAAATGTCCATTCAGTTGCAAAATGTATTATTACATGTTATTTTATACATAGATAAGAAAGTGGTGGTGTGAGATTTTATTAAAAAGTAACAAATAGAAATATGTTATTAAAAGCTAACAAATAGAAATATATTATTAAAAGCTAGCGAATAGAACAATTGCAAAAGTAAAACCTTGAGAGGGGAGGGGGGAGTAGAGACAGAGAGTGAGCTTCTAGCAGAAGATGTGTCTGTGTGTTAGGTGAAGGTTACAGAACACATTTTAACAGTGCGAACAAAATGGAGTCTCTTGTGCTTAAATGAACAATACAGTGAATGTCCAAGTCAATTATACACAAGGATGAGAAAGGAAAAATAACCACCAATCTCTACCACAAGGACATAGTAGTCAACTCCCTGTTGCATTTCTGCAATGCCCACCCTTCCCATCTAATTAAATCTATTCCTACTGGACAATATCTACAAGCAAAACACAATTGTAGTAGCGAAGAGAACTTTAAAGCAAAAACCTCTTGCCTACAGAAACGTTTTTTGGACCGAGGTTATAGCAGGAAAAGGGCCTACAAAAATGCAAAAGAAAACCCCTGAGATTTATTACTATTTCTACTATTTTTATTACTATTTCAGGGCGAAACTTCAACATCCTCCGACTCACAGGGTATACAACCATTTCCAAAATATAATAATCAACATCAAGCTCTGAAATCTATCCTGAGTACCCACTGGCATTTCTTACGAGATGACCCATCTTTAAGGTTATTTGTGGAGCCTGAGCCACACTTAACATTTAAATGCAATCAATCCTTGCGAGACATTTTGGTCTTCAGTCACTTCTCCCTTCAGGAAAACAAGGATCCTTGTGGGTCCTTGCCCCGTGGCACCTTTCAATGTGGAAACTGTGACTTCTGTAGATTTATTCAACCTGGGAAAAGTGTCCACCTGCCTACGGGTGAGAATCTAACCATGTATCACTTTGTAAATTGTGACACTATCGGCATAGTATACCTTCTTACACGTAGGAAAACTAAACTGAATTGTTGGAAACGCATAAAGAAACATGTTACAGATATACAAACAGGAATTATTGAAAAACCTATAGCTAGACATTTTGCACAATTTCATGATTATAAAACAGATTCTTTAAAATTCCAGGTACTTGCTACAATTCACCCCCCAGCAAGAGGAGGTGACTTTGACCAAAAAAGCCAAATGGATATTCAAATTAAGGGCCACCTGACCACCAGGGTTAAATGATGCTATCGGCTACGCCCCTTTTCTCTAGATAACTGTTCCCCACTGATAGTGAATGACATTTCATGTTTTTCCATTATATCCCTTTTCCTACCTTTCTCTTTCCCTTACGCCCCCCCCCACGCCTTTGTTTGTGTTATCCCATTTTTGTCTCATAAAATGCACTTGTTTACATTTTGAAACAACATTGCTAATGAGATTCTTTGGGGTACATTACCGTATACGTGTTGCAATGTACACATATTTATTAGGTATCTGTAAACACTGTGTAAACACTGTATAAACACCCAGCGTTGCCTCATATGTAAAACTAGGGACAAGTTAATCCAAGGCTATATATCTATGCATATGTCTATGCATATGCCACAATGAATATGAGACGTCTACTATATGAAACTGTATATTTTTATTAATCTTGTTATATATTTTGTGTTTCTCTTTTTTATAGACTCTATGATACACCATCTGATCCAGTGGGCTTTCTCTCGCCCGTGTTCGTCCACTGCCTGAGGGATTTAGAACACTACAGAACCCACCTGGATCTGCTATCTGGGCGACGCGGGCGGCCTCAGGGATCCCTCCCCCTCTTCTCCCCGGCAATCATGTCGGACTCCTACACACACACACACACACACATACATATATACATTATATATATATATATATATATATATATATATATATATATATATATATATATATATATATTATATATATTTCTCACAAAAGTGAGTACACCCCTAAAATTTTGCAAATATTTTATTATATCTTTTCATGTGACAACACTGAAGAAATGAAACTTCTACAATGTAAAGTAGTGAGTGTACAGCTTGTATAACAGTGTAAGTTTGCTGTCCTCTCAAAATAACTCAACACACAGCCATTAATGTCTAAACCGCTGGCAGCAAACAGTGAAAATGTCCAAATTGGGCCCAATTAGCCATTTTCCCTCCCCGATGTCATGTGACTCGTTAGTGTTACAAAGGTCTCAGGTGTGAATGGGGAGCAGGTGTGTTAAATTTGGTGTTATCGCTCTCACTCTCTCATACTAGTCACTGGCAGTTCAACATGGCACCTCATGGCAAACAACCCTCTGAGGATCTGAAAAAAATAATTTTTGCTCTACATAAAGATGGCCTAGGCTATAAGAAGATTGCCAAGACCCTGAAACTGAGCTGCAGCATGGTGGCCAAGACCATACAGCGGTTTAACAGGACAGATTCCACTCAGAACAGGCCTCGCTATGGTGGACCAAAGAGGTTGAGTGTACGTGCTCAGCGTCATATCCAGAGGTTGTCTTTGGGAAATAGACATATGAGAGCTGCCAGCATTGCTGCAGAGGTTGAAGGGGTGGGGAGTCAGCCTGTCAGTGCTCAGACCATACGCCGCATGCTGCATCAAATTGGTCTGCATGGCTGTCATCCCAGAAGGAAGCCTCTTCTAAAGATGCACAAGAAAGCCCGCAAACAGTTTGCTGAAGACAAGCAGACTAAGGACATGGATTACTGGAACCATGTCCTGTGGTCTGATGAGACCAAGATAAACCTATTTGGTTCAGATGGTGTCAAGCGTGTGTGGCGGCAACCAAGTGAGGAGTACAAAGACAAGTGTGTCTTGCCTACAGTCAAGCATGGTGGTGGGAATGTCATGGTCTGGGGCTGCATGAGTGCTGCCGGCACTGGGGAGCTACAGTTCATTGAGGGAACCATGAATGCCAACATGTACTGTGACATACTGAAGCAAAGCATGATCCCCTCCCTTCGGAGACTGGGTCACAGGGCAGTATTCCAACATGATAACAACCCCAAACACACCTCCAAAACGACCACTGCCTTCCTAAAGAAGCTGAGGGTAAAGGTGATGGACTGGCCAAGCATATCTCCAGACATAAATACTTGAGCATCTGTGGGGCATCCTCAAATGAAAGGTGGTGGAGCGCAAGGTCTCTAACATCCACCAGCCTTGTGATGTCATCATGGAGGAGTGGAAGAAGACTCCAGTGGCAACCTGTGAAGCTCTGTTGAACTCCATGCCCAAGAGGGTAAGGCAGTGCTGGAAAATAATGGTGGCCCCACAAAATATTGACACTTTGGGCCCAATTTGGACATTTTCACTTAGGGGTGTACTCACTTTTGTTGCCAGTGGTTTAGACATTAATGGCTGTGTGTTGAGTTATTTTGAGGGGACAGCAAATTTACACTGTTATACAAGCTGTACACTCACTACTTTACATTGTAGCAAAGTGTCATTTCTTCAGTGTTGTCACATGAAAATATATAATAAAAAATGTACAGAAATCTGAGGGGCGTACTTACTTTTGTGAGAAACTGTGTATATATATATATATATATATATATATATATATATATATACACACACACACCTTTTCAATGTGCAAGCCTCCATTCAGCGGCTCTACCCCCCCCCCTTTTTTTTTGTGGAGACACTAGAAGGAGACAGGCATACCAAGTGAAACAGGTAAGAATCCCCTCCTTGTATTTTAAAACACTTTCTGTTGGATTGCTGGTTTTTAGTCCCTATCTTAAATAGGACATTCTCTTCCCCTTTTTCCTTGTTAGATCACATTGAGGTCATGTTTTATATGTACACTACTGTGGATTTAAAGATAGAGTGATCCACTGTATACCTATAGCTACTTAGCACCCTCTTCATCTACAACACCGTGCATCTGTCAGTGTGGAACATTTGCAACTACTCTAGGATTTCCCCTCTAACATCAGGTATGATCTCTTAATATCCAATTCTTCCATATTACTGTATTTATAAGCGTACAACACGCACCGGCGTATAAACACACACCTATAGGTGTGTGCAGCCTATTGCATTAGGGTGTGCACCCCAAAGCTCAAACACACGTGTGTGTGTGTGTGTGTGTGTGTGTGTGTGTGTGTGTGTGTGTGTATGTATGTATGTGTGTGTGTATATATATATATATATATATATATATATATATATACACACACACACACACACACACACACACACACACAGTACACAGTAGTATGTATAGCAGTAGGGCAAAGGACAATGCCAGTAGAGCAGAGATTGGTGTCAGCAGTTCTTTTTTTATTATTTTTAGAATTTTTTATTTTTATTATTTAAAGAAAAAAAATGTTAATAAAAACCTTTTATTTTATTTTTTACAATTTTGTTTTAGGAGCCCATTGGGGGGGGGGCTTTGGTGAAATATCAGGGGTCTAAACAGACCCCTGATGTCTCACTTTTGAGAAAGAGAAAGGAACTGAGGACAGAGAATCCCCAGTCCCTTTCTCTGCAGCAAAGCAGCAGGGGGTATCTGCGCAGCACAGCGTGATTAGGGTGTGCCCAGGCACACCTGGCACATTCTGGGCACACGCCTATGCACGCACCCCAATTTAACAGGGAAGTTTCAGGAAAATAAACCGCTTTGAAGGAAAATTATGGTCAGTGAGCATCAATGCAGCCTGATTAGTGCCCATCTGCATTCTCAATGCAGCCTGATCTGTGCCCACCTACAGCCTGACCTGTGCCCATCTGCAGCCTTGCTCCCCACTGAAGCCTAATCAGTTCCCATCTGCAGCCTTGCTCCTCACTACAGCCTGATCAGTGCCCATCTGCAGCCTAATCAGTACCCATCTGAAGCCTTGCTCCTCAATGCAGCCTGATCAGTGCCCATCTGCAGCCTTGGTCCTCACAGCAGTCTAATCAGTGCCCATCTGCAGCCTGATCAGTGCCCATCTGCAGCCTTACCGAAATAGACAGAGCGGGATCTCCTGTGTACTCGGCTCGGCGTCACGCCCAGTCCCGCCCCTATGGCCTGGATCCTATGATGGACATAACGCAGGTCCAATGCCGGGACGTCAATGCTAGGAGCCGTCCAGGGGGCAGGACTGAGCGTGACTGTGAGCAGAGCCGAGTACACAGGAGATCCAGCTCTGTCTATATCGGCAGCGCTCGTCCCCTCCTTCCCCTCGGTGACAGCCTATATCAGCGTATAACACGCGCATGGGAATTACCCCCTATTTTAAGGGGGAAAAAGTGCGTGTTATAAGCCAATAAATACAGTAATTAAAAAATGTTGGCTTGTATACTCATTTCTACAAACATAATACCAACATAAACATTTATGATATAATTATACACATCTAGGAGTCCGCCCTGCTTCCCCCGGGGAGCACAGGGAGGTTATCCCCACGGGCTCCCCAGGCTTTCTTCTCCACTGGACCAGTATGTCAAGTTCTACAGTTTAAAAGGTAAATAAATTGATAAGACAAACTAATTGAAAGATACGTCTTTATTCTATAGTTTGATAATCTGAAAAGACTCTGAGCCTCTTTGGCTTGCCCCTAGTTTATGAGATACCGCTGGACATCAAATAAGCTGTACGTAATTCTATCTCGATAGAAGATGAATTGCTCTATTAATCTCGCTATAAGAATTTTTGGGTAACTGTTAATACTTTATAAACTCTCAATGTCAATGTTTTGTAAATTTTATATGTCTTTTATATTCAAAAATGTTAATACCTGTTAACATCAATTTATAATTCTGTCAGTATTGTATTCTTAGGTTACTGCAATATTTCTATAGTACTTGTGCTATTCTAAGGCCCTGACGAAGCGGGGTTTCCCGCGAAACGCGTAGGCCATATTTGATTCATCGTACCAGGATCAGCACATCCTGGACACAATTAACAGTAACTGTATAACTGTGATATGTTTTTAATCAATAGACAAAAAAATAAAAGTTTCAATACATTTCTTTTAAATTTATGGCATATATATCTTAATTCAAACCCTACAAAAAGGTACACACAAAGTGCCACCCTACCTCACTTTAACACAATACGCAATATGTGTATTGTGTTAGTTATAGTGTATGTAGCAGTGATGTTGCAGTATGGAAGTTGTGTATTGTGTTACATTGTATGTAGCAGTGATGTTGCGGCATGGAAGTTGTGTATTGTGTTACATTGTATCTAGCAGTGATGTTGCAGCATGGAAGTTGTGTATTGTGTTACATTGTATGTAGCAGTGACGTTGCAGCATGGAAGTTGTGTATTGTGTTACATTGTATGTAGCAGTGATGTTGCAGCATGGAAGTTGTGTATTGTATTACATTGTATGTTGCAGCATGGAAGTTGTGTATTGTGTTACATTGTATGTATCAGTGATGTTGCAGCATGGAAGTTGTGTATTGTGTTACATTATATGTATCAGTGATGTTGCAGCATGGAAGTTGTGTATTGTGTTACATTATATGTAGCAGTGATGTTGCAACATGGAAGTTGTGTATTGTGTTACATTGTATGTAGCAGTGATGTTGCAGCATGGATGTTGTGTATTGTGTTACATTGTATGTAGCAGTGATGTTGCAGCATGGAAGTTGTGTATTGTGTTACATGATATGTATCAGTGATGTTGCAGCATGGAAGTTGTGTATTGTGTTACATTATATGTAGCAGTGATGTTGCAACATGGAAGTTGTGTATTGTGTTACATTGTATGTAGCAGTGATGTTGCAGCATGGATGTTGTGTATTGTGTTACATTGTATGTAGCAGTGATGTTGCAGCATGGAAGTTGTGTATTGTGTTACATGATATGTATCAGTGATGTTGCAGCATGGAAGTTGTGTATTGTGTTACATTGTATGTAGCAGTGATGTTGCAGCATGGATGTTGTGTATTGTATTACATTGTATGTTGCAGCATGGAAGTTGTATATTGTGTTACATTGTATCTAGCAGTGATGTTGCAGCATGGAAGTTGTGTATTGTGTTACATTGTATGTAGCAGTGATGTTGCAGCATGGAAGTTGTGTATTGTGTTACATTATATGTAGCAGTGATGTTGCAGCATGGAAGTTGTGTATTGTGTTACATTGTATCTAGCAGTGATGTTACAGCATGGAAGTTGTGTATTGTGTTACATTATATGTAGCAGTGATGTTACAGCATGGAAGTTGTGTATTGTGTTACATTATATGTAGCAGTGATGTTGCAGCATGGAAGTTGTGTATTGTGTTACATTGTATCTAGCAGTGATGTTGCAGCATGGAAGTTGTGTATTGTGTTACATTGTATGTAGCAGTGATGTTGCAGCATGGAAGTTGTGTATTGTGTTACATTATATGTAGCAGTGATGTTGCAGCATGGAAGTTGTGTATTGTATTACATTGTATGTTGCAGCATGGAAGTTGTGTATTGTGTTACATTGTATGTATCAGTGATGTTGCAGCATGGAAGTTGTGTATTGTGTTACATTGTATGTAGCAGTGATGTTGCAGCATGGAAGTTGTGTATTGTGTTACATTGTATGTAGCAGTGATGTTGCAGCATGGAAGTTGTGTATTGTGTTACATTGTATGTAGCAGTGATGTTGCAGCATGGAAGTTGTGTATTGTGTTACATTGTATGTAGCAGTGATGTTGCAGCATGGAAGTTGTGTATTGTGTTACATTATATGTAGCAGTGATGTTGCAGCATGGATGTTGTGTATTGTATTACATTGTATGTTGCAGCATGGAAGTTGTATATTGTGTTACATTGTATCTAGCAGTGATGTTGCAGCATGGAAGTTGTGTATTGTGTTACATTGTATGTAGCAGTGATGTTGCAGCATGGAAGTTGTGTATTGTGTTACATTGTATGTAGCAGTGATGTTGCAGCATGGAAGTTGTGTATTGTGTTACATTGTATGTAGCAGTGATGTTGCAGCATGGAAGTTGTGTATTGTGTTACATTGTATGTATCAGTGATGTTGCAGCATGGAAGTTGTGTATTGTGTTACATTGTATGTAGCAGTGATGTTGCAGCATGGATGTTGTGTATTGTATTACATTGTATGTTGCAGCATGGAAGTTGTATATTGTGTTACATTGTATCTAGCAGTGATGTTGCAGCATGGAAGTTGTGTATTGTGTTACATTGTATGTAGCAGTGATGTTGCAGCATGGAAGTTGTGTATTGTGTTACATTATATGTAGCAGTGATGTTGCAGCATGGAAGTTGTGTATTGTGTTACATTGTATCTAGCAGTGATGTTACAGCATGGAAGTTGTGTATTGTGTTACATTATATGTAGCAGTGATGTTACAGCATGGAAGTTGTGTATTGTGTTACATTATATGTAGCAGTGATGTTGCAGCATGGAAGTTGTGTATTGTGTTACATTGTATCTAGCAGTGATGTTGCAGCATGGAAGTTGTGTATTGTGTTACATTGTATGTATCAGTGATGTTGCAGCATGGAAGTTGTGTATTGTGTTACATTATATGTAGCAGTGATGTTGCAGCATGGAAGTTGTGTATTGTATTACATTGTATGTTGCAGCATGGAAGTTGTGTATTGTGTTACATTGTATGTATCAGTGATGTTGCAGCATGGAAGTTGTGTATTGTGTTACATTGTATGTAGCAGTGATGTTGCAGCATGGAAGTTGTGTATTGTGTTACATTGTATGTAGCAGTGATGTTGCAGCATGGAAGTTGTGTATTGTGTTACATTGTATGTAGCAGTGATGTTGCAGCATGGAAGTTGTGTATTGTGTTACATTGTATGTAGCAGTGATGTTGCAGCATGGAAGTTGTGTATTGTGTTACATTATATGTAGCAGTGATGTTACAGCATGGAAGTTGTGTATTGTGTTACATTATATGTAGCAGTGATGTTGCAGCATGGAAGTTGTGTATTGTGTTACATTGTATCTAGCAGTGATGTTGCAGCATGGAAGTTGTGTATTGTGTTACATTGTATGTAGCAGTGATGTTGCAGCATGGAAGTTGTGTATTGTGTTACATTATATGTATCAGTGATGTTGCAGCATGGAAGTTGTGTATTGTGTTACATTATATGTAGCAGTGATGTTGCAGCATGGAAGTTGTGTATTGTATTACATTGTATGTTGCAGCATGGAAGTTGTGTATTGTGTTACATTGTATGTATCAGTGATGTTGCAGCATGGAAGTTGTGTATTGTGTTACATTGTATGTAGCAGTGATGTTGCAGCATGGAAGTTGTGTATTGTGTTACATTGTATGTAGCAGTGACGTTGCAGCATGGAAGTTGTGTATTGTGTTACATGATATGTATCAGTGATGTTGCAGCATGGAAGTTGTGTATTGTGTTACATTGTATGTAGCAGTGATGTTGCAGCATGGATGTTGTGTATTGTATTACATTGTATGTTGCAGCATGGAAGTTGTGTATTGTGTTACATTGTATGTAGCAGTGATGTTGCAGCATGGAAGTTGTGTATTGTGTTACATTATATGTAGCAGTGATGTTGCAGCATCCAAGTTGTGTATTGTGTTACATTATATGTAGCAGTGATGTTGCAGCATGGAAGTTGTGTATTGTGTTACATTGTATCTAGCAGTGATGTTGCAGCATGGAAGTTTTGTATTGTGTTACATTGTATGTAGCAGTGATGTGATCTGTGCTGCCTCCTTCCTCCTTCCTCCTTCCTCCTCCTCCTCGTCTCTGTTCTCATAAACACACCCTGTTTGTGATCTCTTTGGCTGCACATTCAGCCTCTTCTGCTTTTCCCAGTGTGACAGCCCCGGGAGGGATAGCCTGACTCTGGGGACACCCTGATCAGGTACTGATCCTCTCTGTTACTCTGACATCTGATGGTGACACTCTCGCTGTTATCTAATACTCTCACTGAGCCAGATATCAAGCTCGGCTTCCCCAGCTCTGCTCCTCTTGCTGTCACTTTTGTGACTCGCCAGCATCTTACACAACTGCCACAACATCCTCGCCTGCTAAGCTGTCAATCAAGCCCTGCTCCCGGATCCGAGAAGTAAACTCCTGAGGATCTGAAGCCTTCGCTTCCCGGAATCCAATGTGAGTTTTGCAGCTTAATGCCACTGCTTATTTCCCAGCATCTTCCTATAAGTTGTAAGGGGGCTGATTACTTTCAGTATTGTCTCTGCACACCAGGCATGTCTTACCTGCTATTTTATTTATCGCTCTGTGATATACTTCTTTGTTTTTTTTTTACTTTATTGAAATAATTGAATGTGTACCTGTCAGCAGAGAGAACTGGAGGCCACCTTTGCTGACCTCATCTTCTGGAAAGGCTAGGGGCCTGGCTGTCATTGTGATCCCCTTGCTTCACTACTTTGAGTCACTGACCTGGAACAAGTATGTAGATAATGACTCCCGACGTTCCTCATAGGCCTGCTTGTTCCAGGTCAGTGACTCAGAATGTTTTGAAGCCAGAGGACGAGAATAACAGCCAGGCAGCTAGCATGTTCAGGAGGAGGTCAACAGTGCAAGCCTTTCATGTTTCCCTCATGACAAGTTTACTTTATATAACATAACTTACGTCAATGGATCAGATGAATCAAATATAACAAGATAACGATGTCAGAGTGAAGGCAATTATTATTTACAAGGGACAATTTCAGTTGCTGTCTTTTTTTTTTTTTTGCATGCTGTGCTGCTTGTTTTGTCAAGCTGTACAGTGCTTGTGTTTAGTCTAAAGACCCTTGGGTGGTCCTGTTGGCTCCACAAATGTTGATTCCTCAATCAATGTTTATCAAAGGACCTGGGCCAAAAATTGTCAGCAGAACAGTGCTTGTAGCCACTCAGTGCTGCTATGGCACTGTCAGAATACTAGAGGATTCGTCCATCTGTGCCATTTGCATGGGTGAAGGAATCTAGACTATTACATACACTTTATTACCAAAAGTATATGGACAGCTGCCTTTACACGCACATGAACTTTAATGGCATCCCACTCTTAGTCCGTAGGGTTCAAAAGTGAGTTGGAGCAACCTTTGCAGATTTAACAGCTTCAACTCTTCTGGGAAGGCTGTCCACAAGGTTTAGGAGTGTGTCTATGGGAATGTTTGACCATTCTTCCAGAAGCGCATTGGACGAGAAGGCCTGGCTCGCAGTCTCCACTCTCATTCTTCCCAAAGGTGTTCTATCAGGTTGAGGTCAGGACTCTATGCAGGCCAGTCAAGTTCCTCCAACCCAAACTCTCTCATCCATATCTTTATGGACCTTGCTTTGTGCACTGGTGCGCAGTCATGTTGGAACAGGAAGGGGCCATCCCCAAACTGTTCCCACAAATTTGGGAGCGTGAAATTGTCCAAAATGTCTTGGTATACTGATGCCTTAAGAGTTCCCTTCATTTGAACTAAGGGGCCAAGGCCAACCCCTGAAAAACAACCCCACACCATAATCCCCCCTCCACCAAATGATTTGGACCAGTGCACAAACAAGGTCCATAAAGACATGGATGAGCGAGTTTGGGGTGGAGGAACTTGACTGGCCTGCACAGAGTCTTGACCTCAACCTGATAGAACATCTTTGGGATGAATTAGAGTGGAGACTTCAAGCTAGGTCTTCTCGTCCATATCAGTGCCTGACATCACAGATGCACTTCCAGACGAATGGTCAAACATTCCCATAGACACACTCCTAATCCTCATGGACAGCCTTTCCAGAAAGAGTTGAAGCTGTTATAGCTGCAAATGGTGGGCCAACTCAATATAAGACTACTTATCTTATATTATAACTATATTATATTATTATATATACTATTATATATTATACTACTTATACAATATAATACCTACTGACTAAGACTGGGATGCCATTAAAGTTCATGTGTGTGTGTAAAGACAGGTGTCCCAATACTTTTGGTAATATAGTGTACCTATTAGTTGATAACCTATGGTGGCTTAAAATTATTATTATGTACCACATCCCAAAAATGATACCACAATATAGAAAAAAGTACATTGGGTCTTTTCACTTGCTACTTAAAATCATAACATGTACAACAACATCTCCTATAAATGAATATATACAGTACATTAGGCAGCAAGTAAGCATGTTGTCCATATTGTCAGCTCTGATTAAGCACCGATAAAAGTGGTGTGAAACACGTCAGCTGTTGTGCTTTTTATTCTGATTTTTGTACGGACTATGTTCTCAATAAAGGTATTCATTTGGAGTCATCCGGATTTTTTCGCATATTAAGCTGGCACCCTAATTGGCGGGGGAGGTGAAAGCTTGGAACTGCCACCTTAAACGGTTTATCGTTTATGTTGTCCCTGACGTTGATACAGAAAATATGGGCATTGCAGTTTGTTGTGTGTGGGGCTGTGCAGCTGCAAACCGGTCAGGGTGCCCATGCTGACCCATGTCCACAGCCAGAAGCTCCTACAGCGGGCATGTGAGCATCTGAATTGGACCACAGAGCAATGGAAGAAGGGGGCCTAGTCTGATGAATTATGTTTTCTTATACATCATGTGGATGGCTGGGTGTGTGTGCATCACTTACCTGGGGAGAAATGGCAACAGAATGCGGTATGGGAAGAAGGAAATGTCATGCTTTGGGCAATGTTCTCCTGGGAAACCTTGGGTCCCGCCATTCATGTGGATGTTACGTGACACGTACCACCTACCTAAACACTGTTGCTGACCAAGTACACCCCTTCGTGGAAAGGGTATTCCCTGATGGTAATGGCCTCTTTCAGCAGAATAAGGCTTCCTGCCACACTGCAAAAATGGTTCAAGAAGGTGTGACGGTGTTGACTTGACCTCTAAATTTTACACATCTTAATCCAATTGAGCATCTTTCCTTACATAGTTACATAGTTAGTCAGGTTGAAAAAAGACACAAGTCCATCTAAAATCTGTGGGATGTGTTGGAAAGACAAGTCTGATCCAAAGATGTCCCACCTCATAACTTAAAAGGATTTAAATGATCTTCCGGCTTGGTGCCGGATATCACAGCATTCCTTCTGAGGTCTAGTGGTGTTCATGCCTCAATCGGTCAGGGCCGGGACAAGGGGTGGGCAGGAAGGGCAGCTGCCCTTTGGCACTGAGGTATTATGTGAGGTTCATGGGCACAAGGAGATTGGGGGAGGGAGATTTTTTTTTGGGGGGGGGGGGGGGCAGGGGGTAAGAATTGTTCCCGGGGGGGGGGAATTTGGGGAGGTGTGCTAGGAGTGTGGATTGGGGGGGGGGATTTGCGTTGAGAGAAAATCTAATATGGTGGGGGCAGGGGGATTTGTGCTAGGTGGGGAAATTTATTTGTGGATGGGGGATTTGTGCTAATGGGGATTGATTGGAGGGGGGACATTTGTACTAGGAGGGGAAATGGGGGGGGGTTGTGCTAGGATGGGGGATTGGGAAGGGCAATTTATGCTGGGAGGGAGGATTTGGAGTGGGGAGGGACTTGTGCTTGGAGGGGAAATTTGAGGGGTAGAGGATTTGTGCTTGGAAGGGGGAATTTTTTTTGGGGGGGGGGAATCATGCTGGGTGCATATGTGTTATGGGAGGATTGGAGCTAAGCATGCGAATTAGCGCTTGTTTTTTTTTTGGGGGGGGGGGCGCAATTTGGCATGTTGGCTCTAGGTGACCTTGTCCCAACACTGGTCAGGACTGTTTTGGTGGCAAAAGGGGGACCTACTTAATATTAATCAATATTAGGTGGGTGGTCTTTTTTGGTTGACCGGTATATATTTTTTATTGGTTAACATAATATTATACAGTATTTTAATTTTATTTTTAAATATCAACAAGTTTTTGTATATATTTGTAAATATGAATATTTTCCATGATTACAAATATATTACAAGGTCCAAGATACATTTTCCTCCAAACTAGTACCCCTCTTCACCCCCTATATACATTGTATGTAGAACTTATCATTGTATTGGGATCACACATCACCTCCTCCTCTTCTCATTTCCATAACATAGGGGGAGGTGTTCTGTAGTTCACTGAGGTGAACCAGGCAGCTGATAACACAGCATTGCAGAGTGCACAGGACATTACAATCTCATTAGATGTCAGATGGCAGTATAAGCAGGCATCATTTTTTACACTTTCTATGTTTTCAAGAGGATATTTAACAAACCTAAAATAAGATAAGGGTTTGCATACACTAACTTGGCTCCTATGCTGGCCTTACATATGGAAAATGCATTTTCAACCACATTCAGAAAGTCATCAAAACAGAAAATTAAAAATAGGATTAAGGCAACCTATAACCTCACATCACCAACCTGAAACCTTGATACAATCGAGACTGTGATAGGTTGCTCTGATCCATGTGATCATATTTGCAGTTGGTGGAAAGCATCTGATATTTTAACAAACCTGCCATGTATATGACCTGCATTGCTCTTACTATAGTGGAAGGCCAGATGACAGCCTATGCTAAATGTCTTTGGAGTATGCAAAGATGGAGCAAACAAAATTCCACCAGGTCACCTTAAAATGTCAGTTACCACTGTGCATACACCCACAAGTGTGACTCTATAGTCACATGGACTGCTCAGATGTGATAGGGAGGAAATGCTCAGCATAGAAACTCACTGAAAACTGAGCATGTGCAGAGCTGCCAACACTGTTCTGCAGAATCTCTAGCTGCAGTGGGGACATGGACAGTACGGAAATACAGTGAACAGAAGGATCAACCAGGTTTTTTTGCAGAATACAGAAAACGAATGCCATAGTGACTGAATGAATATGGTCAACAACAAAAAAGACACTTTTTTTTACTGTGTTAATAAAATATTCCAGTAGAAATTGAAAAAGATACCTTGAAATGAATACATATGGAGCACATCCTACCTACACAGCTGAAGTTATGGGGTGCACAAGTCTACCTTATTCCCTTCTAGTATTCTGGTAATATTGAGTATATACTGAGTAAAAAGAATACATTTGTGAAGAGAACGGCAGCATTCTTGTGAGAAACATAGATCTATACTTACACAAAAGGTTTAAAGAAAAAACAAAAAAAAATCATAAAAAGGTGTTAGACTTGATAGAGCATTTGATTTGTCCTAACTTTTTTGTGTTTATACTGTAGCATTCTTGCTGTTTCTCATATAGAAACTGGTCTAAAAACCTTTCTTAGAATCTTATCACAGTCACCTATCAAACACGCACTTACCCTCGAAGTGTGAATGTGACCGAAGATACAGGAAGCAGAAGGAGAGAAAGTTACACAATACAGAAAGTAGATACAAACTCTACCAATGGAACTCACTCATTTCCCTTTGGTCAGTTAAAGCGGTATTAAAACCAAACATTTATTATATTGCAGCTTACCAATTCTTAGATGCAGGCCTTTTTTCAGCGGGAAGGTGGGGGAATGCAGTTCTGACACCTCCAGGACCGACTGTATGTTATTAAAGGGGTGCTGGGGTGTGCTGCAGGGTCTGTTGATGCTCCCTGCTGGGGGATCTGTACTAGCTGGAGGGCATCTATTTTTGCAGGGGGTCTATTGATGCTGAGGAGGTCTATTGTACCTGGTGGGGGACCTACTGTTGCTGGGGGTGGGTCCTATATTGCTGGGGGGGGGGAGGGTCAGTTGTTGCTGAGAGAGATCTACTGTTGAGGGAGGGGTCTATTGTTGCTGGCTGATGGAGAGTCTAGTGATGCTGGCTGTGGGGAGATCTGTTGTTGCTGCTGAGAGTCTATTGTTGTTTAGGGGGGAAATGTTGTTGTGGGTGGTCCATTATTGTTAGGGGGATCTATTGTTGCTGGCTGGGGGGGGGGGCTCTATTGTTACTGGCTGAGGGGAATCTATTTTACTGCTTTTCTTGTTATTACCAAATTCCATACAAATTACTTAGAAGGGGTTAAAAGCACCCATGTTGTGGCGCTTCCGAAACGCTTTTCAGGTGCTTTGGAAGCGCTACCCATTCATTTCAATGGGCAGGGGGTTTTGGGAGCGCTAAATATAGCTAAATATTTCTAGCGCTAAAACGCCTGGAAACCGCCTCAGTGTAAAAAAGGGTCTAATACTGCTTTAAATACGCAATTGAAAGTATTTTGTTATATTGGTTCAATAAGTCCAAAAAACACCTGTTGATTCTGCCCAAAATGCAATGAGCTTATCAATTTCAGTGCACTCTGCTTTGAAATCCCAGCAGTTTAATCAGCCCTTCACAGTCACATCTGAACTACAGAACACCTCTCCCCAATGTTATGGAGATGAGGAGAGAGAGAGAGTAGACCCATAAATATAATACAGTGAGTGAGTGTTGTCACCCCAGGATAGGAAAATTATTACTGGCAGGATCACCAGGTTAAAATAAAGGGGAAAAAAAAGAAAATAAATGTAGCCGCAACATCTAAGGACTGGCGAACCACCATATATTACATTTTTGTTCTTGGGTTTAGATACCCTTTATATATATTCTAAGTGACCCCATAAGGTTCTCTCTAAATGCTGGCTGTAGTGTATTGCAGAGAAATCATTTTAAAGTAAAGTGAGTAAATTTACTGATTCTAGCACAGTTGCAGTGTGCCGAATTGCAATAGTATCCACTGATTGCCTTCGCTTGCTTGAAATTGGTCCTTGACCACTTAAGGACCGCCCCATGTCCATATACTGCAGCAGGGCAACCCTTTAGCGTGAAATCATGTTCCTGTACGTGATTTTGTTCTGGGTCTGGGGCACACACGTGCACCGCCGGCGACCCGCTCCCACTGTGATTGGACACAGCAGGAACCAATCAGGAACCAAACCGCCAATCATTCCCAAGGCAGACAGAATGGCGGTCTTCCTATGTAAGCAAGGCAGATCGCCGTTCTGTGACAGGAGAAGACAGAGGTCTTGTGTTTCTGCAAAGCAGGAACACGGATCTCTGTCTTCATACAGTACAAGCACCCCCCCCCCACAGTTAGAAAACACCCCCTAGGGACTCATTTAACCCTGTGATTGCCCCTGTTAACCCCTTCCCTGCCAGGGTCATTAGTACAATGTATATTTTTTAGTACTGATCACTGTATTGGTGTCACTTGTCCCCAAAAAGGTGTCAAAAGTGTCACTTAGTGTCTGATTTGCCTTTTTTATCTTAAAGCGGAGGTCCGCCCACCCCACAAAAAATTTAAAGTCAGCAGCTACAAATACTGCAGCTGCTGATTTTTAATATATGGACACTTACCTGTCGAGGGAGCCCGCGATGTCTGCACCGCAGAACTTCGGATCGCTGTTGGGTGCAGCTGCCATAATTACCGATAAGGGAACCCAGCAGTGTCGAATAAGCGGAAATTGCTCTTTTGGGCGGCACTCCACTTTGAAGGGGTGTTCTAGCCCCCCCACGAAAAATTGAAAGTCAGCAGCTACAAATACTGTAGCTGTTGACTTTTAACATTAGGACACTTACCTGTCCAGGGTTCTCGCAATGTCGGCACCCCAACCGTTTTATGGATCGGCTGTCGGGTGCTGCCACTGTCATTCCTGGTAGGGGAAACCAGCTGTGAAGCCTTTGGACTTCACAGCTGGTTCCCTACTGCGCACGTTCAAAGCACGCTGCGCTTTCTAATTAGCCCGGCAGCGGAAGAAAGAGGAGGGGGGCTGCACTTCCGCGGCGCCGTCTCCAGAAGTGGGGAAGTGGGGAAGGGGGACCTGTCAAAAACAGGTACCCGTTCCCCCCCCCCTCCCCCCTGAAAGGTGCCACCGGAGGGGGGGGGGGGGGGGCCTGATAAGTGGAAGTTCCACTTGTGAGTGGAACTCCGCTTTAATGCATACTATGACCTGAAAATCTTGTCTGAGCCTTTTTTCTTCCATGTCCGCGTTAACCAAAGACCGCCAGCTGTTGCAAGCACCATGAAGCTACACAGCTTCTAGGGGCTCTGTAGTGAAGTTTTCCGTCCCTGCGACTTGGGACTGCAAAGTCGCATGTCAAGTCGTACCCCAAGATTTCCAATGAGTACTGTTCATATCTGTGCGACTTCAAGTCGCAGTGACTTTAAAGTAGTCCCTGCACTACTTTGGTCTGACTTTGATGCGACTTGAGGTCCATAGACCTCAAGATTACACAGACATTGCTTTAAGTCGCGGCAACATCATGCGTCTTTCAGCTCGCACAAGTGGGAAACGGGCCTGGCTTGAGCATCAAGAGATGTATTTACAGCAGCTTAATGCAGCAGGGTATAGGAAGGGTGTTGAGTTAGTTCATTTCTTTCATTTTTTTTTATTAAAAGGTGAACATATCCTTTAAAGCA
This sequence comes from Aquarana catesbeiana, assembly GCF_042186555.1. Taxonomy (NCBI): domain Eukaryota; kingdom Metazoa; phylum Chordata; class Amphibia; order Anura; family Ranidae; genus Aquarana; species Aquarana catesbeiana. Next base: position 45,973,892 of record NC_133327.1, on the reverse strand, counting down.
AGTGGAACTTACCAGTTGATAAAATGTTACAGGAGCTTAGAAAAACAAAAACTGCTCTGATAATGCTACTGACAGGCTGCAGCATTTGTAACTTTTTTTATTTTGCCCATGGTTCTACTTTTAATCGAATTCATTCTTTTCCTGAATGTACATGAAACCGTGCGTTCTTGTAAATGCATTGTGCTTGCTTCTGTCACCCATCAATGCCAACCCTAACAACGAGTGGGCACATCATTGCGGCTTCTCTTTAAGCCCGTATATCTGCCCCCCTGACTCTGACCTCCAGTACTCAGGATGGAAAGAGAAATGAGACCAGAAGAGAAAAAAAAAGTCCTTTTACAGTGAAATAACTATTTCTGGTTGTAGATGAGGGCACCAATCCTGCCACGTAAATAAAAGGTTTATGTTTCCATTTCCCAGCTTTAGGATTATATTTTTGTATATATTTTTTTTTGTATATATTAAGATGAAAGGTTGGCAGAGTCTCTTTAAACTTGGCTCGGTCTTGTCAGCGGTGTGTAGACAGATCCGCATCAACAGGTCCCCGTTCTGCTCCTAATTATCTCCACCGGAGTTCTCCTCCGGATCTCCTGCAACCACCTTTGAAGTGACAGTTGTGAAGTTGCTGTGACAACCCAGGCTGAGGGGGGGAGCGCATGAAGGAGACGGCGGGTATCTGTAATCATTGGGCATTCAGCTCACACAACAGGAAAGGGTTTACTCTAGGCAAGAGATTACTGAAACCCCCAGATGTTAACGGAAACTTGTGCTGACTTCAGAAAATTCCAGTTGCCTGGATATCATGCTGATCCAGTGGCTTTAGTTCTTTATGACGCATCTGCCTGGAACCAGTATTCTGATCACAGTTAAAGTGGAACTAAACCCTCCTATCGTTTTCAGCAAAGGAAGCTGCCATCTTGGCCTCTGTTTGATCTTCAACTGCCATGATGCTGCACATGGGATCAGTTATGACACCAGCCGTTTGAGGCTGGGTTCACACTAAAAACGAATGCGGCTGACAGCAGGGGTCCGGTGCATCCCTGTTCTCCATTTCAGGGACGAATCAGGCCCGAATTTTTGCCTGAATTCGGACCTGAAAAGAAGCCAAAGAAGCACAGGACCCCTGTGCAATTCGCCCTGCAGCAGGCCCGGAGATGTGTGAACCGTCTCCATTGAGAGCTGGTCAAAGTCTTCTGTCATGGGAATTGGATGTGGAGAAACCTACATCCAATTTGTATAAGTGTGAACCCAGCCTGATGTTTTGACAGTTTGGTTAAAGGCCAGTTTACACTTGCTTCAAAACAAGGCTTCGGACACGCTTTGTTAAAGCTCTCTGAACGCTAGTCATGTGCGATTATTTTCGTACAAATCGAAAATTCGTACGAATTTCCGTAACTTCGTACATTGGGGAGGATCCGAAATACGAATTGCTATGTTTCCAAATTTTGTACGAAATACGAGTGGGAGATTGGTACTTGTAGTCGATAGGAGATTCAGAATCGGACAAAATAAGAATGTTCGTTAATTACGATTATTCGTTATGATGAAGTTAAAAATCCAGGAAGTCGGCACAGCACAGGGATGATGGGAGCCCCTCATAATGAGCACAGCACAGGGATGGTGGGAGCCCCTCATAATGAGCACAGCACAGGGATGATGGGAGCCCCTCATAATGAGCACAGCACAGGGATGGTGGGAGCCCCTCATAATGAGCACAGCACAGGGATGGTGGGAGCCCCTCATAATGAGTACAGCGCAGGGATGATGGGAGCCCCTCATAATGAGCACAGCACAGGGATGGTGGGAGCCCCTCATAATGAGCACAGGGATGGAGGGAGCCCCTCATAATGAGCACAGCACAGGGATGGTGGGAGCCCCTCATAATGAGCACAGGGATGGAGGGAGCCCCTCATAATGAGCACAGCACAGGGATGGTGGGAGCCCCTCATAATGAGCACAGCACAGGGATGGTGGGAGCCCCTCATAATGAGCACAGCACAGGGATGGTGGGAGCCCCTCATAATGAACACAGCACAGGGATGGTGGGAGCCCCTCATAATGAGCACAGCACAGGGATGGTGGGAGCCCCTCATAATGAGTACAGCACAGGGATGGTGGGAGCCCCTCATAATGAGCACAGGGATGGAGGGAGCCCCTCATAATGAGCACAGCACAGGGATGGTGGGAGCCCCTCATAATGAGCACAGCACAGGGATGGTGGGAGCCCCTCATAATGAGCACAGCACAGGGATGGTGGGAGCCCCTCATAATGAACACAGCACAGGGATGGTGGGAGCCCCTCATAATGAGCACAGCACAGGGATGGTGGGAGCCCCTCATAATGAACACAGCACAGGGATGGTGGGAGCCCCTCATAATGGGCACAGCACAGGGATGGTGGGAGCCCCTCATAATGAACACAGCACAGGGATGGTGGGAGCCCCTCATAATGAGCACAGCACAGGGATGGTGGGAGCCCCTCATAATGAACACAGCACAGGGATGGTGGGAGCCCCTCATAATGAGCACAGCACAGGGATGGTGGGAGCCCCTCATAATGAGTACAGTGCAGGGATGATGGGAGCCCCTCATAATGAGCACAGCACAGGGATGGTGGGAGCCCCTCATAATGAGCACAGCACAGGGATGGTGGGAGCCCCTCATAATGAGCACAGCACAGGGATGGTGGGAGCCCCTCATAATGAGCACAGCACAGGGATGGTGGGAGCCCCTCATAATGAGCACAGCACAGGGATGGTGGGAGCCCCTCATAATGAACACAGCACAGGGATGGTGGGAGCCCCTCATAATGGGCACAGCACAGGGATGGTGGGAGCCCCTCATAATGAACACAGCACAGGGATGGTGGGAGCCCCTCATAATGAGCACAGCACAGGGATGGTGGGAGCCCCTCATAATGAGCACAGCACAGGGATGGTGGGAGCCCCTCATAATGAGCACAGGGATGGTGGGAGCCCCTCATAATAAGCACAGCACAGGGATGATGGGAGCCCCTCATAATGAACACAGCACAGGGATGGTGGGAGCCCCTCATAATGAGCACAGCACAGGGATGGTGGGAGCCCCTCATAATGAGTACAGCACAGGGATGGTGGGAGCCCCTCATAATGAGCACAGCACAGGGATGGTGGGAGCCCCTCATAATGAGCACAGCACAGGGATGGTGGGAGCCCCTCATAATGAGTACAGCGCAGGGATGATGGGAGCCCCTCATAATGAGCACAGCACAGGGATGGTGGGAGCCCCTCATAATGAGCACAGCACAGGGATGGTGGGAGCCCCTCGTAATGAGCACAGCACAGGGATGGTGGGAGCCCCTCGTAATGAGCACAGCACAGGGATGGTGGGAGCCCCTCATAATGAGTACAGTGCAGGGATGATGGGAGCCCCTCATAATGAGCACAGCACAGGGATGGTGGGAGCCCCTCATAATGAGCACAGGGATGGAGGGAGCCCCTCATAATGAGCACAGCACAGGGATGGTGGGAGCCCCTCATAATGAGCACAGCAAAGGGATGGTGGGAGCCCCTCATAATGAACACAGCACAGGGATGGTGGGAGCCCCTCATAATGAGCACAGCACAGGGATGGTGGGAGCCCCTCATAATGAGTACAGTGCAGGGATGATGGGAGCCCCTCATAATGAGCACAGCACAGGGATGGTGGGAGCCCCTCATAATGAGCACAGGGATGGTGGGAGCCCCTCATAATGAGCACAGCACAGGGATGATGGGAGCCCCTCATAATGAACACAGCACAGGGATGGTGGGAGCCCCTCATAATGAGCACAGCACAGGGATGGTGGGAGCCCCTCATAATGAGTACAGCACAGGGATGGTGGGAGCCCCTCATAATGAGTACAGCACAGGGATGGTGGGAGCCCCTCATAATGAGCACAGCACAGGGATGGTGGGAGCCCCTCATAATGAGTACAGTGCAGGGATGATGGGAGCCCCTCATAATGAGCACAGCACAGGGATGGTGGGAGCCCCTCATAATGAGCACAGGGATGGTGGGAGCCCCTCATAATGAGCACAGCACAGGGATGATGGGAGCCCCTCATAATGAACACAGCACAGGGATGGTGGGAGCCCCTCATAATGAGCACAGCACAGGGATGGTGGGAGCCCCTCATAATGAGTACAGCACAGGGATGGTGGGAGCCCCTCATAATGAGCACAGCACAGGGATGGTGGGAGCCCCTCATAATGAGCACAGCACAGGGATGGTGGGAGCCCCTCATAATGAGTACAGCGCAGGGATGATGGGAGCCCCTCATAATGAGCACAGCACAGGGATGGTGGGAGCCCCTCATAATGAGCACAGCACAGGGATGGTGGGAGCCCCTCGTAATGAGCACAGCACAGGGATGGTGGGAGCCCCTCATAATGAGTACAGTGCAGGGATGATGGGAGCCCCTCATAATGAGCACAGCACAGGGATGGTGGGAGCCCCTCATAATGAGCACAGGGATGGAGGGAGCCCCTCATAATGATAAATTCATCATAACGAACGTTCGTAATTGTTAGGAAAAGTTAACGAACCTAACGAAAATTCGTATTTTGTATGAATCTAAATTGAATTTCGGACACGAATTACGAAAAAAAAATGAACGGCAAATACAAAACGGAACGAAACAAAACAAATTTTTTAACGGTGCACATGTCTAACGCCAGTGAGAGGCTTCGGTAGGCCTTCAGTGGGGCTTTCGTGAGGCTTCGACGGGGCTTCAGTGGGGCTTTGATGAGGCTTCGGCGGGGCTTCAGTGGGGCTTTGATGAGGCTTTGGCGGGGCTTCAGTGGGGCTTTGATGAGGCTTCGGCGGGGCTTCAGTGGGGCTTTGATGAGGCTTCAGTGGGGCTTTGATGAGGCTTCGGCGGAGCTTCAGTGGGGCTTTGATGAGGCTTCAGTGGGGCTTTGATGAGGCTTCGGCGGGGCTTCAGTGGGGCTTTGATGAGGCTTCAGTGGGGCTTTGAGGCTTCGATGAGGCTTCAGTGGGGCTTCAAGCGAGCTTTGCCATAGACTTCTATGGAGGCTTTGAAGACACTTTGGAGCACCACTAAAGCTACATGGGGTTAGGGTTGCCAACCGCCAGTAAATTTACTGAGTTTGTAAAAATCTGTGATTTTTTTTTATAACTGCCAGTAAATATCAGGGGTTGATAATTTCATGCTGTGTTGAATTTTTAAGTGTAAATCAAGCAAATTACTTTGTTCTAGGTATTGTCAGTGCTTCCATATCATGTTTATACTGTTCAAATATTCACTGTGTTAGTTTTCAATAGGAGTTCTGTAATTTCTCAGGTTGCCAGTAAAAAATGTGCTCCACCAGTATATTTTCCATGTTTTGTCAGTAAAAAATACTGCAGGAGGTTGGCAACCCTGCATGGGGTATAATTTTTAAAGCAAATCCGAAGCAAAGAAAAGCAAAAGCAAGGTGTAAACAGGACTGTAAGCTAACCATTTTATTTAGTGACAGGGGCTTTGACTGGCATTCAGAGAGCTTTAACAAAGCGTGTCCAAAGCCATGTTTTGAAGCAAGTATAAACTAGCCGTTTATGTGTTTTGCACCCGAAGCAAGTGTAAATGAGCCCTTAAAGTCCTGGAACGTGTCGGGAATGTAACCTGTTTTTTGAAACTGTTAAATCGATGGGTTTAGTTCCGCTTTAATACCCTCCCGCCCGAACTATAGCAGATTGACAGCCAGACGGGAATTTCCTCCTTTGGAGTGGATGTCATATGACGTCCTTTCCGAAGGTGCCGCTGGCGCAACCCGTGTGGCCGTGCAGCAGAGCGATCTGTCACCGGCTGTGTCTGGTGGTGACTGATCAGTATACCGGCTCACTGCTGGCACCATGTGACTGCTATGGCCAATCACAGCAGGTCATATGACAGTTGTAAACAATGGATGGCTTCCTTTCATGCCAGCGATTGTGTACAATTGTGTTGCTAGCTGTAAATGGTCAATGTCAGCCCATCTGTACCATGTGATTAGATCGGGCCAATCCCAGCTAATTACAACAAAACAAACTGAATAAATCAGTTTCATCATTATTCATTCATGCCAGTTATGTGCCCTGGTCACACCACAGTATAGATGCCTTCAAAACAAGGCTTCGGACAGGCTTTGTTAAAGCTCTCTGAACTCCAGTCAAAGCTCCTGTCACTAAATAAAATGGTTAGCTTACAGTCCTGTTTACACCTTGCTTTTGCTTTGCTTCGGCTTTGCTTCCTTCAAAAATTATACCCCATGTAGCTTTAGTGGTGCTTCAAAGCGTCTTCAAAGTCTCCATAGAAGTCTATGGCAAAGCCCAACTGAAGCCCCACCAAAGCCTCATCAAAGCCCTACAAAGCCCCACCAAAGACCTGTCGAAGCCCCATCGAAGCTCCACCGAAGCCCCACTGAAGCACTAAGCAAAAGCAAGGTGTAAACAGGACTGTAAGCTAACCACTTTATTTATTGACAGGGGCTTTTTACTGGCATTCAGAGAGCTTTAACAAAGCATGTCCAAAGCCTTGTTTTGAAGCAAGTGTAAACTAGCCCTTAACCAAACTGTCAAACCATCTGACTGGGTTCACACTTATGTGAATTGGATGGGCCGAGCAGAAAACTGCATACACGTTACAGATTCCTGCGCAGAAAAAATCTGCACGTGATACCAGAGACATCTCTTCACCATGGTGTGAATTAGTCCCTCTTCTTCTCTGCACCACCATCTTGGTAGGGAATATCCTGATCTGGCCATACCAATCCCACGCATGCACACAAAGCACACTACGGTAGCGTGTCAGCAGGTGCAGTCTATACTCCCCCACTGCAGGTGGTGCTCGACCAACGCAGCAATGCAGAAGGGGAAGGGAGTTGTGAGGAACTTGGTTCTAATGACTTCCTGCTGTCATAGGGAGACAGTTATCCGATTGGACGCTGGCGCCCCATTTGACTCCAGCAGCCATCTTGGGTCAAGCAGAGTCTGCTTAAGACTCACAGGTTTGGTGCGCTTTATAAATAAATCAACCCCCGTGTGTTTGCTGCCCGCCACACCATGCTGCACTTTGCTCTCACGTAAAATTATTTGTTCTACACATTGCCATAGTAACAGCAACGTAAATGCTGTCAACCCCATACATGTGCGCTCACGTGCACCCACACTCTAGCGGGGAATAATTTGGTTTACACATTGCCATAGTGGATGAAACGACCCACACTGGAGCACCTTTTGCACATGGGATTGGCGGCACATACATTGCATTGCTGTGGTAATCCTGTACATGCGCAACCAGACATCTGCCAAGGAATCGCTTGATAAATGAAAAGGAATGCAACGATAGGGTGCTCAGGCTGTTGTGTCCTCCGGACAACACTTAGGCAATAGTCAAAATAGGAAAAGCCGGCCACTCCGTGTCCATATCCAAATGTGAACGTTTATTGGTACATGTAAAAAGATACAAGGGCTGACGCATTTCGGCACACCATCTTGGTCACAGCACAGCAAGGTGGTGTGCCGAAACGCATCAGCTCTTGTATCTTTTTACATGAACCAATAAACGTTTACAGTTGGCTATGGACATGGAGTTGCTGGCTTTCCCTATTTTGTCTGCCAAGGAATCATTCAGTTTACAGATTGCCATAGTGTCTGTAACGTAAGCGCCAAAGGATTTGTACTAGCCAACGTCATTCCCACCTAGGCGAGAACTGAGAAAGCAAATGGCAACCTAGTCGAAAAAAAAAAAACTGTAAAAATGAATTCATAATTTGGATAACGGAGGGATTCAATAGTGGAATAAGGCAATGGGAAAAATTAGGGTAAAGGTCTGCTGTAAGTGGCTCTAGGCAGTTGTAATCTTTAACCACTTGCCGACCACCGCACACACATATACAGCGGCAGAATGGCACAGGCAGGCAAATGGGCGTACCTGTACGCTGTATTGGGCGCGCCCGCCGCGTGCCGCGGGATCGTGCCCGCGGGTCCCGCAAATTCGATGGTCGCCAGCGGCCGCGATTGCGGCGAGGAGAGGCAGAACAGGGAGATGACTATGTAAACAAGGCATTTGCTCGTTCTACCTAACAACATGACAGGGATCTCCTGCTCCCTGTCATCAAGAGCAGTGATCTCTGTCATGTTGTAGTGAGCCTATCCCCCCCTACAGTTAGAATCACTCCCTATAACACACTTAACCCCTTGATCGCCCCCTATTGTTTAACTCCTACCTTGCCAGTGTCATTTATACAGTAATCATTTGTAGCTCTGATCGCTGTATAAATGACAATGGTCTCAAAATAGTGCCAAAAGTGTCCGATGTGTGCTCTATAATGTTGCAGTCCCAAAAAAAGATCGCCCCATTACTAGTAAAAAAAAAAATTAATAATAAAAATGCCATAAATCTATCCCCTATTTTGTAGACGCTATAACTTTTGCGCAAACCAATCAATATACACTTATTGCAATTTTTTTTACCAAAAATGTGTAGAAGAATACATATTGGCCTAAACTGTGGAAGAAATTCGTTTTTTTATATATTTTTGGGGATATTTATTATAGCAAAAAGTAAAAAATATTGCTTTTTTTTCAAAATTGTCGCTTATTTTTGTTTTAAGAGCAAAAACCACCAAAGAAAGCTCTATTTGTGGGGAAAAAAAGGACACCAATTTTGTTTAGGTACAACATCGCACGACCGCGCAATTGTCAGCTAAAGCAACGCAGTACAGAATTGCAAAAAATGCTCTGGTCATGAAGGGGGTAAATCCTTCCGGGGCTGAAGTGGTTAAGAAGCGCAGCACTCCACACCATAAACATCACAGTGAGGACACGCAAGGGAGTCATTTCCATTACTGATGAATGGATCCTAGGTGTTTACTTCAAACATCCTGTTGTATGTACGAGAATGTAAAAATAGCAGGAACTTACTCCATAGGATTGAATGTTTAAACAATCCAAGGCTAACTTCACCAAGAATGACAATTACTCCTGATCTACATCATACCCAAAGTATTTCACATCGCACAAAAGTTCAGCTCAAGGCATATACTGCAGCACGTGGGCATGATGCCCTTTCTTTTTAATCTGTACTATCATCAGGCCTTTAGCCAGGTTAACATTTAACAGGCTACAAACCAACTGGAGGCTAGAACATATTTCTGAGACCTTGAAGAAAATGAAATGCAAAGCTGGACAACTTCTTCTTCTCCGCATGCTTTCCTTGTGAAAGGCCATCCATCATTGGGATCCATAATAGAGGGACTCTCCCTAGTAATGAATAGAGGTTTGGGGGTGCTAAACGGGATATGGAATCAGGTAAAGTATAACTGTACTTAAAGTCCAGTTAGTCTTAAAATTAATCAACCAGCTTCGTTAGATTTGTTTGTCTGTTGCCTGCCCTGACCTGTGGTCTGTTTTTCTTTGTGTCTGCCTTCCTGTTCTCCTGCTTGTTCCCATGTCCTCTCGCATGGCTTGCCTCTATGCAAGAGGGTGCAATTGGGAGTTGCAGTGCAATCCATCTCCACCATCGGGAACTCTGGTGAAAGCCAACTGAATCCCAGGTCACCTTCTCCCACAATAGCTCACTACCATAGATTCTTGACACTTGCTATCGGTGATCTGGCCTACAGCTGCCCCATTGCCCTCATTGACCCACCAACAATGACCAAATGACCAACATCCATGCTGTCAAGCTTTGTTTGCAGGTTTCTTTGGCTTAACGTCAAGTTTAGAGGTAACTTTAGCCCCACTCTCGAGCCAAAGCAATTGAGTGAGCAAGCTTTTTGAAGGCGATTTTCTCTTCTAGCTGCCACCTTTCTATCTTCCAGGCCCTAACATGGAACCATTTTCAGTTCCCTGGGACTGGATTCTGAAGCTGATAATGCTTCCCCAGGCAGTAGGCCTTAAAGACAGAAACTGGACACATATCATCTCTATGCAAAGCCCTTCTGTAAGGGTTCCCCAAATATTTATCTTCTGCTTTGGCCTGCATTACTGGCAATAAACTTCCTAGTGATTGGCTAGGGTGAAATAAATATTCATAACTAATAAAAAACGTATTTTCTTACTCTGTCTGTTGGAGAACACTCCCCAAAAGCATGTAAAACTACACAATGTCCTGGGCTTAAAGGAGAAGCTCAGCCTGAGCTCGTTTGGCTGGGCTTCACCTATGGACTTCTTTGGTTTTTCCTATGGTTTTGCACAAACTGTCACATATAATAGATCATAAATAACTTGAATGAAGTGATCTCTTCATAGAGTGAGAAATACTGTAAATCAGGTTAATACAGCGGCACACCCAGAGCGTCACAGTTTGTCACGTAATAGGGCCAACACTGCAAACTTGCCAAAAGAGTACCAGACACATGACAGGCACTATGCTTGCCGAAAACAATAGGGGGGTAATTCCTGCCACATGTGTAATAGTGCAGATTCAGGTTACTCTACTTATTTCAAACAGTGTGGGGAGATTTACTAAAACTGGTGCACACATAATCTAGTTGCAGCTAAGCATAGTAACCAATCAGCTTCTGGGTTCTAGCCCCTGTTCACACCAGCGCGATTTGACATGTCGAAACCGACTTTGTAGCGCCGCACAGATTTTCAAAATTAGTTCCTGCACTACTTTTGGCGACTTCAGGGGCGATTTCAATAGACATCCGTGAATGAACCTGCACAGATGTCTTTTACGTCGCCCCCAGAGTGGGACTGAAATGCAGCTTTGAAATCGTGCGAGTTCAGATGAAGGACTTATTGTCAAAGCTTAATTGGACAAGTTGAAGTTAGAAGCTGATTGGTCACTATTTACAGCTGCACCAGATTCTGTGTGCACCAGTGTTAGTAAATACCCTCCATTGTGTTCAACCATTTTGAGGCTGGGTTCACACCTATGCAAATTGGATGCGTGTTTCCCCGCATCCAATTCACATGACAGGAGAATGTGACTGGCTCTCCATTGCGGCTGCGGAGCGGCTTGCACAGGTACGCTGTGCGTCTCTGGCTCCATTTAGGGGTTGAATTCATGCAAAAATTCAGCCCTTATTCGTCACTGAAACCGAGAACAGGGACGCACCGGACCCCTGCTGCGAGCCGCATGCGTCGGAGGTGTGAACCCAGCCTAAATCTGCAACTTTCTTTAACCACTTCAGCCCTGGACCATTTGGCTGGCCAAAGACCAGAACACTTTTTCCGATTCGGCACTGCATTGCTTTAACTGACAATTGTCGTGCAACGTGACTCCTAAACAAAATTGATGTCCTTTTTTCCCACAAATAGATCTTTCTTTTGGTGGTATTTGATCACCTCTGCTGTTTTTTGTTTTTTGCGCTATAAACAAAAAAAGAGCGACAATTTAGAAAAAAAAATGCATTATTTTTTACTTTTTGCTATAATAAATATCCCCCATTTTCCTCAGTTTAGGCCGATATGCAATCTACATATTTTTGGTTAAAAAAAAAAAAAATCGCAATAAGCGTTTATTGATTGGTTTGCGCAAAAGTTATAACGTCTACAAAATAGGGGATAGTTTTGTGGCATTTTTATTAATAATTTTTTTTTTTTTACTAGTAATGGCAGCAATCAAATCATGATTTTTATCCTGACTGCAACATTATGGCGGACAGATCGGACACTTTTGGCGCTATTTTGGGACCATTCACATTTATACAGAGATCAGTGCGATTAAAAAATGCATTGATTACTGTGTAAATGTGACTGGCAGTGAAGGGGTTAACCAGGAGGGGGCGCTGCAGGGGTTAAGTGTGTCCTAGGGAGTGATTCTGTGGGGGGGATGGGCTACGTGTGACACGACACTGATCACCGCTTCCGATCACAGGGAGCGGTGATCAGTGTAAGTGTTATTAGGCAGAACGAGGAAATGCTTGTTTACATCAGCATTATCCCGTTCTTCGATCACGGATATCCCTGTGGACATCGAGTCCACGGGACCCGTGATCACACTCACGGAGCTCGTGGCAGGGTCGCGTGTGCCCTGGCGGCGTCGCGCCCGTGATCACATGGTGGCAAATTTAAAAGGACGTACCTGCAATTCTGCCAACGTAAATGTTCGTGCTGCAGTCGGCAAGCGGTTAATAGAATATCTGGTGATTCCGCTTGAAAGGTCTTTGTTCAGGCATGTCCTGTTATGGGGTGACAACTATATACCAATTGTAATAGTGAATAGGTGACCTCCTGCGCTGCGCAGTGTGTATTCCTATGTATGTATGGGCTAATAAATAACTAGTGCTGTGCAAACACAAATGTGTTCCCACAGTGTAATAAAAATAAATAAATAAATGTGCTGTGCTGCAAATGGTAACAGCATCTAAGTCCAACCTAAACCAAACAATCAACGTGGTGTATCTATTTCATTGGCTGCCAATCTGGTTTCCCTGATGAAGTCACGCAATGGTGATGTAACGTGTAGGGTATGGCAGAGGCAGTCCCAGACTGGAAGTGACGTAGGTGGGTGTTAATCCCGATGTTTCTTAATGTTTGAAGGTGTTTTTACACATTTTATCTTGTACGTGCATATTGTTACCTAAATAGAATTGGCAAATTGATCATACTAGACTATGGGAGGCTATTTATACCTTTCTTTCCCACATGCATAAAATCTACACTAGATTTTGAGATCTTAAAGGGACTAGCACCACTGATATTGGGATTATCAGGAGTGACAACTGGAGGTCCCAGGTGGACAGGAGGTCTGTACCATCTATCAGAACCTCAATCAGATGGATGAGTGTTGCTCTGCACATACTATAAGTAGGAAGGTGTGAGTTTAGGGAGCACTGAGGTGACACGAGTGGATTTATTTCAGAAGCACTGTGATTGATATAAAGTCCTGGGATTCTCAGCACACAGAAGCACAAGATATATGTGATGGACATTGAGTACCATTTGTATTCACTTTTTATGTACAAAATGTATTTGTTTATTTATTTTTTGAAACATTGTTGGTACCACGCGTTGATCGCTATATAGGTTAATAGATTTGGCGTTTTAATAGATACACCACGTTGATTGTTTGGTTTAGCTTGCACTTAGATGTCGTTACCATTTGCTGCTGAGCAAATGTATTTATTTATATCTACCAATTGTGCTCATGTGTTGTCACCCTGTCACATGTGCCCCCTGGCAGAGACTACAAGCGGCCACCCTGCCACATATTGTGTTGGCATGGTCCATCATCATCAGTGGCAGGAAGCCGGTCCAGAGCAATGGTGTCCAACAAATCAAGTAGAAGTTGACAGAGCAATGGTGTCCAACAAATCAAGTAGAAGTTAACAGAGCAATGGTGTCCAACAAATCAAGTAGAAGTTAACAGAGCAATGGTGTCCAACAAATCAAGTAGAAGTTGACAGAGCAATGGTGTCCAACAAATCAAGTAGAAGTTGACAGAGCAATGGTGTCCAACAAATCAAGTAGAAGTTGACAGAGCAATGGTGTCCAACAAATCAAGTAGAAGTTGACAGAGCAATGGTGTCCAACAAATCAAGTAGAAGTTGACAGAGCAATGGTGTCCAACAAATCAAGTAGAAGTTGACAGAGCAATGGTGTCCAACAAATCAAGTAGAAGTTGACAGAGCAATGGTGTCCAACAAATCAAGTAGAAGTTGACAGAGCAATGGTGTCCAACAAATCAAGTAGAAGTTGACAGAGCAATGGTGTCCAACAAATCAAGTAGAAGTTGACAGAGCAATGGTGTCCAACAAATCAAGTAGAAGTTGACAGAGCAATGGTGTCCAACAAATCAAGTAGAAGTTGACAGAGCAATGGTGTCCAACAAATCAAGTAGAAGTTGACAGAGCAATGGTGTCCAACAAATCAAGTAGAAGTTGACAGAGCAATGGTGTCCAACAAATCAAGTAGAAGTTGACAGAGCAATGGTGTCCAACAAATCAAGTAGAAGTTGACAGAGCAATGGTGTCCAACAAATCAAGTAGAAGTTGACAGAGCAATGGTGTCCAACAAATCAAGTAGAAGTTGACAGAGCAATGGTGTCCAACAAATCAAGTAGAAGTTGACAGAGCAATGGTGTCCAACAAATCAAGTAGAAGTTGACAGAGCAATGGTGTCCAACAAATCAAGTAGAAGTTGACAGAGCAATGGTGTCCAACAAATCAAGTAGAAGTTGACAGAGCAATGGTGTCCAACAAATCAAGTAGAAGTTGACAGAGCAATGGTGTCCAACAAATTAAGTAGAAGTTGACAGAGCAATGGTGTCCAACAAATTAAGTAGAAGTTGACAGGAAGTGGCAGGAAGAGGGTGGAGAAGATAAAAAAAAAAAAAAACAATGAAAGAGGATGAAATCAATATTTTTTATTTTATTGATATTTTTTATTTTATCAATTATTTTTTATTTTATTGATTTTTTTTTTTTTTTTATGGTTGAACTTGATGGACTTTTTTCAACCTGACTAACTATGTAACTATGTACATTCACTTAAATTTCATCTTCTCCGTTGACTTTGATGCATTTTGTCAAAATGGTGAAATTTGGGGGTAAATAAGACAAATTCATTTTGCTTACCCCTAGTATGGGGGTAACATTGTGAAAAATAGACAAGATTGACTTAAAAAAAAAAAAAAAGCCAAAATAAACGAAGTTTCTTTCCAGCTTAGTTCCGTGTTCTTCTGTCAAGTCCGTTCTGTCATTCTGAGTGGCATTCTTTGAGCAACCGATCAGCTAAACCACCAACACAGCCTGAGGAAAACTAATTAGATCTAATTCATATTTATGTTTTATGAGGAGATTGCTGTGCTTTTCTGCAGCGGTGACTCGTGTTTGTGTGGATTACAGCTGCCACGTGCATGGAAAAGCTGAAGTGATTGTGGCAATTAATCCTGCACAGCTAGATGAGAGGAATGATGTTAGCAGTCAGAGGTAGAAGGCCTAGAGAACCAAGCCGGACCTTAATGAAGATTAATTTCAACTTCTGTCTTATTGGATTGAGCTTCGTGTTATGTCAGAGAAATCAAAGCAACAGCATTTTCATAGCCTTCCATTATGAATGCACAGTGCCTTGAAAAAGTATTCAAACCCCTAGAAATTTTCCACATTTTGTCATGTTACAACCAAACACATAAATGTATTGTGTTGGGATTTTATGTGATAGACCAACACAAAGTGGCACATAATTGTGAAGTGGAAGGAAAATGATAAATGTGTTTCAACATTTTTTACTAATAAATTGGTTCCACTAGATTTTAGTTAGAGGTATCAGAGTAAAGGGGGCTGAATACAAATGCACTTTTCAGATATATATTTGTAAAACATTTGGAAAACCATTTATCACTTTTCTTCCACTTCACAATTATGTGCCACTTTGTGTTGGTCTATAACATAAAAACCCAATAAAATACATTTATGTTTTGGGTTGTAACATGACAAAATGTGGAAAATTTCAAGACTATGAATACTTTTTCAAGGCACTGTGCATTAAAAGGGCAGAAAAAAAAATGACTGCAAGGGTTAAATTATTATTCAGCATGGACATAGAGGAGTAAGTTGTAATACTTACCTTATTCCTCTCTCCAACAGGCTTCCTCCATGCTGAATGCTCCTCTCCGGCCAGAGGTCACACGCTTTCATCATCAAATACGATGCAGAACTAATAGTCCTGTAGTGTACGTGAGGGCCCAACCACAACCCAGATCATTGGAGAAAAGGAAAGCGTGCTGGAGCATACCAGGGTGAATAATACAGTAAGTATTACACATTAGTCCTCTAAGAGCATTTAAAGTTGAATTCCTGGTATGAATATTTTACATGTAATATATTGCCCCTTCCCCACGTTCCCCTATTCCTGATTTCTCTGTCAAGATCGATGGCACTACTATAAGCCCATCCCTCCATGCCAAGGTTCTAGGTGTAATCCTGGACTCTGAACTATCCTTTAGGCCCCACATCCAATCGCTTTCCAAATCCTGCCACCTCAACCTCCACAACATCTCCAGAATTCACCCCTTTCTAACCAATGACACCACAAAGCTCCTAGTTCACTCTCTGGTCACCTCTCGCCTCGACTACTGCAACTCACTTCTCATTGACTTACCTTTACATAGTCTATCCCCCCTTCAGTCCACCATTAATGCTGTTGCTAGGATCATCCACCTTACCAGCCGCTCAGTGTCTGTTACTCCTCTCTGCCAATCCCACCATGGCTTCCACTCACCCAACAAATTAAATTCAAAATACTAACAACTTACAAAGCTACTCACAACTCAGCCCCGAGATACATCACTAACCTAGTCTGAAAATACCAACCAGATCGTTCTCTTAGTTCCTCCCAAGACCTCCTGCTCTCTAGCTCCCTTGTCACCTCCTCCCATGTTCGCCTCCCAAGCCTCTCCTATCCTATGGAACTCCCTACCCCAATCTGTCTGATTACTGTGCCTTGAAAAAGTATTCATACCCCTTGAAATTTTCCACATTTGTCATGTTACAACCAAAAACGTAAATGTATTTTATTGGGATTTTATGTGATAGACCAACACAAAGTGGCACATAATTGTGAAGTAAAAGGAAAATGATAAATGGTTTTCAATTTTTTTTACAAATAAATATCTGAAAAGTGTGTTGTGCATTTGCATTCAGCCCCCCGTGTCAATACTTTGTAGAACCACCTTTCGCTGCAATTACAGCTGCAAGTCTTTTTGGGGATGTCTCTACCAGCTTTGCACATCTAGAGTGACATTTTTGCCCATTCTTCTTTGCAAAATAGCTCAAGCTCTGTCAGACTGGATGGACAGCATCTGTGAACAGCAATTTTTAAGTCTTGCCACAGATTCTCAATTGGATTCTAACGCATGAAAATGCTTTGATCGAAACCATTCCATTGTAGCTCTGGCTGTATGTTTAGGGTCGCTGTCCTGCTGAAAGGTGAACCTCCCTCCCAGTCACAAGTCTTTTGCAGACTCTAACAGGTTTTCTTCTAAGATTGGCCTATATTTGGCTCCATCCATCTACCCATTACCTCTGACCAGCTTTCCTGTCCCTGCTAAAGAAAAGAATCCCCACAACATGATGCTGCCACCACCATGTTTCACGGTGGGGGTGGTGTGTTCAGGGTGATGTGCAGTGTTCGTTTTCTGCCACACGTAGCATTTTGCTTTTAGGCCATAAAGTTCAATTTTGGTCTCATCTGACCAGAGCACCTTCTTCCACATGTTTGCTGTGTCCCCTACATGGCTCCTCGCAAACTGCAAACGGGAATTCTTATGGCTTTCTTTCAACAATGGCTTTTTTCTTGCCACTCTTCCTTAAAGTTCGGTTCACACTGGAACCCGTTGCGGATCGCACAGGAGCATTGTGCGTCCCTGTTCCCCGTTTCATTGACAAATCTATGCCTGAATTCGGCCCTGAAATTGAGCCAACATGCACAGCCTTTCTGTGCAGTGCGCTCCGCAGCCGCAACGGAGATATGTGAACTGGCTCCATAGGGAGCCAGTCATATTCTCCTGCTAGGCGCAGTAGATGTGGGGAACCCGCATTTAATGGGCATAGGTGTGAACCCGGCCTAAAGGTCAGATTTGTGAAGTGCACGACTAATTGTTGTCCTGTGGACAGATTCTCCCACCTGAGCTGTGGATCTCTGCAGCTCCTCCAGAGTTACCATGGGCCTCTTGGCTGCTTCTCTGATTAATGCTCTCCTTGCCCGGCATGTCAGTTTAGGTGGACAGCCATGTATTGGTAGGTTTGCAGTTGTGCCATACTCTTTCCATTTTCAGATGATGGATTGAACAGTGCTCTGTGAGATGTTCAAAGCTTGGGATATTTTTTTTATAACCTAACCCTGCTTTAAACTTCTTCATAACGTTATCCCTGACCTGTCTTGTGTGTTCCTTGGCGTTTGTGATGCTGTTTATTCACTAAGGTTCTCTAACAAACCTCTGAGGGCTTCACAGAACAGCTGTATTTATACTGAGGTTAAATTACACACAGGTGGACTCTATTAACTAATTAGGTGACTTCTGAAGGCAATTGGTTCCACTAGATTTTAGTTAGGGGTATCAGAGTAAAGGGGGCTGAATACAAATGCACGCCACACTATTATTTGTAAACAATTTTGAAAACCATTTATCGTTTTTCTTCTACTTTAAAATTATGTGCCACTTTGTGTTGGTCTATCAGAAAAAAATCCAAATAAAATACATTTACCTTTTTGGTTGTAACATGACAAAATGTGGAAAATTTCAAGGGGTATGAATACTTTTTCAAGGCACTGTACTTACTGTATTTAAATGAACATTTTTGTTCTCAGAGTTCAGCTTTAACTCTTTCTAAAGGCCCGCACACACGATCCAAATATCGTACAACAGATTGTATGACTTTTTTCGCTTAATAGTCGCAAGTAGAAATTGAATAGGTTACTAAAGTCACGAAAATTCTGTTAAAAAAATCAGAAGTGATGTCATGTGTAATGTATTTGTATTGTATTTTCGTACGACAACTGTACGGACTAAATGAAAATCGTACGATCTGGTATTGTACGAGGAAAATTTTCATGCTTGTCCGTTCTAATAAAATCGCATGAACTGTCGTGATCAGCTCTCAAAAGCTCTATACTAACGATCCAATTATCGTACGATTGCGTCGAAAGCGGTATTTTTCGTCAGATTTTCGGATCGTGTGTACGGGCCATTAGTCTATCCAAAATGAAAATAAAGTTCAGCTGGAGTTAAGCATGAGGTAACTAAACACAATAATTAAGCCAACTATTGAATCATCTCAAACTGACTGACAGTTATCTTTATGCGTCCGGTATGCTTATGTCTTACTAAAGCTGATAATTGTCACTGGCTCTTTTATGCAGTGCGTGTTATTATGGTGCATTCATCAAACCAATCAATTGCAATCCCTTGAACTTGGACCAGTGTTTTTCAACCTTTTTTTTTATTCAAGGCACCCTTTAAAATTATACACACTCTCAAGGGACCCCATTCTATAATGTGACAAACTAAACTAAATAGTTTTACATAACACAGCAACATCAACACACATAGGACACCCAGCATTAAAGGAGACTTCTTCTTCCAAAGCAAATACACCTTTTCACACTGGTATTGACTAGAGCGCCAATGTTTCTCTTCTCCCTCACTCTGCTAATGTGACCCCAGTACTGAGAGAGGGGCAGGGGAAGGACAAACAAGGATGTTGTGCAAGTGAATAATGTCCTCCTTATCAGCTGATGGCATCAATGGTTGCTAGGACTCTGGCGGCTGGAAGGTTGCAATGGTGCACAATGAAAACCTGTGCCTTTGTGTATGTAACTTAAAGACAGCCTTCATCAACTCGCTGCTTGTATACAATTGTGGGCAATTTTTAAGCATTTTGCTAAAGGCACCCCTAAGAGCCCTTGCACACTGGGGCAGTTTGCAGGCGCTATTGCGCTAATAATAGCGCCTGCAAACCGCCCCGAAAGTGCCGCTACTTTCATTCCAGTGTGCAAGCCCCGAGGGCTTGCACACTGGAGCGATGCGCTGGCAGGACGGTAAAAAAAGTCCTGCTAGCAGCATCTTCGGAGCGGTGAAGGAGCGGTGTGTATACCGCTCCTTTACCGCTCCTGCCCATTGAAATCAATGGGACGGCGCGGCTATACCGCCGGCAAAGCGCCTCTGCGGAGGCGCTTTGCGGTGGTATTTAACCCTTTCTCGGCCGCTAGCGGGGGGTAAAACGGCCCCGCTAGCGGCCGCATACCGACGGTAAAACGCCGCTAATAATAGCGGCGTTTTACCGCCGACGCCGCCCCCCGCCCCAGTGTGCAAGGGCTCTAAAGAAACCTGAAGGTACCCTGGTTAAAAAAGGCTGTCTTAGACTAACCTCTTAAAATACCTCTTAACCTCTATCTTAACCCCAATCTGTATCCTGAGACCAACAGTTAACATAACCTCTTAAAGTATACAGTATGTAAATCCTAAGTCTCATTTCACACCTATGGCCAGAGGGTGGTAAAACCAGATGGTTGAGCTACGGTTTTATCAGGCGGTGAGGTAGCGACATGTAATTCCTTTGCCTTCCCTGGCTGAGACAAATTCTTCTTCATTTATGGCCGGTAACAACAGAGTCAATATTGTCAATCCAGGTAGCAGTGGGCAGCATGTTTTAGGGTTTTTGGGCCCCTTAACCACTTAAGCCCCCGGCTATTTAGCTGGCCAAAGACCAGAGCACTTTTTGCGATTCGGCACTGCGACGCTTTAACTGAAATTGTGCGGTCGTGCGACGTGGCTCCCAAACAAAATTGACGTCCTTTTTTTCCCCACAAATAGAGCTTTCTTTTTGTGGTATTTGATCACCTCTGCGGTTTTTATTTTTTGCGCTATAAACAAAAAAAAATCGACAATTTTGAAAAAAACGCATTATTCTTTACTTTTTGCTATAATAAATATCCCCAAAAAAATATATAAAAAAAAATATTTTTTTTCCTCAGTTTAGGCCAATACGTATTCTTCTACATATTTTTGGTAAAAAAAAAAAAAAAAAAAAAATCGTTTATTTATAAGCGTTTATTGATTGGTTTGCGCAAAACTTATAGCGCCTACAAAATAGGGGATAGTTTTATGGCATTTTATTAATAATTTTTTTTTCTACTAGTAATGGCAGTGATCAGTGATTTTTAAATCACGACTGCGACATTATGGCGGACAGATCGGACACTTTTGGCACGATTTTGGGACCATTCACATTTATACAGCGATCAGTGCAATTAAAAATGCATTGATTACTGTGTAAATGTGACTGGCAGTGAAGGGGTTAACCACTAAGTGGCGCTGTAGGGGGTTAAGTGTGTCCTAGGGAGTGATTCCAACTGTGGGGGGGAAGGGCTGTGTGTGACACGACACTGATCTCCGCTCCCGATTACAGGGAGCGGTGATCAGTGTCATTAGGCAGAACGGGGAAATGCTTGTTTACATTAGCATTTCCCCGTTCTTCCTCTCTGTGAGACGATTGTGGGTATCCCCGCGGACATCAAGTCCGCGGGACCCGCAATCACGCTCGCGGCGGGTGCGCGCGCCAGCAAGCCGCCTCTGAAAGGGCAACGTACAGGTACGTTAATCTGCCTGTACGCGCCCTTCTGCCACAGTATATATGCGTGAGGCGGTCGGGAAGCGGTTAAAGTGATAATAAACACACACTGTTTCATTTACATTGTCTAATCTTCTAATTTTGTGTATGGATGATGACACTGTAATCATTTTAATAAAAAATAAATAAAAAAACACATCTAAGTATCTTTTTCACAATAAATATACAACTATCACATGACCCAGATATTTCCCAGCCTGTCTGCAGGGAAACATAAGTAAGAGGAGAAAATACAAAAAAAAAAAACAAAAAAAAAAAAAAACAGCCTTTGGAATACAGAATAAAATGAAATAAATAATATCAATAAACTGTTTTAAATTGTTGTACAAATATATATTTGAAATCAAATCTTTATTAATTTCTGGAAATAGCATGGTGTGGTCAGATTTTTGCCAGTCACAGGCTGTGTCACGCCCTTCCATCCTGTGTTTTAGAATAACAGGGAGGCGATTCTTTTAGCAATCTACATGTCATATCCTGCCCCCATTGTGTCTAGCTGGTTAGTGGGCATGGAGGAGAAGGGAGGGAATGGGCTATCATTTACCACTGTGTATACACCCACATGTGTGACTCTATAGTATTATCAGGGAGGAAATGCTCAGCATAGAAACTCGCTGAAAACTGAGCATGTGCAGAGCTGCCAACACTGCTCTGCAAGATCCCTAGCTGAATTGGGGACATGGACAGAAGGTGGAGATAAAGAGCAGCAGGATCAACCAGTTTTTTTGCAGAATACAGAAAATTAATCTCATAGTATGAACAGCATGTAATACACTATTTATTGATAGTTCTTTATGATGTGGATTTAGTGACACTTTAGGGTCCCACACCTTGAGTTCCAGACAACCGACCTGTCAGTCATTCTCCCTTGTCATGATTTATAAGGACAGGTCGTGGTGGGGCTGAAGAGGATTGTGAGGAGAAGAGTGATCCGCGGACAGGGATCACAATGGGCCATAAGTACCTGTTTGGGAGCAGATACCCACTATAATGGCAGAAGTAGAAGCCGTGGAGATAGTTCACCCTATTGTTGATAATTAATTAACCACCAGAATACCGTCTCAAAGAGTGATGTCTCGTACCACCTTGGATGGAATGTTTTGGTACTTATTTGGAGAAGAGAAGGAATGAGTCCTGTTTACGTGAACTTGACTGGATGTTCTTTATTCTGTGTTGGGAGGAGAAAAAGGGAGCTATAGGTGTTCAACACCGCAATGGGGACTGTTCACACAGGGAGAGTTGGGAACCTTGGTGCTCACTCTGTCCTTGCAAGGGGTAAAGTAATGCCGTGTACACATGGCGGACTTTTCGACGGACTAGGTCTGGCGGACTTTGACGGACTTTCCGACGGACTTTCTGAATGAACGGACTTGCCTACACACAATCAACCAAAGTCCGACGGATTTGTACGTGATGACGTACGACCGGACTAAAACAAGGAAGTTCATAGCCAGTAGCCAATAGCTGCCCTAGCGTCGGTTTTTGTCCGTCGGACTAGCATACAGACGAGCTGACTTTTCGACCAGACTCGAGTCCGTCGGAAAGATTTGAAACAGGTTTCATTTCTAGGTCTGTCAAACTTTTGGGGGAAAAAAAGTCTGCTGGAGCCCACACACGATCAAATTATCCGACGAACTACGGTCCGCTGGACCAAGTCTGCCGTAAAGTCCGCTCGTGTGTACGCGGCATTAGCGCTGAAAATTACACTCATAGGCTTTGCCTGGGTTATTGGGACAAGGGATCCCTGAAATATTTGTAGGGGGAACCGGTGAGAGACAGCCTTCAGACAGCAGAGGTTGTACTGATGAAAAGAACTCTCCTCCAGAGACTCAGTTTATGAGTTCTGGTAATCACAACTGTGGTCCTTTGGCCAAATACAACTGGGTAGTACCCTGTGACCACCAAGGCACAAGGCGGAGCAGGCCTTCCATTTGGGCACAACTAGGTGTGGCCGGGTGCTGATTGACATGCTATTGGCTTGTGAATCAGAAATACTAATGCTGATGGCCAAGTCCTCTGCAACATTGTTTTCAATCCACTGTAGTGCAAGCAGACACAGCCTATTTGAGAGTGGCAACTCTGCTCTAAATTCAGCAACAGTGCAGCATTGTTGCCACACATCACAGGAAGCTGCATAAGGTGGATTGCACTGGCAGGACCAACAGGTATTGTGGGATTTTGCAAAGGGAATAAGAGAAAACTGTAAGTGCAGATGCACGTATAATTAGGCAGATTAGGTCACTGAAAATGATAGGAGGACATCTCTTGAGGCTTGACGTAAAAGGAAATGTTCTACATTAAGTAAAGGGAATTTTTTTAAACTATGGAGTATTCTTCTGCAGTACTAGTTCTAGCAATAGTATGTTTAATAAGGGTTGGATGTCTTCCTAAAAGAAAAAAACATTGAGTTACAGACTACTGTAAAATAGCATATAATGCAGATCCAGGGATTTGCTGAACTGGAACTCAGAAAGGAATTTTTTCCTTGTTGAAGTATTTTGAGTCACATTCTGTGGTGTGTTTAACGGCCTTCTTCTGGATTTGTTTCTAAGGATGCATGTTTGAAAAGGTCGAACCTGATGGACATATGTCATTTTCCAATCTATGTAATGAGCAGAGGGGAGAGAACTGATCCTTCTAAGTAATGCCTCATACACACGATGAGATTATCGGACGAATGATCGTCCGTTTTTTAATGCATGCTGATCTCAGATCGAATCTGATGAGTTTACTAAAGTCACGAAAATTCCCGCACGACAGAAATAAAATTCGGAAGTGATGTCACGTGTTGTAATGCATTTGTATTGCATTTTCGAAACGATAGCTGTACTGATTAAACGAAAATCGTACGATCTGGCATCGTACGAAAAAAAATTTCCTGCATGTCTGATAGAATACTATCGGATGAACTGTCCTGATCGGCTCTCGAAAGCTCTGTACTAATGGTCCGATTATCGTACGATCGCTTCGAAAGCGGTATTTTCCTTGCGATTCTCTGATCGTGTGTACGGGGCATAAGAGTTTGTGAAGGATTTGGCTCAGTCAGTCAGGATAAATGCGGAATTGTGGATCAAAAGTGACCTCTAGGACCCTCGACCACTATTCCCACCATTTATTTGTGATGTTTCGGTTTGTTGTAATGGATCTTGCCATCATACGAAGTATCTCCAGAAAAAAAGCTTTCCTGTAGCCTCCAGTCAGCAGTCTGGTCTCTCATAGTCCAACATGCCCACCTTCAAACTACTCCAATCAACAGCATTCTTGATCCCCGAACTACACAGTTATATGGAGCAGCATGTAGGGGGGCACAGAATGCATTAAGTTAAAAGACCCCAAGGCTTTAGAAGTTTTTTTTAAGAAATGCGTACTAGTTATTTGTTTTTTTTTTGTTTTTTTTGTTTTTTTACTGGAACTGTTCTCCAACAAAGAGAGTGAGACTCCTAGCAACAACTATGGAAGCTGGGTGGTGATCATTATTGCAGCACAGAGAATTCACCCAAAAGTATAATAAATTAATACATGATTCATGAATGGCATACACTCATAACTGGGTGGACATAACCTTTACAAGCATCTAAATGTAGCCAGGTAATGGATTACAGAAATATGGAGGAGACATTGTCCTTTTTACAGTCAGTTTTACTTTCACTTTCTACTGTTATGCTGGATGTTGTGTTGCACTATCTCCTTCAGTCAGCAGAGGGAGAACTATAGTCAGAAAAGCCTATGGACTTCTATGCAGAACCCTGGGAATTGTAGTCTGAATTATCAATCACAGAATGGGACTTAAGGACCTTTACAATAAAGTTCCCATAGGACATTGAGGACAAAGGGGAGTGGTGGAACAGCTTTTACATGCACTGGAAACCTCTTCCTCTTTGCAGCGCAATCAAATCTGCACTGCTGCCATAGGGATAACGGAGCATCCTCTCACCCTCTAATTCCCACCGCTGATTACCAGAGGCATTCTGTGTAGAAACCTTATTTTACAGAGAGAGGTCCCCGCTGTATCACAGGGACCGGTGAGAGGGCTCACTGCCCATTGTTCACATTTCTAGTAAGGACAGAGTTACTGAAGGAATGACATTAAAGTGATTGTAAAAGGTAAAATTTCTTTTATAAAAAAACCCAAAAAACAAACATGTTATACTTACCTTACCCCCCATCCTTTTCTTTTTCAGTCCTAAGAGGGTCCTGGCTTCGCCCCCCTGCCAAGAAGCTTGCTATTGGGGCACTCGAGCAAGCTCACTCCCAAGCTGTACTCTGTGTGTCCATTCACACACAGAGTGTGGCTCGGCCCGTCACTGCTCCTTCCTCATTGGCTCACTGGCTGTGATCAACAGCAGCAGGAGCCAATGGCTCCCAGTACTGTGTGAGCCAATGAGGACAGAGACTTGGGAGAGCTGCTGCTCTCATGCACATCGATGGATTGAGATGGGACTCAAGTAAATATAAAAGGGGGGAGCTGCACACAAAAGGCTTTTTACCTTAACCACTTCAGCCCCGGAAGGATTTACCCCCTTAATGACCAGGCTATTTTTTGTGATACGGCACTGCCGACATGTTTTAACTGACAATTAAATGCAACGCTGTAACCAAACAAAATTTTTGTCCTTTTTTTCCCACAAATAGAGCTTTCTTTTGGTTGTATTTGATCACCTCTGCGGTTTTTATTTTTTGCATTATAAACAAAAAAAAGCGACAATTTTGAAAAAAGAAAAACAAAATTGTTTACTTTCTGCTATAATACACATCCAAAAAAAATTTAAAAAATCCAATTTCTTTATCAATTTAGGTCAATATGTATTCTGCTGCATATTTTTGGTAGAAAAAATCCCAATAAGCGTATATTGATCAGTTTGCGCAAAAGTTATAGCGTCTACAAAATAGATTTAGGGACTTTTAATATTTTTTACTGGTAATGGCGGCGATCTGCGATTTTTAGCGGGACTGTAACACTGCGGACAAATCTGACCCTAAGTGACACTTTTTGGGGACCAGTGACATCAATACAGTGATCAGTGCTAAAATAATGCACTGATCAATGTATAAATGACACTGGCAGGGAAGAGGTTAACACTAGGGGGCGATCAAGGGGCTAACTGTGTTCCCTGGGTGTGTTCTAACTGTGTGGGGGCTTACTGGGATCACTAGGAACAGCTGATCTCCATATTGTCCCCTGTCAGAACGGGGATCCACCTTGTTTACATAGGCAGATGCCCGTTCTGCCTCTCTGTACCACGATCGCGGGACCTGCATACGCGCCCCCCAGTGTGTAGTGGGCATGTGTGTGCCCACACTATCACGTGCACAAACGGACGTACAGGTATGTCGGTTTGCGCAGCTGAGCCGCCTTGCCACAGTATATATGCGGAAGGTGTTCAGCAAGTGGTTAATGCATAGAATGCTTTAAGGTAAAAAATCTTGAGCATTTAGAACCACTTTAAGGTGGGAATAAACTCCCATGGATGATTTTTGCCTATAGATAAGCCTATAGTGAGGCTTACCTATATGTACAGTAAACATGTCCTAAATGTGCAACGTGCACGTGGACAACATCACGGCTCGTCCAATCAAAGGACCGGAGCCTGTCAACCTGGAAAGAAGACCGGATTAAGATGGAAGCCCTGTCAGCAGTGACAGCGTGCCGCTGGAGGGCTTAATTTGAAGGTAAGTTTCACTTAATGTGCTAGTATGCAATGCATACTAGCACATAATAACTTTGCCTTGCGGGTTTAAAAAAAAAAAAAAGCTGCCGTTTACCACTGATTTAAGTATACTGCATCTATATTGTAACTTTACTGCATCTTTACCACACTTGTACTGCATGCTGGTTTACTAAAACTGTTATTAAGTGCACAAGCATTTCTTTAAGGGCCCCAACGATAGCCGGCAGAAGAACATAAAGAGTAGCTCCTCCCGTAAAATCATCCTTCATATCCCCATTGTTCCCTTCTACCATTTCCTTAATTTCTATGGACAGTGCCTACCCAGTCATTTTAAGCCTGGCATAGCCTCCATTAGTGCACACTAGAAGTATAGTCCCAACAATGTGTTAGATCAAGTTTCATTGCTGCTCACAGTTGCACTTAGGTGGCGCTGCTACTGTTTAAGCTAACTTGGACGTTATGTGTCAATTTATGCTTAGCCTTAACGGTTAGCCATTTTGTATGCCGATGTGTGTTACCACTATTGGTAAAAAAAGCGACGGATGGGTATCTGCGCTATCTATAATAATGAGAAAAAAAGCAGCCAGCACAGTTTGTTGATCATCAAACACAAATATAAAAAAAGTCCAAAATGCAGCGCTTCAAATTGTCATTAATCATGAGACAATTCTGTCTTTGTAAAGATAGGGAATATGAGGAACCCTTCACCAGCTTCAGTGTGTACAAGACAGCACACCACACCCAAGTGAATCCAATCTGCTTACCAGAAAGCAATGGTAAAAATGCATGTATCATAAATCAGAGGATCAAGGTATCACACTCCAGATATTGTAAATCAATCACAGGGAATCCATATCCAGATCACATATAGCCACCAACTTATCAGACTCCAAGACAGGGATGCATATGATAAACGCTCATCAATGTAACATAACACAAATGGAAAAAAATAAGGCAGCAATATTGAAGCCCGTAAGGTATAAAACAATAATTTATTGTAGTTCACTTATAGGTAGTAGAAAAATACAGGCATCATGATGTATAGTAGAAATTCCGCGGCTCACAGCGTGCTTGCATCGGCTGAGCCACGGAATTTCTACTACACATCATGATGCCTGTATTTTTCTACTACCTATAAGTGAACTACAATAAATTATTGTTTTATACCTTACAGGCTTCACTATTGCTGCCTTATTTTTTTCCATTTGGGTTATGTTACATTGATGAGCGTTTATCATATGCATCCCTGTCTTGGAGTCTGATGAGTTGGTGGCTATATGTGATCTGGATATGGATTCCCTGTGATCGATTTACAATATCTGGAGTGTGATACCTTGATCCTCTGATTTATGATACATGCTTTTTTACCATTACTTTCTGGTAAGCAGATTGGATTCACTTGGGTGTGGTGTGCTGTCTTGTACACACTGAAGCTGGTGAAGGGTTCCTCATATTCCCTATCTCTATAAAGACAGAATTGTCTCATAATTAATGACAATTTGAAGCGCTGCATTTTGGACTCTTGATAATTTATTGGTATTCGCTTGGTTATCAACTTTACTTTTGATATAGCACTATTACTGGGTAATTGGAATTACCCTATATACTCGAGTTTTTGAGCACATTTTTTTGTGCTGAAAATGCCCCCCTCGGCTTATACTGGAGTCAAGCACTTTTCTGCAGCAGAGAATGACGTATTATGAACCCACTTTGGGGCCCCGCATCTCGGGGCCACTTGGTGCTAGGAACCCCAAATGTGCAAACCCGGTGGAACTAGCACTACAACATATCCAAAGCTGGGGTCCCTAGCACCAAGTGGCCCCGAGATACGGGGCCCCAAAGTTGGTTCGGAAAATGTCATTCTCTGCTGCAGAAAAGTGCTTGAAATAAAAGTGCTTGGATATGTTGTAGTGCGAGGTCCACTGGGTTTTTAGGGGGTTCCTAGCACCAAGTTGCCCCGAGATACAGGGCCCCAAAGTCGGTCAACTGTGTCCATCTGCAGCAATGTCAGTTTAGGACCCTTTGGGTCCAGAGACCCCAAATTTTGCAGCTAGTGGGCATCTAGGAACCCTTAACTACCGAGTTTGAAGTTTGGGGGACCTATGGCTGCAAATGGGCACAGTGAGGCTGCAGATGGGCATTGTTGACCCTCTTTTCCACTTACAGTAGCTGCGCATTTCTCTCCCTAGGCTTATACTCGAGTCAATACGTTTTCCCAGTTTTTTGTGGTAAAATTTTGTGCCTCGGCTTATATTCGGGTCGGCTTATACTTGAGTATATTCGGTAGTTGTCGTGCTTCACTGCATTTACTTGCTTTTACATTCAACCTGGTGCTTCTGAGGGTCTGAGGCCCTTGAGAAAGGTCAAGGCAAAGCTGAGAGGACCCACCCTATTTAGCGGCGCCTGCACAGATAGCACTACATAAATATGTCTTTATACCTTTGGGGCATAGGATGTCCTTACAGGTATGTGGAATTGATGTAATTCCACAGGGGTTCTTATAACGTCTTTGTTTAAATGCCATTGAATTCTCTTGTGTACGGGGCTTCTCACAACCTCTGTGCATTGAAGAACTCATCCAAAGCCTTTGCGTAGCAAAGGAAGAACGCAGGCCCCTCAGACCCGAGGAGTGAATTGTTACATGAATGTAGTACATACATACAATCATTATTGAAAGTTTATGTATAGAAAAAAACATTTTTTTTTCACTTTTGCATATGTATATTGCTGTCTGTGTATCCTACCGGGAGATCATCTGTATTTGATGAAAATCTATTGATGGGGACACTTGTTCCAGTGACTATTGTTTAAGCGTACATTAACTTTACTTTGGATAGACTTCCTTTCACTTCTAGTTGTGTGTACAGAATAGAAAGTGAAGAAAAATCTCTCAATTGGGACACAGATGGCAAAAAATCCTGACTGGGTTTTAAACCATTCCCTACTCTATACAAAATACATTTTGGCTTTAGACAAATTTTAATGAGATTTTACGTGTAAAAAATTTCCTTTTGTACCCATGATGCCGTTTGTTCCCTTTTCCGTGTTTGCACACAAGGCTACGTTGGCAGTCAAGCTTTGCTAAACAGCAATACAAAATAATCTATTGTCTCTATGTAAATGGAGGGTGACCTCATGTTCTCGCTGAGGTGTGGGTTCAGTTTGTTATTGGTACCAAAACAAATAAATTAAAAATGAACAAAACTCAATTGTCTTTTCACGGAGGGTGTCAAAGCAGACAGTTTTTTTTTTCCAAGAAGACCCAAGCCATCTCTAATTCTTTCACAGCTTCCACTCACCAATGCCCTTGCATGTTATCTACTAGGATGATCGAAAATGAGAGTTTTCATTTCACTGAAATTTTGGCAAAATGTTGCCAGTTTGGTTACTTGGAATCAATGGCAGAAGCAAAATTAGATGGTAAATGCATTTTAAAACAAAGTGTGCTTTCTGCAGATCTATCCTAACCCACCCTCCTCCTCTACAGATGCTTACTTATCTCTATACGATAACCATGGTTCTACTGTTTCTTTACATCCAGTGCCTCAAGTCTTGGATGCATCTGCTCATTACAGCCCTATTGACTCCTAAAGGACCATCTCCAAGCCTTGGAATACCTTCTCCATGCTATATGCCTACTCATCTCCTTTCAGCTCGCCTCTCTTCATAAATCCGCTCATCTTCTTCACCTTCTTTTTGCAATACACTTGCTATTCTCCTCCACCTTCTGCCTCACTATACATCTGCTTCAACTTCTCCTCTCCTATATACCTGCTTATCTCCTCCACCTTCCACCCCACCTCATACATCTGCAAATCTCCTTCAACTTCTCCTCTCTATACAGCTGCTCATCCTCTCCATCTTCCCCCCTCAATTTACATCTTCTAAACTCCTCCACCTTCTCCCTCACTATACCCTCACCTCGTTTACCCTTTCCTTGCTATACACCTGCTCATCTACTCCACCTTCCAGCCCACGCCATACATCCACTCATCTACTTTAACTTCTCCTTGCTGTAAACCTGCTCACTAGGCCAGAGGAGCCTAACCTCTCACTCCTGTGACTGCAGGTCCCATGTCTCAAGAGAGAGATCCCGCCATTAGCAATGGATTTTATCTCCTTTCCCAATGTCCTCCTCGGTCACCAGCTTTCTGGTAAGTGTAGTCCAGTCACTATGTTAGGCTTGATGATCAGGCATTGACAAACATTTACCATAGGCATTGTTCATATGGTTGGCTGAAAAGTGGTAAAAACAATCTTTTGAGCTGTGGTTTTACCACCCCCTGAGCACCCACCTAAAACATAACCTTCAGCTATTTAAGGCTGTATATAGGCCATGACTGTGGTAAACATGACACCTCCTGTCGCATTCAATGGCGGTACCGCAGCTAAACATGACCCATTCAAGTGAATGGGGCTGCGCCAAAAAACACAAACCAAATGCTTAGCTCACAACTGCGGGTGGTATTGATATATTGCCCATTCAACTGTCAAAAAAAAAAACTGTCATGTATATAAATGCCCATTCAACTGTCAAAAAAAAGGTGAATTCAGGAGATGCAAGTATCACTCTCTGCATGCCTGGCAGCCACTGCTCTACTGCCCCCATAAAAGTAAACCATCATAGATTTTTTTTCAGAGGGGCAGCAAGGGCTGCCACAGGTGTGAACAAGCCCATATAGCAGGGGTCTCCAAACTTTCTAAACAAAAGGCCAGTTTACTGTCCTTCAGACTTTAGAAGGGCCGCACTGTGGCCAGTGGGAGTAGAAAAGGTCGGAGCGTCGTCGTTGTTTTGTTGTTTCAGTGAGAGTAATTGAGCTCAATTATTGGTGTAAGTGGGAGGCATTATGTTCGATCATTGATGTCATTGGGCCCCATCGTTTGTATCATTGAGAGGACTTGTTCCCCGTTATTGATGTCATTGGGCCCCATCATTTGTATCATTGAGAGGACTTTTGCCCCGTTATTGATGTCATTGGGCCCCATTGTTGGTGTCAGTGAGAGGAATTGTGCCCCATCGTTGGTGTCTTTGGGAGGAAATGTAACCCCTTCATTAGTGTCAGTAGGGGGAATTATGCCCCGTTGTTGGTATCAGTGGATGAAAAAGTGCCCCAAGCGCCGGATAAAAGGAAGCAAAGGGCCGCAGTTTGGAGACTCCTGCTATATAGTGTACTTTACACGAAAAACCACCAGCAGCCTGCTATGACTACAGTATACTGGAACTGCGCGGACATCATCTACAGTAAGATCCAGTAGGCGATCTAAACCCACCTTCTATGGCAAATATCAGTATTGGGTGGATTTGGATTTTTTTTTCTTTTTTACTAAAAACAACCAGAAAGGGTCAGCTGCGTTGCTTCCTGTGTGTGTGTGTCAAGCTGAGATGGAGGTTTGTGTCATTTGTTGTGGTAACCGCTTGTGGTTTGTGATGTGCAATGTACAAGAGAGCAGAATAACAGTGCAATCTGTTTAGGCTGAGTGTAAACAGTGTGTGTGTGAGGAGCTATGGGGACAGACGTCCTCCAGGGACAGCTTCGATAATAACATACACTGCTCCTAGGGAACCTCACAGCTACCCATTACTGTAGCTTAACCCATTCCTGCATCCTCTTGCTGCAGTTATTAGGTTATACTGGAAGGCAGTCAGGTGTGCGGGTGTTAAAGAGGATCTTCTCTGCATCTGAGCACCACAAACCAAAAACACTATTTCATTCATTTTTAATATTCAAAGCAAACTCCCCCATCCATCCATCCATCCATGTCTCTGTGCTTTATTTTGGTGAGAAATCTCTTTGAAAAACACCCCCCCTAGCATTTCTGGCTGTGGCCATCTTGAGTAAGGGCAGAGGATTTATGTAGCATTTACTTCCTGGAATCTATCTGCGCTTAACTCAAGCATGTATGCAGGAGGGTGTGCTTAGCTGAGTACATTTCTCCTCCTTTTCTACCCTTCTGAAGACTCCTGGGATGTATGACATCATTTGCCTAGGCCTGGAAACAAGGAAGTAACTGAAGAAATGTAAAAAAAAAAAGTTTAAAACAAGTAAATATAATATACTTTCCTATCTATTTACTAATGCCAGCAGCATAAAGATTAAAAATAATCATTGTTGTTTGGGAGAGTGAAGTTCCACATTAAAGTGCATGATCCATACTGTTTATCTAAGTTTTTTCTTATAGTGTTTAAGTGCTTAAAGTGTAACTCCACTTTTTGTTGAAAAAAAAAAAAAAACATCCCTCCTCCTCGGTGATCTATATACATTGCAAGGATTTTACCAACTTTGTTGCAGATTTATACCTTTTGTTATTCTGAAGAAATCCCTGTGTGTTTGTCTGTGTCCATGTGGGAAAGTGAATCTAATGGGAGTAGTTCCATAATTATCAATCAGCTGTGCACCTTGCAGGGCACTAAGGAGGAAAGCTGCTGGGCATGCATCCCTTTAGATATATTCCTATTGGGTGTATCTCACCAAAAATGACATTTTTGTTGCAGGGAATGCCTGGCCAATCAAATTTTTTTTTTTTTTGGGGGGGGGGGGGGGGGGGGGTCGCAAACAAACTGAAAAAATTTGAAAAATACTGAAAAAAAAACATCAATTGCAGCTCGCTGTGCCTATAAAATGCAGCCACTGTGCCCCATAAAATGCAGCCACTGTGCCCATAAAATGCAGCCACTGTGCCCCAAAAAATGCAGCCACTGTGCCCCAAAAAATGCAGCCACTGTGCCCCAAAAAATGCAGCCACTATGTCCCAAAAAATGCAGCCACTGTGCCCCAAAAATGCAGCCACTGTGCCCCAAAAAATGCAGCCACTATGTCCCAAAAAATGCAGCCACTGTGTCCCAAAAAATGCAGCCACTGTGCCCCAAAAAATACAGCCACTGTGCCCCAAAAAATACAGCCACTGTGTCCCAAAAAATACAGCCACTGTGCCCCAAAAAATGCAGCCACTGTGCCCCAAAAAATGCAGCTACTGTCCCCCAAAAAATGCAGCCACTGTCCAAAAAAAGCAGCCACTGTGCCCATCATATGCAGCCACTGTGCCCATCATATGCAGCCTCAGTGCCCAGCATATGCAGCCTCAGTGCCCAGCATATGCAGCCACTCTAACCCCCCCCCCCTGCTCGGTGTCTGACCGGCACTTACGAGCTGTGGGACATGCAGCGGGTCAGGTGATGGCTCCTGCATCCTCCATGTTTCTCTGTGCTTCTGTGCACCTCTTCTTCCGTTCCATTAGGCGTCCAATCAGAGCGCATGTGACTTCAGCCAATCAGTGATGGGTATTAGACCCGTGCCTCCTGATTGGCTGAGAGGCGGTTCAGTGTTAGAAAAGCAAATATTCATTTGCTTTTCTAACACCCCTGGGTGGACTGCGAGCGCAATGCTCTGCGCTACAAGTCCACATTTTTTGAAGCCTATTAGAGCCTATGGCTCTAATCAGGTGCTTCAAAAAAAAAAAAACCCCACTGCTGTAATTCAGGTGCCTGACCTCCTAAAAAGGGGACAGACGCCTGAATAGGGGGTGGCTACAGCGACCATGGATAGATTCATGCTATGTATGAATCTATTCAATTTACAGGGGGGGGGGGTGGGGTGGCGTGACAGAGGACGCACCGCCACTGCAATATATGCTTATTGGGATTTTGTTTACAAAAAAAATATGTAGAAAAATACATATTGGCCTAATGATGAAGAGATTCGAATTTTTTACATTTTTTTATTGGATATGTTTTATAGCAGAAAGTAAAAAATATTGCTTTTTTTTTTTTTTTTCAAAGTTGTCAGTCTTTTTTTGTTTATAGCGCGAAAAATAAAAACTGCAGAGGTGATCAAATACCACCAAAAGAAAGTTCTATCTGTGGGGAAAAAAAAGATGAAGATTTTATTTGGGTACAACGTTGCAGGACCACGCAATTGTCAGTTAAAATAACGCCGTGATGTATCGCAAAAAAATGGCCTGGTCATGAAGGGGTTTAATATTCCGGGGCTGAAGTGGTTAAGGTAAAAAACCTTAGGGCCTCTGCTAAATATATAATGTTTGGGGGTTCTAAGTAATTGTCAGAATTGGCCTGGGTGTAAAGTGGTTAAAGCGGAGTTCTGCTTAAAAAAAAAAAAAAAATGAAGTCAGCAGCTATAAATACTGCAGCTGCTGACTTTTAATAAATCGGACACTTACCTGTCCCAGGGTCCAGTGATGCGGGGGAACGAATCGCCGCTCGTCTCCCCCTCCTCTCTGCGGCACCGGCATTATAACTGTGGGCGCCCGGCTGTGGCATGCGTGAGCCGCGCCGTGACTGGCCGGGCAATCATCTAGGACCTGTTGATTGTCCCAGATGATTGCCGAGAGGGAGGGGGGAGAGGTGATCTCCCTTCCGGTGCCACGGTGCGCCAGGAGGAAGTGGGAGCTGGAACCCTCTAAAAAAAGGGTATCCGACCCCCCCCCCCCCCCAAAAAAAAATGACATGCCAAATGTGGCATGTCAGGGGGTCATCTTCCCTTAAAGCGGAAGTTCCATGTTTGGGTGGAACTCCGCTTTAAGTATGACCAGCAGTCAGAGGACTGTTGTCCTAGAGTAAGATGCTTAGAACAGTATCCCCATCATCTTGTGTGTACCAAGCCTGTTTTGCCATGGAGTTGTGTTCCTGTAATCCACCCACCTGTGTAGTGCGCCATGTTTATTAATGAACCTTGAAGCAGTAAGGCCCTGCATTGTCCTAGCTGATGTTTGCGTGTCACCTCTTTAAAGGAGACACCCAACAATGCTTCAAGCGGGAGCAGAGGGAGTAAACACAGCTTCTCAGGTTGCCAGGAAGCCTTCATAACATACCGAAGATGGAACTGATATTGCCTACAATCATTAGTTGCTACTTTGGAACGCTGTGTGTTTGTTTTCACTGAATAGGTAGGCCGTGTGCCCAGAGTCCGTTTAACATACACCTACCAGGAGGGAAATATGTGAGGTGTCATCTCTTGCCTCGTTTTTTGATGAAAATATGGGTTTTATAATTTGTTACCCAACTACAACTTTTTTTTTTTTTTTTTTATATACATTATTCTACTAGCCCCTGCTTTAAAAAAAATATCTAATGCCGCGACAACAAAATCCATGGATTTTTTCCAACGGATGTTGGAACTTGTCTTGCATACACACGGTCACATATATCTTGTCGGAAATTCCTAACGTCAAGAACGCGGTGACGTATAACACGTACGACGGGCCGAGAAAAATAAAGTTCAATAGCCAGTGCGGCTCTTCTGCTTGATTCCGAGCATGCGTGGAACTTTGTGCGTCGGAATTGCGTACACACGATCGGAATTTTGTTGTCGGAAAACTTGAGATCCAAATCTCAAATTTTGTGTGTCGGAAAAAGTCCGATGGAGCCTACACACAGTTGGAATTTCCGACAGCAAGCTCCCATCGAACATTTTCCGTCGGAAAAATCCGACCGTGTGTACGGGGCATAAGAAGTCATTTTTATGTGTAAAAAATGTAAGCTTTGCATATACACTATATTACCAAAAGTATTGTGACGCCTCCCTTTACACGCACATGAGCTTTAATGCATAGCTCCCAACTGTCCCTGATTTAGAACAAAGTCCCTCTGTCCCTCTTTTCTCCTCATTTGTCCCTCATTTTGGTCTGATCTATATCGTTGTATATATGTAGCAAGGTCTCCGGACTTGTCCAGTCTAATGAGGCCCTCCAAGGCCAAAGATAGCTGACTTCCTTCAATAAGTGGTTGGGTTGTGAGGCATAGTGGGTGCAAAGATGGTGAAAGTCATTGGGCGCCAGACACTTCTTGGATGTAAAAGAGGTTTTATTTCTTTTGAAAGTCCTTTTTGTATTTTTGGGGAAAGATGGTTAGGGCCAGGACACCCTTAAGTAGTTATAGATTCAATTGGCAGACGCCAAGACTTCAATAGGAGGACAGCCATGCAGGAAAAGGCCCTAGCAAGGCGCCACTTCTGCACTTGCAGGAATGCTGTCTCCTGTGGTAACAGTCCTCTAACAGTTCTTTCAGCTTCACTACAACTGCCTCTTGTAGTTCAACACTGAGCTCCCGGTCTCTCACTAGACCCTCTGATTCACTGACTCTGAATCCCTTGAGCTCCTCCAGAGTTGGAGGTGGTAACCCCCTCAAACGTCACCCATGCTTCCCTGCTGGGTCCCTAGCTTGGCACTCCAGATACTTCTCAAGCTTCACCCCTGCTGACCAGCTTGGTCCCTGGCTTGACTCACAAGGCTGCCCTGCAAGTGTCTCTTCTGCTAGTTGGGTCCCTGACTTGATCACCACCTGAAGTTTCCCGATTCTCCACTGTGCCCGTTCGGTGAGAATATGGTTCTGGTACTTTGTTCAGTTACTCACTGTGGTCCCGGGTAAAGGTGGTTGGTCCCTTTGTGGCAACAGCTTCCCTTCTACCTCCGACCATGACAGGTTCTCCTGCTGGCAGATCCCTCACTTTTGGTTGGATTGTTGGATTGCAAGCCGCAATTCCAACCCTGCGCTGCCCTCTTACTTCTAGAAAGGCCCTCACACAGCCCAGCAGCCAGATGCCCCCAGGATAGGCCCAATCTCCAGTCTAGCAGCCTGGGGCATACGACACACGTCCACCCAGACAGCCGTCCAAGTGGCACAGAACACAAATCACCCGACCTCACCCGAATATATAGGCTCTCCCAGCAGGCCAAGGGATTCAAGAAAACCTCTGCCCATTGGCTGAGATACCCCATATACCCATAACCTGACCTTGGGTTGCCCTTCTCATATCTAGTACCACCAAGTGCCCGGCCACCTAGCGGTAGAGAAAAGTGCAACAAGGCCAAACTTAGGGAGAAATCAATCGATCAAGATGACTTCTCTTGGCAAGTAAATTTGTGAGACGCTCCCTGATTAAACCCCAGGGTGCTACATCTAAAATGCACTACTTATCTATCAAAAAATGTTTTACAGTGCTAAACTTTTTATTCAGTTTATAAACTGCTGCATTTCTAAGTTCCAAAAGCTAATATAAAGGAATAGTGGTGGTAAAAAAAAGCACTTGTGGGTTTAGCTAATCATTTTTTTTGCACAAGTCTCCATTAGGGGGCGTGGCAGGGAGTGTGTCCTATGCCTACATACCCTACATACTTCTTCTAATAGGTGTCCCTCATTCCTATCTCAAAAAGTTAGGAGGTATGTTTAATGGCATCCCACTCTTAGTCCCTAGGGTTCAATACTGAGTTGGCCCACCCTTTGCAGCTATAACGGCTTCAACTCTTCTGGGAAGTCTGTCCACAAGGTTTAGGAGTGTGTCTATGGGAATGTTTGACCATTCTTCCAGAAGCGCATTTGTGAGGTCAGGCACTGATGTGGATGAGAAGGCCTGTCTCGCAGTCTTCACCGTAATTTATCCCAAAGGTGTTCTATCGGGTTGAGGTCAGGACTCTGTGCAGGCCAGTCAAGTTCCTCCACCCCAAATGCACTCATCCATATGTTTATGAACCGATGCCATTAAAGTTCCCAATACTTTTGGTAATATAGTGCAGCTTCCCATAGACATAAATGGCTGTGCACAGCTGTATTTGGGTACACGCCAGCACTCGTGCTAACAATTATAGTGTAGGGAACGTGCAAATATAAGAAATTTACCCCCCGTATGCTTTACTCGTTACTACGCAAGCCCCCATATTCCTCACCTATAGTTGGGTCCGGGTGCGATGTTGGGGGGGGATCTAAAATGTTTTCAGTTGTTCAGAAAAAATACAGCTAACCAAACATTGCTCATCACTACTGGAGAGCAGGGATGAGAGATATTGCTGAAATGTTAGCAAAAATTGGAAAATTTTGGTAAAATGCATTGCATTCAACAAGGAAAGGGAAATTAAGGTGTTTTTTTTTTTAAAGGTGCAATGTGTTTTTAAATGGTCCTTGAGAATCACAGAAGCTCTTTCCATTTATCCTGGACCTGTTCCAAAAAAGGTTCCTGTTTAGTCCCCCCATTTTACATTTTTTTACAGAAAAAAAAAAAAAAAAAAAAAGGTCAAATAACATTTTTAAAGCAACAGTACACAAATAATGATCCACAAAGAAGTGGGAAAAACACAACAAAAAGAACACTAAATAAAATAAGTTGATCTACAATAACCCCCTCACACACACACACAGAAATTAAAAAAAAAAAATACACCCTTCACCTAGTTTTAAAGGGTAAGTTCACCTTTGTACACTTTTTTTTTCTTTTAAATTCCAGCTCCCCTATGCACCAACATAGCATTCATGTACATTTTTTGCAAAAATATCAAAGCTTTTCATTAAATCTACAGTCACTTATTTTTCTTGTCCTAATCCACGTTTCCAGATGTTTCCATTAGTAATGTTTTCTTCCTGATCAGATTGTAGGTCATGACACAGGAAGGAGTTGACTAGTTGACATCATTAGCACACCCCCTGCATCATTCACCCTCCCATTCCCAGGTGCAAGTTTTTTAAATGAAATGCAATCAATCAGTGATCACCCTTCTCACTAAATGCACAATATACAATCAGATTGCGTAGTGTATGGCCATGTTTATACACCTAAAATTACTAGTTGTGCTTTCAGTGCCATTAACTGTTAACGGCACACCAAACACAGCCGCAAACACGCATTTTGCCATGTGAAAAAACGAGGGCCAAATGCCGCAAAACGCACAGTAAAAAACCACACAAAACACCAAAACGTCCCATTAACCACATGTAGTGCAGCCAATTAAAATCAACAAGCTGCCCTATGCGTGTCACAGAAAAAACGAGACACAAAATGTGCTCTCCCACTATGCTAGATGTGAATGGGGCCTGAAAGTGAAATTGGTGCGTTAACACAAGAACAATGAGGCTCCATTCACATCTGTGCATTTCGTTGCATTATAGAAATGCACTGCACCAAAAATCGCAGTAAAAAACGCACCAAGCTCCACTCTAAAAAAAAGTTCTGAAGCTTCTTTGGGGCGATTGCTGTGTGTAGGACAGCCCATTCAGGTGGATGGGCTGCCTTATGTGTGATGAGTGAAAATGCTCCAAAATGCTTCCACCCCCCCCAAAAAAAAAAAACGAATGTGGGAATGCGAGTTCCCACTATGCAGAGTTGTGAACGGGGCTTGACAGCTGAGTGTTTCTGTCCACTCCCTCCTATGTACTTGTATAAAGATGGCCATACACTATGCAATCTGATTGTGTATTTAGTGAGAAGGGCGATCACTGATTTCATTTCATTTAAAAAACGTGCACCTGGGAATGGGTTGGTGGATGATGCAGGGTGTGTGCTAATGAGGTCATCTGGTCAACTCCTTCCTGTGTCATGATCTCTAGTCTGTAAGGAAGAAGACATTACAAATGGAAAGGTCTGGAAACGTGGATTAGAACGAGAATAATACTATAATGATACACTACAGGTGCCTGTCCGCTCCTCTCCTCATCTCCTCTTCTGGGAGTCCAAACAAATGGTCTCTTGTAAGGTCCTTAAGGGCAGGGTCCATGCCATAGGACAGCGATGGCGAACCTTGGCACTCCAGATGTTTTTGAACTACATTTCCCATGATGCTCTTGCACTCTGCAGTGTAGTTGAGCATCATGGGAAATGTAGTTCCAAAACATCTGGAGTGCCAAGGTTCACCATCACTGCCATAGGAGGTGGAGACGACACATATGCCTTTGGGATCGCTGAAATGAGCTTTTAAAAGTAATCTCTGGCTATAGGACATGTTTTTCTCTCATCCAGCGTCTTGCTTGGTAAATATACATCCCTTTCTGTGATTTAGATATTTGGGCAAACAAATCAAATGATTATTAAAATGTAAAATATTTCCTTTTCTCTCTGCATAGAATAAAATACCCCCCTGAAAAAGACCACAATTAGAAGGGTCGAAACGCGTAGGGGTTTTATGTGGAAGACCATTTTTTGCAGCAAAATGCCATTTTATTAAGATTTCATACAATATGTAGTTCCATCTTGATTGATGGTTTTGTCATTTTCATGTGAATGCCAGCGCTCATTTTTTTACAACTCCCATGTAACTGTCAAATTGCTTTTTGCTAGAATAAAGAATTTGAATGATTGACCTTTGAACAATTTCTTGGCTGCTAAAAAAACCCCATGAGGGAATTTTTTTCATATGTACATGAATGCTATATTGGTGAAGGAGAGTTGGAATTTAGAAAAAAAGTGTACAAAGGTAAACTTATCCTTTAAGCAAGTTTAACTTGACCTGCTAAGTGACTGAAATTTAGAGTTTCTACGTTGGGGGAATTTACCCGGAATCGTTCCTCTTATCCTTACTGAGGAGCCGTGTAGTTCTTGTTGAAAGTTTGCCTGAATTATAAAAATTTGCCAAGAAAAGCAAATCTTTTTTTCTGTTGATGGACCTAAATCAGGGGTCTCCAAACTTTCTGAACAAAGGGCCAGTTTACTGTCCTTCAGACTTTGAGGGGGGCCGGACTGTGGCCAGCGGGAGTAGAAAATGCCCTAGCGTCAATGAGATTAAAGAATGCCCCATCATTGGTACTAATGGGAGGAATATTGCAACTTTGTTGGTATTAGGGGAAGAAATAGTGCCCCATCATTGATATTATTGGGAGGAATAGTGCCCCATTGTTGGTGTCAAGGGAAGGAATATTTCCCCGTCATTGGTGTCAGTAGGGAAAATAGGGCCCTGCAGTTGGTGTCAGTGGGAGGAATAGTGTCCCATCATTGGTGTCCGTGGGAAGAATAGTGCCCCATTGTTGGGGAGAGTGGTAGGACTAGTGCCCCATTGTTGGTATAAGTGAGAGGAATTATGCCCCATTGTTGGTGTAGAAGGAGTAGTGCCTTGTACCACTGGGAGGAATAGTGTCCCAGGGGCCTGATAAAGGCAAGCAAAGGGCCACATCTGGCCCCCGTGCCACAATTAGGAGACCACTGACCTAAATAAAGATGCCAAAGTGGCTGGATACGTTCAGCCAGAGAAGAGTGGTAACCCCACTATTCTGGCCTTTATTTTTGTTTGTAGATTTTGTTGTTAACCCAGGGGGTCGATTGCAATAATGGGTAATCAATTGTGGCTATGTGACGGGTAAATATTGAAGTCAGGTCAGAGTGGATACAGGTATTGCAGAGCCAGAATCTATGCTCTATCTAACCTCTGACCAGTCATTTGACAAGGGGAGACCTGGGAGGACCTCCCTCACGATGCCAGGTGTCACTGCATCTGAGGGAATATTACAGAGGTGGGGGGAATTTGTCTGTCTGACTAAGGAGAACTAAAATGTAATCGTCTCTGACCTAAGGCCATTGGGTGAAACGCGTAAGCTGCCTTTCTCTGTCATCAACTTGTAGTAAATAAACATTTGAACACAGATGTTAGATGTGGCCAGCTCCTCACATTTATTTGTAGAGGGGAGGTTGTGCTGTGGGCAAATTTAGCTTAGGAGGGGAATATTTCTATTAGAAGGGGAGTCCTTTTTTCTGTTGGGGGGAGAATAGGGAGATGTATAATAGTTACTCCTGACCTCTGCACTGTGTTACATACTCCTGACCTTTGCACTCTGTGTTACTCCTGACTCCTTCACTGTACATTACTTACTCTTGACTCTTGCAGTCTGTGTTATGTACTACTGACTTCTACATTCTGTCTACTTACTCCCGACTCCTGAACTTTGTTACTCTTGACCGCTGCACTCTATTTTACATAGTAGTGACCTCTGAGCTATGCGTTACTTACTCCTGACTCCTTAACGCTACATTCCCTATTCCTAACCTATGTAGTCTGTTATACGTACGACTGACTTCTACACTCTGTCTACTTACTCATAACCCCTGAACTTTTTTATTCCTGACCGCTGCACTCTATGTTACATACTTATGACCTCTGAGCTATGCGTTACTTACTCCTGACTCCTTCCCTCTACATGACATATTCCTGACCCATGCAGTCTGTTATACATACTACTGACTTTTACACTTTGTCTACTTACTCATGACAGTGACCGCTGCACTCTATGTTACAAACGAATGACTGCTGAAATATGAGTTACTTACTCCTGACCCCTGCACTCTTCATAACTTACTCCTGACCTTTGCACTCTTCATAACTTACTCCTGACCTTTGCACTCGTCGTTACTACTGACCCCTGAACTCTGCATTGCCTTCTACCGACTTCTGAACTCTGTGTTCCTCCTTACCTCTGCACTCTGCATTACATACTTTTGACCCCTGAACTCTGCATTACTTACTACTGACCCCCGAACTCTTCAAACCCTTTTTACTCTTTAACCAGTTGCCGACCGCCACGCGCCGATATACGTCGGCACAATGGCAGCGGTGGGCAAATAGGCATACCTGTACGTCCCCTTTAAGAGCAGGGGCTAGCAGGCACACGCGTGCCCGCCATGTACAGCGTGGCCGTGCCCGCGGGACTGGTGGACTCGATGTCCGCTGGTCTCCCGGCAATCGTGTCACGGAGCCTCAGAACGGGGATGTGTCTATGTAAACAAGGCATGTCCCTGTTCTGGCTTGTGTCATGATAGATCACTGCTTTCTTTCATTGAAAGCAGTGATCGCTGTCATGTAAGTTGAAGCCCATTACCCCCACAGTTAGAATCACTCCCTAGGACACACTTAACCCCTCTATCGCCCCCTAGTGGTTAACCCCTTCACAGCCAGTGTCATTTATACAGTAATCAGTGCATTTTTATAGAACTGATCGCTGTATAAAATGACAATGGTCCCAAAACAGCGTCAAAAATGTTCGATGTGTCCGCCATAATGTCACAGTCCCGATAAAAATCGCAGATTGCCGCCATTACTAATAAAAAAATTAATAATAAAAATGCCATAAAACTATCCCCTATTTTGTAGACGCTATAACTTTTGTGCAAACCAATCAATATACGCTTATTGCGATTTTTTTTTTTTTTTTTACCAAAAATATGTAGAAGAATACATATCAGCCTAAACTGAGGAAAACATTTTTTTTTATATATTTTTGGGGGCTATTTATTTTAGCAAAAAGTAAAAAATAATGCGTTTTTATCAAAATTGTTGCTCTTTTTTTGTTTATAGTGCAAAAAATAAAAACTGCAGAGATGAGCAAATACCACCAAAAGAAACCTCTATTTGTGGGAAAAAAAGGACATCAATTTTGTTTGGGTGCAACGTCACACGACCGCGTAATTGTCAGTTAAAATGACGCAGTACCAAATCACAAAAAGTGCTCTGGTCAGGAAGGGGGTAAAATCTTCCGGGGCTGAAGCGGTCAATGAGGCTTTGCTAGGTTACCTCCTTAAAAAAAAAAATAAAAAAAATAAATAAATGCACCCTGGTGATCTTTGATCTTTTTTTCAGGTAATCTTTGATTCTCAGCGTTCAGGTAGATCTCCACCTCTCCAGGGTTGCTTATCACTGTTTTAAACTCCCTTAGTCTGGGG
The DNA here is from genome assembly GCF_042186555.1 of Aquarana catesbeiana. Classification (NCBI taxonomy): domain Eukaryota; kingdom Metazoa; phylum Chordata; class Amphibia; order Anura; family Ranidae; genus Aquarana; species Aquarana catesbeiana. Next base: position 45,929,717 of record NC_133327.1, on the reverse strand, counting down.
ACCTAACCTGCAAGGTTTCATAAAATAGTCTTGTATCTCAGTATGTTCTCTGCGGCATGCCTTTCCTTCCTGTATCTCTCATTGATCATAGCAAAGCTCTCAAATTTATGTAGCTGATACAGTCACATGCAAAAATAATATTATCGCTCCTCGGCCTTTTGGCTAAGATCAAGTGTAGTATCTGTTCTTATCAGTTTCCAGAGGAGGAGCTGTGCAACTTCCGAGTGTAGGGAGGACACATGCAAATCCAATGGTGTAATTGGACCTGGAAAGACGGTTCGGCAGTGCCGGTGTCTGGACACCCACCGAGACGTCAGTGAGTCCGAGCCGTCCGGAAGGGTTCTCCTGATGAGGATGGGTGCTGCATCTGGGTCTGATCCAGAGGCCTAGATTTGGGTAGTTCTAGCTCCGGACAGTTTTTCGGGAGGGAACGCTTGCTCACCTATAGCACCGGGGTGGAGTAGTTAGTACTTCCCAAATGTAATTAGGTAGGAGTGATGGGAGCGAGGGTTGAGCTTGTTGAGGTCCGGGCTCTCCCCAAGCTTCCGGAACTTCAGGCCTTCCTGCCTGGGGTGGCGGCTGCTGTGGTCTGGGTTGTTGGTCAGAGTTGGTCCGAAAGCCTATGATGTATGTGGAGTGGCAGTCCAGGGGTGCCATAAAATCACTGTGAGTGAGGGTCACTTTGATTTGTGGCACCACGGTCACTGCACCATTACATGCTTTTTTTGCACGGGCCTTTTGGCTGGGACCGGAGGAATTTGTTATTCCTGGCCAGAGGGCCTGGCCATTGTATTGCACAATGGCCACTTTTTCACTCTCCTCTACCTCCTTCTCCCCCACTTTCTTTTTATTTACTTCCTTTGTGTGTCACTTTTTGTATTTTTGTGTTGTACACGGTTTGTTGCACTGTGTGATTAGTAGGGTTGCAGGTCCTCGGGCCTGGCCTGAAAGTCTTGGGGAGGGGGTGGACATGACCTTCTGGCTTGGTTCACCCTCTCTCATGGGGTCTCCCTTCGGGGGAGCCCCACCAAGTACTTGGGTGGGTCAGTTTCGGCAGGCCCTCCAGAGAAAGGGGTCTGTCTGGTTTCGGCCAGATGGACCAAGTGTAAGTACTCTTGTCCCCGTCAGGAACCTAACGCCCCGAGGGATTCAGGGCAAGACCCTTTGATTTTAGAGGGCTTGTGTACCCATTGCAATTTTTGTGTTTCACTCCTTATGTGTGTGCACATTTTTTTTGGCACCAGGTGAAGTTTTTAAGTGTGTTTCACACACCATGGGCTTTCAAAAAACAAATAAAGATAATATTTTGGCTACTTTTGGACCACATTTCACTTTCACATATATGGACTGTGGCGGCAACAATCAGTTATTTTTTTTTTGTCTATCAGTTTGCAAGTGTGTGTTAGAAAATAAAAGAAAACATCTGATGGATTTTCATTAACAACACTGATAATTTATTTGGCTCGTTTTTTAGCAACTGAAAGGAGGAGTAAGATTTTCTATTGCATTTTTACTGCTACCTGGGTCTCTACTAGAGACAATTACTCTCACTTCCTGTTCTGCTGAAAACATTTTACAAGACAGGAATCTAGGAGAACTCTCTAACAACCACACAGGCAGAAATAAAAAAATCTAGGGAAATAGTAGGGAAAGGCTAAAAGCCCTGTCATGCTTTTATTTGCGTCTGTATCTAATTTTGCTGACTTTATCATTTTCTGTCTGGTGAAACCATTGTCACTGTGACAGTAAAGGTGAAATCTCGCAGTCGAAAATTATGTATAGCAGTTCAAACCAGACAGGGTCTACTTCTTCCCCACTCTATTTAAAACTAAATATTAAAAGGTCTTGGCTTGACATAAACTTTAACCACTTGACCTCCGGAAGATTTACCCCCCCCCTTCATGACCAGGCCATTTTTTGCAAAACGGCGCTGCGTTACTTTAACTGACAATTGCAAAGTCATGCAATGCTGTACCCAAATAAATTTTATGTCCTTTTTACTGACACCAGACATGGCAGCATACATATGATATAGCTCCGCACCTATATCTACCCACAGGACCTGTTTAGCTCTATAAAAGTCAGACTGAGAGCTGCTGCCCCCATTCTCCATTTTGTCCTCAAAAGATCAACACCTACAGACCAGTACACTCAGGATAAAGCGCTTACCTGCTGACTCCATCGGAGTCCGTCTGGGTTCAAGCCTCTCCCAGCATACAGTCCCACATCTTAGGTGGCTAAACGCACTGACAAGGTGGGGAACCCCTTCTGGTGGTCTTTTGGGGTCGAGGTGTTCTCTAATCAGAGACGACAATCCTCTTGTGGCATGCCTGCTTTGGAGTCTGGATCCAGCAGCTTGGACTGCATGATGTCTTCTCTCCTATGGAACTCTTTCCAGGTCTGCCAATTTCTATAAAACTTTTTTTTTCTTTTTGTTGCTCTCATGTCTCTAAAGACCCCATACACACTGTGCAACTTTTGTTGTTTGATTTCCTTTAGATTTGCCGGGACCATGTGGTGCATGGGCCTACCTGATTGCATACAAATTGAGGCTCTTAAGGTTTGACCTCCATATTGTGTGGTTTTGGTAAATCTCAGAGAAAAAAATCTGCAGAGGATTGTATGATGTGTAGCCAGCTTAAAAGTGTCCTTTTGTGTGAATGGGCGTTGGCCCTCCTAATTGTACTAGCCCTTTTTTGGATTAGAACAGAGGTGAGAGAGGGCTGAGTCTCTCTCTCTCTGGTGATCTATTTGCAGAGAACAAATGGCCAGGTAATGGATGCCTTTGCTATTCAGGTATCATCACATTCTGAGGAACAGTCAATGACAGGTAAGTCTTGCTATCCTAGTAATGGGGATAGAATTGGGCGGCGGCCGCGGCGGGGGGGGGCAAATGTATTGCTAGAGGATGGGGGTGGGATTGCCCAGATTTCTTTTTTAAATTTGTTACTATTTGCCAAAAAAAAAAAAAAATCTATCTATCTTGTCCCCCTTGCGGTTCTTCCTCCAGCCACCGCAATACCAGGTAAAGGCCAACTTTTGTTAAATATAAAGATGCGGGAAAACGAGTGCGTTCTGCCCTGACAAGCATGTCTTCCTGTCTATTGCAGTCCCGGCCGCTCACACACCCGCTCAAGGAGGTCCAGAGGCCCTCTGGATCGTCAGGTTTTTTCCAAGGCAGAAAGTGACTCCTGCAGTCCTGGCAGACCCCAGTACAAAGGGCGCAAATGTACGCTTAAGAGAACGCGCACAGCTTCTCCTCTGAGGGCTCAGCGCCCTAAAAAGGGCCCTATGCCTGCAAAGCTACTTTGCAGCAACTGCTTCAGGGAGCTTGCCAGAGACCGGGAGTATGAGAGTCAGCAGGTGTCAACCTTGCTCAAGAAAGTAGTCCCTTAACTCCCTGGCAGAATTTTCCGGTCAACTCGGGCAACCAGGGACAGAAGTGGACGAACAGTGTGGGCCCTGCACCAGGTCTAAACCAAGCCATTCAACCCTCTCTAACTAGAGGGGTACCAGGCATTTCAGGGGTAACGCCAGCCCAGCAGATTAGGCAGGCAGATTCCTCAGACCCAGTATTACAGCCAACCTTTCAGGCAGAGGGAGAAGGTATCGCCTCCTTCTCGGCAGAGTATCCTGAAGGTCCAGCCTTTGATTTTGCGCCAATACCACCATTCATTATGGCAGTAAAAGCTGCACTGGAATGGGAGGATCTGGAACCTCCTCCAAAGAAGAAGGAGAAAACCTATTATCACACACCATACAATCTGATTTTTAAATTATGTGACAATCACTGCACAACGCGCATTAGGTGCCATTATTCTTTAAGGGCACCCCAAATGCCATGCGATTCTGCTGTGATAGTCGCATGGGAGAACACGCCTTTAAAAACATTGTGCAAAACTGGTCATCCCTAAATAGGAGCAGGGGCTTCTTTTTGTAGGGCAGCCAAGTGAATGGGATGCCCCCATGCGAGTTGCAATATTGTGTACAAATCGCTCTTTGAAAATCGCATAGCAGAAACAGTTGACCCCTCTACGTGATATCAAATGCCTCTGAAAAGCGACCTATGCACAGATTGCTTTTCAGTGCAATAGCAGATCCTGCTGCAAGTGTGAACAAGCCTTTGGGTTCCATAGGAGGAACCTAAAGAAACAGGAAGCTACCTTTCCTCATATTAAACAGATTACAGCGCACACATTCAAGAATGACATTTCCTGCAAGGCTAGTTAAAAACACCTGAACATATTCAACAAAATACTGGGGTTTGGTTACACTATATGGTCCTATAGTGCTAAGCCCACTTACTGCGACAAAGTACCCCAAATTAGTAGGTCCTACCCTAGTAATAGAATGGAAGATCCTGCGTCTCAACCATGGGAGCTAAACTCCTCTATGTGGGAGAACTGAAGGGGATTCCTCCTATGCACTGGTGGCCACTAAATAAGAGGTAATGAAGAGGGGGCAGGGTGCTCTACCCCAAAAAAAAATGGTCAGGGTCTATTACCATATACAAAAACATATTTGGGGGGCACACCCTAAAATGTGTTTAAATTCAAGAAATGGTGCTGCTAGAAGACCAACAAACAGTACAAAACAGATTACAGCGCACACATTCAAGAATGACATTTCCTGCAAGGCTAGTTAAAAACACCTGAAGGGTTTTTAACTAGCCTTGCAGCATTTTAGGGTGTGCCCCCCAAATATGTTTTTGTACCTTTCCTCTTATGACAGAAATAAGAGGCCTGTTTCAGGAGGAATTGGAAAAAGGGGAGAGAAAATCCTCCTCAACCAATAGGTTGCAGACGTTGTATCCACTAACAGAAAAGGATGCGACTCCTTTATCTAACCCACCAACGGTGGATGCGGCAGTCACCAGACTAGCCAAGAATGTGAAGCTTCCAATGGAAGACTCTTCCTCCTTTTCACAATATCCTTGATTGACGCATTGACATGGACTTAGTTTTACCTCATGGCAGGTGGTGCTTATAAACCCACCATTGCTTTAACATCTGTAGCAAGTGCTATGCGAGTGTGGCGCAGAACTTGGTGTATGCTATCAAAAACCAGCTGCCAAAAGAGAAAAATCATCTCGGCGGACTTCACAGGTGAGGCAACTATAGACATCATTCGATGGTCATCCAGAGCCATGCTCAGTCACAGCCAAAAGAGTGCTGTGGCTAAAACCCTGGGCGGCTGACCCATCCTCAAAGCAGAATTGCTGTAAACTGCCTTTTGATGGGAAGGCGCTGTTTGGCCAAAAAAAACTGGAGACTACCATCTCCAAGTTTACAGGAGGAAAATCAGGTCTTCTGCCCCAAGATCGAAGGTCCAGAAGCCAGAGGGGGCAACCATCCAGAGGAGCGCCAAACAGGTACTAGGATTTCGGAGGCTTTTGCCCATCCAAGGACTACAGAAGGGGTACACGGTCAACCTTCATAAGATTGCAGAGAGCTAAGACCCCTGCGGCTCCCCAAGATACCCAGAAGCCCTTTTAATGCCAGGTCTACCCAGGAGGCAGTTGGAGCCAGGTGGCTCAAAGTGATCCAGTTCCGGCAAGACCACTGCCAAAAAATGGCAGATTCAGTCCACAGCAGCGCAAGGCCATTATTGGCTGTTCAAACGGCACCCTCCAGAACTACCTCAAGAGACTGAATCAATTTATCCGGATAGACTCAAGATGGAGTCTCTCGATACCATAATCAAGGTCATTCAACCAGGAGACTGGAGTATTTCAGTAGACTTGCAATATGCCTATCAGCATGTCCTGATCCTTCAGTCATACCAGCAGTTATTCAAGTTGCATTGAGGGACAGGCATTACCAGAGCCAGCTGGAGCCTACGCAGAATATGGTCTACCTAGGGGCCCAACTCAATACTCAGGCGGCCTCAGTTTCTTTGCCACCTCAAACTCCTCAAAATCAGGGAGACGTTCCAACAGGCATTGGCTGCACCAGTGATGTCAGCATCCCTCTCGGGACAATGGCTTCATGTATTCTGATGATCCCCCTGGGCTCACTGGAAACTCTTTTCCAACAAGGCTTCCTGATGCAGTGAAAGAGTTCGTCTAGCACAGCAATCAGGATCACCAGCTGGAGGCGCCAGAGTCTCTGGTGGTATACAAAAAACGCTAAATGGTTTAGTCCATTAGGGCCGCAGCCATGGATCATTGTTGCCCCAGATGCCAGCACAGCAAGGTGGGGCCCACCTGCAAACAACTCAAGAACCAGGGCAGAGGGGAATTTTCCACTCAGGGCTGTCAGAACTTGGAAGCAGATCACCTATCCAGACAATTCATGGACCCCAACGAATGATCCCTTCACGCCAAAGTGTTCAAACAGATCATCCACGAGTGGTGGTGTCCGCAAGATGGATATTTTTGCCTCATCAACCATCTGCAAGGTGAGTTGGTTCCTCTCGCGCTACCCTCATCCATAAGCGGAGGAGACAGATGCCTTTACCCATCCTTGGGTTGGGCAACTGGCCTGTGCCTTCCCTCCAATTTCTTTAATCCTGAAATTCCTGAGGAGATTTTTGACAGTCATCAGTTTTTTTTTTTTTTTTTCCTTACTGGCCTCACAGACCATGGGTCTCTCTGGCAATGGATCCCATACATCTGCAACCATTACGACTGACCTTGGCGGCCTGGAGATTGTAAAGCAGAGATTACAAGAGTTGGGATGTTCTCCAGAGGATATTAGAACTTTACAGAGTTCCAGAAAGGGGTCAACCAATGCCATCTACTCCAGAATATGGAATAGATTCACAAGCTTTGCAGCTGGACGTCAGTTTGACCCTAGTGACCCAAATGTATCTCAAATCCTGTCTTTCCTGTAATCCGGATTTGATTTGGGGCTCAGTTCGCTTAAGGTGCAAATTTTAGCCATCTTGGCTTTTACCCAAAAGAAATGGGCAGCAAACCTGCTGGTAGAGCACTTCATGAGATCGGTACTTAGACTATAGACACCATCCAAATTCATACCAGACCCTTAGGCCGCATGTCCTCAACATCATGGAGGGGGGGGAGGTGCTTTGGGACAAAGCACCTTGGCCCCATGTTCATGGGGACAAGGACTATATTTGACAACCCTGGGCGGTGGTTGTGGGGGGCCTGTGGGCAAGGGGCTTATTGGAATCCGGAAGCCTCCTTTAACAAGGGGACCCCCAGATCCCGCCGCTGCCCCCGTAAATTTGCAAAAAAAAAAAATATGTAGTGTTACAAAACACAAGCGACAGTTTTTGACAAGTCCTTTATTAAAGCGGAGTTCCATTCCCTTTTTTTTTTTTTTTTTTTTAATTTTGTGTTTTTTATTAAGTCAGCAGCTACAAAAAGTGTTGCTGACTTTTAATAGACTCTCACCTGTCCCACAATACAGCGATGCGGCCACCCGAAGCCTCATTTCACTCCCTCGCCTCTCCGCCACCCCGCCATTGCAAGTGTGGGCATCCAGCTTTGACAGCTTGCGGCTTCAGTCACACGGCGCCTCCCCATTGGTCAAACAATCTTCTGGGACCTGTGGCGTGTCCCAGAAGATTGCAAGGAGGGAGGGGAAGAGGAGAACTGCCTGTCAAAACTAGGTACCTGTCGTCGTCCCCCCCCCCCCCCCCCCCCAAAAAAAATGACATGCCAAATGTGGCATATTTGGGGGGGGGGGGGGGGGGGGAGTGCTTAAAGCGAAACTTCCCTTTTTGGGTGGAGCTCTGCTTTAAAAAATCAAGTCTTCTCCCTCTGTTTGTTCTTCTCTCTCCAGTGGTTTCTTCTCCCTCCTTAGCTCTTCGGTGATATCTTCTTTGTCTTCCTCTGATGCTGGCTGTCTCCATTGTGTCGGCTCTCACTGGCTGACATTTCTTATATATAGCCATGGGGCATGGCCATTTGGTGATGTCACCCGGAGACCCCATCCCTGTGACGTAATGTGGGTATAGATTTTTTGGGGGGGGGACCCCTCACGCTTTTTTTTTTTTTTTTTTTTTTTTCTTGTCAGTGGGGAACCCCACTGACAGCTGATGACTCATTGGTTGTTAAGGATGCGGCGGCCGGCTTCTCGGGCTGCTCCTTAGCAACCGGCTATATGAAGTGAATGTAAAGGGGGGACACAAATCACGGCAAAAACACAGTACTTGCGTTTTGGATGTGGGTCCATTGAAGTTTATTTGATGCAAAACGAATGCTGCGGGGAAAAAAAAAGTCCCTGACCCTTTCCAAAAACGCAGAGGTACAAAAATGTATTGATGTGAACGAGTTGCATAGGAACCCATGTTAAAAAAAAAAACATAAAAAATAAAAAAAATGTCATGCGTTTCTGCAAAAATCATAAAACAGGAAAAAACACATTGGTGTGAATGGAGCCTAAGGGTTAAGTGGTTCTAGGATGGTTGATTGGATTTCATTGTGGTCCCATTCAAGTTCACGGTCACAATGACAAACAATGGTCTCCTAGCAACCACCTCCACCGCTAAAACAAACTACTTTCTAGAAATTCCATTGTCCTCCGCCCTGCTGATCGCATTACTGGGGACGAGTGAGTTTCCTAGGAGCGCACTGCCTACTTCTAGAGAAAGTTCCCAGCTTTCTATTCCTAAAATTGATGCGTACGTATTCTGAACTGTATAATCAGAAGGGTAATCATGCTAATATAACAGACTAACCAGCACGCTGTATTCTGGTATATAGGTAACTGGTTTGCTTTATTGCACTATGATGATGTTAAACCTGACTTTGCCTTATGTTCTATTTCTTCAGTTCAGTATGTTGTTGTGCGGCGTGCGCTGACAAATGCAGGATGTGTTGCAGCATAAAGCTGATATTTGTGATGTTTCAATACAGCTGTATTCAACCCAAAAGCAAACGTTTATTATATTGTAGCTTCTTATATTGTAGCTTCTCATCTCTTATGCCCCGTACACACGAGCGGAAATTCTGCCAGCAAAAGTCCGATGAGAGCTTTTGGTCTGAAAATGCGACCGTGTGTATGCTCCATTGGACTTTTGCTGGCGGAATTCCAGCCAGTAAAAGATTGAGAGCATGTTCTCAATCTTTCGGTCGGAAAATTCCACTCTTCTGTACCAATTCCGATGCGCAAAATTCCCACGCATGCTCGGAAACAAATCGACGAATGCACGGAAGCATTGAACTTCATTTTCTCGGCTCGTTGTAGTGTTGTACGTCACCGCGTTCTTGACAGTCGAAAGTTCAGCGAACTTTTGTGTGACCGTGTGTATGCAAGCCTATTGCAAGCTTGAGCGGAATTCCGTCGGAAAAACCATCCAAGATTTTTCCAACGGAAATTCCGCTCGTGTGTACGCGGCATTATTGTGCTGGCTACATTCATTTTTCTCTTTTAGGCTTTCTTTTTTCTCTTTTCATCTGGCCAGTAAGTCTGTTTATTTTCAAAAGTACAAGCTCCCTAGCAGAATGTATTAGTTGCACAGGTAAAAAAAAAAAAAAAAATAACAATTTGCCACTGGCAGGGGTGCTGTAATTATAAGGTGTGAGCTGGAGTTTGGCTTCAATTTGTTAGTGCATTTAACCACTTCCGGACCGCCCACTGTCGTTATACGTTGGTACTTTGAAGAGGAGTATCGTTGCTATGGCAGCAGCTAGCTGCCATAACCCCGGTATCCTCTTCTTCAGCGGGTGGTCCACTTTTTTTAGATAAAAGTGGTCTCTGCGGCTGATTCGCTGCAAGATCACTTTTATCGGTGGCGGGAGAGGAGGCCCCCCCCCCCGCCTCTTACCGGCGCTGTTGTTAGTGGCAGAGGCGATCGGATCCTCTCCCTAGCTTGACATGGAGATGAGTGAGGGGAAGATGGGCCCCCGCCCGTCTCCATATCCTTGCAGGGCGGAAGTGATGTCAAAACGTCACTTCCGCCCATAGCTCTTAAAGGGACATTTTTATTCATTTATTTATTTATTTTTTTTTTTTGTTATTGCATTTTACTGTAAATATGAGGTCTGGGGTCTTTTTGACCTCAGATCTCATATTTAAGAGGTCCTGTCATGCTTTTTTTTACATTCCTTGTAATAGGAATAAAAGTGACATTTTTTTTTTTTTTTTCTAAAAGAACAGTGTAAATATAAAAAATAAAAGGTAAAATAAATAATAAAACATTTTTTAAATGCGCCCCGCCGAGCTCACGTGCAGAAGTGAACGCATACGCGAGTAGCGCCTGCATATGAAACCGGTGTTCAAACCACACATGTGAGGTATTGCCGTGATCGGTAGAGCAATCATTCTAGCCCTAGACCTCCTCCTCTGTTACTCAAAACATGCAATCTGTAGAATTTTTTAAATGCCGCCCCCCCCCAATTTGGACATTTTCACTTAGGGGTGTACTCACTTTTGTTGCCAACAGTTTTAGACATTGATGGCTGTGTGTTGAGTTATTTTGAGGGGACAGCAAATTTACACTGTTATACAAGCTGTACACTCACTACTTTACATTGTAGCAAAGTGTCATTTCTTCAGTGTTGTCACATGAAAAGATATAATAAAATATTTACAAAAATGTGAGGGGTGTACTCACTTTTGTGAGATACTGTATACATGATCTAACACTTCCTGGGTAGGGGGCATGCATGCGCGCCACTGACTGCACGCTCTTGCTGTGATTATACACAACGGGAGCCAATCGGTGGGCACCGGATGTCCGCCAGCACCCACCAATCATCCTGCAGAGACACAGAACTGTGATCTTCCTATGTAAACAAGGCAGATTGTCGTTCTGACAGGTAGTAAAGATGGGGTTTATGTCCCTGCAAAACATAAATTCCATTTCTTCCCCTAAAAAAAAAAAAAAAAAAGCACCTCCCACAGTACACAAACACTGGCTAGGTACAGTTAGCCCTTTGATCTCCCCTGATGTTTAACCCCTTCCCAGCCAGTGTCATTAATACAGTGACAGTATATATTTAGCACTAATCACTGTATTAGTGTCACTGGCCCCCAAAAAAATGTCAAGTGTCAGAATGTCCGCCGCAGTATTGCAGTCTTTTATTATTATTATTATTATTATTATTATTATTATTATACGAGATTTATATAGTGCCAACAGTTTACGCAGCGCTTTACAATGTATAAGGGGGACAACACAATTACAGTACAGTTCAATACAAAAGGTACAGGAGGGCCCTGCTCGTAGAGCTTACATTCTAAAGGGAGGGGGTGGTGGTACAAAAGGTAATAGCTGCAAAGAATGATGTGATGGGGGTGGCTATAGCTGTCCTGCTATAAGTCGCTGATTGCTGCCATTACTAGTAAAATAAATAAAATAAATCTATATACCATAGTTTGTAGACGCTGTAACTTTTGCACAAACCAATCAATAAACGCTTATTGGAATTTTTTTTTTACCTAAAATATGTAGTAGAATACATATGTATGCACCGCTCCTTCCCACTGAAATCAATGGGGCAGCGCGGCTATACTGCCGGCATAGCGCTGCTGCAGCGATGCTTTGCGGGGGTTAAAACTGCCCCGCTACCGGCTGAATAGCGCCAAATATAGCGCCGTTTTACCGCCGACCCCCGCCCTAGTGTGAAAGGGGCCTTAAAGTAACTCTGTGCCGTATAGCAAAAGAATGGCTGGATCATAAAGGGGGGGGGGGGGGGGAAAGCTTCCATTGGTCAAATGGTTAAGGACTTACTCATGTCAGCAGGTATGTGTTAAACAGAGTAGAAAGCGTGACTGTTGCATAGGAGTGGTACAATTCATTGTAACCTGTTTACCTTTCTTCTTTTAAAACGGCATTAAACCCAAAACCAAAAATGTAATATACAGTGCCTTGAAGTATTCATACCCCTTGAAACTTTCCACATATTGTCATGTTAGAAACAAAAAATTAAATGTATTTTATTGGGATTTTATGTGATAGACCAACACAAAGTGGCCCATAATTTTGAAGTGGAAGGAAAATGATACATGTTTTTCAACATTTTTTTACAAATATATGAAAAGTGTGGCGTGCATTTGTATATAGCCCCCTTTACTCTGATACCCCCTAACTAAGTTTCCAATTTCCTTCAGAAGTCACCTAATTAGTGTGTAATTTAATCTCAGTATAAATACAGCTGTTCTGTGAAGCCCTCAGAGGTTTGTTAGAGAACCTTCGTGAACAAACAGCATCATGAAGAACAAGGAACACACCAGACAGGTCAGGGATACAGTTGTGGAGAAGTTTAAAGCAGGGTTCACACTAGAGAGGTGAGGTGGAGTTAGAGTTGCCACCTCAACCCTTTAAACCCGAACACATATGAGTTACACAGGTTCTGAGGTTAAATGCAGCTAAGGCAACAAGTGAGTTTAATTACCACCTTAATCAGCTACAGAACCTGTGTAATTAATTTGTGTTCGGGGTTTAAAGGGATGAGGTGGCAACTCTACATACCAGCTGACCATACACTAGTAGAATTTTGTTCTACATTTTTTGTTTTGAGAACATTCTTTGGATATTCGAATAGTTAGTGTGGTCAAATCGACGTTCATTTTTCGACCGCAGTGTATAGAAAATTCAATGGAGCAGGGTGGAATAATTTTTTGCAAACAAATGTGTACATGGTTTACGTTCAGTAAAGTCATTTTTTTTTCATTTTGCTTTATATCTCAGTGCTGCTGATCTCCTCCGGTCTCTTTGACCACTTCAGCCCCGGAAGAGTTGGCTTCTGAATGATAGGCCATTTTTTGCAATTCGGCACTGCGTCGCTTTAACTGACAATTGCGCGGTCGTGCGATGTTGCACCCAAACAAAATTTTTTTTCCCCACAAATAGAGCTTTCTTTTGGTGGTATTCGATCACATCTGCGTTTTTTTTTTTTTTTTTTTTTTTGTTTTTTTTTTGTTTTTTTTTTTTGCTATAAACAAAAAAAGAGCGCCAATTTTGAAAAAAAACACTATTTTGTACTTTTTGCTATCATAAATATCACTTTTGCTTTTTAAAAAAAAAAAAAAAAAATTCTGTTTAGGCCAATATGTATTCTTCTACATATTTTTAGTAAAAAATAAAGCGCAATAAGCGTACATCGATTGCTTTGCGCAAAAGTTATAGCGTCTACAAAATAGGGGATAGATTTATAGAATTTTTATTATTTATTTAATTTTTGACAGTTGTCACCCTGTAACAGGAACTACAGGCAAATATACAAGATACAAATTTAATGCAGCTGTATATTTTTTATAACATCATTAAATGTATTTTTAAATATAATCAGTATAAGTACCTGAGTTTAATTCAGTATCAGCCTTTTGCAGTCCCTGTATATCAGGGCAGGAATTTGAGAGGCAGAAGCAGTAGGAGGAACCAATGAGGTCATGTTCATGTGCTTACAAGAAGCATGCTGATAGGAGGAGAAAACAGAGTGACAGGGAGATAAGCCCATGGCTGTCCGGTCACAGGTTGGGGGCATGTCCAGGAAGAGAAAGTGTTGAATGATGCTGACGGTGACAGACCCAACCGGGACAGAGGCTTTTGAAAGGGGACTGCAGGGCAGCCTCTTGCCTACCGACTATGGGTCCTGGCATTTGAGAGAGCTACAAGCATTCAGGAAGATGTGGTAATATCATCTTGCATTATATAACAGGACATTTAACAGTCAAGGAAGCCATGATGGTCTCTGCCAACTTGAAACTCAGTGAGTAGATGTAAGTGAAAAGAGAGCTGGTTAATGAGATTTGGACCACTCTGGGTCTTCTTGAATACTAGTGCCGAACTGTCTGGGTGGCCACTGACCTGAATCACCTAGGCTTGTCTAGGTGACTAGTTGTTGATTAGCTTAAGGTTTATGTTTACGTTGGCTGTTCCTTAGATGTGCTAATGATATTACTGTTTACAGATTGCATTGTTCAGGATAATGTGATCAAGCTCTTACCTGATCTTTTGTGGTCTATATTATGTGTGAATTTACAATAAAGTGAGTTCCAGTTTGTACCTAAGCTAGTGTTGCCTAGTTCTTGGGTGCAATTCTCAGGTATAATACCTGTTTCCTGGTCCCAGAGTGGAAGAAGCTGTATCTTGACGGGGGCACCCAAGCGGGGTGCCAGGCAGAAAATAAGAAGTTTCAGGGAAAATCTCTGAATTGAAGCTGATTACAACAAAAACTGGTATTGTTGTTTTAGTTTATTGGCTGTTCATTTTATCTAGGTGTGGGTTTTTTTTTTTTTTTTTTTTTTGGTGTAACAAGATTGATAATTGAAATTACAGTAACATGTTGTGATATTTTAGTGACTGGGTTTTCATATGGTTTAATTTGTAACTAGCTTTGTATAATGAGATTTCATTAAGGCGTGTTAGTGTTGCTGGAGCCTGCACAAGTTTGTTACTGTGATGTAAGCAGGGTGAATAAAACACAGGAGCAGAGATTTCCTTCACATTCCATCTCTCCCTTATCAGAATACTTCACTGTAATACAAACACACCACACCTTGTGTCTGCTTATTCTTCAGATTCTTCCCCTTCTCTGTACTGTGCTCCACTGGGCTATGCTGATGCTGAGCATAGAATTAATAAACCAAGTCAGCCCACATGGCAAGGTCATGTTTCAGCAAACCAGTGAAAATCGTTTAAGATGGCATCATTTACATCTCGATAAGATAAGGATAAATATTAGCTTAAAGAGACCACGTCAACCACTTTAAAAAATACAAGTTAAACACATGAAAATCAAGTATTTCAAATGCTTACTTATTTGCCTTCTCAGCCTTTTTACCCCAGAGTAACCCTTGAAATAATTTTCAGGTCTTAAGGAACCCCTACTATAACAAATTTATTGGGGATCAGAGGGGAAAAAATGCTCCTTACAATGGTGGGCAGAAGGAAGAATATCCCCATATGCAGTGGTACCCCCCATTACAGAGGGCTGATTAAACCAGTTCCCACACCAAGGCCCCTGGTTCATAAATTCCAAGGAATGAAGGTCTGAAAAGCATGATTCTACCAACCGACTGCACGTTCCCTGGACAACGTGACAAGGTGCAGCGAGAGTACAAGTCAGGCAATACAGTTATATTGTAGAAAGGTTCATCACAGCTTATTCAGGCCCAGCGGGCAGGCACACCCATCGAGAGCCACTTACGAACTGTAACAGTGGTCTGAAGATTTGATGCCAACGAGGAGCGGAATGTGGCCTGGCTGATCAACACCCAAAAGGTAGGCTTCCTGAAGAGAGGTTGATGTAGTCCATGCACTTTCCCTTCTCCTTTAGGAACCTTTCCCTACCTCTACGTACTGTCTCTGCCAGATGGGGATTCTATCCCTACCCTAGCCATTTGCATAAAGTGTGCCAAATCAGGGAGTCGGAGTGTTAAATAGTCTCAGGTCTGAACCAAGATGGTCACTCGAATCACATGGGGTGCCAGCACCCAAGTTCGACAGGCTTCTCCTTGTGACGGCAGGAAGTCATAATGGAACAAAGTTCCTCACAACTTCCTCTCCCTCCTGCACTCCCGCTTTGGTCGAGTGCCACATGCAGTGGGGAGTACAGACTGCACCTGCCTACGAATGGGCCATGACAGGAAACAAATACCTCACAAACTTATAAGGGACCCCGGTTGTTACAGACTCTTTTCTTTGGGGGACATGCTAAAAACCTGGCTATACCACCCCAAGTTTTGGCTGCACTGCTATCTTCTCAGAAAGAATAGGAGACCAGTCCAGCAGTTATAGCAGCAGTATAAACCTTTCCATTTAACTGCATGTAGATTCACACCAAGCTGAACTTTGCTTATTAATGCAGATCGTTTATGGTCTTTCCTTGCTTCATTTGAAACATTTAGCAGACAGTCATTTTTTTTTATCCATAGTTTTCTTCCAAAAATATAGCCAAGAACTCAACACGGAGATCTAGCTTCAGCTTTTGTATAGCTCATGCTTTAGTTTTTGCCATAACTACCAATTTGTTCCTTATCTAGGGGACCGGCTGTTCCAGCTTCCCCCACAAAGAGGAAAACGAGCATGGACAACTCGTGCTATACATCTTGTCATCATGAGGCCCCTAACAACTAAGGGCTTGTTCGCACACGCATTGCTTTCTGAAGAGCAGGTGCCTCAGTCACATGCACGGTTATGGCATGGCTCTATACACTTCCACTGGTCTTGTTCAGTGCTGGTATCACCTGCCAAATGTGACATGTTGTTTAGTTTTTGCCGCGGCTGCAAAGTACGGCACGGCATGTGTACAGCCCTGAGTGGCTGGATGTCAGTGTTCAAGCAGGTGCTCAACCGCCTGGCTTTACTGGCCACTCATGTGAACAAGGTCTTACTCGCTCTCCTATGGTGGCCATACACAATAATAAAACTGAACGACTGATGTCTGATCTGACAAAACAATCGAATTGGACACCGATTGAGCGAAAAGCAACAGATATTAACAACTTTGATGGACCTAAGCTGATTATGGTGGGAAGGTCGATTAATGACTTTTTTTTTTTTTTACGTCTTTGTGAATCACTTACAATTGATCTACATGTAACTGAACATGTCCCATATTCCCTTGCCACCCAGGACCAAAAAAAAGCCATTAATCAACCCTGTCACGATCTAAACCTATACGATTGGTCATTCAGCGCTCGATTGACCGTTTTATCGCAACGTGTATGGCCACTATTAGAAAGCTCTAATCTTAAATACCTTGCTGACAAATCACTGAGTGACAGCTCTAAATCTGCTGGGGCTGCTGACATCATAACCAATATGGCGGCACTCTGCAGCAGTCTTAGACGTTTTGGAAGTCTACATAAGGGAGGCGTTTACAGGTGAATCACATGCATAAAATATCTTAAATGCACATATTGTTGGGAAAGTGTCTCTATGGTTAGCTTGACCTAAAATTTGTAAAAACAAAAGTGCAACAATATGTAAAAGTGGTATAAAAACTGAATGTACTCGTATAAGCCTTCTGTTATGCGTGGCAGCACTCTAATCCAATCAGAGCTCTTTTGTTTTGTGCTGCCACATGCTTACAGGAGGACTATGTGGAATAATAGCCTTCATTGTCCAGTCACTGACTAGGGGCAAACTGGTGACCAAGCTGTGTTGTTTAGCTGCAGTACAAAAAGTCAGGTCACTGGCTTGGCTGTGCTGTCTGACAGGAGCCCCTGGGTCATAGGACTGGATGGACACAATTACCAATCCCATGGCAGGTAAAATTCAAGAATCTGTATTTCAGTTGTGCATTTAGCTTTTAGTGATAGGCTTGGTGTAGTTTAGGTGGGGTAAGTGTAACTTATGCCGCATACACACGATCGGAATTTACGTCAGAAAAACCTTGGATGGTTTTTCCCGACGGAATTCTGCTCAAGCTTGGCTTGCATACACACGGTCACAGAAAGTTCTCTGAACTTTCGACCGTCAAGAACGCGGTGACGTACAACACTACGACAAGCCGAGAAAATGAAGTTCAATGCTTCCGAGCATGCATCGAATTGTTTCCGAGCATGCGCAGGAATTTTGCGCGTCGGAATTGCTACAGACGATCTGAATTTCCGATAGGAACATTTTCCGTTGGAAAAATAGAGAACCTGCTCTCAATCTTTTGCTGGCGGAGTCCGATGGAGCATACACACGGTCGGAATTTCCGACCAAAAACACACATCGGGCTTTTCTTGTCGGAATATCCGATCCTGTGTACGCGGCATTGGTTACTCAGTATTTGTTTTTCTGGGTGTGATGAGTTCGTTATTACACAGGATCATTGAGTTGGCACCAAAAACAAGTGCATCCAAAATAACTCCACCAATGTTAACAGCTCACGGGCGTGTTTCATTGGGTGAGGTGGTTCTGTGTGTGTGGATGGTGTTATTAAAGCTTGTTTATTATAAGTTTAATCTACTTATGTTTTGCCTTACCCGGTATCTTCTTCCTCCACCATGATGTCAATTTTTACAGCACAATTTTTCATTTTTATTACATACCCTAGAATCAGAAAACCATCACTGGTTCTCTGTTCTTCTCTGTGCAAAACAGGAAGATCATGGCTGGTGGGAAGGGTCAGCAGGGTGCTGTACATAGCTTTCTGAGCACACTTCTCCAGTACTCATGCAGCCCGTTCTTTGCAGCATGCTGGCAGGGACAGGTTTTTCTATTCAGGTTGTTGTTGCTTTAGAAAAGAAAATGAACTGTTTTTTTGTTTTGATGCTCTTGTATTTAGCTGGTTTAAACTGTAAGTTCAGTTGGGTTTTATGGCAGTGCCACTTGCTTGACAATAGTACATGGTACTAGGTACCTGTGCTTCATGGACATTGCCTGTATTCAGTGGCGGCTGGCACTCAAAATTTTTTTGGGGGGGCACAAACAAACTGAAAAAAAACACCATCAATTGCAGCCTCACTGTTCCCAATCAAAACGCAGCCACTGTAAACAAGGTTTGATCCTGTCTACCCCTCCTTACCCCACCTACTCCTCTTGCCACCCCCCCCCCCCTTTTCTACACTCTTCCCTTCTTACCCCTACTCCTCCTACCCTATCAAGTGATGTTATTAATGGCTGTTGATTGCACAGAGTGTTAGCAACTAACATAACTTACCGGTTAAAATCGAGAAGAAGCTGCTCTCCTGACCGGGGGGGCCGTGTGGGCGGGGACGGGCCCGTGATCCCGGGGGTGCGCCGGGGGAGGACAGATGGAGGCCTCGTGCCCCCCTCCTCCGGTGGGCGCACCCGGCGGTGGCGGTTCGGACAGGCCGCGGCTTACCTCTCCCTGGTCCGGGAGATCACTATAGCTCGGGTTGTGGGGTCTGCGGTGGGCGGGGGGCTACAGCTGGCCGCCGCCCTTGGGGACCTGTAAACCTCAATGTAGCATATACTGTCCCGTGCCCCAGACGACGTGAGAGTGTGACGAAACGTGCGTTGGGTTGAGCTGACGTGCTGCATGTACCGTCTGCAGGACGGGTGATCGTTTTAGCCGGCCGGCTGCTTTTTATGCTATACGAATCTTCTACACTGTAAGTGTTATTTTACTTTTTACAATAAACGGTATTCCCAGGATTACGCTGTGGTGTCTCCCTCTCTCTTCCCGGGTTACCTAATGGGTACCATCCCCCAACTTGGAGTCCTGTATTAATCTCCATGATAAGATTGAGTTCCTGTGGCTTGGTGAAATAGCGAGTATCATCATCCCTCTGGCTATAGGAAGTGGAGTGTCGTTTCTTAATAGTCCATCCAGTAAAGGCCCCGACCGGGTTAAGGTCGCAAGCTTTCTTATGCTTGCCTTATGGTAAGCGCGCATTTTAATTTGAGTTACCACGGAGGTGCGGTGGAGGAAGTTCTTCTTTTTTACTTTTTCATCCTGAAGACTGGTGTCTGGACTTTAGGTCCTCCTATAGCACTTTATATGGACTTTTTATTCACTTTATTGTGGTTGTTTTAATGAATATTGTTTCATTCAGGTTTCACGATTTGTGGTAATCCTGTGTTCTAATCACTAGGTTTTATTCAATATTGGTTACTATTTATTTATTTAAATTATTAGTGCTGTTATATTTTTTTCTTTTTTCTTTTATTTTTTCTATTTTTTCTTTTGTTTAAGTTACGTTAATTGTTTAAATAAAAGGCTGTAAGGCCATTTTACTCCAAACCTGGTCATGTAATTTATGGGGTAAAAGGGGTTGGTTTGGAGGCCAGGGGTTACATTTGGTTAGCAGTGCTGGGATGCTTCCTTGTTCTTGGAACATCCAAACCACCAACGGGATCTAAGATTGGGATAGCAGACTTCTGTCACCCCAGCGGAGATATGGACCTGGCATCAGGGTTCCCGGGCTGCTGAGGATCATCCTTTCAGCATACACCAGGACTGTGTCTGTGGATAAATACCTGGAGCTCATGCAGCAGATTGGAGCCCTCCATGCTGGTATACAACAGGGCAAGTGCTTTCCAACCCCAGAGCAACAGGTCAGTGACCAACGGGAGTTGCGGATGGCATTCCTGGGAGAGCGGCCCCAGGAGCAATACGTTCGACCTGAAAGGTCAAACCCCTGGAGTAATTAGCACAATAAACAATGGATGGAAAACCCTTAGTAGGTTCACTAGACATACTTGCAATAAACACATTATAGCAGACAACCCCAGAAAGGTGGCTTGCTGATGACATCAGCATCTGCTATGAGTCCCAACAGTATGAAGCATTCACTATTTTTAATATGGCAGTTAGGTCATATACAGGGATCCCAGCGTCTGCTTGTCTTGGGGAGACATGGACATAAATCCAAAGTAACATTACTTCAAGGGCCCCAAGGCATACACCTCACAAAGAGTATTGTTCCCTTTAAAATCCAGGGCCCATAATCAGTAGGGAAGAGGCTAGCATTCAGTCCCCTCAAAAAGCCTCTGTCCCGGGTGAGTCTATCACACTTTGCAACTATACAAATCCCCTGAGCCATAAGCCATTACCAGAGCACAATGTAACACCAATAAATGGCAGTTGGTAAGGAAAGCTATCCTGAGATCCGAAGGGGATCTCTGAACAGGAAACGCGGACCTCGCTTAGTCCTGCATTGTCAATCCCTTTTTAATTATATCCGATTAGGTATATTGCTTGGTATGAGCCAAGTACTCTGATTTTCATTCCATTATTAGCAAGCTAAACTTTATTACGAATGTCAGTAGAAGGTCCATTTTATATGGAGGGAAGAAGAATGTCTGGTTGTTTCATGACTGAGTCACCAAGGTGTTAAAGCTCAACCCCAGCCAGAATAAAATACACAAATGAATGCAGCTCTGTAATCATTAACCACTTGCCGATCACCCTATAGCAGTTTTTTTACGGCTACAGGGCAGCCACGCTGCGCACTTTCGGGTAGCGAGCGCGAGTGTGCAAAGCTGATCAGCGGGTCCCGCGGACTAATGTCCGCCGGCACCTGCCGATCATTCGTTCTGTAACGGCAGACTGCCATTCTGCCTGTGTGCTGGAGTACAGAAGGCATGGATCCTGTGTTTCTGCAAAGCAAGGACATGGATCCATGCCTTCCCTTAGTAAAAGCAACTCCCCCACTACACTAATACACCAACTAGGCTTACAGTTAACCCTTTCATAACCCCTAATGTTAACCCCCTCCCAGCAGTGTCATCAGTACAGTGACAGTGCATATTAGTAGCACTGATCACTGTATTAGTGTCACTGGTTTCCAAAAAAGTGTCAGTGTCACTTAGGGGGTCATTTACTAAGAGTCCCGGGAAGTACTGGGCACTCTACATGTAATAACTCCCATTTAAGGCAATTAAGAGCTCAACTAAGTGAACATGTGAACAAAAAAATTGCGCTATTAGAAGCATGTCTTAGTAAATTTGGAAATGGTGATTCTGCAGATCTGCAAGTGCCAGTTGCTACCAAGTTATTATATAGCACTGCACTGCAAGCATGATCCTTGAATGTGAATAAAACATTTTTATGTGAGATGTGCTCTACCTCGTGTGCATCTATTTATGTTTATTTCAATTAGTATTCCTAGTTTGTTTTCTTCTTTTGCTAACGAATGCAGTTATGAATTAGTATTGCAGAGTAATGTCTGCTATTCTGTAAAGTTACATATTTGTTGTATGTTTTTGATTTTTATTTAGGTGACTATAAAGCAGTAGTTATTTATGTTCACTCTTTAATCATACTACACTATTATGCAGATCTTAGTGTACTTGGCACAATGGCTTGGTGGTCTGCTCAGATGTCTCCAAGTTATGAGTTTAAATCCCAGCCAATCTACCAAGAGCGAAGAGTGGACTTCAGACCGCTCTCCACTGAAAACAGGTCAATGGAGTGCAAAACGAATTGCACTTCTGTGACCCAGAGGAGAAGCCCAGCCTAAAAAGCTCAGGCTGGACCTCTTCTTTAAACAACCTAGCTATGTTTGCTAGCACACCCACCTAGACCCACCCTGTAAAGGACACACCCACCAGTGTAATTGATTCTGTCTCTTCATGTAGGCCTCAAGTGCTCACACCTGTTCATTAGAAATACACACTCTTTACAAATAAAAGAATGCATCAGCATAGATATCTGTGCAGGTTAAACCTCAAAATAACAAATGTCCAAGGCTCTGGCCATGATCAGTGATCCCAAAAATCTCCAAATTAAACTTGTATGTTGTTGGGCATGTGGAAGGTACGAAACGTATTCGTCCATCAGCATACTGCATTAAAATATTTGTGCAGGATCACACCAGACTTATACATCCATATCTGGCCCAAAACACCACAGTTCTAGATTTATAAGGTTATTTTTTGTGATCATTATGTGAAACCCAAAAAAAATGTAATCACTGGTGAAAAAGAAACTTTAACACCACAACAGAGGAAGAAGATATAAACCTCTAGCCAGGTAGTGGGATTGGACTTTGAACCAAGAACCTCAGTGCTGCTAGGCAGAAGGGCTAACCAGTTAGCCACTGTGCTGCCACATGTATGTAGGCTGCATCTCTGTGGTGCCAGTCCTAAGTCTCAGGGTGTGCAAGAAGTTAATCAATGCAGATGTACTGTGGAAAGCCAGAGAGCCTTTGAACAACCTGTTTCTGGTATATGCCATCTGTTTTAATGGCTGGTTATGGCTGATTACTGTCAGCATGCTGAGAGATAAACAGCTGTCATTTTGTGAGTTTAGGCTTGGTAAGTGGCTGCAATTAGTGCTGGTTGGGAAATGTAAGGGTGATTATAGTCCTTGCCCAAACATATATGACACTATTTGCAATGGTGGTGGAACCCTCCTACACATAAATACTACATTTAGACATAATTAATGTTAGGACCTAAATCATGTTTAACAACATAGCGAGAACAAACAACTTCTCTACATGAAGTGGCATGCTTGGGATTCGAACCAAGAACCTCAGTGCTGCTAGGCAGAAGTGCTAACCTGTTTGCCACTGTCCTTGGTGTGTGAGTGTAGAATAGTGATGTTACCCTCTGAATTTTGAGAATTACATTTTTATTTCTGATGGTACAAATATCACATTTTTGTGCTCAAATTATGATTTGGAAATACTAAACACACAATTGTGACTCATTTTAAATTTGCATCAGCAATGGTATTGTTTGTGGTTTGCAAAGACACCTGTGTGAGTTTGGGTAAAGATTTGTGAGATGGAAAGCAACAAGTGAGAGAGACAGAGAAAAATATATTTTACCAAAACATGAAAACATTCCACATTCTAGCATTCTTAAAAACAAAATTGGATGAAGAAGAAGCAACATTGTTGCAAGGACAATTCCTTTAAGAGAAAGATACAGTTCATCTCATCAACATGAAAAGTGTTTATTTGGGGACGTTACAATTATACCATTAGAATCAATGGCTGAAACTTGCTACATAACTCTCATTTTCACTCTCAAACACTTTTTAGGCCAGCGCTGATTTTGGTATTTACTATAACTCTTGGTAAAACATGCTTGGGAGTTAAACTGAGTAGTTTGCATGTCTGAGCATGCTCAGTTGTATTGGCACCTAGTTGTACAGAGAAAAGGGAATTTATCTCTTCTCAGACTTTTAAAGATATTTCATTGTACAGTATATATCACTTTTTAAAGCAGATTATCTTTAAACAATATACCACATCTTTAAGAACCATTTAGGTGATCATATTATGCTCAATACATTATTTGCATGTGCAATTCTCTGGAGTAATGGTTTGGGCACTATCTATTGTCTGGGAGCTATAGTAAATTCGATTTTGGGAGTATTTTTTTCACCAACGCTATAGTGAATACCGTTTGGGCGCTAATTAGCGCGATAGCGCTACTTTGAGAGTATTTAGCGGGGCTATTAAACTTGCTAGTAACTTAGTAGTAAAAAAAAAAATTAAATAAATATTCCATTAATCTATCCCATAGTTTGGTTTTCACAAATGTTATAGTGTTTACAATCAATATACACTTATTGGGATTATTTATTTTATTTTTTTTTACCATATTGGCTTAAATTGATGATGAAATTTAGAGCTTTTACATTTCTTTTTGGATATGTTTTTAATCTTTTTTTTTTTTTTTTTTTTTTTCTTTTTTAAAATTGTCGGTCATTTTATGTTTATAGTGCAAAAAGGAAAAACCGCAGAGATGATTAAATACCACCAAAAGAAAACTATTTGTGGGAATATAAAGACAAAGATTTTATTTGGGTTGTCAGTTGAAGTAACAGTGCCTCATCACAAAAAATGGCCTAGTCATAAAGGGGGGGGGGGTAAATCTTCCAAAGCTGAACAGGTTTATACATCATGCTTATAATACATACTGTATTCTTTTAGGCCCCTTTCACACTGGGGCGGTGGGGGTGTCGGCGGTAAAACAGCGCTATTTTTAGCGCTGTTTTACCGTAGTTTTTGCGGCTGTATTCGGCCGCTAGTGGTGCGGTTTTAACCCCCGCTGGGCCAAAAAAGGGTTAAATCCGCTCGTACAGCACGGCTATAGCCGGGGTATTACCGTGGTATAGCCGCGCTGTCCCATTGATTTCAATGGGCAGGAGCGGTTTAGGAGCGGTGAATACACCGCTCCTTCACCGCTCCAAAGAAGCGGTTGGCAGGACTTTTTTTACCGTCCTGCCAGCGCACCGCTTCAGTGTGAAAGCCCTCGGGCTTTCACGCTGAACAAACAGCGGATGCTGTTTAGGGGCGGTTTGCAGGCGGTATTTTTAGCGCAATAACGCCTGCAAACAGCCCCAATGTGAAAGGGGCCTTACTTGAAAGCAGTGTAAGTACCTGAAAGTGACCTGTTATCGGTCTCAGTGGTGGGGCGGAGAAGCAGTACAAGTTCATGTGAGGGCAAGGAGCACGCTGACAGTCACAGGCTGGGGGGGTTCAAGACAACCTGGACTCAGAGGAAGTCAGCTGAAGGACGCTGGCCGTCATTCCACCCACAAGACTAATGCCGCGTACACACGATTGGACTTCTCATTGGAAAAAGATATGATGGCTTTCCCAACGGGATTCCACTCAAGTTTACCTTGCATACACACTGTCACACAAAAGTTAGCTGAACTTACGACCGTGAAGTTCAATGCCTCCGAGCATGCGTCAAATAGTTTCCGAGCTTGCGTAGGAATTTTGCGCGTCGGAATTGCCACAGACGATCGCGTTTTCGGATAGGAACTTTTTCTGATCGAAAAATAGAGAACGTGCTCACAATCTTTTGCTGGCTGGAATTCGGCCAGCAAAAGTCCGATGGAGCATACACACGGTCGCATTTTCCGACGAAAAACTCATCGGTCTTTTGCGGGCTGAAATTCCGATCGTGTGTACGCGGCATTAGGACATCTAGTGCTAGGAAATAAGTACTGTGGGGGACAGTTCTAATTATGTTTGTTTTTGTTTTTTTTTTTAATGGTCTATTCTTTATGTTTTGTTATTTTGTTTTTGACTGACGTTCTGGTTTAATAAGTGTATGTATGGATCTTGTGTTCTAGTATTAGGCTCCATTCACACTTGGCGATTCTGCCCACAATTCCAGAATCGTGGAAAAACGTGGGACACATTTGTGATGCTGTTACTTCTTAATGGCACTCCAATCACGGTGCTATTTTGCCATGGTTGTTGCTCGATAAATTGCGGCAAACCACAACACATGACGCTGACGCCCAAAAGAAGCTCTTGCTCCTGTTAAGAGATAATAGCAGCGTCCCTTGTTTTTACCATCAGTTATGCCCTGTACACACGATAGGATTTTCAGATGGAAAATGTGTGATAGGACCTTGTCGGAAATTCCGATCGTGTGTAGGCTCCATCACACATTTTCCATAGGAATTTCCAACACACAAAGTTTGAGAGCAGGCTATAAAATTTTCCGACAACAAAATCCGTTGTCGGAAATTCCGATCGTGTGTACACAAATCCGACGCACAAAGTGCCACGCATGCTCAGAATAAATAAAGAGATGAAAGCTATTGGCTACTGCCACGTTTATAGTCCCGATGTACATGTTTTACGTCACCGCGTTCAGAATGATCAGATTTTCCGACAACTTTGTGTGACCGTGTGTATGCAAGACAAGTTCGAGCCAACATCTGTCGGAAAAAATCAATGGATTTTGTTGTCAGAATGTCCGATCAATGTCCGACCGTGTGTACAGGGCATAAGAATCAACTTGAATAGGAAAGTTAATTTTCAGAAAGCACATATTTAATTTTAGTATAATATTGCAGGTTGTTTCACTCGGGAGGCACCACCCGCTTCTCATGCACTGATTTAGGGACTTTTTACTATGTTGTATTCATGCTTCGATTTGTGCAATCCTTTTTTTATTATTTCTCTGAGCTTTGATATACTTTGGTTTGAGCTTTTATATACAGTGACCCGGGTCAGGCCAGAGCAGGTCTCTTTTTGGGTCCTTATGCAGCTGGTTTATAATATCGTATAGTCACTTGTAGGGGCAGACTGACAACTCATGGGGGCCCCCGGGCAATAGGAGAAGATTATGGGGCCCCCGGGCAATAGGAGATTATGGGGCCCCCCAGGCAATAGATTATGGGGCCACACAGTATATATACACACACACACACACACACACACACACACACACACACACACAGAAAAGGTATTGGAGAGGCGGGGCAGCTATAATCTTGGGATTTAAAAAAAAACAGATTTTTACATACTGTCCCTGGTTTTATTGAGGCTGGCAACCCTGATGGGGCCTCTTAGTGCCATGGGGCTCTCAGGCAGTGCCCGAATGGTCAGTCCGCCCCTGGTCACTTGTGGCTGAGGTTGTCATGGACCAGTTATTAATTGTTTTTTACTACTTGTGTAGATGTGCTTTTTGTACATCAATGTGCTCCTGCAGATATTTATGCCTATTGCTGTAATAAAGTTATTACATATTTTACTTTATTAGTACTGGTGCAGATGTGTGCCATAAGGGCTCTTTCACATTCGTGGTGGAGTGTGTGCATCTGTGTCAATAGACCCGGACGAGTGGCTTCACACAAATTTGTAATTCGGAACACGGAATTTGGAATGGGTCACTTGTTGAAGAGGAGGAGCCAGGAGTGAAGAGATCCAAGAAGAGGAGGATCGGGGCTGCTCTGTGCAAAACCATTACGCAGAGCAGGTAAGTATGCATGTTTATTTTAATGAAAAAAAATTTAAGCCTTAATATCCCTTTTAAAATTATAGTTTGTAAAAAATGTTTTTTTCAAAGATAACCTTTATTTTTATATTGCATGTCAAGTGTATGATGGATATTTATTAGCATTATTATATGTTATCTTTCATCTCACATTTCAGCCCTGGTGTACAGCCCCTGAAATGCGTTGGCCTTCAACGACAATTTTTGTTTCTGAAATAGTTTTACCCAATCTAATCCCAGATTTACCTATCCCCAAAACAACCCAAGGTGACTGTGACCAGCTGCCAGCTGGTGTGTATGTGTGTGTGTATATGTATGTGTGTATGTGTATGTATGTATGTATGTGTGTGTATGTGTATATATATATATAATATATATATATATATATACACAACATAGTCACATCACCATTATACTGTTGGATAACAATACCAAGCTATCCTATCCTGTGATCAAACCTCAGGCACCCAATACCATTGACCTGCCCTTTGTTGGGCCTAAAAGTAACCAATGTACACACCCCCAGCAGTGGTATAGTTTGCCCACACCCCTGTTGATAGACTGGATACTATTAATACATGTATTGACACCATACAGTTACCAAAATACAATGTTATATGCTATAGGGTGGTAGTCTCCGAACTGCGACCCGGGGGGGGGGGGGTCAGATGCAGCCCTTTGCTTGCTTTTATCCATCCCTCTGGGCACTATTTCATCTACTGATACCAACAATGGAGCATAATTTTCCCCACTGACACCAATTAAGATGGGACACATTTCCTCCCATTGACACCAACGATGGGCCAAAACTCCTCCCACTAACACCAACAATAGGGCACAATTCCTCCTAATAAGACCAACATTGGGGCCCAATTGCATCAATGATGGGGCCCAATGACATCAATGATAGGACACAATTCCTCCCACTTACACCAATAATGGGGCACAATTACCCTCACTGAAATCAACAATGGGGCATTATTTTTCCCACTGACGTCTACTCCCACTGCCCACAATTCGGCCCGCCCTAAAGTCTGAAGGACAGTAAACTGTCCCTTTGATTAGAAAGTTTAGAGACCCCTATAGGGGCCCTTAAAGGATTGTGTGTGGTACTGACGCATGAAGGGGGTCATAACATGTACCATGCAGTGTTGTTGAAGATGTCAATCTAGATACTATTATACCATGCCTCCCAACTTTGTGAGATCGCAAAAAGGGACACATTGTAGCAGCCATTATCAACCAGGGTTCTTTGGAACCCTGGTTTTCCTCCAAAACTTGCTAGGGGTTCCTTGAACTTTGGCTGATTGAGCTTCCATTTGACGTTGCCTGCATAGTTCCAGGGCCACCACCACTTGGCAGAGCAAGTTGCATGACACCAATTATTTTATCAGCTGTCTACAAGGGGGGCATTCTTACCGCCACTGTAAGGGGGCATTCTTTGCATTGGCAACCAAAGTAAGTGGCATTTTTCCCACTGACCCCCTAATGAACTAGTTTTAACAGGGGTTCCTCAAGAACTGAAATTTAGGTCAAGGGTTCCTCAGTGGTAAAGTTGAAAAAGGCTTCTTTATAGCATGAAGTATATAAGCGAAGGACATACCCCTGCCTTGCCTTCAGTAACATGGACTTTGAGGATTAATGCACAAAAATATTGTTTTCACCCAATTTTTTTTTTTATATCCCTACTTTTCTTTAATTTTGGCTTATCAAATTAACAAATCGAATAACTTATATTTTAAATAAAAGGTCTAGGACAGTAAAAAAAGGTATTTATTTTTTTTTTTTAGAGATACATCAGGCCAAAACAAAGGGCAATTTAGGATGAAGGAGGGACAGAGGAATTGGGTTCCAAATGAGGGACAGTTGGGAGCTATGTTAACTACTTGCTGCCCGCCCACAATACATTTTACTGTGGGTGGGTGGCAGATGCAGGCGTGACTGCATACTGCTACGTCGGGCACACAGCAGCATGATACCCTTATGGCTGTGTCCAGTGGAAACAGTGATCAGTCTCCTGTGAGCGGCTGGGTTATCATGTGATTGCTATGACCAATCATAGCGATTACATGTAAGCAAAACTGTCATGAAGGGAGTTTAACAAGACTCGTGGCCACTCATTAAAATTAGAAGAAAAGAGGTTTAATCTTAAACTACGTAGAGGGTTCTTTACTGTAAGAGCAGCAAGGATGTGGAATTCCCTTCCACAGGTGGTGGTCTAAGCGGGGAGCATCGATAGTTTCAAGAAACTATTAGCTAAGCACCTGAACGACCGCAACATACAGGGATATACAATGTAATACTGACATATAATCACACATATAGGTTGGACTTGTGTCTTTTTTTTTTTTTTTTTTTTTTTTTTACCTCACCTACTATGTAACTGCTTACTATTGTGATGCTGTTATTGGCCCACAGCTATCACATGGTACCTGGGCCAGTCAAAGCACCCTGTACCATGTGATCAGATGTAACCAACCACAGCATCACAATAGCAAACAAATGAAAGCCATTTATGACAGTTAAAACTATTGTTTATAACAGTGATCATCATTATGGTGACACTGAACTACTCCTGATGACAGTATGTGTAAAAAAATTTTTTTATTTTTTTTTACACACAGCTACCAGTCAGTATCCCTAATCACCACCATACCAGTCATATAATGACACTGGTGACAGTATGTAAAAAAAAAAAAATATGGGAAATAACGTTTTATTTAATTTGTTTATTTTGCAAAAAATTGTGACAAAAAAATTACAGCTTCAAAACACTTGCCAAGCCTCTAACTAAATAATTTGGACTGTCTACTTTCCAAAAAGGTGTCATTTGGGGGGTATTTGTACTGTCCTAGGTCATCAGGATTGATCAATCTTCAAATATAGCCATAGTTTGAAGACTCTACAAATTTCACACAGACTAAATAAATATACACCTATATTTTTACCAAAGAATACATTTTGGCCTAAATTTACGAAGAAAGATTATTTGTTTGCAAAATTATATACCAGAAACCAAGAAAAAACATATCTTTTCCAAAATATCTGGTATTATTTAATTTGTTTAGCAAAAAAACAAAAAAAACAAAGTGGTGAAATAAATACCACCAAAATAAAGCTCTTTGTGTGGAAAAAAAAAAAAAAATATATATATATATATATATATAAGTTGAATTCGCGTACAGTGTTGCATGACCAAGAAACTGCCAGTTAAAGTACCACAGTGCCGAATAGCAAAAAATGCCCTGGTCATGAAGGTGGTAAAACCTTCTGGTTAAAGTTTTTTTGTAAAGTGTGTTTTTTTTTTTTTTTTTTTTTTTAACAAACATGTCATACTTCCCTGCTCTATGCATTGGTTTTGTACAGAGCAGCCCAGATCCTCCTCTTCTCGTGTCCCCTGCCGGCACTCTTGGCCCCTCCCCCCTGCTAAACGCCCCCAGAGCAAACTGTTTACTCTGGGCCATTCACGCTTGCTCTCTCCCGAGCTGAGGCACACAAAGCGCAGCTCTGCCATTGCCCCCGCTCCCTCCTCACTAGCTCCGATTGACAGCCAATATCTCCCGATGCTGAGTCTCGGCCAATGAGGAGGCAGAGACCCGGGAGAGCTTCTGCTCTTGTGCATATCGCTGAATCGCGATCGGGCTCAGGTGAGTATTGGGGAGGGGGGGGGCCCTAAGTGGGAAGCTGTACACTGAAGGTTTTTTACCTTCATGCAATGCATATAGGTAAAAAAAATCTTCAGCCCTTAGAACCGCTTTAACCACTTCCTTCCCGCCGGCCATCAAATGACGGCTGGGCGGTTCGGCTCTTATTCTGGGTGGACGTCATATGGCGGCCTCCCAGAATGACCACTCTTGCGTGCCCCTCGGGGGCGCGCAGCATTGCTAGGACACGGCGCGACCCCGATCTGTGTAAAGAGCCGTGGCTCTTTAACCATGTGATCGGTTGTGTCCAATCACAGCCGGTCATATGTAAACACGGAGATGCCGGTAATCGGACAGAGCGAGAGGAGAGCCAATCAGCGGCATCTCCTCACAGAGGACATCTAGGGATGTAATCGGGGCCAGCAATCAGTGGCCATTAGTGATGCCAGTCAGTGCTGGCTATTAGTGCTGCCCATCACTGCTGCTCATCAATGCCACCCATCAGTGCCGCCCATCAGTGGCTCCTTTCTGTGCCGCCTATCTGTGCCCAGTGCCGCCTATCAGTGCCCAGAAGTGCAGCATATTCGTGCCTCCTCATCAGTGCCACCTAATCAGTGCTGCCTCATCAGCGCCCATCAGGGAAGGAGAAAAATTACTTATTTACAAAATTTACTGACAGAAACTAAAACTTTTTTTTTTTTTTTTTTCAAAATTTATGGAATTTTCGGTCTCATTTTTTCAAAAAAAACCCCAAAAACCCAGCAGTGATTAAATACCACCAAAAGAAAGCTCTATTTGTGTGAATAAAATGATAAAAATGTCACATGGTTACAGTGTAGCATGACCGCGCAATTGTCATTCAAAGTGTGACAGCGCTGAAAGCTGAAAATAAGGGGGTGTAAGTGCCCAGTATTGAGGTGGTTAAACATAGCAAAAAAAAAGCCCGGGAGCACAGCTTTTCTTTATTTTTAAGACTGTAAGGACTTTGCTAACTGGAAATGTTATTTTGACAATCCGATTTTTTTTTTTTTTTTTTTTTTTTTTTTTTTTTTTTTTTTCTTTGTTGTAATAATAAATGATTCTGTTTATTCCTGAACTTACTCAGTACTAGCTATTCACCAAAGGTTTTTCCAAGCATGACAGCCAAGAAAAAAGTTTTTTCAAAATAAACCATATTTTCTCTGGAAGAGCGCAGAAGTTTTCTTAACCTCGGCTGTAGTGTTTGGCTATCTATAGTGTCACTTCCTGTTGTGTTCCAATATAAACTCTTTTCAGGAATGTACTGTCACACCCAAAGGCTGTTCTATAACGTCAGTGGCTGTGCACATGTGTTGTCTGTGTGCCTAGGAGTTATAGTGACCTTGGCTTTCATTTATCTTCAGGATTGTATAGGGAACTACTGTATGTACATGAGATTTCCTGCTTTATATCTGTACAGGAACTAAAAGTCCCAGCATGGATCAGAAGTTTTTTGGGAGAAGTTACAGCCTGTAGAGAAACAACAAATGCCAGCACGATCCAAGAACACCTATATGTCCCAGCATGTCCATCCAGCCTATGATTCCCTATAACTATCCTTTGTAGGGCACCCTACAATTTCTGTACAGGTATCTACAGCCCAACCTTTTTTTGGGGGGTTTGGATAGAATATGGAAGAATACAATTTCTCTCAGGATTTTTATTTTCTCTCTGTATCCCTACTGGAGAGATTTGGACTCACTACTGGTACTAGTGACTATTGCCTCTGATACAAAAAGTCAAGGCAAATCCAACATTTTCCTCATCCAATGAGAGAATGTCTTGTATTCATAAAAAAAAAAAAAAAAAAAACAAGACATTCTGTGAAGGTGTATGGGTGGAGGTATAAACCTACCACCAAACCTGCGCAAATGACAAAACCAAATATTCAATATAATAGTGTAAATAATAATAATAATAGGAGCAGCTTGTTGTAAGTAAATGTGTAAAAAGAAGGAATTATTTTAAAGTTAATTAATTAGAAACGCGCTCTCTCAAAAAATACTTTTAAAGTGCAAGTGCTCAAAGTGCATCAACCAATGTCAACAAACACAATCATATACATATAGTGTAAAAATATGTGTAACATCCACAAAATATCTGATTGAGTGCCCAATCAAAGTAAATTATCACAAATTGTGCATGTGAATCTTCCAATTCTTGGCGAACAACAAGGGATAGATCACCTGTCGCACATCATACTCGCCAGAATCCCATGACACCCATTACAGGTAGTCATATATGCCTGTGAATAATGCCAATGGAAAAACCTCACAGCCACAGCTCCGGTCTGAATTGGTATTCAATCAGGATCCCATGGAACCCATTGCAGGTACTCCTAAACGCTTATAGGAAATCCCAATGTGGGGGTCATGGGTTTCATGACCACAGCATCAATCCAAACCGGTGTCCAAGGATTTAGAAAAAAAAAAAAGGGCTTCCATGGTGAATATCGAAATTTATTCAAAAATTAAGTTAAAAATCAAATCTCCATATCAGCTTGACACAGCCATGTGTTGGAAACGCCATTTGCGTTCCAGCTGCATTGCAAACGGCGGAAGTGACGTATCGTGCTCAAGCTACCCATTCTGTGAATGGCAGAGGTGCAGAGCGAGTGACCCCCCCCCCCCCCCCCCCTATGTTCAGTATACAGGAGGAAAGTCGCTTGAGCAGTGCTGACTGTATGTAGCACAGACCAAAAGAAGACCATTCCTGAAGTTCAGCTTTAAAGTAGAATTAAACCTTTCTGGGCCCCAAGAGCTTATGTCTTAGGCCCCACTCGCACTTGTGAATGGGACCATTAGCGATTGCATGCAGGAGACCCAGTGTAGGTTGTTGGCGATTGGCCGTGGGTGGAATCCCACTTGCAGGTAACCTACTAACGCTTGTAGTGCCGCTCTCTGCAAAGAAGGATAGTGTAAATAGTCCCACTGGTACTAAAATATGACCATCCAGTAGTGTGTAGTATACTTGGAAAAATCGCCGCTCAACCCTATCCAGTCTATGTGGTTAGCATATGTAAGGTGGCTTCAGCCTTGCACTACTCCACAAGCCACACCATCTGACAGCCATATCATCTGACACCCTCTGACATGTTTCACCCCACCCACCGGGGCTTAGTCATAGAGGTCTCACCTCTACGACTAAGCCCCTGGTGGGTGGGGCGAAACCTGTTAGAGGGTATGGCTGACTAAGCCTCGGTGGGTGGGGCAAAACATGTCAGTTGGTGTGGCCTGGGGAGCGGTGCAAGGCTGAGGCCATCTTACACATGTTAATCACATAGACTGGATAGGGTTGAGCAGCAATTTTTCCAGGCCCGCTTGCATGTAATCACTCAATCAGCAGTTACCTGCAAACGATTGGCCCTGGGAGCAGACTGTCTTTGTCCAGGGACGATCATTTGTGAGTTAATTACATGCTCGCTGCTGCAATTAGCTGTTGGAGCTGTCAGCCTCACATTACTTCCAATAGGGTTTCTGCCCACAGCTAATCGCAGGGAACACCCGCTGGGTCACATGTAATTGCCAATGGCCCCATTCGCATGCATGAATGGGGCCTTGATGGGCACAGCATATTTGTACATTATGACAACTTTACCTTTTATAAAGTAAAGATTATAGAGGAAGAAACCTGATTACCTATCTGCAGGCAGTTTTTCACAGGTTAGGTTCGCTTCTGTTTTAGGCAACATAAATCTGACCTAATAATACCTGACTGTAGGTTGTCATCTGTCACCAAGATTTTTATGGCAGCGCCTTGTTCTGAAAATACAATGTGAGCCCAGCCCAGATTTACTATCGCTCATCCTGTCTGCAAATAGATTTCTTGTACTTTTATCAACTTCTGTGATTGTTATCTGTGTTACGTTATTGCTTATACTCTCTATGAGGTTAAAAGACAACCGGTCATGCTTGGGCTTACTATATGCAAGAAACTGACTATTTAGTATAAAATTATTATAACGGTGCTACTTTACATATGTAAAAAAAAAAAAAGTTTGCTCCCTTTTTGCTTTTCTTGCCCAGCCTGAGTCCGTTACTCAGCTTGAGTGTCAGGGGATCTGAGGTCTGAAATCTGACCGTGGCTGCCCTGTTACCCCTCTTGCCTTTACTCCCTGTATCTTACATTGAGAGATCAGTGTCTTAGAGCCCTGTAGTTATATAAACAGTAGCCAAAGACCTGATTAATCTTACGTGTGACACAAGAGAAAATTAACTGAGGAAAACTCTTGGGCACCGCATCCTATCAATTAAAGAACAGGACACACAAAAATTGCTCACATTAGGATCTTGGATTTTTAATGTGCCAATAACAACTCTTAAAATTCATAGATTTTATTATACTGATTAAAAAGTATAAACATAATAGAAAATACACACAGTGAAAAAACACATTTAAAATTGCTGGATCACATGCCGTATTTTTCGCTCCATAAGACGCACCTGACCATAAGACGCACCTAGGTTTTAGAGGAGGAAAACAAGAAAAAAAATATTCTGTGCCAAATGGTGTACTAAAATATTTACCAGTGCCCATGAAATGCAACCTGACCATGACCAGTGCCAGCGAAATGGAGCCTGACCTGTGCCAGCGAAATGGAGCCTGACCTGTGCCAGCGAAATGGAGCCTGACCTGTGCCAGCGAAATGCAGCCTGACCTGTACCATAAAATGCAGCCTTACCAGTCCCATGAAATGCCACCTCGTACCTGGCATTCCCTGGCGAGGACATCATCACATTTCCCTGTTACGCAGATAGAAGACAGAGCAGCCCGAGCGGGCGTACTCCATTCGTGAGTGACAGGCTCAGCGGGGAGATAGCCCAGGCGCTCACGGGGGCTTGGGATGTCTGTCCTCCTCCTCTCCTGCCTCTCTTCTGCTGGTCAATATTCGCTCCATAAGACGCACATACATTTCCCCCCATTTTTGGGGAGAAAAAGGTGCGTCTTTTGGAGCGAAAAATACGGTAAAACATGATCAATAGTTGGTGGTACTTATGGGGTGATGCTGACATGTTTCACCAATGATTTCAGCTTCCTCAGGGAATAATTATCACACCACTAAATACTATTAATGCATATATTCATCCAAGGCCTATTTAACTCAGATTAAACATAAAATGTAGCCAATAATATAGTTCTGTTCTGTTTTATGTTATGCAGCCTCAGGAGCTGGAAAACAGTGTGTGAAGTCCAGCAGTTTATAGGTCAGCAATTGTCAATCTTCAGGTGGGCTTTAACTCCTTGACGCTAAAGTGTCATGCTGAATCAAAGTCAATTTAAATAAATTATTTACAAGTAAGTTGAACAATGCTTAGAATGGTCAGAATTAATTATAATCCCTGGGGCAGTCTTAAACAGCTTGATCCTCACTTTAATGCCAGATTGAGAGTCAGATCAGGGCTAGAATGCTTAATATTATATTAAAGCTGACCATACACCTGTTGTTGGACTTTCTGTTACTTGATAGCGTCAAATCGACGATCGTTTTTATCCACAGTGACAAGGAAATTTGAAGGAGAAGTATGGAAAATTGTTCTAATTAATGAAATTCTAACAGTGAATGTGGACTTCATTTGGGGAAGAAAAATCTACTTATTGTAAGGTACATGCACATCCAAAAATCGAATGTAGAATTCATAATATTGGCATAGAAATGAAATGAAATGAGTGTTCATACAAAATTTGTCAAGCCCATAATGATGATATTGAATGTTCTGGCGAACGATTATTGTGGATTTCCGTACAGATGTTTGAACAAAATTTATTTTGGTGTATGATGAGCTCGGCGCAGGCAAATAACAAAAACCAGTAGTCAGCCTTCAACAGATCTCCCAAAGGACAAGAACTAATTGATTTCTCACCCAGCAGTATACATGCATTACATTTATCCTTTCCTCTTCTCCATGGGATAAGGTGACCATAGTCATCTTCACGTTTTTTAAATTTGACTGGAGTATACCATACGCCTCCATTCACACTTGTGCAACTTGACATGCGACTTTGGACATCAAAGGCGCATGACAAGTCGTTCCCCATATTTTTCAATGATAACCATTCATATATGTACGACTTAAAGTCACAGCGACTTTAAAGTAGTTCTTGTACTACTTTGGTCTGACTTTCATGCAAATTGAGGGCCATAGACTTCAATGTCAACCCTCAAAAGTTGCACGAAAGTTGTACCTGAATGTTATACAGTGCCCATTATCATTGATCAAAGCCAAAGTCGCATCCAAGTCGCACCCATCCAAAGTTGCGTCAAAGTTGCACTCCAAAATGGTGCAATTTTGGAGTTGTACAGGTGTGATTGGAGCCTTAGCCCAGGTTCACACTAGTGCAATCTCAGGCATCACATGTGATTCGCACCCGCACCACAGGTACCAATCACATACGATGTCTGAGCAATGCGAGTTCAGCCATACAGTTGTATGGCTGAACTTGCATTAGATTCGCACAGAAAAAGATGTATGGACTTTTTTTCCCCCTGCACTGGAATCAGATCGTATGGGTTTTCTCACCCATACAATCTGATTCCTGTCCGAATCCACAGTTCGCACTGTGATCTCTGAAACAATGTGGGGGTGTCATTAACATTTTATTGACACCCACAGTGGTTCACAGAAGGCAGTGTGAACTGCCTGTGGGAGAGATGCGATGCAGGAACCGGCACTGGAATCGCACCGGTTCCCGCATCGCACAAGTGTAAACCTAGGCTTAGAGTATATTGAAAGGCAAAGATTTTTTTTTTTTTTTTTGTTTTTATCTTGAAAGAGTAGGGAAGGTTGCGCAAAAACAAACCCCCTAAATGTCCAAAAGAGTGCGAAAAACACAAAAAATGTACTTAAGCATACCTCCCAATTTTTTGAGATGGCAATGAGGGACACCTATCAGCAAAAGTATGCAGGCATAGGACACACCCCTTGCCACGCCCCCTTAAAGGAGAATTGTACACAAAAAAACAAGATTGGTTAAACCCCCAAGTGCTTTTTTTTTTTTTTTTTTACCACTATTATTCGTTTATTTTGGCTTTTGGAATTTACAAATGCAGCAATTTAAAAATTAGATGTAAGGTTTAGCACTGGGAAACACTTTTTTTTGATAGATAAAAACTGCATTTTATATACATCTATATAGATGAGACCAAAATGAGGGGGAAAGTGGGACAGAGGCACATTGCTCCAAATCAGGGACAGTCCCTCGAAATCAGGGACAGTTGGGAGCTATGCATAAGGGTGTCTCTTGTCTACCTCCCAAAGAAGGACCCTACCCTGACCCCCCCCGGCGTGCAAGGCTCCCCACAGAAGCAAGGCTCAACATGGTCCACCTAAGCAAAAGGACAGGTGGACCCCTCTTTATGGTCAACAAAAGCCGACCACTGAATGCTAGATGAGGGCTCTCCTGAATTGAGACCCCTCCCCCACCCCTGGTTCAGGGGAGGAAGGAACCTGATGGCCACACATCCTCCTGCTCCCTAGACTTCAGGGTAGGCCTGAGAACCACCCATTCAAGTGAGAAAAATAAACAGAAGTGCAAAGTGACAAAATGTGAGAGAAAAATAAATAAACAACTTGGTGTCAGTGCATAGTGCAGTGGCCTGGCCTTGCTGCCTGGTAGCAAAAATTGCCAAAAGGCCTAGCCCAAAGAGGCACTGTGCAGAAAATAACATTTGGTGACGTGACCTTGTGCTCCTTCTCTAGGTGGGTTTCCCAGGTGATACTAAGAGCACCCCTGGGTTGACCAACTTCCAGGGGGGCACTGACATGGGGGGCTCTCTGCCTTCCCAGCCCATGACCAGACCAGGTAGACCCCTCCGGTCTTCCTGGGAGAATTACTCCCATGCCCCATATCTCGTGGACACCCCAGTTACTGTTCCAGCTGGTTGAACCTTCAGAGCCCCATCATACCAGCAGGTACACCATACAAGCAGCCATTCCTACAAAAAGGCCAGAATAGTGGCATGGCACCTGGACAGTGGTGGACTTCCACTGACTTTTATTCCCAGAAACACGAGTGAACAGGACAATTAGAGAGGATGAATCCACCTAATGATGACACATTTAGCCAGAGGTTTTAACCCCTTGCCACTCTATCCAAATCTAAATTGCCTTTAGTTATACTTTAAGTAGCATAAATCTGACCTGATAATTGACTTTAGACTGACTTCTCTCCAAGATTTTTATGACCACTCCTCATCCTGGAAATGGAATGTGGGACCAGCCTAGTTTTATCTGTCATCCTGGCTGTAAATGGATTGCTTTTTACTTTTTATCAACTTTTTTATTTTTGTCTGGATTACACTATTATGTATGCTCTCTAGTAGGCTGAACTGGTCATGATTGGACTTTTGCAAGCAACTGAATATTCCGTAAAAAGTGATTATACCTGTACTGTTTCACATAAGTAAAAAAAAATGATATTTACATATATTTATCTTTTCTTCCTGTGCTTGCACCTGATGCTCCAGCTTGAGTTTCAGGGGCATAAAGATCTCCAGCAGGAAGGTCTAGCGATGGTGATGCCAAGCTTGAATCAGAAGCATCTCTTGTTGCTAGTATGGTCAACCTGCTGAAGAAAGTCTAGTCGAAAGACTAGAACTTGAGAACAAGGTGATGTTGGAAGTTTCTAGTGACCTGAGATTTACATAATGTGTCACTCATTGTTTAAGACGCCTACACTGCAGACCTGCCTAGTAACAACAGAGGTAATGATAAGGTGGGGAGGACTGCCGTGTCTTAACAGTACACTAGTCGGGCTGGTTTGGGGCAGGCGGGTGCTGACTGCTGCTGTGGAGCTGAACTTTGCCGAGCAAAGGTGAGGAGGACGCAGAGTGTTTCTAAAAGGGTTAGGATCTGAGGACTAGGCTTATCATCCACACCTGATTCCCAAGTCATTTCCAGGTACATCTCCCATGCTAAAGATTTGTTCCTGGAAATGTTTTTCCCTGGAATCTTGACTATTTCACACTTCAGGCAGTAACTACAAGAAGAGGTAGACCGTATTTTCCATGTTTCAGGTTCTTGCAGGACCCTTTTATCAACCAAGTTCCAGAAATCTTTGGCTGGTGTCTTGATGATGCCAGAATGGCCCTCTCCTGTATTTAGTGTACAGAATGTTGTTAGTAACTACCCATTTGAATACCCGGCTTTTTCTGGCACTTTTTGTTTAGCAGTTCAAATCAGTATTTTTTTTGCTAGGAAATTACTTAGAATCCCCACACATTATCCATTTTGTTTTTATCAGAGACCCTATGGAATAAAATGTTGATTGTTGCTATTTTATAGTGTACACGGTAATTGTGCAGTGGTTTTGAAATGCAATTTTTTGGGAAAAAGGCATTTTGATGAAGGGAAAAAAAAAAAAAAAAAAAAAAAATATATATATATATATATATATATATATATATATATATATATATATATATATATATATATATATTCTCCCTTTTTTTTTTTTCTTTGTAAAATGCGACCAGATGATGTTATGTCGAGTAAATAGATGCCTAACATGTCACGGTTTAAAATTGCGCATGCTCGTGGAAAGGCGAGAAACTACAGTGCTTAAACATTTCCATAGATAATTTTAAACGTCTTTACAGGTTACCTGTTTAGAGTTACAGAGGAGGTCTAGTGGTACAATTATTGCTCTTGGTCTATCGTGGCGAGATCTCACATGTGTGCACGACCTACGTATGCGTTTGCTTTTTTTTTTTTATTTTTTTTTACACGGTCTCTTTTCATTTTTTGATCACTTTTATTTCTATTATAAGAAATGTAAACATCCTTGCAATAGAAATAAGGGATGACAAGTCCTCCTTTATGGAGAGATCTGGGGTCATGATGTCGCTCCGGTCCTCCAAGGCCACAGAGGTGATCACAGAATATATACTCTTTGCCTATGGGAGCAGCCAGCCGCATTGTCAGATAGTCTCTCAGGAGAACCGGCGTAAGCGGTAAGCCCGAGGAAAAAACAGCGGGAGGGCTTGACGGGGTGGATGAGCCACTCGGACCACCTTCATGAGAAAATCAAAAAACGATACCAGGGTTATGGCTGATATCTTCACCCCAAAGCACCTTGTCCCCATGTTGATGAGGTCAAGGGCCTCTTCCTGACAACCCGTTGGTTGTCGGGGTCTGCGGGCAGGGGGCTTATCGGAATCCGGGAGCCCCTTTTTAATAGGGTGGGGGCCATGATCTGGGGGCCCCCTTATGTGACTGAGTATGGGGTACATTGTACCCCTACCCATTCACCTGAGGGAAAAAAAGTGTCAATAAAAAAAACACGCTAGATAAGTTTTTAAAGTAATTTATTAGGCAGCTCTGGGGGTCTTCTTCTGACTTGGGGTCTCTTCCGACTTCTCCGCGCTCTCTGGCCTCTTCTCCCAGTCTCTGGTTCTTCTCCCACTCTCCGGTGTCTTCTGCCGGGCTCCTCCGCTATCTTCTGCTCTTTTGCTAGCGTTGGCCTGGTTTTCTCCGTCGTCTTCTTCCCTCCGGTCTTCTTCCGATGTTGACATGACGCTCTCTCCCGCTGCAATGCCGTGTGCGCGGTGCGCAAGGACTTATATAGGCATGGAACGTGGTCACCGGGTGATGTCACCCGGTGACCCCGTCCCTTATGACGTCACCGTCCCATCATCCCCCGGGCCGTGACATAAGGGGCGGGGTCATCAGGTGACATCACCCGGTGACCACGCCCCATGCCTATATAAGTCATTGCGCACCACGCACACGGCATTACAGCGGGAGAGCGCGTCATGTCAACATCGGAAGAAGATGACGGAGAAGACCGGGCCAACGCTAGCAAAAGAGCGGGCAAAAGAGCAGAAGTTGGCAGAGGAGCCTGGCAGAAGACACCAGAGAGCCGGAGAAGAACCGGAGAGCGCGGAGAAGTTGGAAGAGAACCCCCTAAGTCGGAAGAAGACCCCCGGAGCTGCCTAATTACTTTAAAAACCTGTCTAGTGTGTGTGGTGTTTTTTTTTTTTTTTTCCCCAGGTGAATGGGTAGGGGTACAATGTACCCCATACTCATTCACATAGGGTTGGGGCCGGGATCTGAGGGCCCCCTTTATTAAAGGGGGCTCCCAGATTCCGATAAGCCCACAGACCCCGACAACCAACGGCCAGGATTGTTGGGAAGAGGCCCTTGTCCTCATCAACATGGGGAGAAGGTGCTTTGGGGTGGGGGGGCCGCAGGGCGCCCCCCTGCCCCAAAGCACCCAACCCCCCCCCATGTTGAGGGCATGCGGCCTGCTACAGTTAAGGAGGGGGGCGCTCGCTTGTCCCCACCCCTTTTCCTGGCCTGGCTGGGCTGCGTACTCGGATAAGGGTCTGGTATGGATTTTGGGGGGTCCCAACGCTGTTTTTTTGGCGTAGGGGGTTCCCCTTAAAATCCATATCAGACCGAAGGGTCTGGTATGTTCTTGGAGGGGGAACCCATGCCGGTTTTTTATTTAAAATTTGGCATGGAGTTCCCCCTCAAGATTCATACCAAACACAGTGCCTGGTATTGGCGGGGATCCAAGTCGGATCCCTGTTCATTGAAAGTCGGA
This sequence comes from Aquarana catesbeiana, assembly GCF_042186555.1. Taxonomy (NCBI): domain Eukaryota; kingdom Metazoa; phylum Chordata; class Amphibia; order Anura; family Ranidae; genus Aquarana; species Aquarana catesbeiana. Next base: position 45,887,493 of record NC_133327.1, on the reverse strand, counting down.
CGTATGTCGGCTTCAAGTCGCAGGGCAAAGTCGGATCCAAAGTAGGACGGTTGTCGCGTCGCACCAGTGTAAACCCGGCCAAAGTCAGCTTTGAGGACACCAATGATCCTGACCAAATCTGACTCCATTTGCAGAAATGCAGCCTCAAACTTGCAAGGAACCTTCACCATGCTTCACTGTAGCCTGCAGACACTGATTATTGTACTTCTCTCCAGCCCTACCCAAACAAACTGCCTCCTGCTACAGTCAACTATTTCACATTTTGACCCCTCAGTCCAGAGCACTGCTGCCATTTTTCTTCACCCCAGTTCCCATGTTTTTGTGCGTAGAACATAGAACCAAGGCTAAGTGACTCAACTATGCATGAAAACATAGGAACTCGGGTATAAAAAAATTGCAGCAGGTGCTCTGGAGTAGGAGGTGATGGGGGGGTTATGGAAGTGAGGAGGGAGAGGAGATGAGAAGGGGAAAGGAGATGATGGAAAGAGTTATGGAGATGAGGATTGAAATTGGAGATGTAAAGAGAGGTGTCGATGAGGAGAACAGGAGGGTTTATGGAGGTGAAGAGGGGGAAGGTGATTAGGAGAGTTCTATGTTCTTTGTGATGTATCAGAAAGGAGGTAGGCAGGGCTGACAACACATGCCGTGGAAGTCAGAGCTGTGTTGTCATGTCAAAGAGAAAGCATGAGCATACCATATTTCTGGCACATCAACCGTTCTTTTTCTGTACTCGCATCATTGGAAAATATGTATGCATTCCAGAGATGTCCTAAATATTTTTTAATTTTAGCATTTGTCTTGACAAACGCTTTAACGTATAACTAAACCCTCCCATAAACATTCTCTAGTCTGGTATGCAATGGCAGGTATGTGTGAATTTTTAACTATTTCACAACACTTACTTTTTTTGGCTTCAAAAATACAAGCAGCCAACCCCTTCCTCTCAGTGACTTCAGCCTTGTACACTTGTGTCGTATACATGTGATCTCCCTTGATGTCTTGTGGACTTCGTGAGCTGTACGTTCTTTCCACAGGAAATGTGCATGCTAGGGTGACAACGCTGCTTCTGCTTAGGAAGCATTGCCATCCTAGGGCCAGAGGATAAGACACTGGTATAATCATCAGGTTAAAAACACAAGGTTGACGAAAAGCCCCCAAGAACGGATGACACAATTGGTACAAGTGGAGGGCAAGCTACTATTTTAGTAGTATTTAATTTTTACATTTGATTACACTTTAAGCCACTGACCTAAGTAAAACATAGGAAACAGGTTGATGGTTTTCTCTGATGGTTATTTGATGCATGATTGCCTTAGGTCTGAGAAGTACCGAGGTCAAAAACAGCCAGGCAACTAGCATTTTCATAAATAGCCTAGCATAGCAATCGCAGCCAACATACTTCTCTTAGACACTCAGGTCTAGTGCAGCAATTGTCAGTTCTGTTTTTTGACTTCATCTCCTCAAAACTTTTTGCTCGCTTGCAAAATATGAAATGGCTCTAGAAAATCTGATTTGTGTTTGTGGTTTCTCAGTGTCGGTATTTATTCATGCAAGTTTAAGGTTTGTGGCTGCCATAACTGCGGGAGGGCTTTCTTTGCAACTTTCTGAGAAATTCCTGGAACTGTAGACATAACTGATGAGAAAATATTATTACAGTTGCAATTCTGTAATAAATGTAGCACTAGATGCCATATTAGCTATGGCAACAGAGAAACTGGAGCTCTAACTTCTATTGTATAACTCTGGCCGGCGGTCCCTTTAAGCCACCCAACCTGGGCATCATCTTCATCACCACAAGAAACCCCACCCAGATGGGTTATGGGAGAGTAGCAAGGAAAAGGGGAATGCTAATTGGCCGTAAAAGCGGGCCAGATTTAAACCCTGTCAACAGGAGCACTGAGTAGAAAACTGAGTGCTGCCCAGTGTAGCGCATGGGGGAACAAGGCTGCAGTGTGGATAGAGAGGGACATGAGGGAGGAAGGTGCAGGCTAGAGAGGAACCCCAGGAGTTTTGCTATCTCTTGTTTGACCTCCAGAAGACATGCTAGCAGTTCAGGGGTGTCCAGGGACAGTGTGGGCTGTCTTGCAATCATGCAGCTTGGGATATTGCTACCTGTGTTGCATCCTTTTATGCAGCATGGTGAGACAGTTGTTAGAAGATTGACCGCTCTTGGAAGGACATCAGACTACTGAGTGGTGCATGGCCTTTGACCACCCCATGACTTTGTCTGCTATTGCTGCTGCCAGAGGACCTCATCAGTCTTTTACTTTCAGTTAATTTATGACATTTTGTGAGCATTTCCCCAGTCTTTGGATTACAGATAACCTCGTCTGGAGGTTGAGACCAACCATGCTGAGTTAAAGGCCCCACCGCTGACAGACTTTACACTCTTTATGATACTAGCCGCTGGTTGTTCTGAACATTAGGATTGGAGTTAGCCCTCAAAGCCGGTTGAATTACCTTTGTAACGCCGGTAACAGTTGGTTCTTTTCAAATAGTATAGAGGCTGCCCACCATCACAAGCACCAGTGCATACACTCCAACTCCAATAACTCAGTCTAGATGACTTTTTGAAATGTATTGCTTGACAAACTTTAAACAAGAGATAGGTTAGGGCATGGGATTCTCCAAAACTCTACACAGTAACAGGAGGACGCTCTTTTCTAGGCACACATTCCAAAATTTTGCTGAGGCAGGGGAATGGGCAGTATTCTGAGAACCTAAGAGCACTGTTTCAGTCTTTAGCTATCTCTGGCACTTATATCCCAAAAATGCACACGGTCACCAGGAATCTATTCAGGGTCAGTACTCACTAATCCCCAGGACATCTGCACACCTTCCAGCTTCCTCCAGACAAGGTCCAGTGAGAGAGACAATCTTTCTCAAGACCACGTCCCAGTCCCACAGCCAGTTGCTCAGAAGATCACTCCAGGTCCCCAGCTCTGCCACAGCTGAGATCTCAAACAAGAGCAACTCAGTCCATGGGCTGCCAAAACGCAGTGGCCCTAGAGGCTTTGGAAACCCTCCCTTCCAAGGAAAGAACAATCTCTCCAGGGCTTCAGACTATTTATCCCCCTCTCCAGACACTTTCTGGACACTCCTCTCAAAGACATGATAAATATTCAGGCTGGTTTGGTCATTTGAATCTCCCTCTCTATGTCCTGGAAGCGTCTACCAGAGGCAAGCCGTCAAATTCCCAGCCTGTAAAATCCCGAACAGACCAGAACAAACAATCACTTCTCGCTTGACTACAAAAGGAGCCTACAACTAAATTTTGCCTAGCATCGCACACTGGGGATGTAATATAATGTAATATATTTCAGAGATATTTACTGTTTATTGCTGTCAGCAGAGTCAGTCCCCCATTCACCCAGTGCATTCTGACAGAGCCATTCAAGGACAACTAACAGGAATGTCATCCCTACTTACCACATTGTGACATATCCTGGTGGTTGATAATGTGTTAAACTTGTTAATGCCAAACCTGTCTGATCAGTTTCTTCAATACAGGGTTTACTTCAGCGTAAAAATAAAGGCCATTATATCAATATAGGTTTGTTGGTGTATTGTTTGGTATAGTGATAGGAGAACCCAACATTTACAGCAACTCCTTAGGGGGTGTAACAATTGCATATAGAGGCTAGCATAAAAAGCAGTATTAGTGCTGGCTACATTTTCTGAACAGGTTGTGTGTTTTGGTGCTGCTATCACTGGTCCTACAGGTTACTGAGATGTACTCAGGATTGGGGGAAGACATATTTAGCACATAAAGTTTTAATGAGTGTGGTAGTTTAGTTTATAGTTCAACAATGAAGGGGGAGAGTTTGACGAGATAACAAGAGCAGAGAAGGCCATATGCAGAGTAAAGGTTGTGCTTGGGGCAACAGCTGGAAATTAGTAAGGAAACAAACATATGAAGGTTCCAAACTGATAATAGCTCTGTAGGCTGGAATAAGATTTTTGAACTGTGTTCTCCGTGTTGTAAGAAATATACCCTTGGCACCATAGAGCAAAAAAAAAAAATCCCAGAGAAGCTGTACACACCATGCTTCTGAAATTGATAACCTTTATGCAACCTGGATTGGATGATCTAGGCATTGGTGCCCTCTTAAGATTGAGGAATCTTGTAGCTGCACAAACAATAGAGAACAAACATTGCAAATAACAGTGTTGTGTAACCCAGAAACCAAGAGCAAGCCCATCTAGGAACTCCTCAGGTTCAAATAGATAACACCAGCTGACACGTTTCGGGGGATAAGCCCCCTTCAGAGAAGAACTGGTATATCTGACCCCTCCACTTCCTTATATTAAGCTGACTTAACAGTAGTCCCACCTCCACCAGGGAGTGAAAAGGGGAGGGGGGGAAAAGGAAGAGGTAAAAAAGGAGTATTAACCTCAAGGTCACATCCTAGAAAACTTAATCTACGACCATGAATTTTTGTTCGGTTTTTGACTCGACTATGGCCTGCTTTAGTATCTGAATTCGATTTGATTAGAAATTCTTGTGACCCCCTTTATAGCAACACTCCTACTGGCAGAGGGAGGGGTAGAACTTTGAGCCAATCAGGTGTCCTGAATAAACATGTGCTGACAAAAGGAAAGCGCAGAAAATAGACCTAACCAGTCTGTTGCTAATGCTTCACTGGTCGATTATAGGCTGTGGATAAGGATGTGACCAAGTTGCATTGTTTGCTATATATGCACCTGTGCTGCCTGGCGGAGCTGTGTAAATAGACAGGAATGAAAATCTTTTGGCAGACAAGACCACTTTTTTATGTATTACAGCATTTCTTAGATAGCATCAGCAATTGATTACCTAATTAATGTTACACATTTCCTGTGGTTCTCTTTCATTTTGCATTGTGTCCATCAACCACAAAACATTTTATCAGAGACATCTAGAAGCTGCCATTGTGGTACTTCCAGAGGGACTTGAAATCAGAGAATGCAATTGTTCTATCAATAGATTTATCTAATCGAATTACAAATTCCAGAGCCATACCAGAGAATACATAACCTAAATACATTATGGCGAAGCCAGGGTTGTGAAGAGTACAGCTTGCCAGAGACACATGTACAGGTTTGCTTTTACATGTGCTGCAAACAAGACCCTCAGGATCATCCGGTTCAGCCAGTTGTATTTGATTTTTTGACAGCTTACTATTCATTTTGCATTGGAAAAAGCTGGGTGTGTCCTCTAAAGGCAGGGCTGCCAAAATTATTTTTAGATGACCTCATAAGAGTTGGTGAACTTAAAATTAAACTTGGTTTAAATATAGTACAGGAACAGAACCCTGTAAGCCATGCCCAAAGAAAGACAGGCAGAGGATAAAGGACTAGTCACCATATTGCCTGTGGTCTCCCTGCAGCTGATATTTCCCCACTATAGACTTACCATGCCTTATTCTGCACTGTCTCTCTCTGGAAGAGGCCATCTCGGTAGAGGCAGGGTTTTGCTTCCTCATGTCAATGCCTCCAGCAAGGAAAACCGTGACATCACAGTGAATCTCACTCCAAACCTCTTGAGTTTAGCAAACAGGGGCAGTGTGCCTTAGATCTGACTTCAAATATACAGCTATGTGGCTGCAGGCACTCTCACATACCAAGAAGTGTACTCTTATTTTATTAGGAATTTCAGACAAAATATACATCTTTCAGGATATAGCCGTGGTCTCCAAAACTGCATCCTGGTGGCTGGATGTGGCCTTTTGCTTGCCTTTGTCTGGCCCTTGGGGCACTATTCCTTCCAATGACACCAACGATGGGGCACTATTCCTCCCACTAATAATAAACACAGGGCACTATTCCTCCCACTTATACCAATGATTGGGCACTATTCCTCCCACTAATAATAAACATAGGGCACTATTTTCCCACTGATACCAATGATGGGGCACTATTCTTCCCCTAGTAATAAACATGGGGCATTATTCCTCCCACTAATAATAAACATAGGGCACTATTCCTCTCATTGATATCAATGATGGGGCACTATTCCTCCCATTAAAACCAATGACTGGGCACTATTCCTCCCCTAATAATAAACTTGGGACTCTATCCCTCCCATTGATACCAATGATGGCACACTACTCCTCAGCAAAAACTAAATATGAACACTATTCCTTCCACTGATGCCGGGACATTTTCTACTCCCACAGTCCGGCCCCCCTAAGGTCTGAAGGACAGTAAATTTTGTTGTATGTATACAATGACAATAAAGTATATCTATCTAACTGGCCCTTTGTTTAGATAGTTTGGAGACCCCTGGGATACAGGCTAGAAGGCCAGTCACCGGGCACAAGGTGAGAGGGCAACAGTGATTGGCCTGTATTGTAGGAAGGTTGGCTGCCACCTGGCTGACATACTGATCCTATAACTTCAATATTTTTTGTGTCTCCAACCTGTGGTTAGGTGCAGCATGGTGCGGCAGGCAGAAAACACTCAAGAGTGCAAATGTAAAAACAGGAATATATTGTAATTGAAGTTCAGCATTACACAATAGGCCCGGCAGGAAAGCAACCCAACCAGGAACACTTACTGGATGTCACAGCAATGTGTCAGTAGTTGGAAATCTCAGGGGTGCCAACAGCATCTGTCTCGAGGAGAAGCGGAATGTGGCCTGGTTGGTCCATACTCAAATGGGGAGGCTTCTAGGAAGGATGGTGTGTCCCTACACTTTTCCTGCTCCTTTCCTGGGCGCTAAGCACTGTCCCTGATAGACAGGTAACCTGTCCCTACAATGTCGCTTGCAAAATGCATGCCAAGCCCAGGAGTCAGGGTTCTAAATAGATTCTGCCTAGCCCAAGATGGGGCGTCAGCATCCAATCGGATAGCTGCCCCTCGTCATGACCCAGGAAACTCAGAGGAACCAAGTTCTTCTAGACTTCCTCTCCCTCTGCCATATTGTTGCGGTTGAGCACCACCTGTAGTGGAGAAGTTAGACTGTACCGGTCTACAAACCCACAAAAAGTATGAAGCAATTGAGGTCAGAAATCCACATCTGCATTTTTGTTTTGGGTCATCAAGACAGACGGCTTGCTAGCATTTGCAAAGCGAAGACAGCTCACAAATTCCTCTTAAAAATGCTCCAAAAAGTAATAGCCCAGTCCTAATGTTGTGTGTCTTACTTGTAAAGACTTTAAGGACCCCGCCTTTTTATGACATTTGTTGTGTACAAGTAAAAATCAGTATTTTTAGCTAGAAAATTACTTAGAACCCACAAACATTATTATATATTTTTTTTTTAACAGAGACCATAGCGAATAAAATGGTGGTTGTTGCAATTTTTTATGTCACATGGTTTTTGTGCAGCAGCTTTTTTAAACACAATTTTTTTTTTGGAAGAAATACACTTTATTGAATTGAATAAAAACCAAACTAAATTTTTTGTACAATATGAAAGATGTTACGCTGAGTAAATAGATACCTAACATGTCATGCTTTAAAATTGCGTGTGCTTGTGGAATGGTGCCAAACTACACTACTTAAAATCTCCAAAGGTGAGGCTTTAAAAATGTCTACAGGTTACCAGTTTAGAGTTAGAGGAGATCTATTGCTAGAATTATTGCTCTCACTCAGACATTCGTAGCAATACCTCACATGTGTGGTGCAAACACCGTTTACATATGTGGGCGTGTATGCGTTCACTACTGCACGTGAGTGAATTTAGTTTATCACTTTTTTTTTATTTTTACACTGTCCCTTTCAAAAAAACAAAATGTAAACATCCCTTGCGATAACAATACAGCATGACACGTCCCCTTTATGGAGAGATCTGGGGTCTTAAAGGCCAAATCTCTCTTTTACCCTTAAAAGCAAAAGATCAAAAAAAAGTTATCTTTTACTCAAAGAGAAAAACATGTTTACAGGGCCCGAGAACCAGAAGTGACGTCATGACTTTGTTTCGGTCCTCCAAAGGCATAGAGATGAGCAATGGCCATCTTGGCTTATCTCTATGAGAAAAGACTGCCGACGCAGATGGCTCCGGGGCTCAACAATTGGTAATGTAAGCCCAGGAGGGAGTGTTCTAAAAGTGATCCTGCAGTGGATCCGCAACTGGGATCACTTTTATCTGAAACCTGGCCACCTGAGGGAAAAGAAAATACCGGGGATAGGGCATCTAGCTGCAGCCATAACCCCGGTATTTAAATTCCCAGTTAGGTGGTCAGCAAGTGGTTAATTAATGAAGATTTGTGAGCCAAGTCACTGATTGATCTCTCGTATATCTTATAGGGATTCTCTGGTCCACCCAGTTTGAAGTCTGTTCCTCTCCATAGCAGGAAGAGAAGTCTCTCTTTCCCAGCTGCATTTGCTGTTTCTTGTATTGTCCAATGATAGTGGGTGGACTGTGGACCTCCTCATTGCTTTAGCCTCCAAAAGAGATAAGAAACCAGGGAGTGTTCTAAGTGACCTGTGTCTATTAAAAACTGAAATATCATATTTGAGTGGGATGAGTCTTAAAAATACCACCTGGCAAAGGTAACTCAGGTCCAAAACTTTGTGCTGTCTGTTCAGTGGTATGTGAGTGAAAGGGATATTACTTGTACATGCAGTTGATCCTCTAGATTTTGTTTTTCCTTGGATTTTATTTCTCAGATGGTGGAACCTGAGATACCTTATGAGCTTCTGCCTGGAAAAAAAATTAAAATATGGTAACAGAAGGACAGTGATTGTTAATTAAATTATCCAACCCTTTAAAATCATAATGGCAAAACTAAAAAAAATACTGTCTGGAGACGATCCCTCATTAGGAGTGACTACCTGTCACTGTTCACAATCCTCCTAAAACATCTAATTGATGAACTTGACCTCAACAATGACATGCTTACACTTATCAGGTCAAGTATAACTGCCTAATGTTCCTTTCAAGGAATAAAACTAACAAAAATGGCAGAGGCACATCTTTATCTCTAATACTATGTGACTAGGTCTTAGTAGCATCCTATTTTTCATAACTTTGCACATGATGTTCCAGCAAAGAAATTTAATGATAAGTGTCCATTCTTGACTGCCTTGATGAATTGGCCATCTATGGATTAATATAATAAGAAACATCGATTGAGGCTAGGAGACAAATCTAAGATCCAATTAAATAAGATGATTGGTTTTGTTGTTTGACATTTGTCTTTGTTAGGGATATCTTGTAACGGTCAATGGTCATAAATCAGATTACTATACAGAAGTAATGGAAGAAAGATTCTTGCCATGAGCTCAGTAAGAGGTATGTCTCTGTTTTCTTGCCTGACGTGTTTATTTTCTATGCCGTAGGTTGAAGCAAAGTCATCAAATGTAATCATCAGCTTGATCCTACAATGACGACGGCCATTCTGGAATGTATCAGTACATTGTCCATCAGTGCACAGCAATTACGTCGCCTCCCGAAGCTTCTAGAGGGTGGCCTTCCGAAGATGCCTTCTACAGTAAAGGACTGTGATGTTCCTAATCTTTTCAGGGAACCATATATTCAGGCTGGCTATAGACCTATTGACCAGGACTGGAAATATTATTTCCTAAGCCTTTTTCAGAAGCATAATGAGTCGCTTAATGTCTGGACACATCTTCTGGTGGCCTTTGCTGTTCTTCTGAGGTTCAGAGCATTTGTGGAGACAGAAAGCTTCTCTTGGGATGTGCTTTCCATGCCACTGGTCATATATATAATAGCGTCATTGACTTATCTCATATGCAGTATGCTTGCACACCTCCTACAGTCCAAATCTGAGTTGGCTCATTATACATTCTACTTCATGGACTATGTTGGAGTTAGCACTTATCAGTATGGCAGTGCCCTTGCCCACTACTATTACAGTTCCAGCCAAGTCTGGTATGATCATGCCTGGTACTACTTCCTGCCAGGAGCTGCTTTTCTAGGTTGGATGTCCTGTTTTGGTTGCTGCTATGCTAAATACCATTACAAAAGGCCTTATCCAGTCATGAGGAAGATCTGGCAGGTTTTTCCAGCTGGCCTCGCCTATATTTTGGACATCAGTCCAGTTGTACATCGTATCCTTGTCTGTCATGCAGAAGATTGCTCAGATGGGGCTGTTTGGTTCCACTGTCTACAAATAATTTTCTTTGTTATCAGTGCCTACTTCTTCTCTTGCCCAGTCCCAGAAAAATTCTTTCCAGGCGGTTGTGACATAGTTGGCCATGGCCATCAAATATTCCACGTGTTTCTGGGCCTGTGCACTCTCTGCCAGCTTGAAGCTGTGCTTCTGGACTTTAAAACTAGGCAAGAACATTTCTTGACACGGTACAATCCAGAATTGACCCAAATATCCTGTGTCTCGTTCTTTGCTCTCATTCTATGCAGTGCTATCACTGCAGTGTTTCTGCGGGAAAGGATCAAGCAGAAAATGGAAAAGAAAGACTTATAATGAACATGATAAATTTTCTAGAATTCAATTATTCAAATGTTTCTTATATTTAATAATGTAGGGCATACTAATTTATTTACTCCTCAAATAGTACGTTTTGGATGTACAATTGAATTTGATTCTTTTGCTGCCTAAAACAGTTTTTCTAGTAAGTGACTTTTGTGAGAAACTTGAGCATTATTGAAGGAAACATTTATTGCACTTTTGTTTTAATTATGGGTATTATAGATTGCCAAGGCTTGTTTATTTTTCCCAGTAAAAAATGTTGGCATATTTTAACAAGGTAATCTTGGTCAAAACATATTTTTTCAAATGCAAAGAACTGAAGGCCACACAACTTTTGCAGGTGAGAAACGTGGGGAGGTGCTCAATGCAGTGGTTAAGGCTAGCCATATATGGGCAAATATACGGGCATCTTTTTAGACCAGCTCAAATCCCTATTTATTTGGTTTTTGGCAAAACCTAATCCATAGATTGACATGTCACTAACAATTTTCAAATCCATTACAAGTTTAGCCCAAAATATATTCTGCACTTGTGGCTGTATTTATAAAGGCCTATGGCTTTTGTTTGGAAAGCACTGGGAATGTTTCCACCATTGCCCTACATTATAGAAAATGTAAGGGTTGGTCTACTAAAAACTAATATTACATCCATTGGTGTTGCAGAAGGTAATTACTGTAGGGATTCTTGTGACTCTACTTTAAAATGACTTTTGGAATATGAAAATGTTAAGGTATATTAAAGTCAAAACTTTTTTTAGTTTTGGATAGACTAGAAAATGATTACCTGTCAGTTGGTTTTTTTTTTTTTTTGCTTTATCCTATTTTGGAGATTGACCATCACTTCCTGTTCTGTAGGCACAATAGGAAATTGAGTAAATCCCCTTTTAGTTGCCACCTCAACAAGTATCTCCATTGTAGCACTTACCCTCTATTCCTGTTGTGGTGGCATCTTTCACTTTTAGCTATGGTGACAATGGTCATCAAGGCCAATAGAGAGAGAGAGATTGAGTCTCTGTAATGGGGACATATGAACTCTATCCCCTCACCACTCTATCCAAACCTAAGAAAAAATATTGGCCTTAGATACACTTTAATCTGGTTACTGTAAGGCGATATATACACTTTTACTTTCAACAGTTGTGGATCCAAGATGTCAAGCTTTCCATTTACTCTTTAAAGTTTTTAGTAGCCTATTTTATTAGCAAATTGTCTTAACAAATGGTAAATTGGTGCTGGCAGAAGATGCCTCTTACATGTTTATGTATATTTAAAATGTTTGAAAATGACAGTATAAAATGAGGTTGGCTGAGACTTCTAGGCAGCACTGGAATACATAGCCTAGATGCAATGAGGCTAGCCCATTATTCAAAAAAAAAAAAGACTTGCTAGATATATATATAATTTGCTGCACACAAAATTCTTATCTAACTCTACCTTGTCCCACTTTTTGACAGAACGGATACTGTAAGACGGGACAGTAAGATAATCTTTTTAGAGGAAATCTAAGGACTCGTAGTATGTAACAATAGACTGTTTGGGAGCCCATAGACCGATGTCTCACCAAGAATTATGGACAATGACATGTCTACATGTCCATTAGACGCAGATGACAAAAATTCAACCCTGTGAAACAAATTGCAGGAGCAGATTTGGTACTGTGGAGCAGCTAATACTGCTCATGGACTTTATCTCACTGTCTAGGCTCCCAATATCAGATCTGATAGAAAACTGGAGAAAGACCTTTAATGCTTTACATTTTTTAATTGGTTCGGTAATCTACTAGGAGCTGCCATGTGTTGCTGACATGAGAGGTCCACAAATGATGGATATATGGGGGTTGATTTTACTAAAGGCAAACAGACTGTGCACCTTGTAAAGTGCAGTTGCCCTCTGCAAGAGCAGTTGCTCCAGAGCTTAGTAAATGAGCAGAAGCTCTGCTGACTTCAATCATCCAATCCTGTGCAAGCAAAAATGCATTTTTTTTTTTTAATTTTCTTTGCACGTGATTGGGTACTCTTTGGGAAGTGAAGCATTACCTCATTTACTAAGCTCTGGAGCAATTGCACTTTGCAAAGTGCACAGTTTAGTTCCCTATAGTAAATCAACCCCATGGTTTCTCTCTCGTTCTATATTTATATGTTGATAACAAACATTTCTTTGGTGGTTAAGTAACAGAACAGCGTACACAGGATGAAATACACATGGACATTTTCTCAAATTGTTTTACCAATATGGTCAAGAGTGTTGTCTTGAAGGGTTAAGCTACTCAATCCATATATTTTAGTTATGAGTGGATACTAGAGGGGTTAAACCAGCCAGTAGTTTTTAGTATCTTTCGGAAACGGTGGGACCCACCAGCATCCACTAATAAGTAAAATATTACTGACCCTAAGAGGTTCTATCTTCCTGCATATGAATGAATGTGAACCAAGTGAAAACATAATAAATCAAAAGTATGTCCAAGCCTTAATTATCAGTCAGTACTATACAGAATAAAGTGGGCAGGAAAGTCAACGACCCTTGAAAGTTTTCATTGAACAATTTGCATTTGTTTTAGGAAACACTTTTGCAAGATCAAGGAAAAGTTAAGCCTGGGTAAGGGAACAATTTAAAAAAAAAAAAATCTTTAAATGGGCCTAGCAATTCAGTTTTGGGTAAAGGTTAATGCTGGAGAGCCCAATTTTGGCCTGGGGGAACAATAGTTGAATAGCTCATAATGAAAGCATACTCCCATTATTGTCCATGTACATAATAGGAGGGATCAGCAATGATGGAATCAGGAGAATCACTATGTAAATATTTTATTTTCCTGAATATTTGGAAGCAGATCTCTCCAATCCGCTGAGATCCACACAATTCATAAAGTATTATGATTCCCCCCCCAAATGGATAAACCTGCAAGCATTTAGGTAAATCACAACATCGTCAATTTGTCAGCTTGCCTGGTTTGCAGATTAATTGACTAATTACTGCAGAGGATTAGGAGAAGGTTTTCCAGGCAGCAGTCTCAGTGGTTTAGGGCTTCTAATTCCAACATGATAGCAACATCCCTTTACTTGAGAAACTGTCCTAAATTCTATGACATGTTGGTTTGAGACTATGACATTGTTACCAGCAATATAAGGCCTGCTGTTGTATCGACTCTGATGACCATTAGCAGTCTGATGTCTTCCCACTAGTCATTCTCAGAGTTAGGACATCTGTCTGGTCTATGATGGGCCTAATGCTGGCCAAAATCCAGAAAGACCCTGACACGCTGCCAGGGTGAATTTGCCCACTTTCTACTTTTACCTTTTTACCCTCCTCTAGTGAGAAATGCCTGAAGATATATCTAAATCCAAAATGTTTTATTCATTTGGATGGAGAAGGAAGTAACTCCTTTTTTAGAGGTTTTTTTGCCTGTAGACCTAAAAGGAAATGAGATGGAATCACTTCAATGGGAACAAGTGGCCCCGTTGGTATATTTTCCCTATATTCCTGTTTTGGTAATAACTCAAAGTTTGGATTTTCCTTTACTTTTAGTCCCGATGGCAAACGGTTAAACAAAAAAATAAAGGGAGTGAATTTCCCAATTGGGGACAAAAACGATTAAAGCCCGACAGGGTTTCTATCTTTTACCTGCTTTACTCAAACTTAAAAAAAAAAAAAAAAAAAAAAAGGTTTTGCTTTTAGATACACTTTAATGACACTGTAATGTCTTCTGCTGCCTTCCTCTGCCTGTGCAATGACCGTATCAGAAGATCTCTCTAGTATGATGGGATTATAATTCTTCTGACATTATCTATGCATTTTCCGGTGGAGGTTCAAATCATGGGAACAAGTAGCACAGAACTGGAGACATGTTATTCTTTCACGTCTTTTTCATCCACTTCTGGTAAAAAATACAATATTAGAAGTTGATGTCCTGTATTGATAAGACATCGTACCCTGTCTATCAATGGTCCAAAGTTACAGGTTCTGTGGTAAAGTGAGTCTAAACCCAAGTTGACCTGTATCATTCATTTATTTTATTAGTATTAGTTAGGTGGGATGCCTCTTAAAATAGATACAACTTTTCCAGAGCATTGAGGGAATTCTACTCCTTTTTGTTTTGTTATTTACTGTCTCAGTTTGCAGGCAGCTGAGAAGCCAACCACAAGGCAGCAGTAAGGAGTTCTTTCATTGCTTCCTACAAAATGTTAAAATGTTATTTTTCCAGACACACAGCTCTAATGTATTTGATACAGTGAGACTGATTTAAAGCACTTATAAAATGTTGGTTGTAACTTATTCCTTTTCATATAAAAAAATATGAAAAATTTCCTATATTCAGTCATAAAAATAATTTTCATCCACTGTGTAGCTCACTTATTGATTGCCTGTTGACTGTTATTGTGAATAACTTGTACAACTCAACCACACAATAAAATATCTTTTTCAGTAAAACTGCTTATGTTTTAAGGTTGCTTTTCCGTTAGGCCCTTGTCATGCTAGCGATTTATAGATACACATATGTATATCTGTATATTAAAGATAAACAAAGACGAGAGTTCTAATTTTTCCTGAAATTTCAATGCTAAATTCTGCTTTGCTTTTCTTTTTTTCTATTTTTGTGTAATGGAGGAAACAGGAAAGGCAAATTTGAAGATGGTTTTTGGTGTTTTTTTTATTTTTTTAAATCAGATTTTGTATAGTAAAACATTTTATGAAGTACACAAAGGGGAAGATGTACTAAAACTGAAGCACTCAGAATTTGGTGTAAGTGTGCATGGTAGCCAATCGGCTTGTAACTTCAGCTTGTTCAATTAAGCTTTTGACAATAAAACCTGAAAGCTGATTGGTTTCTATGCAGCGCTACACCAGATTTTGCACTCTCTAGTTTTAGTAAATCAACCCCAAGGAGATAACCTGTTACACTGGACAGGGAAATAGAGGAGAAGACAACATATGGCTCTTAACTCTGGGATCTTTCATTAGTAAATACAGAATACAATATAGTAGCACACAGTAGAACATAATACTGTAGTCGGTCAGGCATCTCCATTTTTATCTTAGGAGGGGACACATCAGCTCTGTCCAGTGGGACCATTTAGAGTTCAATTTACGCATTGCATTCCTTAACCACTTACCAACCGGCTCACACACATATAGGCAAAGGTTTCTTCACAGTAAGAGCTGTGAAAATGTGGAATAGACTCCCTCCAGAGATGGTTCTGGCCAGCTCAGATTGCTTTAAGAAAGGCCTGGATACTTTCCTAAATGTACATAATATAACTGGGTACTAACATTTATAGGTAAAGTTGATCCAGGGAAAATCCGATTGCCTCTTGGGCGATCAGGAAGGAATTTTCCCCTGCTGTAGCAAATTGGAGCATGCTCTGCTGGGGTTTTTTTCCTTCCTCTGGATCAACTGAGGGTATAAAATTGGGTATATTTGATTGTACGGTATTTTATTTATTGTTCTTAAGGTTAAAGCCCTAAACTGAAGCTTCCTGATGAGGCAAATTACATTGCGAAACGCGTAGAGGCTGCTGGGAACTTTCTCGTTCCATGCCGCTATGAGGAGACACAGTAACAGAGGGGAAACAAACTGAGACACCGCTCTCCATATACACTGCTGGATTTGCTTGGTGCTGGCTTAAGGGCACCATAACCATGTTTTTAACTTTTTTAATAAAATGAAATGACATACTATACCATGATGGCTATCCATATGTCTTTATGAGCACTGAACAGAGCAAGAGATACTAATACATTGCTTGGAAAGGCTGCTATTGGACCCATCACAAACGGATTGGTTATCCTTAATGAACCAAAGGCGTTTATTCTTTTTTTTTTTTTTTTTTTTCACAAGAAAAGGTGGTTATTCTTACTACATCTGGTGAGTGGCCATTGCATGAGGTGGTGGTGAAGTCACAATAAGTGGTGAATTAAGAGCACAATATACTAAAAAGGAACGTCATTGCACAGAAGTGATCACTTACTGAAGACATCCAGTGTACTGTGGTGTTTCTGCAAATGTCAAGGACATATAATATTTTTTTTTTGCACTATGCAGTACATATGCATGTTGATATGTGATATTTTGGTAGTAATTTTGGCACATTGTTTAGTAATAATTTTTTTAATAGCTTTTGGTAGCACCTACGTCATTGCACAGAAGTAAATACCCACTGAGGACTGTAGTGTTTTTGCACATGCTGAGCACATTTTTTTCATCAAGAATTATATATGAATGTTTATATGTGATATTTGATGGTCACTAAGTAACATTGGCACATTGCACATTTTTTAATATTTGTCATTTTTTAGCACTAGCACTTAAAAGAATATTCCAAAAAACTGTTTAGTCACTAGTAAACCCTAAGTGGACAGTATATTTTTGACGCAATATTAATTGATACAGAAAAGCACGCTACATAGGATAGATATCCTATTTTTGCATATTTCAGCAGTGGTATCATACACAGTAGTTAGCGCAATCCACTTTTATATTATATTGATACTCTTCCATTTTTCTGTAGGCTTACATGATTGCAGCAAACTAGTATATTTTTAGTTTTGCGCCGGTAGCACATCTGGTAGGATCAGGAACCAGAAGGGAAGTCAGCCAAGTAAAAGTCTTTCACAGGAAAACACAGCAGAGAGAGTCCAGATACAGTGGGGATGGAAAGTATTCAGACCCCCTTAAATTTTTCATTCTGTTTTATTGCAGCCATTTGCTAAAATCATTTCAAGCTCATTTTTTTCCTCATTAATGTACACACAGCACCCCATAGTGACAGAAAAACACAGAATTGCAGATTTATTATTGCAGCTGCATTTTTGCAGATTTATTAAAAAAGAAAAACTGAAATATCACATGGTCCTAAGTATTCAGACCCTTTGCTGTGACACTCATATATTTAACTCAGGTGCTGTCCATTTCTTCTGATCATCCTTGAGATGGTTCTACGCCTTCATTTGAGTCCAGATGTGTTTGATTATACTGATTGGACTTGATTAGGAAAGCCACACAAAGCCTTACAGCTCACAGTGCATGTCAGAGCAAATGAGAATCATGAGGTCAAAGGAACTGCCTGAAGAGCTCGGAGACAGAATTGTGGCAAGGCACAGATCTGATCAAGGTTACAAAAAAAAAATTTCTGCTGCTATTAAGGTTCCTAAGAGTACAGTGGCCTCCATAATCCTTAAATGGAAGACGTTTGGGACGACCAGAACCCTTCCTAGAGCTGACCATCCGGCCAAACTGAGCTATCGGGGGAGAAGAGCCTTGGTGAGAGAGGTAAAGAAGAACCCAAAGATCACTGTGGCTGAGCTCCACAGATGCAGTCAGGAGATGGGAGAAAGTTTTAGAAAGTCAACCATCACTGCAGCCCTACACCAGTCGGGGCTTTATGGCAGAGTGGCCCCACGGAAGCCTCTCCTCAGTGCAAGACACATGAAAGCCCCCATGGAGTTTGCTAAAAAACACCTAAAGGACTCCAAGATGGTGAGAAATAAGATTCTCTGGTCTAAGGAGACCAAGATGGAACTTTTTGGCCATAATTCTAAGTGGTATGTGTGGAGAAATCCAGGCACTGCTCATCACCTGTCCAATACAGTCGCAACAGTGAAGCATGGTGGTGGCAGCATCATGCTGTGGGGGTGTTTTTCAGCTGCAGGGACAGGATGACTGGTTGCAATCAAGCGAAAGATGAATGCGGCCAAGTACAGCTATATCCTGGACGAAAACCTTCTCCAGAGTGCCCAGTACCTCAGACTGGGCAAAACGTTTACCTTTCAACATGACCATGACCCTAAGCACACAGATAAAATAACGATGGAGTGGCTTTACAACAACTCCGTGACTGTTCTTGAATAGCCCAGCCAGAGCCCTGACTTAAACCCAATTGAGCATCTCTGGAGAGACCTAAAAATGGCTGTCCACCAACGTTTACCATCCAACCTGATAGAACTGGAGAGGATCTGCAAGGAGGAATGGCAGAGGATCCCCAAATCCATGTGTGAAAAACTTGTTGCATCTTTCCCAAAAAGACTCATGGCTGTATTAGATCAAAAGGGTGCTTCTACTAAATACTGAGCAAAGGGTCTGAATACTTAGGACCATGTGATATTTCAGTTTTTCCTTTTTAATAAATCTGCAAAAATGTCAACAATTCTGTGTTTTTCTGTCAATATGGGGTGCTGTGTGTACATTAATGAGGAAAAAAATGAACTTAAATGATTTTAGCAAATGGCTGCAATATAACAAAGAGTGAAAAATTTAAGGGGGTCTGAATACTTTCCGTCCCCACTGTATGTTGACCAAGGCGACGACACAGAAGATCTGATCCATACAGTTTAAATACCTAGCAGAACTAGCTGACGAGCAGGAAATGAAGACCAGGTAAGTCACTGTGGAATGAAGAGTGCTGGCAATTAATTGATATGGTCCCTAAAGTCTGTCACCCATCTTCTTCTACTAAGTAATGGTTTCATGTGTCATCTAAGAAGGTCCCCAAGTCTGCCTCCCAGCTTTTTCTATTAAGCAATGAACCTGTAAAATAAATATATATATATATATATATATATATATATATATATATATAATCTAAGATGGTTCCCTCCCATCTTTTTCTACTAAGCAATAGTCCCATGTATCATCTGAGATGGCCCCCAAGTCTACTAAGCAATGGATCCATATATCATCTGAGATGGGCCCCAAGTCTACCTTCCATAAAGTAAGTGAGTTTTGTAATTGTAACTGCAAGTATTAATAAAACTATTTCTGATCTAGATCAAATTTTGTGCACAGTTGCTGAAAATATTTAGCAACCATTGAAAAGGCTTTGGTAGTTTTAAATGAGCAATGGGCTTGACCTGAGTGTCATAAAAATTCTTTCAACTGTCCTACACCCATTTTTGTGCAAAAAACTTATGCAGTCATCAGACTCATTATTTTACATTTTACTTCACAAAAGATAAAAATACAGTTAAATAAAAAACTGATAGTACATAAATAACAATCCAATAAACAAAAATGGAGGGCTAAATACAAATAAATAAAAACTACCTTAAAAAAAAAAACCCTCTATACAAAGTAAAAAAGAGTGCAACAGTTTTTTGTTTTTTTTCAAGCAAATTTCTCCTAAGCAGCTCAATTGGGGAATTTCATTAAAATTACTTCTCTCATTCATAATATATAAAGGGATTATACCTGTACATTAAGTACAAAAATCTTGTTTTCACATTTAAAAGCATATATGATTTTGCATGCCCATAAATATTGATTAATCGCCGATTTGCTGTTAGATAACACTGTGTCGGCTGAACCTTCTCTGAGCTGGCCGCTCAGCTGTCGGCTAATTGCCAGCTCCCATTTCTCTCCACAGTCACCCAGTTGTTGATTCTGCTCGTCAGTCCTGCCTACTTAAAGTCGTCCAGCTCACTTGATCTCTGCCTTCGCCTTTGTCAACATCACAGAGACTTTATCCTGCGTTCCTGTTGAAGACTTGCTCGGCTGACATTCCTTCTGGCTCCTGATCCTGCTTGCTGTACTACTACGTTTATCTCTGGCTCTCTGACATTTGCTTGGCTGACTACCCGATCCGGTTACTGAACTCTGGCTTGTTTTGACTACGCTTACTCTGTTTACCTTATTATTATTATTATTATTATTAAACAAGTGTGATTTAACTATACTTCTGTCTTGGTCTGATTCATGGTTCCTGATAGTAGGCGAAGGCCATGAATTCAGAAGATAAAGTCAATCTACTAGTTGGTAATATTTTTTCCAGATTGGATGAGCAAGATCACCGCATGGATCAAAGTATATCAAATGAAAATACATCGCTTTCTAAATAGCCCTTCAAGAAGATGTAGTAATTGAGGTCCTGCTTCTTCTAAAGGATACAACAATTAAGGTCTTGCTGCAGTTTATAATGTGAGATATACACACAATAAGCAAATGTCAAAGAAAAAAACTGCGCTATATGAGACCATATACGTGATAGTAATTCACTGCAAAGAATGCAATGTCCTTATACTGTAAGGGACATATTTAATTCCCTAGCGATAGGAAAATTCTAATAACTGGAGAAAATCTATTTGCATCACAGTAATAAATCTGAAATGTATATTGCAAAATAATCACATGATGAAGTCATAAAAAAAGTCAATGAAGATATTGTTGTTCACACACATTGTCTAAACTGATAATGTTGCTGGTCACTGAATGTTCACATTAAAGGGATGGCTTCCCCAACTAATAGGATATACTGATCAGGGGATGATCAGTATATCCTATTAGTTGGGGAAGCATCTCGATTTTAATATTTACAGTATATAAATATGATTACAGGTAAAAAGGAATGAATTCGTAATTTTTTTCTTTTTTCAACTTTTAAATTTTTATTTGGATTTTCTCCTCAGTTTTTTTCATTTTTTCTCTTTTTGTACGAACGGAGGAATAGAACTTTCTCCTTTGCACGTATTTTTTCTTTTTTGATTTAATTTTTATTTTTACATACATTTTTATCAAATTCTAGTGGTAATCATTTACTTTAAAATGGCCTGAAACAGTTATGGCATGTATTGACGGACCACTAGAGGTCACTTGGGTCGTCTTGGGCCTTGAAATAATTAACAATGATTTTCACTGAATTTTTGTTAGTAAATTACTTATTTGAATTTTATTAGTTTTAAGATACTCTTTTTGGGTAAATAGCCAATAAGATAATAATCTTTGCATAATCTGATATCATCTCATATCACGCTGTAAGATACCAGGTATTATTTGCAGTTCCCCCTTAAGTAATGGCAACAGCCCCGTTCCAAGATGGTGGCTAATGCGACGGGGACGCTCGGAGCTCAGGACTGGGCGTTTCCTTTTTTGTATTATGGAGCTTAAAAGGTGGCAAGTCAGCACGTCGCCCGTGCACCTGGACGACGTCGCCTTTAACGAAACGACGTAGGGAGGAGCGGCGTGCTGACGCCACCAACACAACGTGTAGTCCCGGAAGATACGGGCGATCATCTGAATGAGCTGGCTGGCTCGGATGTTTAACTAGATGCCACTTTTTTTCACATACTCTGTAAGTGCAATATTTTTTTATTAATAATAAAGACGTTTTACAGTTTTACACTATGGTAGTTTTCTCCTTTCCATTGGGTTATCTGCTGACCAGGAGATATTCAGGGAAGACCAGAGAGGAGGAGAGTTGCCATCTGATGGTTAAACAGAGAGACTGTGGCTGGGATATAAGCCTAAAAGCAGAGCGCTGATCTCCTTAAAAAAGAGATCGGAGCATCTGGTAAGAGGCAGTTATTTTCCAGGTTGAAGGACTTTCCTATCTCATATCACTTTTTCCTACGGTGATTTCCGGTTTGAAGTCACTATTATCTATGAAGGAGAGACATTCCTTTTAATGTGAACATTCAGTGACCAGCAACATTATCAGTTTAGACAATGTGTGTGAACAACAATATCTTCATTGACTTTTTATGACTTCATCATGTGATCATTTTGCAATATACATTTTGTATTTATTACTGTGATGCAAATAGATTTTCTCCAGTTATTAGAATTTTCCTATCGCTAGGGAGTTAAATATGTCCCTTACAGGATAAGGACATTCCATCCTTTGCATTGAATTACTATCACGTATATGGTCTCATATAGCGCAGTTTTTTCTTTGACACCGCATGGATCAGTTTGCCATAGCGTTACAAACACTCCTGAGTCACATGGCTCACCTGGAAACTCCCACTGTGGCTGCTCCGGTACAACCTGAGTTCCAGGCCGTCCCTGCTGCTGCGCCAGTCTCTGTGTAGGCACCAGCCTTGAGTAATACCTCTATAAGAGGTATGTCTGGTTCCGCTCTGCTTCCCCAGTGATTTGGGGGTGATCCAGTTCAATGTAGAGGGTTTCTCAACCAGGTTGAGATTTACTTTGACATGCTTCCCCAGGCGTTTCCCATGGACAGAAGCAAAGTAGGTTTCGTGATATCTTTGCTTTCTGAGAGAGTCTTGGCCTGGGCAAACCCTCTATGGGAGACGCAAAAACCTGTTGTCTTGAGTTACCCTGACTTTGTGGCCTCCTTTAAAAGGGTATTTGACGTTCCCGCACCCTCTGCTTCTGCTGCCAAGTGCCTCATGTCCATCAAACAGAGTACGAGAACTGTTGCCGACCACGCCATTGAATTCCGTACTCTGGTAGCAGAGGTTGCTTGGTAGAATGAGGCCCTCGTGGCTGCTTTTTTCTCATGGTCTCTCGGATTCCATCAAGGATGAGATAGCAGCCCGAGATATACCCACTGAGCTGGAGAGGTTGATCACGTTTGCCATGCTCATTGACTCCAGACTCAGAGAAAGACTCTTTTTTAAGGAGCGCTTGCGGAAGCCTCCTGTACGTTTGCGTCCGAGCTTTGCAGTCCCACCTGTGCCTCCCTCACCTCCCATGCCTCCTGGTACCGAGTCGTTCAGTGAAGATGAACCCATGCACTTGGGCTTCACGCGTCTCTCTGCGGATGAGAGAGCCTTTTAGGAGGAGGGAGAGATTGTGCCTTTATTGTGGCTCTCTGACATTTTCTTGGCTGACTACCCAATCCAGTTACTGAACTCTGGCTTGTTTTGACTACGCTTCCTCGGTTTACCTCATTATTATTATTATTATGATTATTAAACAAGTGTGATTTAACTATACTTCTGTCTTGGTCTGATTCATGGTTCCTGATACACTGTCCATATAAAAAGACAGCAAATGTTTCTGAGGCCCAGATTTCCCACTAGAGCAGCCATTCTCAACCAGGGTTCTGCAGAACACTAGGGTTCCTCCGAAGGTTGTTAGGGGTTCCTTGCGCTGTGGCTTATTGATATTTGATGGTGCCTGTATATTTATGAGGACAGCACCACATTGGTGTCAGTAGCATGACACCAATGATCTTTTTAACTATTTATAAGAGTGGCTTTCTCACCACTATTCTAAGAGGGGCGTTCTTTTCACTGACCAGTGACCATCAATGTAAAGGGAATTTTTTTCCCACTGACCCCCATAATAGTTTATTAGTTTTAGCAGGCATTCCCTAAGACATAAAAAAATGTTTCCAAGGGTAACTCAGAAGTGGAAAGGTTGCAGTAAGTAATGGTATAAATGTAACATCTGACAGCAAAAACCTGGCCAATGATCGGCGAATATTTGCTGCTTTATCATTGCGTCTCTGAGGTCTGGTTGCTTGCTATGCGCACCTCTGCTCTCCGCGTTCCCTTGTAAGATCCATTGTGCCCCCTGCTGGCTGAATACTACATAACTTTGCCATCAGGTTCATCAAAACCTGTAAAACGAGTTCTCTGTGTTTATTTGTAGTACTAAAAAAGGAAAACCAGCACTGATGTCATCAAAAGACGATGGAAATTCTAATACGCAGGAAATTTGCAGTAACTGAGTAAACCGGTTAAACAAAACATTGGAAGTCATTGGGTTTTGTCCTGGGAAGATTTAGCATGCTGTAAAGACCAAACAGGCTCATCCATTAATGATGATTCATGATAATGATTGTTATACAATTTTATTGCAAAAAGAATAACCATCCTATATTTCATCTGATGAATTATGACCCACCCCGAGACACAAAGTGAAATGCTTGTATAAAGTAGCTCCAATCATTTCATTAAGACAGAGATGCCACCAACCCCATTCTAATTCACTAATGGAAAACATCAGAATATGACAACGCAGTCACAGTGATTTACAAATTTGGAAATAACCCAAATTTGAGAAATAATTTCTTAAAATGCTATCAAATAGGTCCCAGTGCAGAGACTAAAGCCTCGTACACACGATCGGATTGTTGGCAGGGGAATGTGTGATGACAGACTGTTGTGCTAAAATCTGACCGTTAGTACGCTCCTTCAGACAATTGTCCAACTTTCGGCCAACAAATGTTGGATGGCAGGCTAGTAAATTTCCAGCGGACTGTACACAAATCTGTCACACAAAAGTTGAAAGTACAAACACACATGCTCGGAATCGATGCTCACCAAACACGAAATTAGCAGAAGGTGCCCAAAGGATGGCGCTCAAGAGCTGAAATTCCTCGTAGTACGTCACTACGTTCGTGTTTGTTGGCCGACAATTGTGTGCCGTTAGTATGCCAGACAAGATCCAGTCACACGCCCTTTTGATAAAAGTCTGACGCTCTGTTGGCCAACAAGCTGATCGTGTGTACCAGGCTTAAAGCTGTCCATACACTGAGATTTTCAAATGTTCATATGAAGAATTACATCAGGGCACTTGATAATGCCAACAGAAACTTGACAAATATCAGTCAAAAGTACTTAAAATTTTCATTTTCTTTTTACATTTGATTTTGGTATGAATGGAATTTTTGGAACAAAATGATCACATACACTGATAGAAACTCATTTGTTCAAGAAATATTTTCTTGTGACTGTGGTTAAAAATTATCATCAATTTGACCCCACTAATGATTAGAGAATGAAATGAATATTTTTGGATGAAATTCTACTAGTGTATTGCTAGCTTAAAGGCTAAGTTCACCTTTTGAAAAAAAAACATCCATTTTTTTGCAGCCATTTTTTTTTCTAAGGAGCCTGTAAAGCATTGCACCCGCTATCAACAGATGGCGGGTGCAATGTTAGGCTTTTGTAGACTCTCAGGATAACTGTCTGCCTGTACCTCCGATACAGGCAGGCAATTACTTGAGAGCAGGAAGATGAAAATAACTATGAGAGCGCTCACCAGTGTCCTCGCAGTTCACTGAGAACTACAAGCCGTCAGCTGCAATAATTGACGGTACTTGTAGACTATTCATTCACAAGAAAACTGTGAATGGCGTGGCCGTGTGGGCAGGGCCCCTTACAGCCGCGCTGTGTTCAAATTGTGACAGTGGGTGCGGGGAGAGGATCCCCCACCTACTGTCACAGGGAGTGGGCGCATGCTGAATATGTTACATGTTACACCCTAAATATGGGTGTAACATGTAACCAGGATTGCCAACTGTCAGTAAATTTATGGCAGTAAATTTTTACAACTGTCTGTAAATATCAGGGGCTGATAATTTGCCATGCTGTGCTGACAAATTATTGTTATGGGCAGTGGCATCGCTAGGGGGTGGCTTTTGGGGCTATAGCCCCGAATCTGGGGCCCATAGCCCCAAGTCTCTGCAGGGGTCCCCAAGGGGAGGGGAGGCTCTTTGGGGACCCTGATCTAAGTGGGGGGCTCTCTGGGGAGCCTGATGCAAGGGGGGGGGTTTCTGGGGACCCAGATTTTAAGGGGGAGGCTCTCTGGGGACCCTGATTTAAGGGGGAGGCTCTCTGGGGACCCTGATTTAAGGGGGAGGCTCTCTGGGGACCCTAATGTAAGGGGGGCTCTCTGGGAACCCTGATGTAAGTGGGGGGCTCTCTGGGGATACTAATGCAAAGGGGGGGCTCTCTGGGGATCCTGATGCAAAGGGGAGGCTCTCTGAGGACTCTGATGTAAGGAGGAGGCTCCCTGGGGACCCTTATATAAGGGGTGGCTCTCTGGGGACCCTGATGTAAGTGGGGGGCTCTCTGGGGATATATACACATACACACATATATCACTGTATATACATGTGTATGCCCGCCCAAGTGTATGACTTTCTTTACTACACTGCTATGGGCTCTAGCCCCAGATCTTTTGTCGATATAGCAACGCCCCTGGTTATGGGTATGGTCAGTGTTTCCATATTGTGTTTATATTGTTTAAATACCAGTTGTCTTAGTTTTTAATAGGAGTTCTTTCATGTTTTAGGTCGCCAGTAAAAAATGTGTTCCATCAGTAAATTTTCCATATTTTGTCAGTAAAAAATGCTGCGGGAGGTTGGCAACACTGCATGTAATATGTTCAAAAGGTGAACTTATCCTTTAAGGGCTGGTTTGCAGTTGTGACAAGTACCGCTGGTCCTCCTTTTTTTTAGAGGCATTTGATATTTTCCTCCTCACTGTCTTTTTTAACCCCCTAAATGCTGCACTACATGTTCATCGGCCAGTAGTGCCCACAGGATGCAACAGAAGGAATAATTCCTGCTGTCGCCACAAAGCAAAGCATTGCGGGTGAGGTATGTGTACCCCGCAGCCGCTGCCTTTGCAGCTAAAAGGGGAACCAGCTGAAGGGCGGTAAAAACGTGGCTCACCTGTGTGGTTTTATCGCTGCCCAACTGCAAGTGTAAACCAGCCCTAAGAGACAGGTTTATGAAGTCTCTCCCACCCACGCCCCACACTGATCTAATCGACAACCTTCACACTAAGCAGCACTATTGATTGGAGCGTCAGACCAATGGAGATCTGGGCCTCTGCACAACATGTCGGAGTAGCGGTCTGACTCTCCAACATGCTGGCAACACAGGGTATATTAACCCTTGCTGCAGCACTTAACTGATGGGTGGCAGTGATGGGCAGCACTGCCAGGTGGCACTGATTGGCACTACAGGTGGGCATTGATAGGTGGCACTTGTGGGCATTGATAGGTGGCACTTGTTGGCATTGATAGGTGGCACTTGTTGGCATTGATAGGTGGCACTTGTGGGCACTGTTAGGTGGCACTGTGGGCACTGTTATGTAGCACTGTGGGCACTGTTATATGGCACTATTAGGTGGCACTGATGAGGCAGATGTGCCTCTTCCACTTGGGGACCGATGTCCCTCACATCCGAGCTGGTGATCGTTTTTTTTTTTCTACTCACGCTGTCAGCGTGAGTAGAAAAAAAAAACGATTACCAATCTTTTGTTTACATCATGTGATCAGCTGTCATTGGCTGACAGCTGACCACATGGTAAGGGGCCGGGACCGGACCCTTACTCGGATCGGTGATCAGCCGAGTCTCAGTGACTCGGTGATCACAGCGCGCTCGGCGCGCGCCCGCAGGGACTGTGCACAGGGGAGGCCGTCATATGACGGCCTCCCGGGAATTCAGGTCCGCGCTGTGGCTGTCATTTGCCCATAGCGCGGATGTGTAGTGGTTAAAACATACCCAATAAAAAAAAAATGTAAAAAATCTAATTTCTTCATCAATTTAGGCAAATATGTAGTCTGCTACATATTTTTGCTGTAAAAAAATCCCAATACGTGTATATTGATTGGTTTGCGCAAAATTTATACCGTCTACAAACTATGGTATATTTTATTATTTATTTTTGTATTTTATTTTTTACTAGTAATGGCAGCGATCAGTGACTTATAGCAGGACTGAGATATTGTGGCAGACTAATTGGACTCCTGCCACTTTTTTGGGACCAGTGACACTAATACAGTGATCAGTGTTAAAAAATATGCACTGTCACTGTACTAATGACACTGGCAGGGAAGGGGTTAACATCAGGTGCAATCAAAGGGTTAAATGTGTTCCCTGGGAGTGATTACTAACTGTGGGGAGGTGCTTTGACTAGGGGGAATGTAAAGATCTGTGTTCCTGCTTAACAGGAACACAGGATCAGCACATTCCCCTCTCACTGAACGGAGATCTGCCTTGTTTATGTAGCAAGGTCTCTGACCTTATCCAGTCTAATGAGAATTTTCCAGGCCAAAGATAGCGGACATCCTTCTGTATGTAGTGGGTTGTGGGGCATAGTGGGTGCAAGGTGGACAAAGTTATTGGGCGCCAGACACTTCTTGGATGTAAAAGAGGTTTTATTTCTCTTAACAGCCTTTTTTGTATTTTTGGGGAAAAGAGGGTTAGGGCCAGGACACCCTTCAGTAGTTAAAATTTCAATTAGCAGACTCTGAGACTTCAATAGGAGGACAGCCATGCAGGGAAATACCCCAGCAAGGCGCCACATCTGCACATGCAGGAATGCCGTCTCCTATGGCAACAGTTCCTAACTCAAACGTAATAGTTCCTTCAGCTTCAGTACAACTACCTCTTGTAGTTCTTCAACACTGAGCTCCCTGTCTCTCACTAGACCCTCTGATTCACTGACTCTGAATCCCTTGAGCTCCTCCAATCTTTTTGGTGTGTTTCGTCCCTCAAGTGTCACCCACGCTTCCCACCTAGATGCAGGCAGTGAGAGCAGCGGTCGGAGCTGATGCGGCCATCTTCCAGCCCTGTCCTCAAGTGTTGCAGCCTCCGGAGAAAGCTGCTCCGGTGTCCTCTCCTGGAGCAGCTTCCGCGGTGCGTCTCCTCTCTGCTCCTCCCGCCGCTAGGCGTCCAATAGGATCGCCTGACGTTTTGGCAAATTGGGAAATGGGATTCATTTCTGCTTCCCGATTGGCCTGGAGGAGGATCAGTGTTGCAACAGTGAATATTCATTCGCTATTGCAACACACCTGGGTGGGCTCGGGTCGCATTCTCTGTGACCCGAGCCCACCCTATTTTGAAAACTATTAGAGTCTCTGGCTCTAATCAGGTGCTTAAAAAAAAAAAAACCCTGGCCGCTGTAATCCATGCGCCCGGCGCCCAGTCCAATGCATGAATCTATCCACTGCATATAGTGGGGTGGCGAGGAGAGAGGGGGCGGCGCCCCTAATGGACGGGCCACCACTGAATTAATATGTGTTCCGGTTTAAAGGGATGAGGTGGCAACCCTAGGACATGTCGCCCCCCCAACATCCGTCGCTCCATAGAGGTGAATGAAGCGTCCGATCACGTCCTCCTGAATAAACTGACAGGCGGACCTGATCGGAAAGCCCTTGTGAAAGGGGCCTAATACTTCCTCCAGCTCTGTAACTAAAGGTCCCTGTACCTTGGTACCGACCTGAGCCAGAGGAATAGTCTGCAGGAGCCTTAGCATTGCACAAGCGATCCACTATTGCGGGCGCAATTCTTTGCCGGTCCAAAATGCAAAACAAATAATAAAATGCACTTTTTTTGTTTTTTGCTTATTGCATTTATTATTATTATTTTTACAAAAAGTGGAATTCAGCTTTAAAATGTGCTTATGTTCACTTCCAGTTATCGCTGAATAAACAGCGGAAATGTAAAAATCGCTTTGTCTATCCGGGGGTATAGAGGTTCCAGAGCGGAACTTTTTTTTTGTTTATTTATTATACATCTTGGCATATTTGTGTGCATAACAAAAAAAGAAACGTGCCTTTGTTGGGTGGTAATGAAGTGGTTAAGGATTGCAGTGGAGGAAATCCATCATTGCATCCTGTATAGAGGATAACATGAAGCATTCACTAGGGGGCGTGTCTGGCCAGTCTGTTTACCGTTCCCATGGAGACCAGAGTCTGGATGCTGCTTGGAAACACAGCAAGCTGGAGAGTAAGTGACAGGCAGCAGGGACACAAGAGAGGAACCCAGAGACCATGTCCTCCCACCCTGTTCATGGGCTGCCCTTACTGCCTGGGAACACCTACCGAGACCCAATGGTAAGTCGCCCCTGTGCCATATGCAGAGGGTCAGCAGTCTGCCGCACACAGCTCCCTTTTCATTTATAGCTTTTATATCTCTTCTTATACCACGTCTCAATGTCACCCCCTTTCCCCGACTATCTCATATAAATTAGAAGAGGGTGAAATGTAACAAAACAAAAATCAAATATTCCACCGCCCTATAAATAGGATCTGTACTAATTATAGACCCAATGATCCATTGTATATAAGTACTTTGCTGTCGCCCCTCTTTTGCACCCGAATCCCTCTTCCCTCTCCGGTTGTCCCTCTTTTTCCATCTGATTGGTCTGTGTATGTATATATGTGTGTGTATGTGTATAATATATATATATATATATATATATATATATATATATATATATATATATACATTCATTAGCTCTTGGATTGTAGCCGGTACATTGTGGTATTGCCAATTTGTACACCAAAACATGAAGGAGAGGCGTCGGTGTCACCCAGAGTGACCGTCTGATTTGTTTCCCTGCTGCTCCAGAAGGTGATGGAGTTTGGTTACTATGGGCAACTATAAAAAAAAGTTTGGGTTTTTTTCTTTGGTTTTTCTACTAATGAATCTTTTTTTTCTTTTTTTTTGTTGCTGTTGTTGAACAATGTAGGTATCTTTAATACCTGAAAATCTGCCTTGTACATGAAAGATGGACGCTACGTTCATTTTTAGGCCCCATTCACAAATTGTGTGGCCTGCGTGGCACCCCAAACACAATGCGACTTTTCTGCAACTGCCACACAAAAAGAATCGCGCTGAAATCACGTAAAATGCGCCGTTAAAAAGCAGCGTGAAGCTTGTCGCCCAAAGAAGAGCAGGAGCTTCTTTTGGGCAACAAATGCGCATAGCGCAGCCCATTGAAGTGAATCGCATTTAGAATCGCTCACACAAAATCACAAGAGGGAACGCGAGTTCCCACTACGCAAAGTGGGCCTTGGGAGCTCTGTGCCAGTAGTTTTCAGTACAGAGCTTCCGGTGTGATCCCCAACACTCACTGTAATCCTAACACTAATGCTGCGTACACACGGTCGGAATTTTCGTCTACAAAAGTCCGACGGACGCCGACGGACCAAATCCGGCGGACAATCCGATCGTGTGTGGGCTTCCCCGGACTTTCGGCGGACTTTTCCAGCCACAAATCTGATGGACTTTAGATTTGGAACATGTTTCAAATCTTTACGTCGTAACTCCGCCGGACCCAGAAATCCGCTCGTCTGTAGGCTAGTCCGATGGACAAAAACCCACGCTAGGGCAGCTATTGGCTACCAGCTATCAACTTCCTTATTTTAGTCCGGTGTACGTCATCACGTACGAATTCGTCCTACTTTTGTGTGATCGGTTGTAGGCAAGTCCGTTCATTAGAAAGTCCGCCGAAAGTCCGCCGAAAGTCTGTCGAAAGTCTGTCGGACAGGCTGTCGGGCTTTTGTAGCCAAAAAGTCCGACCGTGTGTACGCGACATAACTCTCTCTGTGCACCTTGCACAAACCCCTCCTGGAACTGTAACCTTCACACTAACCCTCCCTATAACCCTAACCTTTCCTATAACACTAACCCTCCTTATAACAATAACACTTCCTATAACCCTAACCCCCCTGACACTAACCTTTCCTATAACACTAACACTAACCCCCCTACAACACTAACCCCCTCATAACACTAACGCTTCCTATAACACTAACCCTAACCCTCCCTATAACAGTAACCCTTCCTATAACCCTAACACGAACCCCCCTATAACATTAACCCTTCCTATAACCCTAACACTAACCCCCTATAACACTAACCCTTCCTATAACACTACCCCCCATAACACTAACGCTTCCTATAACACTAACCCTAACACTAACCCTCCCTATAACAGTAACCCTTCCTATAACCCTAACACTAACCCTCCCTTTAACACTAACCCTTCCTATAACCCTAACCTTTCCTATAACACTAACCCTCCTTATAACAATAACACTTCCTATAACCCTAACCCCCCTGACACTAACCTTTCCTATAACACTAACACTAACCCCCCTATAACACTAACCCCCTCATAACACTAACGCTTCCTGTAACACTAACCCTAACACTAACCCTCCCTATAACAGTAACCCTTCCTATAACCCTAACACGAACCCCCCTATAACATTAACCCTTCCTATAACCCTAACACGAACCCCCCTATAACATTAACCCTTCCTATAACCCTAACACTAACCCCCCATAACACTAACGCTTCCTATAACACTAACCCTAACACTAACCCTCCCTATAACAGTAACCCTTCCTATAACCCTAACACTAACCCTCCCTATAACAGTAACCCTTCCTATAACCCTAACAGTAACCCTCCCTTTAACACTGACCCTTCTTATAACCCTAACACTAACCCTCCCTATATCTCTAACCCTCCCTATAACACTAACCCTCCCTATATCCGTAACAGTAACCCTCCCTATATCCCTAACCCTCCCTATAACCCTAATCCTGATACTAACTCTCCCTATATCCCTAACATTAACCCTCCCTATAAAACTAACCCTCCCTATAACCCTTACCCGGATACTAACTCTCCCTATATCCCTAAAACTAACCCTCCCTATAACACTAACCCTCCCTATAACACTAACCCTCCCTATATCCCTAACACTAACCCCTCCTTTAACCCTAACACTAACCCTCCCTATAACACTAACCCTTCCTATAACACTAACCCCCTCATAACACTAACGCTTCCTATAACCCTAACACTAACCCTCCCTATATCCCTAACACTAACCCTTCTTTTAACCCCTAATGCTAACCCTCCCTATAACACTAACCCTTCCTTTAACCCTAACACTAACCCTCATTATAACACTAACCCTTCCTTTAACCCTAACACTAACCCTCCCTATAATACTAACCCTAACCCTTCCTATATGCCTCCATGTTAAGCCCTTTTGGAACAGTAACCCTAAGGCTTGGTTCACAGCTACAGGTGCGACCAAGGGTAGGGGCATTTTGAATGGGCTGCCTTATTCACGAGAAATGCGGAAAATAAATCCCCGACTCTATTCTGAAGGTCGGTTCACACCAGGAATTGCACAGGAACACGCTGTGCATTCCTGTGCAATTCACATGCAGTCCTCTGTGGTTGAATTTCAGCCCATTCATTCTGAATGGGCTAAAATCGCAGTGCACCAAAAATAGTTTGCGACCTGCGATTAGGATGTCATTAACTTAATATTGACACCTGCTGCAGATCGCAACTGCAGTGCATATTAAACGTGGTGGGGAAACGCAAATGGGTTTCCAGCACGATGTTCTTGTGTGAACTGGCCCTGAAAAAAACCACCGCGTTGTTCTGCATGGTGCCAGTGTGTGCACAAACCTGCATGTTTGCAGATGCGGGGGGTGCAACTAACAATTAATGGCACCGCCGTCGGTCTGCTAAATGGCAGCGTGTTTCTCTGCGTGTCAGGAAAGCACACAATTTTGCACGTATTCCTGACACACATAGATGTGAACTTAGGCTACTACTGGCCCTCCCTGTAACCCTCACACTGACCATCCTTCATATGCACCACGTCAACCCCTCCTTCTGTACCTGTAACTCTAAGGCTCTGTTCACACCCGAGCATACAGGAATTGCGGGCGGAATCGTGTGATTTTGCCTGCGATTCCAGAATCACGGCAAAACCCAATATTTCTTAATGGCACCCCAAATGCAGTGCAATTTTGCCACGATTGTTGAGTGACAAAATGCGCAAAAATCACGGCAAAAATCGCACCGCCAAATGCTGGACTGGAAAGAGATAAGCATCTGCTGCGGCTGTTGGCAGCCAGAGGGGCTAGCATTTTCTGCAAGCCGTGGAACTAGGATCAGTGGCCACAGGGAAGCAGAAGGTGATGTTATATGATGTTCACTCCTTATGTGCTACTTTGCCAAGGGGTTGAGAGTTCCTGCCTGTAATGGGCTGTTGCTAAACTGACAAAAGCCTGTCAGTCCCCCCCAGGAGTGAACCAGCAGAAGTTGTACAAAGTGGAACCAAGTGTGTGCGGGAGAAAGGAAGAAGAGTCAGTAAATAGAGAGGAAGTGTCCCTGAAGTTGTATCGCTATCACTCTGGGCATCCCATAATCCCTTACCCCATCCAATGTATCATCCCCTAAAAAAACTACATAGAAAAAAAAAAAAAAAAAAAAAAAGCCAAAAACTGATTTCTGTGTCCTAATGAAAGAAGGGAATGCTGTGTGACTGACTGTGCAGCAGTGGTGAACCCATCGATAAAGACATGAATGAGAGAGTTTGGGGTGGAGGAACTTGACTGGCCTGCACAGAGTCCTGACTTCACCCCAATAGAACACCTTAGGGATGAATTAGAGCAGAGACGGCGTGCCAGGCCTTCTCATCCAACATCAGTGCCTGACCTCACAAATGCGTTTCTGGTCAAACATTGGCTATACATTATATCAGAGTGCCAGTGTGCCAGGCTTTTGTGTATGTTATCTTAAAAAATCTAATATTTTATTATTTTGGGTATTTCAGAAATCGGCTTTTCAACGCTCTCAGACGCTGACCTATCGGGATGGATTTAGTCGCCCGCTGCTTCCAACAGTGGGGGTCGGGCGAGACCCAATCACAGTGAACCAGCTGTCACAGGCTGAACTGGATGAGCTGGCTAATAAGAGACCAACGCTGACCTATGGCCAAGCAAAGCAAGCCCCATCGTCTACCTTCATTCCGGCACACGTGGCATTTGACAAGAAGGTAGATATCGGTCAGATACTGTATCATTGACACTATTTACAGACTTTATGCTTGTAATTATTTATAGAATTATTTCCCTACCTGGACAGAACCGGTATACTTACATATATTAGTAATGTACAAGTCAGTCTGGATAAATCAGAGCTATTGAACAGCAGATTTATCATGGGGATAACCATGGGCCTGATCCACCAGTGGTATCCACCCAATGCCTTGTGGGATCTTTACCCAGTGTTGGTCTGGTGAAGGAGCAACAGCACCAACTAGGAGTCTCAAAGTGTCCAGCCAATTTTATGGGAATTTTCTTTGTCATATATGGATAATGGTTTGGTACTTGCTTTCTAATACGCACTACATGTCCCTGTAGTGCCAATAACTGACCTGTAACCCATCACTGTAATGGGCAGCCTTACCGAACAATTGCTTTGGGATAAATTAGAGCGGGGACTGCGAGCCAGGCCTTCTCGTCCAACATCAGTGCCTGACCTCACAAATGCACTTCTGGAAGAATGGTCAAACATTCCCATAGACACACTCCTAAACCTTGTGGACAGCCTTCCCAGAAGAGTTGAAGCTGTTATAGCTGCAAAGGGTGGGCCAACTCAATATTGATCCCTAAGGACGAAGACTGGGATGCCATTAAAGTTCATGTGCATGTAAAGGCAGGTGTCCCAATACTTTCGACAATATAGTGTATATGTAAGTGCACATGAATGTATAATTAAAGCGGGGGTCCACCCACACTGCCAAAAAAAAAAAAATATTAAAAGCCAGCAGCTACAAATACTGCAGCTGCTGACTTTTAATACATGGCCACTTACCTGTCCCAGGGTCCAGCGATGTTGGCAGGGGACGCCAAGAACCCGCTCGGCTCTCGGCAGCTGCCGCCGCCATCCTAGGTTAGGGAATCAGGAAGTGAAGCGTTGCGGCTTCACTTCCCGGTTCCCTACTGCGCATGCGCGAGTCACGCTGCTCATCGTAAGTGGTCCCCACTCTTTCCTGGGAGCTGTGTGTTTCCCAGCAGACAGCGCGGAGGGACAGGAAGAGGCATAGACTCCCATGAGAGTCTATGCCGGAAGTGGGTGCAAATACCTGTCTTAGACAGGTATCTGCACCCCCCTCCCCCCTGAAAGGTGCCAAATGTGACACCGGAGGGGGGGAGGGTTCTGAAAAGTGGAAGTTCCATTTTTGTGTGGAACTCCGCTTTAAGTGCTATAGCAAATACTTTTTTCTAATAGAAGTCCATAGTTCTAGTTTTAAAACAAAATCTTGGACTGGACCGAGGAGTAGGTATTAAACTGTCTTTTTTTATCTTATATTGCTATTTACATTAAACTAAGAACATTTTTCGATTTTTTTTCTAATTGTAGGTTTTAAAATTTGAGGGCTACTTCCAGGAGACTGTCCCCATCTCCCAGGATGAGCACTACAGGGTGCGCAGAGTATGTGTGTACTACTACCTAGAAGATGACAGCATATCAGTGGTGGAACCTCCAGTTGAGAACTCCGGAATACCTCAGGGAACGTTCATCAAGCGCCAGAGACACCCCAAGAATGACAATGGTGATCCCTATCACTGGAGGGACCTTAACGTGGGCATCAACATTATGTTGTATGGAAGGACCTTTCGTATCATCAGCTGTGACCAATTCACAAAGGTATCCTACAGACCATGCAGAGGAGCGTAAAACATAATGCTGCCCAGACCTGGAAAAAAGCCCCATGGGGTACAGGCTAGGATAGCAAAATTCCAGGCAGAGATAGGGTTTGTGTTCAAATATTTGGCGGGTGAGAAAAAATAATGTAATTGTTCTTCTGTTCATTTATTATATAGATGGAATTCATTTGGCATGGAAGGATTGTGTCCAGGGCCGGTGCTACCACTAGGCGAACTAGGCAGCTGCCTAGGGTGCACTGCTGTCTAGGGCACAGCCACGGCCGCTGGTTCGTACTGTTTGACCTTGACCTACAGTAGTCTCTGTCGTTGTATTT
Organism: Aquarana catesbeiana; assembly: GCF_042186555.1. NCBI lineage: Eukaryota > Metazoa > Chordata > Amphibia > Anura > Ranidae > Aquarana > Aquarana catesbeiana. Next base: position 45,851,047 of record NC_133327.1, on the reverse strand, counting down.
TTTTTTTTGGATGCCTGGGTCTTTGGGGTCATGCAGACAGGTTGTCCCACACTCCCTGTTGGCTCCAATGTCTGGAGCTCGGTATGCCGCCACACTGCCCTCTTTCACGATGGCAACAGCAGTCATTGGTTCTGCTGTGGGTCTGTGGGCTGGGGGGTGCAAGTAGCTGGTCGGCCTAGGGTGCAAAATAGTCTAGCACCAGCCCTGATTGTGTCAGAAAGCCTGGATTGCCCTTAAAAGCCCAATTAGATTGTGCCATTTCTTCTCCCAGTGCCGCATGAGAAAGTAAAATGGACAATCTGATTAGCTTCTATAAACAATGCCTACTGACCGCAGCCATTCTTACCTCAAATATATTGATACAGTCTCTCAAACAAGTTTCCTTGTAACCCTATTGGTTCTTCCAGAGGATGTTAAAGATTCTTAGAGCTATTCACAAATTCTCCCTCTGGCTACCACTGTAAGGGGCATTCTTCCCAATGACCACCAATGTAAGGGGCATTCTTCCCAATGACCACCAATGTAAGGGTCAATTCTTCCCCCTGACTACCAATGTAAGGGCCATTCTTCACAATGACTGCCAATGTAAGGGGCATTTTTCCCACTGACTACCAATGTAAGGAGCATTCTTTACAGTGACTAATAAATGTAAGAATTCTTTCCAATGACTGCCAATGTAAGGGGCAATTCTTCCCACTCACTACCAATGTAAGGGGCATTCTTCCCAATGACCGCCAATGTTACATATTTACAGGGGTGGATTGACAACTCATGGGGCCTCTGGGCAATAGGAGAAGATTATGGGGCCCCCGGGCAATAGGAGATTATGGGGCCCCCAGGCAATAGATTATGGGGCCACACAGTATATACACACACAGACACAAAATATACACACACAGTATACACATACACACACACTGAAAAGGTACTGGAGAGGCGGGGCAGCTATAATCTTTGGATTTTATAAAAAAACACAGATTTTTACATACTGTCCCTGGTTTTATTGGGGCTGGCAACCCTGATGGGGCCCCTTAGTGTCATGGGGCCCTCGGGCAGTGCCCGAATGCTCGAATGGTCAGTCTGCCCCTGTATAATTATAAAGTTAGTCAGGTTGAAAAAATACACAAGTCCATCTAGTTCAACCAATAAAAAAAAATACAAAAATCATACAATCCCGTGTGGTTGTTTTTAAGGAGCACAATACAATAAAACGTGAACAAAAAAGAGCTGCATGGTCAAGTTGCCAGAAAGAAGCCTTTACTGTACAAGTTCCACAAAAAAGCCTGGTTACAATATGCCCAACAACTTCTTAACATGCCTCAATGTCTTTTTTGTGGCCAAGCGCAGTAAAGGCTTCCTTCTGGCACCTTAACCATGCAACTCTATTTTGTTCAATAATCGTTAAATTGTGCTCCTTAAAAACAACCACACCGTCTTTTTGCAGAGCAGCCTGTATTTCTGCTGAGTTTACCTGTGGGGTTTTTCTTTGTATCCTGGGCAATTCTTCCGCCAGTTGTGTCTGCAATCTTTCTTGTTCTACCTGACCTTGGCTTGGTATCAAAAGAGCCCCACATTTTCCACTTCCTAATAAGGGATTAAACAGTATTGATTGGCATATTGAAGGCTTTGGATATCTTTTTATATCCTTTTCCATCTTTGTAAAGTTTCATTACCTTGTTACGCAGGTCTTTTGACTGATCTTTTCTAACTCCTCATGGCTCATTGTCTAGCCTGCATAGCGCGTCCAAGTGAGAGCTAACAAACTCATTGACTATTTATACACAGACACTAATTGTAATTTAAAAAGCCACAAATGTGAGAAATTAACCTTTAATTGCCATTTTAACCTGTGTGTGCCACCTTCTGTGTCTGTACCCAGGCCAAACATTCCAGGGTATGTAAACTTTTTATCAGGGCCATTTGGGTGATTTATGTTATTATGATTTAAAAAAAACTATGTGATAATAAATGGCTTCATGTGATTGCTATTCTTAAATAAAAGACAGTTTTTTGGCATGATCAGTCCTATTTTCAATATTAATGCCAAAATTTCACAATTTCTGTGTATATATACACACGCACATCAGCTGATTCTCTTCTTATACAATTTAATCTTCATACACAGGATTTCTTGGAAAGTGAAGGCATTGAACTAAACCCTATGGAAGGGATCCCTACTGATCCTTACACCGAGCTACGCAAACAGCCTCAACGCACCTACAATACCCCGTCTGATTTTGACAGACTCAAGCAGTTCCTAACAATGGATCGCAAGGTATCTATCTATCTATCTATCTATCTATCTATCTATCTATCTATCTATCTATCTATCTATCTATCTATCTATCTATCTATCTATCTATTATTTATACGCTCTATCTCTCTATGATCTTCCTTCTTCTACACTGGTGTTCCAGCCTTAGTACATACAGTAATGTACCTCTCTGTATGTGTATTAAAGGAAAGTTGCTTTTTATTTTGGCCACACATGATATATCAAAGAGTAATGTGTTCAATTAAATTATTTCTTTTCAATGATTTTTATTGAAAACAGATTTAGACAGGCTATGAAGTACTTAATAGTACTTTAAATGTCAAACATCTGTGTTACAAATGGGGATCATCAAAGCCGTCGTGTTCTGGTCATACCACAACTAAACCACAATATGGTGACTGTCCATGACCATCTCTGCCCAGAGGGGCAACATGGAGACATGGGAAAAGCATGAAGGTTAAGGTAGTCCATTCAGTGTAGGCATAGTAATATTGATACTAACATATAGGACAATTCAGGACTATTCTTCATATATGGTTCCAGAATGGGAAGAAAGGAAGAGGAGGATGGGATCCTATAAAAATGGCTTCTGTACAATGCCACCAAAATTGCCAATGCTAAACTCAATTAAATGTTAAATTAGATTTGTATTAAATGGTATTTAAGTAAATATTACATTGAAGTAATATATTAATATGCAGTGTTAAATCCTCATATTAGGAGGAAGCTCTCTATTGATGTGCATGCAATATTTTCATGAAACGACTCATTTTGTAAACCTATGATTTACCTCTTAAGATTTATACAGCTCGCTCTTCCATGTGCTGTGCTTCCCCTAACTTCCGTTCAGGAAGCAAGCACACTCTCTCCCCCACATGGCCCCTTGCAGGACTACATGTCCCATGATCCCTCACTTATGCATTGGCAATGCAAGTTTTGTTGGTCTCTCCACTCTCATGTTACCCCAGCAGAGAACCAATAGAATAACTAGCTGTGTAGTCCTTAGGCAACCAACACGCACTGCTAAGGCTAGGAGCCAGGATAGCACAGGAAATATAGTAGCAAAGTAAACAGATGTTCTTGTCTGGCTGTGTTCTTTTACTTGTTATCCATTGGGTTTCATAAGACTTTGGGGGAGATTTACTAAAACTGGTGCACACAAAATCTGGTGCAGCTGTGCATAGTAACCAATCAGGTTCTAACTTCAGCTTGTTCAATGAAGCTTTGACAATAAGCCCCCGTTCACATCAGGCCGTTTTGACATACAGTTTGATATGATAAATCACATGTCAAATCACCGGCAACGGCACCGCCTGAATCTGTGCGACGCTGCATCGATTCCCAAATGTAGTTCCTGCACTACTTTTGGCTACTTTGGGGGCGATTTTAATAGACATTTGTGCAGGAACCCACATAGATGTCTCTGAAGTCGCCCCGAAAGTCGGACTGGAATGCGGGTTTTAAATCGTGTGAGTTCAGCTGAAATCGTGTGGTCAATAAATGGATTATTTCGATTGATAAGGATCAATCATCCCTGCCAGATACTCAGATCAAAGTCAACTAAATCAGTATTTTCATGGTTGTTCTATATACTTGTGAAAGAATCACAAACAATCTTTGATCGACCATTTACTTTTAAATGTATTACTTACGACTAGAACTGCTGCTCTCAGAACAGGGATCACACATACCATAGCCCTGGACACAAGTTAAAGCGGTACTAAACCCAAAAGCAAACATTCAATGTACTGCAGCTCACCAATTCTAAGATGTGGAAGCTGCATTAGTTTTATTTTTAGGCTTGCTTTCTTCTATTTTCACCTGATGATCTGGCCAGTAAGTCTGTTTGTCAAAAGAACAATTGCTCTGTATCAGTTACAGGGATGAGCAGGGGCAGCCCGTCCATTAAGGGCGCACGGGCGCCGCCCCCTCTCTCCAGGTACCCCCTCTATGAATAATAGATAGATTCATGCATTGCATAAATCTATCCATGGCTGCCACCGCCACCCCCTATTCAGGCGTCCAGCTCCCTTTTAGACGTCAGGCGCCTGAATTACAGCGGCGGGGGGTGTTTTTGAAGCACCTGATTAGAGCCATAGGCTCCAATAGGCTTCAAAAAAGGTGAACTGGGAGCGCAGAGCATTGCACTCGGAGTCCACCCAGGTGTGTTAGAAAAGCGAATGAATATTCGCTTTTCTAACACTGAACCGCCTCTCCGCCAATCAGGAAGCGCGGGTCTGTTACTCGTCACCTGATTGGCTGAAAAGACAGGCGCTGCTATTGGACGCTTATCAGGAGGAGGGAAGGAGATGCATGGAGGACACAGCTTGCCACTGTCTGACCCGCTGCAAGGTCCCACAGCTCGCCGCCATTATACGCTGCCTGACCCGCCACCGAGATAGGGTAAGTGCCGTTCAAACGGGGAGCTGGCGGGGGGGGTCACAGTGGCAACATTTGATGGGCACAGTGGCGGCATTTGGGCACAGGGGCAGCATTTGATTGGATACAGTGGCAGCATTTGATTGGCTACAGTGGCGGCATTTGAATGGCACAGTGGCAGTATTTGAATGGCACAGTTGCAGTATTTGAATGGCACAGTGGCAGCAATTGATGGGCACAGTGGCTGCAATTGATGGCACAGGGGCTGCATTTGATGGGCACAGTGGCTGCAATTGATGTTTTTTTTCAGTATTTTTTCAGAATTTTTCAGTTTGTTTGCAAAATTTTGAGCACCAGCCGCCACTGGGGATGAGACAATCCATAAACCACTTACAGGGGTGCTACAATGACCAGCTTTAATTTATTTTTGTAAAACCTTTATTGTAAAAAGAAAAAAAAAATGTTGCTGTAACCGCTTCTAAAGTGTTAGGTAGAGTTTGGATTCAATTTGTAAAATCTGCTAGTACATCTAACACTCCCCCCAGACCAAAGGTGCCACCTGTGCTCCTTCATCCAGAGTGGGGGCGCTTTAATACAGGAGGTGTGTTACTGGCCAAATCATCAGGTGAAAACAAAGGGAAAAAAGCCTAAAAAACGAAAACTAATGCAGCCACCACATCTAAGGATTGGAAAGTTGAAATATAGTATATTTTTGGTTTTGGGTTTAATAGCGCTGTAATGAGCTCAGAGCTGTAAACCAGTCAGCAGCTCCCACCAGGGAGTGGAAGAGTTTAACTCTTTCCCGAAGAAGCTTTTAAATATGGGCTGATAAACACAGCTTACCAAGACAAATATTACTGATGGCCTGGGTATGTCACTAAGTAACATAGAGGCAATCAGGGGAGTAGGGAGAAGTAGGTATTCCCCTGGTGACTGCAGCTGGAATAAAATAGTGATTGCATATTCCCAACTATTTCAAATTGGAGGGACTGTCCCTCTTTTGTAATCAAATCCCTCAGTCGCTCGTTCTTCCTCAATTGTCCCTCTTTTTGCTCTGATGAGTACTCCAGCATGTGCCTCCACTTTCTGGGTGGTCATACCCAAATCACTTTAAATATATGTGGATTGCCCACCATACTTACTATACAGGTTGGTCCCACCCAGACCCCACCTCTAAATGTGCAAGGACCACCCACTCACAGCCATGGTGTATGTGCAGTAACTCAAATAAGGTTGATGTTGTGATCCCAGGACCTAGCCCTGAACACAGCATTAGTGAGACAAAGGGCCAAGGTGTGGGTGTTAAACTAGTCCATTCATACTTGTGCAACTTAAAAATTGTGCAATTTCCATTGTGGCTTTACACAGTGACTTGATTTTAATACGATTATTCATTTACTTGTTAAAAGGGGCTTCCAGATTCCTAAAAGCTTCCTGCCCCGCAGATCCCCACAACCACTGGCCAGGGTTGTGGGAAAGAGGCCATTGTCCCCATCACAAGAGGCCCTTTGCCCCAAAGCTCATTCGTCCACCCCCTCCCTTTCCTGGCCTGCCGGGTTGCATGTACCAATATGGGTCTGGTGTTAATTTTGGGGGGAGGGGTCCCATGCCATATTTATTTTTTGCATTTTGGCATGGGGTTCCCCTTAAAATCCATACCAGACCCCAAGGGCCTGGCATGAATAGGGGGGAACCCCACGCTTTTTTTCATTTATTTTTCATTGCTGGCATTTTTTTTCACAAGTCGCATGTAGGTGCTACTTGAAAAGTTAGAGCAAAGTAGTGCAGGAACTACTTTAAAGTTACTGCGACTTTAAGTTGCACAGATAGGAACGGTGCTCATTGGGAAACATGGGGTCCAAAGTCACATGACAAGACACACAAGTGTGAATGCGGCCTTACCTTTTATCCAACCTGTAAATTGAATTTGATAAGCCAGTGTAAAGAAAAAGTATGGGTTTAGCCAAGTAATTGTTTGTGTATAAATTCTTTGTGGTCCACATAACCGGGATCATGGCAGGGTTGTGTCCTTTGCCTACATACTTTGTGTCCCTCAGAACTGGTTTGGTGATTGGCTGGTACGAAAGTAACATCCTGCAATTTCAGGCTCTTGAATTTTCTCTACCTTGAAAGGTGCTGCGCTTCTTCTCTCTGTGGGATGACTCGGACAGCATGTTTGGGGAGGCACGCCCGGTCATTATACATTACTACCTGGTGGATGACACGGTGGAGGTCCGAGAGGTCCATGAAAGGAATGATGGAAGAGATCCCTTCCCTGTGCTGATGAAGAGGCAGCACCTACCCAAATCTATTAAAGACTTAAAAGGTGAGAAGGTGCTCAGAAATGAGGAGCAAACAAGGCTTTGTGGATGGCATCATTTCTGTCCATGAAACAGAAACCTACTCACAGTACCTAGTTCTTCTCATCTGCCGAAGGCAAGCCTGAAATTAGGGGCAGGTTATCAGGTTATCAATGGTCCACGCTTGGAACCAGCATCTGATATATTTATCCTGTTCAATGCATGCATGCACAGTTATAAAGAAGATCGGACTTTCCGACAACAAAACCGTGGAATTTTGTTTGAAGGGTGTTGGCTCCAACTTGTCTTGCATACACACGGTCACACAAATGTTGGCCAACATTTACGAATGTAGTGACGTACAAGACGTACATGCTATCTCCATTACGAACGCTAGTTTTACAAGACCGAGCGATTCCAGCTCATTCTTGATTCTGAGCATGCGTGGACTTTTGTCCGACAGACTTGTGTACACGATCGGAAAGTCCGACAACACACATTTGTTAGCGGAAAATTTGAGAACATGCTAGCCAACATTTGTTGGCGGAAAGTCCGACAACAATTGTCCGCATTGTCAGCTTTCACATGCGTTTGCAAATGTGTGCTAACTAAACCCCTGCTTTTAACAGACGGTTAGACAGGCTAATTTGGTTGGTCAGCAGACTGGTTGGTGAGTTGAGCTATGGAATTGTTTTTGTCTTACAACAATTGTCCGATGGAGCATACACACGGTCGGACTTTCTGCCAACAGCCTGACATCCAACATTTCCCGTCGGAAAATCCAATCGTGTGTATGGGGCTTAACACTTCCAGGTATATAGTACCCCTTACCAAGATCACAGTGCTTCCCTGGACAATGCCCTAATCTGCTTTGTTCTCCAGAAGGACAGTTGCATTTTTGTTTAGGCATCATCCAAGGTCCCTCTCTACTTCCTTGACTGGTGATGGCTGATAGATGACAGAGATCAGCTACAATGTTACAGTCTGTTCAACGGGGGGAAAGGAGACTCTGAGAATTCTTCCTCCTGCCTGCAGCTGACTGGTGACGTCATCTCAACCTAGGCAAAGTGACCAAACTGGAGCTCAAGGATGGCATTTTAATTATAAAAGATGTTGTTTTTCTGAAAATGTACACTATGGCCCCATGCACACTGAACATTTTTACAGCTGCTCTTAGGGGAGTTTGGTGGGGGTTTTTCCTGCCCCTAAACGCCCCTGCATGTTAGCCTATGCGTCCATGCACACATAGGCATTTATAGGCCCTTAGAGGCAGGGGTGTTTGAAGGCAGAAAAAAACCCACTGCCAGTGTGTCCAGGAGCAGCAGAGTTTTCGCAGAAAAAACACTTGACGTGCATAAACGCGCCTAAGTGCTAGACACGTTTAGTGTTTGAGCGTTAATTCATTTCAATGGCCAAAATAAATAAACGACTATTCTGGCTACTGAAATGAATTCAATCCTAGGTGCTTGACACGTCTGAATGCATCACACGCATTTACATGTCCTGTGTGCGTGAGGCCTATTGCTTTTATTGTGACATATCAGAAATATATTCTTGCAGACTTGGTCAGTGGAAATATAAATTTTAAATATTCATTGGCAATTTCCTATTTCACAAAAAAAAAAAAAAAAAAAAGAAAAGTACTTTTCAAAGTTTCATATTTTTATTCCTGAAGATAATAAATAAAAATATATATATATAAAAAACACAGAAACATTATTTTAAAAGACGTACGCCAGCCAAAATCAATGTTTTGGAAGGAGAAGGAAAGGTTTAGAGCCTTTGTCATTTTTATTCCTGTTGGTGTCCCTATTGGGGAGATTTCCTCCCACTTCCTGTCAGGATGTGAAGAGGGTGAAAGGGAACACATGACAATATTTTTATTGTTGTTTGTGCCTTCCTGTTTCAGTAAAAAACACATACTGCATTTCTTGTATAGGTGTCACAGGGACAAGAAGTGAAAGTCTCACCAATGGGGTCACAGACACAAGAAAAACGTGTGTAAAAAAAGGAAACCAAAAAAACGGCCTAGGGGTCCAAAGTTGTTTAGTCATGGTATTAACCTTCTAACCCTCCTGTATTGAATTGTATTGTTGCTGTATTGTCTCCTTTTATATTGTAACGCACAGCGCAAACTGTTGGCGCTATATAAATCCTGTATAATAATAATATTAATTCATAACAGGCAGAAATAAAATGGGCAATGCATTGCAGACTCAAAGATCTCCCGCATCTATAGGGTTTAGATGTCATCAGTGGTTTGGAGGACATATTCACTAGGGTTATTTGTTTTCTGTGTAAATGTTAATAAAATATCTAGGATCGGTACATCAGCAAAACATTAATGTAAGAAGTATTTTCATAAATTACTGATTATGAATATTTTAAAACGTTTACACAGCAAACAATTAATCCTGGTGACTATGCCATTTCTGAGTCCTCCACACCACTGATAACACCTAAGCTCTGAAGTATGGGGAGATCTTTGAGACTCCCATAACACATTGGGTATTTCATGGTATTGTTATGAATTAAAACCAATACTAAAAGACTGAAGCTCTAGACCTATTGCTTGGCACTCTCATTAGTCTTTGTACACATGGATCTTCAGCTCTAGGTTCCCTCCCCAGTTTTTGGTTGGGAGCGCCACTGAGCCCTTAATTTGAAGCCTACTGATAAGTTGAATCCAGCACCTCCTTCTTTTGGAGAAATAAAAACCAGGTTTTAACTCTTCCCCCTCTATCCAAATTTTGCCTGGCTTTCAGTTGAGTTTTATTGACACCTTTAGGGATTAGTACTGTATATGTTACATTCTATTTTTTGTGAATAAATGTACAGTAGGTACAATAATCATGCAATTTTCACAATTGTGTAAACCAGGGGTGTCAAACTCATTGCAGGCATAAAGTGTGAGAACCACTGGAAATGGCCTGGAGGGCTTTGTGTTTGACACATGTGGTGTACACAGTTACCTTACATCCATGTACAATGAATTTCTGCTGAAGCGGTGGAGCTCATGTTTATGGGCCAAAAACAACCGCCAGTTTTCAGAAGCTAATAACTAACATCTAACACTCACAAACCTGTCTTGTAATTATTCCTGGGCCACATCTGGTTCCTCTTATTGTGAGGTTGGGTCAGGTTATTTATTTAGGTCTCTTTAGTAATGTCTCATTTCACCCGTACAGACACCTTCCCTAAATGTGTCCTGGAGATGTCAGACCAGGAGGTAACGGAGTGGTACTCCCCCCGAGATTTCATGGTGGGGAGTCACATCACAATCTTGGGCCGTAAGTTCTTCCTATATGACTGTGATGCTTACACTCGAGACTTCTACCAGAAGAACTTGGCAATCGCAGACCTGACGCCTGTTAGCGTGGAGAAGAAGGTGATTGAAGAAGTGAAACAGGTAAGGATATAGTAGGAGCTTTGTGTTATAGCATACAGACTTATTGCAGGGAAGGGTTACAAGTGTCTGGAATTCCCGTACACTATGGACAAGATGAAGCTCTAATGTCTCACTACGTGTAGGCACTTGTAAAGGCCCTTTTTACAAGTAAAAAAAAAACAGCTTGTAGAAGACGGTGATGTAGGGAGGAAGTCTATGCAAAGTTCCTTATTTATCAATGTGGTGTAAAGATATACACCATTCAAAAGTAAAATGCATACAAGGACATGGCCCTTGGGGGTTTTTTTAACAAGGGGTTGCTGTTGTGCACCAAGCCACTGGAAAAAGGGCCTGCTGTGAGCAATCTGAGTTCTGTGAACATTGCTTTTTCCTAGATTCGACTTTCATTCGCACAGTGGCCACGGATGGTTCTTTGTTATTGTCCTGTGTGTCCATTTTTCCACCAGCTCCCTATCCTTACTTGGGGCTGTGAGCTAAGTGAGGGGGTTGGGAAAGGGCTGGGAGAACATTGCTCTCTATCACTGCTTAGTCCTTGCCCGGCTTTGGTCAGGTTTGTTGAAGCCTTCAAGCACCCTTCAGGTCTAGTTGAACATAGTATTAAACCCCCAGCGTTTTTTAGTTTAACACAAATAAACACAAAAAAAAAAAAAAAATCCCCAGTAAACTATTTGTTAAAACTCTTACCCTAGCACAACTTTTAATGTGACTAGCTCATGTTTTTTCAGTGCTGCTTCCCTGAACTTCACAGGAAAGAGTTAAAGTGACAGTAAAGCCATTTTTTGGACTTGTACCTACAGGTAAGCCTATAATAAGGCTTACCTGTAGGCACATGGAATATCTCCTAAACTTGCGGTGTTTAGGATATGCAGCCGTTGACGTCACAGGCTCATGCCTTCTCCATGCTGCTTCCCTGAACTTCACAAGAAAGAGTTAAAGTGGAGTTCCACCCACCTTTGAGAGGTGGTCTCAAATGAAAGACCGCCTCTTCACCGCTCGATTTTGGCTAGTTAGAAAATGTATTTTTTCTTCTAACTTACCTTTTTATGAAGTACAGCCTGTACTTCCGATCCATATGGTCCGCAGCGCAGGGCGTCATATCCTCTACTTGGGCAAGCCCCCCCCCCCATGTCTTCTGGAACCTGTGTGTGTCCCAGAAGACAGCCGGCCATTCACAAAGCGCGGCGCTACTCGCGAATGCGCAGTAAGAAACGGGCAGTGAGGCCGCAAGGCTCCACTGCCTGTTTCCCTTAATTAGAATGGTGGCGCCTACATCAGATCCAATGGATGGATCGGCCACAGGGGGCCGACATTGCGGGCTCCCTGGACAGGCAAGTGTCCTTATTAAAAGTCAGCAGCTACAGTGTTTGTAGCTGCTGACTTTAAAAAAAAAAAAAAAAAAATTGTGCGTGGAACACCGCTTTAACGTGGTAGTAAAGCCATTTTTTGGACTTGTATTATAGGCTTACCTGTAGGCACATTGAATATCTTCTAAACTTGAGATATTCCCACTGGATGCAGGCAGTGACGTTACCGACGCATGTGCTCTGAAGGTTCGGCATACTGTGCCAGACCTTCAGAGCTACATGCCTCAGATGATGGCCCCCACGTACATGTGCAGGAGTGACATCATCGCGGCCCCACCCACTGATACAGCCATAGCCCACTAACCTGGAATGAGGACCGGGTGAAGATGGAAGGCCTGTCAGTGGTGATAGTGCACCGCTGGAGGGCTTTGTTTTAAGGTATTTCATAGTGTGCTAGTATGCAATGCTGGAGGGCTTCATTTTAAGGTATTTCATAATGTGCTAGTATGCAATGCATACTAGCACATTATACCATTGCCTTTGCAGGGGTTTTTGTTTTGCTACTCACGGTTTACTACCGCTAGAACAGTGGGCAGTGCACTCACCATGTGAAAATATATATGATCTAAATATATAAACTCGCGCTGATGGTGTGGAAAAAAGGGTAATAAAAAATGAAAAATGAGTAATGAAAAATGAATGAAGCTGTTATACACAAAGAGCAGTGCACTCACCAGTCAGTCTGTTAGCTTGGAGGGGGGAAAAGGAGAGTATGGAGGATCAGGGGAGTGCCTTGCTGCCCTAGGCTATGGGGCTGTGTATTTCTCTTAATTCACACAGTGTAGGGAGACAAACTCTAGTCCCTGCATGTAAGGGTGACTCCATAGGATGCTGCAAGAGGAAGGAGCCACCCTGAAACAGGAAACCTGGGGCAGCATTCATGGCACCAGCTGGAAAGAAAGATAAAGAAGCTGCACATTCAGTAAGTGGTTAAATCAGCTGCTGAACATACTTGAAAAATGGAGGGTTTAATATAATTTTTTAGGATGTTATACACAGATCTTCATGGGATATGATCATAACATAATGAAGAGAAAGGGTGCCAGATCCATAGGGGAGGTGATCGCTCTCACATGTTCCAATGACAAATATCAGAGCTTGGATTTCTCCTCACTTTAGAAAGATTTTCTCTCACATCCTGTTGTATCTCCAAGACAAGAGGTGAGAGGAAAAAAAAAATGGGGACGCACCCAGAAATAAACACCCAACAGAAGTTCAAATTTTTTGCCCACTGTGTGAAACGCCAATAAACATTTGGGTTGCTACTAATCACATTCCCTAACGTACAAATGAGCAATAGAGGGACCCTTGCCAGCCTTTATGTTAGAATAATGAGCCAGAATCCATCCTTCCTGGAAATACACCATTGTTTTCCTGTAGTATAAATGGTGGTGGTTATACGGGGTGATGGTTGGTTCCTCCTGCTGTCCTGATGTTGTATTATCTGTATATCTCTTCCTTTGTGTCACCAGGAGATCCCTCCTTACAATGGTTTCGGCCTGCTGGAAGACTCTCTTCAGAACTGTCTGACTCTGATTCCCAAGCCGCCCAAGAAAGACGTGATTAAAATGTTAGAGAACGACCACAAAGTCCTGAGATATGCAGCTAGTCTGGTAAGAAGGAATTATCAGTCGAGGTAAAACAGACACCAACCCCCACCTGCTGAGACCATATTCACATTATACACGGAGCAAATGTTTCCTGGTTAGGCATGAGACCAGATCTATTCATTTCAGTTATAGGCTGAGATATTAAGGCTGGTCATAAGAAGATATATTTCTGAGAACAAAGAGGGTGAGATCAGAGCAGTGGGATCTGCTTTTCACCAAATGGTAAAGGGGATGAGGCCCCAAAAGGGAACCAATGGCAGAGCCGCGCCCCCAACCCCCCCCCCCAAAGCACATATCCCCCTATGTTGAGGGCACTGAGCCTGGTATGGTTCAGGATGTGGGGGGGGGGGGGGGTCTCTTGCTCGTCCCCTCCCTTTCCTGACCTGCCGGGGTGCATGCTCAGATAAGGGTCTGGTATGGATTTTGGGGGGCCCCACTACGTTTTTCTTAACAAATTTTCGCATGGGGGGTCCCCTCTGGGTCCATACTAGACGCGAAGTGCTGAGTATGGACCTGGGGGGGGACCCTATGCGTTTTTTTCACGATTTTTTATTTGCCAGCAATTTTTCTTTTTTACATTCAGTTGTCAGCGAGGGACAGCTGATAATACATAGGTTGTTAGCCGGCAGCCGGTTTCCCCGCCCTCTCCTTAGCAACCAGCTATATACAGAGTTTGAAGTTCAGTTCAATCACTTTTTTTTTTTGTGAAAAACGGATGTCAGCTGACATGAAAACGGATGTAAAAATTTACATCTGTATCCGTTTTTGATCCGTTTTTTTACAAAAAAAAAAAAAAAAGGTGACTGAACTGAACTAAAAATCTGAACGACCGTGTGAAAGGACTCTAACGCTGCACATCACCCAGAACACATCATCCCCACTGTGAAACACGGTGGTGGCAGCATCATGTTGTGGGGATGCTTTTCTTCAGCAGGGACAGGGAAGCTGGTCAGAGCTGATGGGAAGATGGATGGAGCCAAATACAGGGCAATCTTAGAAGAAAACCTGTAATGCTGCATACACACAGTTGGAATTTCCCTCAAAAAAAGGGAAAGGAGCTTTTGGTCGGATATTCCGACCGCGTGTACGCTCCATCCAACTTTTTCTGTCTGAATTTCCGCCAGCAAAAGATTGAGAGCTGGTTCTCTATTTTTCCAACAGAAAAAGTTCTTGGTGGAAATTCCGATTGTATGTATGCAATTCCGACGCGCAAAAAAACACACATGTTCGGAAACAATTCGACGCATGCTCGGAAGCATTGAACCTCATTTTCTTGGCACGTCGTAGTGTTGTGCGTCACCGCGTTCTTGACAGTCGAAAGTTCAGAGAACTCTTGTGTGACCGTGTGTATGCAAGCCAAGCGTGAGCGGAATTCCGTCAGAAAAACCATCCAAGATTTTTCCGACAGAAATTCCGCTCGTGTGTACGTGGCATTAGAGTCTGCAAAAGACTTGAGACTGGTGTGGAAGTTTCCCTTCCAGCAGGACAACGACCCTAAACTTATAACCAGAGCTACAATGGAATGGTTTAGATCAAAGCATATTCATGTGTTAGAATGGTCCAGTCAAAGTCCAGAACTAAATCCTATTGAGAATCTGTGGCAAGACTTGAAAATTGCTGTTCACAGACGCTCTCCATCCAATCTGACAGAGCTGGAGCTATTTTGCAAAGAATGGGCAAAAATTTCACTCTCTAGATGTGCAAAGCTGGTAGAGACATCCCCAAAAAGACTTTGCAGCTGTAATTGTAGCAAATGGTGGTTCTATAAAGTATTGACTCAGGGGGGCTGAATGCAAATACACACCACACTTTCACATATTTATTTGTAGAAAATTATTGAAAACCATTTATCATTTCCCTTACACTTCACAATTATGTGCCACTTTGTGTTGGTCTATCACATAAAATCCCCAAAAAATACATTTACAATTTTTGGCTGTAACATGATAACATGTGGAAAATTTAAAGGGGTATGAATACTTTTTCAAAGCACTTTATGTGTGTTTCACTTGAGCTGCCAACATTATTTTTTAAAAATGATGCAATATATCAGTCTAAAGTAAAAACTTTACAGATGATTGGCAGCAAAATATTACTACCCAAACTATATTTAATAAAAGTAAGTCATTTTTCTTATATATTTTATTGCGATTTTATATACATTTTTTTTTTTATACTGGTTGTTATTATTTTTGTATGGAAGGGGGCTCAGGGAAGTTGCCCCCTTATAAATCCAGCACTGCCTACAGCAGCTAAATTACCAAGAACCCTCGCTGGGGTTCTGGCATGTAATCTGTGTTGGTCCCATTTGCATATATGAGTGGGGGGGTCAAAGAGCAGCTGCATTCAACTTACTGGATATAGAGGCCTCAAGTGTAGCCCCTGACATAGCCAAAGGGCCACACACAATATTTAGAGAATGTAATGCTAAAGCAACCTGAAAACATGCAACAGGAGATGGTCAGAGTCTGTAGACACACTATAAGACCTCTTGCACACGATAGTCCTGTTTGGGCATTTACTTTTTCAGACTTTTTTTTTTTTCTTATGCGTTCGTGCACATTTTTGCGCAGTAGCTTGTTCTCGCATTGTCAATGGACAAATCTGTGCGAATTTTCATGCAAACGTGCGCATTTGCATGCATGAGACGTGAATTACTGACTTTTTTTTTTTTTTTTTTACTGAAGAATACACAGTGCTTGTTTTACGCGCCTGTGTGCATAGGCACATTACAATTAACGGGCTGTATTTTGACTCGGTCATAATATAAGATGTACTGAGCTTTTTCAAGCTGCAGTGTGAAAGACGCCTAAGAGTTATTAAGAAACTGGGGACAGCGGTAAAATAGCTCATAGCGTCTTTCAATTTTTTTTTTTTTTTTTGCAATGTGCTAAATAACTTGCTGTATTTTAATGCTGGCATCCACAGACATTCTTAACAATCAGGAAATAGCTGGTTGTCAAGGATCCAGCACCCATTGCGTCCTTAACAACCAAGACTCGTGTACTGTCAGCGGGATTTCTTGCTGACAGCAGAAAAAAAAAAAAAAAGCTCTTTTTTTATGTTTGCAAAGAATACATTTTTTAAAAAATGGCATTGGCTGTTTTTTTTTTAACATTTTTTACCCCGGCTCCTCTTTTGTGTACATTCTGCTGTCAGCGGGCAATTCCACTGACAGCAGATGAGTCATGGCTGTTAAGGACACAGCAGGTGCTGGCTACTTGACAACCAACTGAAATTAAATAGTATTTTTTTTTTTTTAACTATTGCATGCCTAGACCACCACTTATTTAATGCATGCATTCATTTATTTCCTTTACTAGACTGACTTTTATATGCAGTATTTACCAAGCATTTTTGCTTTTTGAGGTAAATACCACATAAAGGGATAGTGAATTTACATTTTCAGTATATTTGAGAAATTTGTGTCACACGACGCAAGTGCCACATGCAATAACCCTTAGTGAATTGAGCACACTGTGTTACTGGCAGGATCACTAGGTAAAAATAAAAAGAGAAAAGAAAACTAATGCAGCAACAACATTAAAGGACTGGTATGCTCCAATAAATAGATGCTCTTGAATTGTCTGACTTTTTTTGTTTTACATCAGAGTTGCTTATAAAATATGCATCTAGCCTTCCTCAAGCTTCCCCTGAGCTGTTTTAACTTGCATGAGCATTCCCATTGACTTGCATAAGGGTGACAAGCAGTTCAGATCCAAACAAATGCCCATGTACTATACACATAAGCCTTGATATTTCCTCCTTAGGACTCAATGAACCCTGAAGATAAAGGAAGACGTTTTATCCTCTCTTACTACCTCTCTGATGATATGATCAGCATCTATGAGCCTCAGATCCGAAATTCTGGAATTATTGGAGGAAAATTTCTAGAAAGGACCAGAGTCCTGAAACCAGGTTCTTCCATCGATAATCCCAGCTACTATGGGCCGTCAGACTTCAAGATTGGCTCCGTGGTGGAAGGTTTGTCACTTACCTTGGGATGTAATGGGTTCCACCTTAATAGGGTTTTCTACTTTATAGGTTGATCTAATCCAGGGGTCTCCAAAACTACGGCCCTCCAGTTGTTCAGGATCTACAATTCCCATCATGCTTAGTCATGTCTGTGAATGTCAGAGTTTTACAATGCCTCATGGGACGTGTAGTTCCTCAACAGCTGGAGGGCCGTAGTTTGGAGATCCCTTAATCCTTTCTTTAACTTCACTTCAATAGTCAACGTTCAATGTACTCCAGTATTTATATTTTCATGCCAATACTTACCCTAAAGTAGATTCATCTTTCCCATTGCTTTTCATGCATGTTGGTGGACAGGCAGCTCAAGCTCAGCCGAGTAGTGTTTTTTTTTTGCATTATTTATAAAGGTAAATTTACATTTCAATGCACTACCAAGGGGGAGGCTGGCAATACATAGCATTTCACTCTGCAGGTCTGCCTTCCAGACCAACAAGAAATCAGCAAGTGGTTCTTGTATGCTTCTACAGGTCCAATTTAAAGTATGTATATGGACACTGCTGATGTATTTTTAAAGATGCATGCTCCACCCTGAAATCTCCACTGCCCCGAAACATGCATTTAGTCATTGAGGTCTGAAATCCTGCCACGCACATTTGAGAGTCAATGACTTCCTGCCACGCACATTTGAGAGTCAATGACTTCCTGCCACGCACATTTGCGAGTCAATGACTTCCTGCCACGCACATTTGCGAGTCAATGACTTCCTGCCACGCACATTTGCGAGTCAATGACTTCCTGCCACGCACATTTGCGAGTCAATGACTTCCTGCCACGCACATTTGCGAGTCAATGACTTCTTGCCACGCTTATTTGCGAGTCAATGACTTCCTGCCACGCACATTTGAGAGCCAATGACTTCCTGCCATGCACATTTGCGAGTCAATGACTTCCTGCCATGCACATTTGAGAGTCAATGACTTCCTGCCACGCACATTTGCGAGTCAATGACTTCCTGCCACGCACATTTGCGAGTCAATGACTTCCTGCCACGCACATTTGCGAGTCAATGACTTCCTGCCACGCACATTTGAGAGTCAATGACTTCCTGCCACGCACATTTGCGAGTCAATGACTTCCTGCCACGCACATTTGCGAGTCAATGACTTCCCGCCACGCACATTTGAGAGTCAATGACTTCCTGCCACGCACATTTGAGAGTCAATGACTTCCTGCCACGCACATTTGAGAGTCAATGACTTCCCGCCACGCACATTTGCGAGCCAATGACTCTCTAGGCAGTGAAGCTAGGATCAGTATTAAAGTGTGATTTTCAAATCAGCTATAGCATATTTCTAATTTATAGATCGCAAAAGCAGCTCAGTGATTCATACTGCTTGCTACCTAGTTATATCCTTTAGGAACCCATGCCCATCAATAGATAATGGTCTATAGGCTCCCACGGTATACCTATTCACCTGGGGACATAATGCATACATAGGGCCCCTATACCTCCCAACATTTTGAGTTGGGAATGAGGGACACCTACTAGCAAACATAGGCATAGGACACGCCCCCCTGCCACACCCATTTAAAGGAAAATTAATTTTAAAAAAAGTTCATTAAATCCACAAGGGCTTTGTTTTACCACTCTTCCTTTTAATTGGCTTTTAAAATTTACAAACGCAGCAATTTAGAAATTGGATGAAAGGTTTAGCACTGGGAAACACTTTTTGAAAGATAAAAAGTGCATTTTATATACGACTATATGGATCAGACTAAAATGAGGGACAAAATGAGGAGGGAAGAGGGACATTGCTCCAAATCAGGGACAATTGGGAGCTATGGAGCCCCATTTACACTTGTGAATGGGGCCAACACCGATTACATGCGAGAACCCCAATGGGTTCATCCAAAGTTGATCACTTGCAGATAATTGCTCTACAATTGTGATTACATGCGAGCGGCCGCAATTAGCTGTGGGGGGGGGGGGGGGGGTGACTGCCTCTAGCCAGGGACAGATTTAGACTTGGGGAGGCTCGGGGCACTTCAGGTTTGGGGGTTCTCTCATAAACAGATTTGATTTACATTCTCAATGAGTGTCACATATTTTTAAAATGCATGACACATTGTCATTCTGAGGTCATGCTTACACACATACGCCCAGTCATAATGCTCTATGTGTGGTCCATTTGAGCTGCCAAAATTCATTTTTAAAAACAATGCAATATACCAGTCCAGAGTAAAAACTTTACATGTGATTGCTGACAAAATATTACTTTCTTTGATTAAATATATCTTGGAAAGTCATTTTTTATTATATATTTTGGTGTTTAATTTTTTTTTTTTTTGTACTGGTTTTTATTATTTTTGTATAGAGATGGGCCCAGGGCAGTTACCCCTTTTGCCCCCTTATAAATCCAGCACTGCTTCCAGCAGCTAATTGCCGAGAACCCTCGCTGGGGTTCTGGCATGTAATCGGTGTTGGTCCTATTTGCATGTGTGAGTGGGGGTCAACATACCCCCCCAACATTTTGAGATGGGAATGAGGGACACCTACTAACAAACGTATGTAGACATAGGACACGCCTCCTGCCGCACCCCCTTAAAGGGGTTGTAAAGTTAATTTTTTTTTTTTTTTAAATAACAAACATGTTATACTTACCTCCACTGTGCAGCTCGTTTTGCACAGGGTGGCCCCGAACCTGGTCTTCTGGGGTCCCTCGGCGGCTGTTTCAGCTCCTCCCCGAAATAACTAACCACCTTAATGCGAGCTCCCTCGCATGGTGGTTAGTTATTGCGGGCACACTCCCGTGATACAGCCGGCGGCTATAGCCGCGCGCTGTATCACTCGGCTCCGCCCCCCCCGGCGCGCCGCGTCATTGGATGTGATTGACAGCAGCGCGAGCCAATGGCTGCGCTGCTTTCAATGCATCCACTGTAGCCAATCAGCGGCCAGGCTGAGCGGCTTAATGGATGTCGGGAGCGAGCGGATTACTTTTGAGGTGTCAGGTAAGTAAAACGGGGGGGGCTGGGGGCGGCGGTATTATCGGAAGTTTTTTCACCTTAATGCATAGAATGCATTAAGGTGAAAAAATGTATACCTTTACAACCCCTTTAAAGGAGAATAAAAAAAAAAAGTGGTTAATTAAATCCACAAAGACTTTTTTTTACCACTACTATTCCTTTATATTGGCTTTTAAAATGTACAAATGCAGCAATTTAGAAATTGGATAAAAAGTTTAGCACTGGGAAACACTTTATGAAAGATAAAAAGTGCATTTTATATACAACTCTATAGATTAGACCAAAATGAGGGACAAATGAGGGGGAAAGAGGGACATTGCTCCAAATCAGGGAAAGTCCCTCCAAATCAGACAGTTGGGAGCTATGGGTCATTCAACTTACTTTATATAGGGGCTTCAAGTGTGGTCCTTGACATAATGAAAGGGCCACACATAATATTTAGAGAACGTACTGCTAAAGCAAGCTGTTAGAACTTGAAAACATGGAACAGAAGATGGTCAGAGACTATAGACATACTATATGAGTTATTAAAAGACTGGGGCCATGCTTCAGAAGACTGTCAGGCTTTATACATTACATGAGACTGCTAGAGATCATTGCTATTTTTTTTTGTTCTGTTTAGATTGAGTGAGGAATTAGAACATATTTTTATCAGTTTTTATTGCTATCTGTGCCCTCGTTAAGGAGATTCACCCTCTCTATTTGTCCTGTTTGCCATTATCATTGAAAGTGAAAGTAAAAGTAAAAGAAAATCCCAAACTTTGGGTTGTCCCCAGAAAAGTAATAGAGGGGAAATATTCCAATTGGGCAGTGGCAGCTGCTCATAAGATTAGGGGGCGCATGCCCCCCTAATCCATGCGCCTGGCCCCTAATCTCTATGCAGGGCACCAGACGCATGGATTTCAATTGGGTTTTTTAACTTTTTGAAGCACATGATTAGAGCCTGAGGCTCCAATTGGCTTTAAAAAGGTGCACCCCAAGCCCACCCACTTTTGTGACATTAGCGATTTAATATTCACTATGGTCTTCCTGCTTCTCCTCCCAGCCAATCAGCCAATTGGCAAGGAGGAAAAGCAGGGGGAAGCCGTGACCTGAATGGGGTAAGTGCGGGGTGGTGGGGTGGGATGGGGGAGTGAGGGGGCCAAGTGTGTTTGCTGGGGAAAATAGTTCTGGTGACCTGGGGGTCCCCAAGGAATTCCCTTAAAGTGGGTGTAAACCCAAAAAAAAAACAAATTAAGGCTTGCACCTTGTACAGTATAGGATTTCATGGCATCTGTGCCCAGTCTTGCCACGAAGAGTAAATCCAGCTCTGAGCAATCCTCTTATCTTTTTTCAGTGAGATAAAGACAGCCCGAGAAAAAGGAGTCTGTTTCTCCCCCTTGCTGTGAGTGACAGGTGATTTACATATCTCATGCATGAGTGTGAGAGAGAGATTCTGTGTACTTCAGATCCCCTCCTCCTTTCTTCTCCAGCTCCGAGGATTGGCTGCTCCACACCTCCAAGTGTGGTGACTTTTCTGGGTTTTGATTGGATGTTAGTGATCATAGTAGAAGTTCGGTATAAGAAATACACAGGAGAAAATGCATGTTGACAAGGGGAGTGTAGAGGTGGGCGGGGAGTTTACTGACATCACGACTCCACCCACCGAGCTCCAGACAACAGACCCACCCACAGAATCCGCAGTTTTTTGGGTCTCATAACAGACAGAGGGGAGACACTTGACAGGTAAAGATACATGCAGGAGGCATATATATCCTTATAGATAACCCCTATGGCAGTAGTTTAGAAAGGATGCGAATGGGTTTACATCCACTTTAATTTGCAGGGATTTCCTCTCACGTCCTGTTTGGCTATGGGACAGGAAGTAAGGGGAAATCTCCGCAATGGGACACAGATGCTGAAAAAAAAAAATCTGACTGGGGTTATAGCCCTCCCTTGCTCTATCCAAAATGAAAAGCAAAAATGTTGCCTATAGTTCCTTCTTTAAGCTCCTCACAGTCCTTCTATAAAAATATTGTGCCATGTTTGATATTAAAAAACAAAACATAAGAAAAAAAAAGTGCAAAGAATAAATTTAATTTCCTCTGTATTTTCCAGTGTTCAGGCACAGATTCATCATCACAAATGCAGATGAGTATGTCCTAAATTACATAAGGGCTCACAAAGACCAGTTTCCTAGTGAAGTGCTGAATTCGCTGGAGAGCCACTTACAATAATCGTCCACTAGAGGGAGACAGAGTACAAAGGTAAGAGAAATATTTGCAGGAAACAGAATTCTAAATGCATTTAAAGGACATCATTGTCTAATTACAAGATCGCATCAGACGCCTAAAAAACATATGTAAAAATGCATCCAAAAGCCACTTGCAAATATTACAGAAAGGGTAAATTAATCCTTAAATGAAATTGAGAAAACTTGGTGGCTGCAATTAGTTACATCTACTACTGAAAATACAAATTTTCTACCCAAAATAGCTAAAAAGATCAGTTCCCATTTCCTCTGATTTGACATTAAACTCAATGCCAGCTTCCTTAAGTCTGTACCTTTACTTTAAACAATGGCTTACCTGGCTCTGGCCCACAGATGAGTTCCTGCTAGGCCTACAGTAAGGTGCTACTGCCAGAAAATACTACCAGAACAGATTTCAGCCTGTAATAGAAACATAACCTGTCTTAAGCCTAGTATACACGATCAGAAAATCATACGATAATCTGATCGTTAGTACACAGCTTTTGAGAGCTGACCTGTACAGGTCGTGCAAAATGATCCGAAGGGACAAGCATGAAAATGTTTCTCGTATGATACCAGGTCGTATGATTTTCATCTAATCAGTACAGGTTTTCGGCTGAAAATACAATACAAATACACTACATCACAATTTTTATTTTCGTAGCTTTAGTAACCTCTTCATTTTCAATATGGAGATATTAAAAAAAACAGACAATCATTCGTCCAATATATTCTCATCATGTGTACCAGGCTTTAGATAACCATTGGTCACTCTAAGAAAAACTCAATTTTTGCAAGGTTATCAACCACTGGGACGTGAACTGCCTCCAGTTGCTGATCCCCCAACCTCCCATAGTGGCCTACGGTGCCCCTTAACCCCTCAGTGCCCCCAAGCTGCTTGAGATACCTTAGCCCCCTACAGTGTTCCCCAGCCTGCTATAGAGCCTCCATCCCCCATAGTGTCCCCTATCTCCAACAGTGCTTCCAAGCCCCTGCAGTGCCCTCCAGTTTCCCATAGTGCCCCTACAAAGCCACCCGCCCTCTCTAGAGACCTCATCCCCCACAGGACCCACAGGACCACCAAGTCTGCTGGACATTTGCAGCCATAGGTCCCCTGAACTTCAAACTCGGTAGTTAAGGGTTCCTGGACGCCCCCTAGCTGCAGCCAAAATTTGGGGTCTCTGAACCCAAAGGGTCCCGAAATGACATTGCTGCAGATGGACTCAGTTGACCGACTTTGGGGCCCCGTATCTCGGGGCCACTTAGTTCTATGAACCCCAAATTTGGTGTGCAAACCCAGTGGAACTAGCACCACAAAATAGCTGGGGTTTCTAGCACCAAGTGGCCCCGAGATACAGGCCCCCAAAAACTGGTTCAGAAAATGTCAAGCACTTTTCTGCAGCAGAGAATGACATTTTCCAAACCGGGTTTGGGGCCCCGTATCTCAGGGCCACTTGATGCTAGGAACCCCAGCTTTGGATATGTTATGGAACCAGTTCCACTGGGTTTGCACACCAAATTTGGGGTTCCTAGCACAAAGTGGCCCTGAGATACGGGGCCCCAAATTCGGTTCGGAAAATGAATTTTTTTTCTGCAGAAAAGTGCTTGACTCGAGTATAAGTCGAGGGGGGCACTTTCAGCACAAAAAAATGTGCTAAAAAACTCAACTTATACTCGAGTATATACGGTAATTAACCATCTTGTCTCACCTCACAGACCCCTCATTTGAATAATCATTTATAAAAGAATCTGAAAAAAAAAACAGATCCAAATGTTACATTTATAAAAACAAAGGGCAAAAAAACCTAAGCATTTTTAGTGCTTTTTGCAGAAAACGGACCGCAGTTCATTTAACATGGTTTCCTATGGGACATGTTCACATCTTTAGCTTTAGCTTTTTTTCCAGCCGCTGCATTCTTGAAAAGGATCAGGGACTTTTAAATGCAAAACTTTAATGGAAAAGCTGCAGAAAAGCATGTAGTGCGGTTTTGCATAAAAAAAAAAAATGCACATCGCAAATCGCGGCAAAATTGCGTGCGCAAAAACGCACAGCAAAAAAAAGCACTGCAAACATGGATCAAAAGCAAACTGCATAGGTGTGAACCGAGCCTAGGGTTGAGAGCCACTGTTCTAGACATAATGATAGCCATTACAAACAATGTAGCTTTAACCAGTAGGAATGGGACATTTCAGACACAAGAAAAAAAATTACAAATGAGCATTTGAAACAAAGGTCATTTCTAGGGCCAATATATCCAAGGACAAGATTCTAAACTATGGGGGCGGCCACTTAGAGGAAATGACAGTAGGCATGTATGTCAGGACTGAGGAGGGCGTGCAGCGATACACTTTGGGCCCTCAAGATTTCACTCAATCTACTCCTCCCAGGATTCCCCCTCTCTTCCAGACAGTAACTGGAGAGTATCCAGGGCTGACGCTGAGCACCATGGAGCAGACGTGGCCTAAATATGTAATAATTCCTGAGCAGTGAGTCACAGGGGCCGGATAAAGTAACGCAAACACACAGCCGCCACAGACAAATTTGGCTTTTCACTGAGAATACCAGGCCTCATTTATTAAAGTGTCCAGAAGTTCTTGGTGCATGTTAAGAACAAGGGTCTCCCTTTCATACTCCTAGGAGTAGCATGGGAAAAGGAGATGGAGAACCTCAATGGCTGCTCCAAGAAATGGGACCAGTTCCTTCAGATTCCAAGACATAAGGTCTCATGGGTCCTCAACACATCCCTGACTACTGTGCAGAATGTTTTATAGCCTCCTACAGTGCTAATCTAATGCTATGGGAAGTTGTTCAGTGTCATCTTATCTGTTATCCTAACACTGGTCTGTCTGTTCATAGCACTTCTGATCTCCAAGAGACGCCCAACTGACCAATCACCTGTGAGATGACATCAAGGGCGGCAATCAGTGACATCACAGCATAAAGGCGGATTATTATTCATTACTCTCCAGCCTCAGAAGTGGGGTACAAATGATATTTATTGCATGCTTCTATTGAAAGAATAAAAAAAACTTTAATTTTGTTCATTGTATCCCTTTGGATTCTTAATGATATACCAGATGGGGCACATATAGGACAGTGGAGCTGCCAGAAAATGTGTAAAGTTTTGATTAATTACTATGGTCAGGAGTCGTGCAACCTATTTTAAAAAGCCCTATATTAGGGGTCTTCACCTTATCTTTTTCAATCATCCAAAAGATTTATAAAGTATATCACATACCTTTTGTACTCACCTCAATCCTTCAATATTGCACCATAGCTTTGAAGTGAACCTATTGAAACATGGAAGCAGTGCTGCACTTTTCTTCTGAAAATGCTAGTTGCCTGGTTGTCATAATGACCCTTTCACTTACATATAGAAAGAGTTCTGATCTGCATGTTTTTTTTCCAGGCCAGTGGCTTTATGCATAAGCAGCATGGCAGCCAGGCAATTGTAGTATCCGTGTTACTGCCCCGCCTTCTGCCTGTTTTTTGGTCCACCTGCACCACTGACCCACCACCTGCTAGCTCTTTGGCAGTGAGTCGGTGGCCCGGCTACACCAATAAACCTGTGCCACCGCCCTGCTTGTTCTTTGGTCTACCTGAGCCAGCTCTTTCATCTACTTGTACCACTGCCCTTCTATTGCTAGATCTTTGATCTACCCTATGCAACGGTTTCTTCTCTTTCCATTTTTTTTTGGTCTACCTAAGCCACCTCTCCTCTCAAGTACCTCCTACTACCCTTCACAGCAAGCACAGCAGTGTGCAAGCCACACTTTAACTTTCGCCAGGCCTTATGTGACCCTCACACTCCGTTTTGTAGCCAGAATGTGGAGGAACTCCATTCCACCACCTCCAGCTCTCTCACCCTCGGCTGCCAGGGGTGTCACAGAAAAAGCCTTATGTGTTTACAAGGGGTAGCTTTGCTCTCAGTGGCTCCCGGAACAGATCCCTGCACATACTCACAGCTGGGCACAAATCCCCAGAATCTGAGAGAGAGAGAACAATCTCCCTGCAACGGGAGGCAGAGCCGCCTACACATGGAGGTACTAAAGCCGGGCCAGGTAGGAGAAAGAGATGCGAAGAAGCTTGGGGGAGGAATTGGGGTTGCATAGTGCAGCCCCTAAACCCTGCACTCCATACACAGCACACCCCTAAATTATTCTGAACTCTGTACACAGCACCCCCCCAAATTATTCTGCACTCTGTACGCAACACCCCCCCAAATTATTCTGCACTCTGTACGCAACACCCCCCCAAATTATTCTGCACTCTGTACGCAACACCCCCCCAAATTATTCTGCACTCTGTACGCAACACCCCCCCAAATTATTCTGCACTCTGTACGCAACACCCCCCCAAATTATTCTGCACTCTGTACGCAACACCCCCCCAAATTATTCTGCACTCTGTAAGCAAAACACCCCCAAATTATTCTGCACTCTATAAGCAAAACACCCCCAAATTATTCTGCACTCTGTACGCAACACACCCCCAAATTATTCTGCACTCTGTACGTAACACACCCCTGAACTCTGTACCCAACACACCCCTGAACCCTGCATTCTGTACGCAACACACCCCTGAACCCTGCATTCTGTACGCAACACACCCCTGAACCCTGCACGTGACACACTCCTGAACCCTGCACGTGACACTCCTGAACCCTGCACCCTGTACGTGACACACTCCTGAACCCTGCACCCTGTACGTGACACACTCCTGAACCCTGCACCCTGTACGTGACACACTCCTGAACCCTGCACCCTGTACGTGACACACTCCTGAACCCTGCACCCTGTACGTGACACACTCCTGAACCCTGCACCCTGTACGTGACACACTCCTGAACCCTGCACCCTGTACGTGACACACTCCTGAACCCTGCACCCTGTACGTGACACACTCCTGAACCCTGCACCCTGTACGTGACACACTCCTGAACCCTGCACCCTGTACGTGACACACTCCTGAACCCTACACGTGACACACTCCTAAACCTTGCACGTGACACACTCCTGAACCCTGCACGTGACACACTCCTGAACCCTGCACCCTGTACGTGACACACTCCTGAACCCTGTACATGACACACTCCTGAACCCTGCACCCTGTACGTGACACACTCCTGAACCCTGCACCCTGTACGTGACACACTCCTGAACCCTGCACGTGACACACTCCTGAACCCTGCACCCTGTACGCAACACCTACAGAGTTCAGGGTTCAGGTGTGTGTTACATACAGAGTGCAGGGTTCAGGAGTGTAATACACTCCTGAACCCTGCACTCTGTAGGTAGCGAAAACCCAACTGGCCCTTTGAGGGAAACCATACTGCTGATGCGACCCGTTAGCCACCACTGGAATGTAACAGGAAAGATATAAACTGATACATCCACCAATTATATTACTCATAACAGAAAATCAACTTCAGACACATTGTGATGCTTCTACATCTTTTTTATTTAATTTTTTTGGGAAAATATCTGTCAGTTTACAAAACAGATTTGCAATTTTATTTCAACAATCATTTGTATAAAATGCCCCCCTCCCCCCCCACGTCCAACAACAGCATAGTAACATAATAGGAGAGATCAAGGCACTTACAAAAATATCTAAGAATATAAGATGGAGGCCAAACACTGAAAATACAAGATTCCCTTGAGCTTGTTTGGTCCATTGAAGAAACACAGTCAAAGCACAGATTGAAGGGAAGCATAGATGGGGAAGGCACATTCTGACATTGAAAATTAGTCGCTCCAGAAATCTTAGTAAAAAATGCCACGTTATTATGGTATACAGTATAAGGAGACCTGCAGAGGCGTACATGTCTATAGCGGAATCAGAGCAACTAGAATTTCTGCAGGAGAACCAAAAGTTAGGTAGGGTGTATTTAGGCACTTAAAAAAAATGCCTCATTCACATGTCCTGACCCAGAAAGTGAAGGTAAACCTGATGCCCAATAAATGTAACTGATACTTTGCTCACTTGAAAAATGTTGCCTTTGCCAGGGTCCCAACAAAAACCCAGATCACTTTGTACTGCAACCAGATTATGTGGGCACTGGATCTAACCAATCCCCTTCCATTTCTGCCTTACTACTGATAGGCCAGGCTACGTATCACAGCCATGGGCCAGCCAACAGTAAGGTGAAACAGGTGGCTAGGGACCAGCCCAGAGCCAATGAGCATGGAAGCACCCCCCACCCAGAGACCCAAAGTCCAGCATAGGACCGGTTTGTTTACATCTTCCCCACTGTGCCAAGTTAGTGTTTCTCAATTCCAGTGCTCAAAGTGCACCAACAGGTCATGTTTTCAGGATTTCCCTCAGATAAAATTACAAAGGCAGTGAAACTGATCAAATCACTTGTGCAAAATAATGGGAAGCCTGAAAACATGACCTGTTGGTGCGCCTTGAGGACTGGAATTGAGAAACTCTGCTTTAAGTTCAGTTCACACAGGCGCTAACAAATGCATTTCAACACTTGCAGCATTGCATTTCCATAGCTTTAAGGCAATTCATGAAGGGCTCGTTCACATTTCCTTTGGTCTCTGAAGAGCGATCCACTTTAACTCCTTAAACCCTGCACTAGCATCCTGCAAACACGTGCAATACAGAGCAACCCCATTCACCTGAATGGGTCGGTCTCAGCGGGCACCATGCCCACCGAAAGTGACAGAGGGTATAATTCCTGCCACGGCAGCAAATGGGGAGCAGTAAAAACCTTGCTCAGGGCTGACCAGGCATGGATTATAAGGCAGACAATACTACTGCCTCCTGAAAGCCCATTTTTTTTTTGACAGCTGAAGAGGCTTTTTGATTAAGAATACAGCGCAGCAACCACAAGCCTAGCGTTTAGCTCACAGATGTTGCCCCGTTTACTTGAATATATCATGTTTGGTGGTGGTACTGCCCACCGAAGGCAAGAGGAGGAATAAGGTCTGCAACGCTGCAAAGCATCGCGGTCGTGACATATATTTACACCCCCTTCCATCTGCCTTTGAAATATTAGGCCCCTTTCACACCAGTGGACCGGGTGTGAAATGGGGTCTGCCAGTCCGCTGACACCCACCCACATCCAATCTGATCCGGGCTGCTAAAAATCAGAGATGAATGGCGATACCTTCGCCATCCATCCGGCGGATCGGATGACAATTGGATGGAAACGGACATGCATTCTATTTCCATCCGAATGCCCCTTTGATGAGAGTGGGCTGTGTCCACCATGCAGAGCGGACACGGACCTGTCATTCGCCTGCTCAGTGGGGATCAGCGGACAGACCCCCCGCTGTGCAGGCGGGTCCGCTTGGATGGATCCGCTATGTCTGAAAGGGGCCCAAGAAAGGGGCAGTTGGGAGGGTAGTAAAGACATGCCTTAACCACTTAATTTTTACCCCACAACCACAAGTGTAAACTAAGCATACAAGCAAGAGCTTCCTAAAAGGTCTTGTAGGCCATTTAGGGCACCTCATGGCATGCTGTCATTGACTTCACTTAAGGCAAACTCTGCAATTCACCAATGCTGGCAGGATCAAACAACAAGCACAAAGCACAGAAATGCATTCTGAATCATGAGTGTGCGCTCACTCACATGGCCATCCTTTTCAGCCATGGCAGCAGCGAGATCAGAGGGTGGACCAAGGCTGGAGAGGCTCCCCCGCTCCCACTTCCAGCTCAGATCGGCTTCGTGATCTGAGCCAGAAGTTCATCCCCCCTCCTTTCCCCACGGTCTTCTGGGACACATCACAGGTCCCAGAAAATGACGGGACCAGTCACATTGCGAAGTAGGAAACAGGCTGTGAAGCCGCAAGGTTTCACTTCCTGTTTCCCTTTCTACAGATGCCGGCGCCCACACCCCATGGCGATCGAAGGAAATTGCAGGATCCCTGGACAGGCAAGTGTCCTTATATTAAAAGGTCAGCAGCTACAGTATTTGTAGCTGCTGACTTGACCCATAGCTGGGTCAAATCTTGGCCTGTTCAGCAGGGACAGGTCGAGATTTGATCCATCTATGTGCAGGCTGGTTGTCCTATTTTTTCACATGCGATTACTTCCACCAGCTACGGCCGTTAGCAGTAATCAGTGTGTTCAATCAGCCAGGAAGACTCCCCGCCAAAAGAACACAATAGAGCTGCGGGATAGATTCCCCCATCAACACTGACTGTGTTGATGAGGGAATCGAGTAATTTTCTTTCCTTCCACCAAAATTACATAATCTAAGGGCTGCTTTACACGCAAGTATGCAATAAAGATCATTCCTGGAGTGGAGCTTTAAGAAAGCCATTATTTCCATAGGTTTTTAAGGCACAATGGGAAGATGAGCAGTGCTGGGAAATTAGGAGATGGAAACGCCTGGTGCCTTCTGTAATGTGGGTATGGCATTTTGTGGCGGTCAAACTACATCCGGTTTTGATATATGGCCACACCACCCGTACACCACCTCCAGCAATTACTTGGATGAGAACTTAAATTTAGTAGGCATAGTTCATTCAGTTTATTTAAGTTTTGCATAACTTCATTATGTGGCCAGGATTATGGCAAAGATTTAACGCACTGCAAGAATAATTTGTCATGACACATCAGCAGAGAATGCCAACATTGAAGGTATTAATAGTGGCACCATATACAGTATTGGGACGGAGCACATGACTAAAGGAAATAGACACCCTCCCTATTGGCACTCATTTAGAAAAATTCCTCCAGGTGAAGTATGAATCGTGATGGAGCATTTGTGCACAATTAATGGTAGCGGCACTGTGCATAATAGTGATCCATCTTGTGCAATTAATCATAACATATATTTGTAACAAGACTGCATGACTCGAAAAAAAACAAAAAAAAACAAAACTTCCCAATGCAGCTTTCTGAGGTCTAGATTGTCCTTTGCAGGAAGCAGGTTTTCCTTTGAATAAAATGGTTCTGATCTTGAAGGAATCCAAAAGGAGGACGAGTCACCACTCACAGAAACAACGTTACATTTTGCGCACATGCACCTGACAAAGACCTGGAGGCACCATAAAAGATCTCTGAACAGAAAGGCGTAGATTTTTTAAAAATATAGTACAAGCTTATGTTAGGTTTTCATTGTAGACAGAATGGTGCTGAAGCAGGTAGATCCAGGGAAATCGTGACACAGAGGGCCTGAATCCCGAAAAGTTATGTAGACTTTTAGCTAGCATCCAGAATACTAGAAGATCAAGAAGCCAAGGCAGATGGATTTCCAGGTCCCAAACTATCCTTCTGTAAGTTAAGAGCCTCTGTCAAAAAAGCAGCGACGTAGGAAGCACAAAAGCAGAAATCTATCCAGATCCGGAAACTAAAAAATAAATTTCCTTGACAGGACGACAAAGGCACGGTATTTGTCCCTTCTCCACCCCTGTGTAGCCATCATCTGGACTTCCAATGACCTTTTGGGTCACAGGTGGTTTCAGCCAAACTGTTTAAAGGGTAAGCCCCCCAAAATGATTATTTAGTTCTAGTTGGGTTTGTTGAAGGTCTCCAGGACAGGTCCCACTTCTGTTCCCGTTTCCCCAGCCACAATAGACCTGATTAGGTTTTAGCAGGCGTGTACACTTTGCAGAACTTTGTGTATTCCTATGGAGTTTGCAGGCAGGAAAAGCCACCACTGCCACTTAGTAAAAAGCGGAGGGGGTCCTGTCATTACAATTTTTTTTTTTTGTTTTAAGCAGAGCTTTTTTTTCCCCATGCACTGCATGGATTAACTGCTTGTTTTTGTCCAGGGGACACACTAAAAGGCTATACTTACCCGATCCTTTAGATCCTCAAATAAAAAAAAAAAGAAAAAAAGCGCTCCCCCACATCCAGCGATGGACTGTTCCTGCCGTTCTCATGTCCAGGGCAGGTCTATGGGCGTGATGACTTCAGATACAGTCCACTGCACATGAGCAGCAGGGACCAGTCTTTGGAGGATCGGTGGATTAGGCAAGTATAGCTCTGCTCTCCTCTAGACAAAAAAAAAATTAGCAGTTAACCCATGCAGTGCGGGCAACATTTATGGAATTCTTTAAAAGTGATATTAAAGGCTGAGTTTTTTTTCTTTAAAAAAAATAAACATGTTATACTTACCTGGTCTGCGCAATTATTTTGCACAGAGCAGGCCAGATCCTCCTCTTCTTGCTGGCCCATCCCTCCTGCCCCCATAGCAAACAGCTTGCTAAGGGGGCTTCTGAGCCACTGCTCTGTCTGTCCATTCAGACACACAGTGCGGCTCGGCCAAGTCCCTGCTCCCCCCGCCCCCTTGACCAGTGCCCCCAATAGCAAGCTGCTTGCTATGGGGGCACTGGTGTGTGCTCGCTCCCTGCTCTATACGTCCTTAAGGCATGCCCCCCGCTCTCTACTCATTGTCTCACTGGCTGCGATTGACAGTGCACTGCTGTCTCAGCCAATGAGGAGACAGAGACCCCAGAGAGGCACTGCCTTGTGCACAATGCTGGAACGAGATGGGGCTCAGGTAAAGTATTAGTGGGGGGGCTGCTGCACACAGCTTTTTTACCTTCATCCAAAAAACGCACAAAAGGTAAAAAAAAAACCTTGAGCCTTTACAAGAACTTCAAATCTTCCTCACCTTCAAGTGGAGAAAAAATAAAAAGCAGATAATACTCTTCATAACCCTTATGCTGTGGCTAGAGATAAACATTTTCTGTAGTGGCTAAAACACATCCTAAAATGTTCTGGCCGACTTACACTATGTTGCAGCATGCTGCTCATTTCTGTCACCTATGTGCCATATTATTTGGACACAGTGAAGATCACAATAGTTTGACTTATGATTTTACAATAACCGTAGTCTGCGTACAGATACAGGATATGCTTTATAGATTGGAGCAACAAAGTTGAATAGGTAGAACAGGTTACATTTTCCTTGCGGATCACCAATCCATGAATTACATATAGCGTTTATCCCTAGTAGTGGTCCCCAGTATCAATGTAACATTTTATGGGACCCCTGATGCCCCTTTCACACCAGCGGACAGATCGGATCTGCCTGAAAAACATACCACCTATTGTCCTCCATGGAGCGGCAGATGTCCGGCATTTAATCCACCAGGAACAGACGGATGGGGAACGAATCCCGGCAGATCGGATGGCAGTTGGATGGAAGCAGACAGGCAGTTCGTTGCCATCTGGCCACCCATTAGCGGGCTGTGTCCGGGTCCGCTCTGCATAGCGGAGCGGGCACGGACTTGTCATCTACTTGCTCAGCCAGGATCAGCGGAGAGATACCTCGCTGAGAAGGCCAAGCTGCTTGATGGATTCAACTCTGTCTGAAAGGGGTCTTAAAGCTCAACTCCAGGTATGATCTTCAGTGCATACCTACATTGCTCCAGCTTGGCACAGTAAGCATGCATATCATATTTGAGAGGCTGCTGGGAAAGCGCACAATCCATGACAATAGAGCGTTAGGGCTGAACTTCTGGATTGATCCCTATTGCATACTTACATAGTTTCAGCTTAGACCAATGTAAGTACATACAGTATAACTCATGCCACCTGATAGGGAACTGGGGAAGCTCACAATGTAGTCGGCGCTACTACAGTGATCTTTGGGTTCCTGTGCCAATTGGTTTCTTCTCCAAAGGGGGCTGCTCACTCTACACTGCTGCCATTTATGCAATGCTTTTAAGATGTTATTTGCTTGGATGTGGTGGAGATAGCAACACCACCGCCCTTCCTGGTCCAACAGCAAACACTCTATATTCAAGGTGTTTTGTAAATGGCGGCAGTGCTGAGCGGGAGATTGCCTTTGGTCAGTGTGCAGAAGGGAAGCCGCTTGCATAGTATTCTAGCAGAGCCGGGAAGATTGCAGCTATCATTGTAGTAGTGCCAACTACATGGTGAGCTTCGTCAGTGCCCCCACCTCAGGTGGTATGAGATATGCACACCTACATTGGTCCAAACTGAACCAACGTGCAATAAAGTGTTCAGCTTTAACATTCTATTGTCATGGCTTTGACAACTACTGTATTTCCAACTGAAGCATTAATGGATGACTGAGGTTTAACAATCCTGGGAACAGAGAAGATTGTGGGACCCTATTTGGGTTCCCAACTAATGCTACACAATCAATCTATTAAGCCCGTATCCAGTAACCAACAAGACTTTTGTTGAAAATAATTGACAGCAAAAGCTTGCTAGTTTGTGAACAAAGGTGATTTTTTTGCTGTGGTCAGGCAAGGTCTGAGGCACATAGATGGGGAGGAGGTAGGTTGGGTCCCCCTGTGCAGCAGTTATTTAAATCTTATCATAGTTGTCCAAAACAAGACAAGATTGGCGGGTTAGATAATCCTGGTGCAGTGGATCTTGGTGGGTTGGATAATCCTGGTGCAGTGGATCTTAGCGGGTTGGATAATCCTGGTGCAGTGGATCTTAGCGGGTTGGATAATCCTGGTGCAGTGGATCTTAGCGGGTTGGATAATCCTGGTGCAGTGGATCTTGGCTGGTGGATAATCCTGGAAACCTTTAAAAAACAGGAGGGTCATCAAAGCCATTATCTATAGGACGCCTGCAAAACAAAAGGTTTCTTTCCATTCCTCTGCAAATTGCTTACGAAGAACAACATTTTTATGCTGGGAGGTCAGAAAATGCCCAATAGGCCAGGAAATTTCTGCACTCAATTCTTCATCAACCATTACACTCCCACTCCGCAAGATGCAAAGTTCATTATGTTGGAGGAAAAAAAAAAAAAAAACTTCATTTGGCCAACCAAAAAGGTAATTCAGGTGTGGCAGTAGCCCAGCTCATGCGGTACAGCCAGGGAGGAGGTAGTGCTTCGAGCGGGCAAGTCAAAGGCATTCCGTGGAAACTGTGTAGTCAAAATTTGGAAGCATTTCAGCGAGTAACAAACTAAATGACAAAAACAAAAAAAAAATAAAATAAAACAGGAATACTGAAGAAAGTAATCAAAATGTCCAAGATCCGAGGCTTGACTGTACCAGCTTCTATCAGAAGCTATGTTCGGCACTTTGTAAAATTTTGTGTTTCATTTTAAATATGTAACAAAAGTAACTAAATGAGGATTCTTAAAGGCACTTTTTTTTGTTGGCCCACAAAGGGCTGTAGCATTGGCAGAAGTCCGGAGTACACTCTTAGTCCTGGTGGTCTTCCGGGTATTTCCAGGCTCTGCTGTAGAGTTTGGCGTTTACGGAGCTTTGATTTTTTTCTGTCGAGGTGTGGAACCATTCTCTGCTTTAAGCAGTCCATTTTCGTGATAACCTGGAAAGAACACAGCATATTGTTGGAAATAAAGACAAAAAAAAACACACAACAGATTATATACAGTGTAAACAGGAAATGCCAGTTATCAGCATTCCTCGCCTCTCACTGATAGCGCATGAGGAGAGGAGAGCCGGTAAGCGGCATTCCTCAGCGGGGACATGATCATCACTGCAGCCCCAACAGTGCCCACCAGAGATGCCTGTCAGCGCCGCCCATCAGTGCCAATAAGTGCTGTATATAAGTGTCGCCTATCTGTGCCACCTATCAGTGCAGACTCATCAGCACACATCAGTGAAGGAAAAAAAAATTCTTCTTAGAAAGGACAGGCAAAAACATTTGTGTATAGAGAGATAGAGTATAATATCTATCTATATCTTGATCTAGATAGAGAGAATAGATAGATAGATAGAGAGAATAGATAGAGAGAATAGATAGATAGATAGAGAGAATAGATAGATAGATAGATAGAGAGAGAGAATAGATAGATAGATAGATAGAGAGAATAGATAGAGAGAATAGATAGATAGATAGATAGATAGATAGATAGATAGAGAGAATAGATAGATAGATAGATAGATAGATAGAATAGATAGAGAGAATAGATAGAGAGAATAGATAGAGAGAATAGAGAGAATAGAGAGAATAGAGAGAATAGATAGATAGATAGATAGATAGATAGATAGATAGATAGATAGATAGATAGATAGATAGATAGATAGATAGATAGAATATATGTATAGGTATAATATATACACACACATAATATATATACATACACATATACACACATACATATATACACACACACACATACATATATACACACACTTTTTTTTTTTTTTTTTTACAAGTGATCACATTCCCTCTGCTCTCACCTGCATAAGAGCTGGGGGAGGGGAAACAGCAGCGCTCTGGTCTTCCCAGTGGAAGGCTTTGTGAGGGGTAAAGGGCAGGACAAGCCTAATCACTGAAGAGCAAGCAGAGTTCCCAAAACAGTGAGAGAACTGACCACACTGTTCTCTCCTACTTAGCATGGTCAGTTTTTAATAGGAAAGCAGAGGGACTGGCAGGAACAACAGGGACTTTACACAAAAGGAAGCAATACAAAGGGAACAGGATACTTTCTGATACAAGTACATGGTACAGTATGAAATACTGGGTTACATATTCTTTAAAAGGGGTTGTACACGCTAATGTTTTTTTCACCTTAATGCATCCTATGCATTAAGGCGAAAAAACACCTGGCAGTGACCGGCCCCCCAGCGCCCTCCCCGTTTTACTTACCTGAGCCCTGTATTTCCGACAGCGGAGAGGCGCTCTCCCTCTCCACATGGGGTTCCCGGCTCTTGATTGGAATAGATTGACAGCAGCACAGCCATTGGCTCCCGCTGCTATCAATCAAATCCAATGATGTGGGTGGCGGGGGGCGGGGCCGAGTCCGGCAGTCTGTGTCTATGGACGCAAATGCTGGACTCGGGAGTGCGCCCGCAAGGTAACCCCCCCCCCACTGGGAGAGTGCTTCTCCTAGGGGGGTTATCTGATGTGGGGAGGCTGGGGGACCCCAGAAGACTAGGTTCGGGGCCACTTTGTGCAAAACAAGCTGCACAGTGAAGGCAAGTATGATGTGTTTGTTATTTTAAAAAGAAAATTTGAAAAAAGGAGGGTTTACAAATCACTTTAAAGCAGAACTTCACCCAAAAGGGGAAGTTCCTCCTTCCTCGCTCCTCTAACGTTTGGGACATGATTTTTGGGGGGGAGGGGGCTGCTCCATACTACCGGTCAGATTGCTTCAGCAATCTTACCGTCTTATTTCTCTTACCTGACTCCCTTTTGAGCACCTTCAGCTGTTGTTTGGGTATGACAGGAGCGATGGCGGTCTTCTTCTTGGCAGCCTGCTCCTTACAAGACTCCCGCCAACGGCGCAGCTGGAAGTGAATGAACCGCCACATCATCCACGTCTGTGAAATGCACATCATGAGAAGTACAATCATCCTGCGGAGATAAGGAGATGTTACAGGCAGCAGGTTTCCCTTACCATACAGACAAAGGGTGGAGTGTGTATAGGATTGAAAAGGACAAAAAGAACCAGCTTACCTAAAAAGTAACGTGTTAAAATTTCCCTTGTCTGGGTTAAAGGTGTGGATCTCCGCCCTGGCGAGGCCAAATCCAATGGTGAGAACGGAAAGGGTGAGTGTAAACAGCCTTGAGACCACGAATACCACTGCCCAGGCATTAAATCTAAAGTATAAAACACCAAGAGGATTCATCACACTGGCCATATATTATCATTTTTAATCAATGAAAACAGTATTTTTTACATTTCTATTTCAAGATTTTATAAGAATACAGTATTACTGAATTTACCGAAGTGGTTGTAAACCCTTCATACACCCAATGAAGTGACTGGCCTCAGGTGATACACAAATGAAACAAATCCTCCTACATACACTATATTACCAAAAGTATTGGGACACCTGCTTTTACACACGCGCATGAACTGTAATGGCATCCCAGTCTTAGTCCGTAGGGTTCAATATTGAGTTGGTCCACCCTTTGCGGCTATAACAGCTTCAACTCTTCTGGGAAGGCTGTCCACAAGGTTTAGGAGTGTGTCTATGGGAATGTTTGCTCATTGTTGGATGAGAAGGCCTGGCTCGTAGTCTCTGCTCTAATTCATCCCAAAGGTGTTCTAATCGGGTTGAGGTCAGGACTCTGTGCAGGCCAGTCAAGTCCCTCCACCCCAAACTCGCTCATCCATGTCTTTATGGACCTTGCCTTGTACATTGGTTAGCAGTCATGTTGGAACAGGAAGGGGCCATCCCCAAACTGTTCCCTCAAAGTTGGGATCATGAAATTTTCCAAAATGTCTTGGTATGCTGACGCCTTAAGAGTTCCCTTCACTGGAACTAAGGGGCCAAGAC
Source organism: Aquarana catesbeiana (assembly GCF_042186555.1). NCBI lineage: Eukaryota > Metazoa > Chordata > Amphibia > Anura > Ranidae > Aquarana > Aquarana catesbeiana. Next base: position 45,812,326 of record NC_133327.1, on the reverse strand, counting down.
CAAGCCCTGAAAAACAACCCCACACCATAATCCCCCCTCCACCAAATGATTTGGACCAGTGCACAAAGCAAGGTCCATAAAGACATGGATGAGCAAGTTTGGGGTGGAGGAACTTGACTGACCTGCACAGAGTCCTGACCTCAACCCGATAGAACACCTTTAGGATGAATTAGAGCGGAGACTGCAAGCCAGGCCTTCTCGTCCAACATCAGTGCCTGACCTCACAAATGCACTTCTGGAAGAATGGTCAAACTTCCCCACAGACACACTAAACCTTGTGGACAGCCTTCCTAGAAGAGTTGAAGCTGTTATAGCTGCAAAGGGTGGACCAACTCAATATCGAACCCTACAGACTAAGACTGGGATGCCATTAAAGTTCGTGTGTGTGTAAAGGCAGGTGTCCCAATACTTTTGGTAATACAGTGCACGTTGTACCTGTTCATCTGCAGCCGCCTTTTCTCTACAGCTCCTTCAAGTATACAGTTTACACAGAATTCCGGATGGTCAGAAGGTAGGGGGGCCAGAATCTGATGTCACACACTGCACAGCATAGAGCAGGGAGCCAAGTGTAATCTGAGACCTGAGTGTAGAGAATGGGCACACACCCTTCTACAGTGTCTCACATGGAAACATCACCTGCTGTGTGCTGCAGCTCCTCTCCCTCATCCCCTAGAGTCCACATTACCTGTCAGGAGTGACTCATGTAGATAGCAGAGGAAGGTTACAGCAGACAGAAATGGTAAAACTACTTATTTCATTTAAAATAGAAATGAAAAGCAAAACATTTGTGCATAAAAAAAAAATACATTACATTATAAATCATATGCCCTCTGTTCTCAGCTGTATAAAGGAGCTCAGAGAGCTGGGGGAGGAGAAACCGCAGTAAACTAATCTTTCCAGAGAATGGCTGTGCAGGGGAGGGGGGTGGAGGGAGGGGTGTCAGCACAAGTTGGATCATTGGAAGGAGAGGAGGACGAGTTCCCAGCATAGCCAGTAAACTGACCACGTTGTGCTCTCATGGCCAGTGTGGTCAGTTTTAGATAGGAAAGCAGAGGGACTGGCAGGAATGTTAGGGATTTCACAGAAAGGAAGCAAAAGGATACTTTTTCATACAAGTACATGGTACAGCAGGCATATATCAAATATGAAATGTTGTCTTTTACATATTCTTTAAAAAGCAAAAATGGTATTAATCTGGACCTTGGACTAAAACTTTGCCTGGAGTAGAGAAGGGTCAATGTCAGTTTTCACTGAGGTCTATGTCCCTGCAAATGAGATTTCTCCCCCATTACTTACAGCTTCTGATTATTTTCATCGGTGAAGTAAAAGAGTCTTGCAATATGGAAGAGAAATTCTGATACAGATTGCAATAGCAGCAATATCACCCCCAAGCGGGTCAAACTGCGGAAACAAGATGATAAATAGGTTAGAATTCACACAAGGACAGTACATTAAGGGCAATGTAATTTATATATATAGTCCAGGACACATCAGGACCCCCCCCCCCCCCCCCCCCCGTAGTTTAATGTTATACCTGAACTTTTCAGGATCGTGATCCCTTCTGACCAGAGCCTCTTCTCTACTGAAATGCTGCCAGGGGATTCAATAGGAATCCCACAAACTTGAGTCCTGCGCCCAAGCACCAGGATTTAGGGGCGTATGCCTATTGCAGAGAGCTTACAACCCAACTCGGGGCATAGTAAAAACACACTGCCCAGACTTTGTTAAAATAAAAAGGCATCTTTCACTGTGATACTTACCTTCAATCTGGTCCCGTCCCCCGCAGAATGTCCACTCCTCTTCTGGGTTGGACGATGCTCAGCATCATCCAGCACAGGCCGTCATGGACTCACCCTTTTTGGGGAGCATCATTACACCAGCCCAGGCTCACAGTATTGATGCACAGAACAGTAATCACACGTCATTTCTTATGGTAAAACCTAATAGGTCTCATCCTTGCTCATGCATTAGATTAGAAGATGGAGTCAGGCTGCTTATGAGTTCGGTGCCCTCTGAAGAGCATGGCACATTCGGATCACTTTTGAGAGAACATTCCACAGGTGGTGAGGTCTTCATATCCTGGGTTAGCGCTTCTGCCCCCTCCATAGCCCAGAACTCCAGTGAGTGCTGATGGGGCAGAGCAAAGAGCCAGTAACTGAGCCACCAGCTCCCTGCTTACTGAGAACTCAACGATCAGTAGTCTTTGATCATTAGTTCTCAGTGTAGAGCAGTGGTGGAACCCCAGATGTTTTGGAACTACATTTCCCATGATGCTCATGCACTCTGCAGTGTAGTTGAGCATGGGAAATGTAGTTCCAAAACATCTGGGGTGCCAAGGTTTGCCATCACTGATGTAGAGGAAGTGGGGGATCGATGCTGCAACCACCCAGGTGATAATACATTTTTGTTTTGTTATTTTTTTAATCCTGAACTTCCCTTTTAAATGTTTTTTTTTTTTTAAATGAAACTGCTCTAGTTTCTTGTTAAGGTTAAAATCAGCATTTTTCGCTCGAAATTACTGTAGCCCCCTCAAAAAGTACATACCGTATTTATCGGCATATAACACGCACCTTAACTTTAAGAGGGAAGTTTCAGGGGAAAAAAAAAAAAGAAAAAAAGAAAAAAAGAAAAAAAAAAAAACTTTCCACAGACCCCTTTCATTATAAAGCCCCCCCACTCCCAGGAGACCCCCAGTCTCCTGGGACAGCACTGCCCGCATACTCTAAATTTGAGAAAACATCCCTGCTAGCCCCTTCTCATACACCGCTCCTCCTGTGTCACTCTCATTGTAAAGGAAAGCTTCTAAATACCTCTATTAATGTCACTCTTTCATGGACCCGCTCATGTGACGCTCTCCTCTCATCGACGGTCACATGACTGCTCTCCCCCTCCAATCAAAAGCTACACTCGAGAAGGAGGCATAGCGGGAGGAGGAGAATGAGCGGCGTTAATTGAGGGATTTAGAGGCTTAGATTTACATTAAGAGTGACACAGGAGGAGTGGTACAGGAGGTCCCCGAGTTATGAACCTCCGACTTGCGAATAACTCCTACTTATGAACGGGGGACGGCGTCGGCGGGCACATCAAAAAACGACGTCGGAAACAGCGGAGAACATTGAAAAACAGCGGAAAATGACGTTTCTGTCGTTCTGCGAATGCGCTTCCGACTTACGAACAAATCCGACTTTGAGAGAGGTGGGGCGGAGAGCCTGACACCCTCCCAATGGGTGGGACCTGGGGTGGACCGCCCGATCCCCATCCCCTGTTGGTTAAAAAAAAAATATGATATCGCGTATAACACGCGGGTGCGGTTTACCCTCTATTTTTAGGGTGAAAAAGTGCGTGTTATACACTGATAAATATGGTATTTTATGAAAGAGACCCTGGAGAATAAAATTATATTCGTACAGCTATTTATCAAGTGTATATTTTCAGTAAAAGGTACATGAAAATGAATTGGGTTGCGCTGAATAAGTAGATACATTCTAAACAAACATGCCAAGCCTTACAATTGTGCACACCCACGAAATCATAAAAAAGATGGAACCCAAAATTTTGCATGGGAATGCTTTAAAAGCATTTACAGCAGGGGTCTCAAACTGGTGGCCCTCCAGCTGTTGCAAAACTACAAGTCCCATGAGGCATGGCAAGGATGACCGTTACAAGCATGACTCCCACAGGCTGGGGGGCCATCAGTTTTAGACCCCTGCCTTACATGCTATCAGTTTAGAGTCAACTCTGAGTTTTGGCTCTAGAATTATTGCTCTCACTCCGTTTGTGACGATACCTCACAATTGTATGATGCAATTGATGTTTACATACGCATCTATATGGGCTAACAAAACCCCTATTTGATAGCATTGGGCAGATGACAGGTGCTTTTTATGGAGACAATAGGGGTCTAGTTTTTTATCATTTTAAATTCATTTCAGTCTCATCTGACCAGAAGACCTTTTTCCATGTGGCCTCAGAATCTTCAAGGTGTGTTTAAGGTGGTCAGATAAGACTAAAATTTAATTATTTGGCCTCAACACCAAACAAAAGGTCTGGTGGAAATCCAATACAGCTCATCCAAATAACACCATTCCTACAGTAAAGCATGGAGGTGATAATATTCTGTTTTTTTTTTTTTGGGGGGGGGGGGGGTTGTAATATCCTGTTATGGGGGGTTCCGGTTGTAATATCCTGTTATGGGGGGTTTCTCTGCAGCAAGGACTGGGGCACTTCTCAGGATAGAAGAAAAATGGATGCGGCAAAATACCATTAAATTCTGGAGGAAAATCTGTTGTCCTCTACCAGAAAGTTGTCAATGGGAAGAAGGTTTACCTTCCAACATGACAATGACCCAAAGCACACAGCAAAAATGAACACACAGTGGTTGAAGTAAAAAAAGGTGAATGTCCTTGCATGGCATAGTCAGAGCCCAGACTTAATCCCAATTGAAAATCTGTGGGATGACTTGAAGACTGCAGTCCACAAACGATCACCATCAAATTGAACTGAACATGAGCAGTTCTGAAAAGAAGAGTGGGCACATATTGCAAAGTCTAGATGTGCAAAGTAAGTAGAGACAATTCCCAACAGACTAAAGGTTGGAATTAAAGCAACATGTGGTCCAACAAAATACCGACACAAGGGGGTGATCCTTTTTCCAACTCAGTGATTGTTTAATTTTTTTCTGACATGTTGGTGTTCTCTTTTTCACTTGGATTTTATAAGTTGCACTGAGTAATTACAGCTGGATAAAACAAAAACTGCTGATCTTCATTTCAGGCTGCAAAGCAACAAAATGTGATTTTTTGGGGGGGGGATTCTTTTCTATAACCAGTGTACCTTCCGTCTAGTCACAGCAGGGATTAGGGAACAGATAAAATACCCGTAAAAGTGATCGGCCAGCTTTAGAGCCACATAAAAGTGATCACTTTCATTGAAAAGCCCTTTGCCAGCTGTTAAAGTCAATAACAAGGCCACAGCTGTAGTAGCACTTGCATGCAGTTTATATATGTATTAATATACAAGGTTCTAGTACAAAGGTCCTGACCAAGGTAAGATGGTTTTGTGTTGAAGACATTGAGGTCTTGGACTCGCACTTCACTTACTTTAGTAAATAAGCCCCTCCTATATGGAGTAAATATAAAATGATGTACTGCAACTGGCGAGGGATTTCTTCCTGGAAAAAAAACAAAAACAAAAAACACACAACATTAAAACAGAACATATCCCTTTTATTACCATCATTATTACAGCTACTTCCGGTAACACCCTCTCCACCTATACACTGTTATGGAGCACACGTCAATCCACATCACTAGACTTTACTTTTTAAATAAAACCTTTGCAGCAGCAGCACCGATGGGTTTGATGACTGTCGTATTTTTTATTTTTTTTGCATGTTCTGATTAATAAAAGTATAACAGGAATCCCAGACTTCTGGACAGGTTATGGGGAGGTGGGCCAAAATGATCACAAAAGTCCACCACTGCAACAGAATTTTGCAAAGGAACTGCAGAAACCTGCTGTCTTAAAGTGAACAAAACTCAATCAACATTGAATATTTTTAATCCTTATGCTGCTAGCATTAGAAAATAGATAAGGAATATTAGATTTTCCTTTTTTTGTTCACATTTCCGTTGCTTCCTGGTTCCTGGCCTAGGCCAAAATGTCGTCAAATCCCAGGAATCTTTTTTTTTTTTTTCCTTCATCTTGAGGAGGGGGCTTTCTCAGCTAAGCACACCTGCTTCCTGCCTGCATGCCTGACCCAAGGACAGCTGGATTCCAGGAAGGAAATTCTACATGAATCATCTGCCCTTACTTAAGATGGCTGCAGCAAGAATTATTTGTCAACAAAATAAAGCATAGAGATATGGAGGGTTGGGGGAATTTGCTTTAAATATTATTAAATTAATTAGTGTTTTCCATTTGTGGTGCGCAAATACAGTTTAGTTCTGCTTTAAGAATGCTTTGCTGGTTTAGTAGAAAGCATTCACAAATAAGACAAAGTATTAAAAAGCCTATTTACATTTTTGTTGTGCATTAATGCATGCGTTACAACACTGCAAGGATATACAGTAAATAGGACCTAAGGGCCAATGTACATCTTTACATTGCAGAATGACACCCCTATACACTACGGCAGGGGTCTCCAAACCTTCTAAAGAATAGGCCAGTTCACTGTCCCTCAGATTTTAGGTGGGATAGATTGTGGCCAGTGTCAGAAGAAAATGCTCCGGCATCAGTGGGAGGAAACAGTGTCTCAGGCTTGGTGGTCAGTAGGAGTAAAAAAAAAAAAAAATGTATTAAATTGCATCTGTGGTCAGGAGGAGGAAAAGTTCCCTGTCATTTGTATTAGCTGAAAAAATAGTGGCCCACCACTGGCGTCAGTGGGAGGAATAGGGCCTCGTCGTTGGCGTCAGTGGGAGGAATAGGGCCTCGTCGTTGGCGTCAGTGGGAGGAATAGGGCCTCGTCGTTGGCGTCAGTGGGAGGAATAGGGCCTCGTCGTTGGCGTCAGTGGGAGGAATAGGGCCTCGTCGTTGGCGTCAGTGGGAGGAATAGGGCCTCGTCGTTGGCGTCAGTGGGAGGAATAGGGCCTCGTCGTTGGCGTCAGTGGGAGGAATAGGGCCTCGTCGTTGGCGTCAGTGGGAGGAATAGGGCCTCGTCGTTGGCGTCAGTGGGAGGAATAGGGCCTCGTCGTTGGCGTCAGTGGGAGGAATAGGGCCTCGTCGTTGGCGTCAGTGGGAGGAATAGGGCCTCGTCGTTGGCGTCAGTGGGAGGAATAGGGCCTCGTCGTTGGCGTCAGTGGGAGGAATAGGGCCTCGTCGTTGGCGTCAGTGGGAGGAATAGGGCCTCGTCGTTGGCGTCAGTGGGAGGAATAGGGCCTCGTCGTTGGCGTCAGTGGGAGGAATAGGGCCTCGTCGTTGGCGTCAGTGGGAGGAATAGGGCCTCGTCGTTGGCGTCAGTGGGAGGAATAGGGCCTCGTCGTTGGCGTCAGTGGGAGGAATAGGGCCTCGTCGTTGGCGTCAGTGGGAGGAATAGGGCCTCGTCGTTGGCGTCAGTGGGAGGAATAGGGCCACGTCGTTGGCGTCAGTGGGAGGAATAGGGCCTCGTCGTTGGCGTCAGTGGGAGGAATAGGGCCTTATTGTTGGTGTCAGTGGGAAGAATAGTACCTCATTGTTGGTGACAGTGGGAGGACTAGTACCTGGTATCAATAGGAGTAATAGTGCCTCATATTAATGGCAGAACAGTGCCCTAAGGGCCAGATTAAGGCAAGCAAAAAGCCACATCCAACCCCGAGGCCCACAGTTTGGAGACCACTGCACTAAGACAATACACACATGCTCTGTTTTGGGGCGTTAGAAGCCCGGTCTTTTAAGTGGGCTACCTAAAGGAATGTGTGTTAATGCAAGACATAAAAGTGTTAATGCACGGCATAAATGTAAAATGGCCCTGTTTTTACATTGCTTTGGGAAAAATTGCATTATTATTATGTGGAATGCAAGAGCACAACTCCAGCTAGACACCAATACAGTTGAATTTTATGTGTTGTGCCATGTACAGCACAGGAACAAATTACATATTCTGAAAACCTGGAAGCTGCAATATTGTGAAGTACACATCCTCTTCCAGTCTGACACACTGTAATTATGGCCAACATCCAACCACAAGAGGCAGAGACCAGCACTGCCATTAGACTTCCAGACATTGGATACAGACAAGTCACTGTGACCTCGTATCGGGTTCACAATGAGCACTGTGAGCCGTGCTGGACTTCTACATACACACATAGCTCAAGCTCCACATCAGTGTAGAATTAACCCCATCGGTGCCTAGAGGTCACTGAAACCCAGATGTCCAGGACAAGTTTAGCAGCATGGGTTGGTGTATTTTACTAAAACGCTATAGCAAATTTGTCTAAATAAGCATATTTTACATTTTCCTGAAGATAAATTCCAGGTATGGCAATTTTTAAATAGTGACATTGCGCCAGCTTGGACCAATTTGTGCGCCATACCTGTGGGATCCCCCTGGAAGCTGGAAATCACTGTATTGGCACAGCTACTCTAGTGATCTAAACCAGCTTCTGGGTCCTGTGCTGAGAGGCTGTCCTGCTGCCTAATAAAAACAGGAGGTCGCTTGCTCGGCATGGGTGCCATTCAGAGAACACTATGCATTTTCTCAATTAACACAAACTGCTTGCTTATTACATGAGGTAACGATTGTGACATCATCGCCCTGCCTCTCCACCTCACCCAATCGGAAAACGCTTTGCATTCCCACTACAGTTATATTTATAGTATATCCATGTTTTGTAATGCATGTTTTAGCCATGTATTATATGACTTTGTATCACTTCTATCTGCTTTATGGCCTCCTCCTCTTCTAATTTTGGCACTTTTTTTGGGGGCAGTGGGGGGTGGTTTGAAAGGGTACCCGCTCACATTTCTGACTATATCTCCACAGCGTATGCGCATTGGGCAGCCAGCTGTGAAGGTACCCCTGATGACGTCAGTTGTGACGAAACGGCCGTAGGGTCACAACGTGAACACGCATCGCGGATGCGCGGTTTTTATTTAAAACAGTGGTGGTGCTTTTTTTTTACTGTTTCCCTGCTTGTTTTCGTTTGGGCATTGTATAGGCTATTTTAATGCAGTCTACCTGCTATTTTTACCTGTTTTTCTGGAATAAATGGAACTTGATTCTCTGCACTATGGGAGTTCCTTTTTCTTTTATATAATTCACCCTTGCTGGAATGTTTTCTGCCTGAACCATCTCGTGACTAAATTCTCCTGAGTGCTTCTGGCTGTCACCCATAAGCCATCGCGAAGGGAGGTCTGAGGAACTGCAAATCCAATCCTGGCAGGACATCAACGGTGATCTACTAAGCCTGTTTTGATCCCCCTGAGTAAGGGCGGTCGTAGGCTCTCTGGTAAGCCTCCATTTTTCTCTCCTGGTGGTGGGTGTCACTCTCACGTGGATTATTGGATTTGGATTTTATATTCTTCATCCTACACCCTTTTTGGAATTTTTCTTTGGACTTTATTATTTTATTTGAACAATCTTTGGACTATATTTAGGTGTCATGAACACTTATTTTTCACTAATTGGTATTTCTCATACTGATGGCTAATTATTTTGATTGCTCACATAATTCTATTGGCACATTGTCACTTATATTGTTGTAATATTATTATTTTGATTTAATGTTATTATCATTGGTTGGTATAACAATTTATTTAGATTTATGTCCAGCGCTGCACTGTGTATTATCTTAGCCAGCTGTGAAGTCCCAAGGAGTCACATCTGGCTTCCCACTTTAAACATGCTGGCACCAGGGACCCGAAGACTGATGAAGAAACAGTTTAGGTGAGCAGAGTGCTGGACCCCTGGACAGGTAAGTGTCCTTTCGTTAAAGGGCAGTAGCTACAGTGTTTGTAGCTGCTGACTTTAATTTTTTTTTTTGTAAAAAGGCTAAAGAACTGCTTTAAGACAACACAATGACTGCATGTCTGAACTTACTTTCTTCACTTTCTGGAAGTATAACTCTGGAAGAGCGTGGAGCCAGTACGCTAGCTGACCCAGGTAGAAGAATTTCACTTGAAAACTAGAATGAAAAAGAAATCCTAATCATAGCGGTGTTAAAACAGGTTCATAGTCAAAAGGACATCACTTCCTACATAACAATAAAGGACCAATAAACCTTAAAGTGGAAGAAAAGCCAAAGTCCAACTTATAATTAAAATGGTCCCTCCTCCCCCTAATCTGTATAAAAAAAAAAAAAAATCTGTGTACTTACCTATTTTTTAAATCGGCTCCAGTCTGACCATGTGATTCCACAGCTCTGGCTCAGAGAGAGCTTGATAACGACTGGGAATTCTATGAGCCATGACGTCACCCATGGCCCAGTCGTTGTTGCGCTCCCTACGCTCTGCTGCAGGAGCCCCCCACTGACATGGGGAGCCGGAGCTACAAGATCATAGGACTCATTTTATATCAGGTTGAGGTTTATCCTTAACAGACTTGTGCTGTATTATGTGCATTGGCCCTAGTGTGACAGTGGCCGGGAACTGATGTTATACACACACACATACACACACAATATATACCATTTTTAAGAATAGTGAGACTGAGGCTTTTTTATAATTTTAAAACACAAATCCACTATATAAAAAAAATTGATAAGATAAATCAGTCAAACATGGAAAACAAGAGAGCAATAGAGGGTGAGACTATGTGCTGCAATGTGACTACATATTAGTTAAATAAAATATTTCACATCTGAAATAAAAATGTACGCTATGTGACCAAAACGATCTTGAAATTATTGATATTGGGTATTTCCCAGGGAAGGGTACTACTAAAACTACAGCATACAATGACATCTTGCTCTTTTGAACCTATAGTAATGGTTTCAATTGTGCCAACATCCGTACTTCATAAATGCTCTTTTGGCTAAACAGGCACAATTTCCCCCAGAAAACACAAAAGAATTTCCCCTAGACACACTTCAAAGTATTGTGGTTTGAGGAGTCTGGAGTAGAAGAATCTGAGTGGCCTGCACAGGCCTGACCTCAACCCTACTGAACACCTATGGGTTGAATTTGATTGGCAATTGTGAGCCAAGACTTTTCCAACATTAGTACTTGACCTCACAAATCCTCTTTTGGCAAATTACAAAAAACACTCTTGTGGAAAACTTCAAAAGAGCAGATGCTGCTATAGTTGCAAAGGTCTGTCATCTCCATATTAAAGGATAAATTCACCTTTGGGAACATGTTACATGTTCCACCTGCTTTTAGGGTGGAACATGTAACATGTTCCCAAGCCTGCAAATTCTCACTGAACCCCCCATCCACCCCACTCCATTAGGACAGCTGGCCAGGGATCTCCTCCCCACACTCGCTGTCACAATTAGAAAAGAATGGGGCCATGCGGCTGCATCATTTATTCACAGAGTTCTGTGACTGAATGAACTACAAGTACCGACAGTCTTTGCGGCTGTCGGTTTGTAGTTCTCAATGAACTACCAGGGTGCTAGTGAGTGCTCTAGGCAGTTGCTTGAGTCTAATATTGCATGCAACAATTCTGTATTTCCATCTTCATCCAGGAGGTGGAGCTCTTTGCTCCTTTTAATGTCTTTTCAAGGGTTTCCTTTTCTATTTTGCTGAAACAAAACAAAAAAGAAGCCCATTTGCACACACAAATCATTTTGTTAAAGAATATTTAAACAAATCTGTCAAACTTTCCGCATAAGTCGATCAGTTTGTGACCAGACAAACTCTACGATTCCTTTCCATCATTTGGCACTGGCTTTAAACGAAATTATGAAAAAGGCGAAAGATGGATATATTTTAATGCAATCACTTACGGTAAGTAGACATGGGGGTAACTCTCCCATAGTGTCTTTGGATTGGATAAATATCCTTCCTGCAAAAAGATACTAAAGTCTCAATTTCTAAAGTCATATGGAAGTGGAACCATTAGAAAACTTTACAAACCTGCAAGACTAAATTCTGACACATAACAAAAAGCAACAATATATCATCTGTTAGGCTTACGCCTATTGCATTTTGGAAACGCATATAAAATTGTGTGCTTTCCCGACATGCACAGAAGCGTACTGTCCTTTAGAAGATGGGTGGCGATTGCATTAATTGTTAAAGTGATATTAAAGTATTGGTTATTTTTTTATTTAAAATACTTGCCTGCTCTGTGAAGTCGTTTTGCACAAAGCAGCCCCGATCCTCTTCTAGTTTCCTACGCCTGGCGCTCCTGGGCCCCTCCCTCCTGCCCCCACAGCAAGTAGCTTGCTATGGGGGCATCTGAGCTGAGCCACTGCTCTGTGTCTACTTTCAGATATGGAGCTGCAGCTCAGCCCCGCCCCCATCTCTCCTCATTGGCTCACCGACTGATTGAAAGCAGTGGGAGCCAATGGTGCTCACTGCTGTGTCTCAGCAAATCAGGAAGGAGAGTCCAGGTCAGCTGAGGCTCTCATGCAACATCGCTGGATCGAGATGGGGTTCAGGCAAGTATTAGGGAGGCTGCTGCACCCAGGTAGTTGTTAAATGAATGCATAGAATGCACGAAGTTAAAAAAAAATACAAAAAAAACAAAAAATAAAAAAACAAACCTTCTGCCTTTAGAACCACTTTAAAAGGCACCCCTATTCATCTGCTAATATGGAGCAAACCACATGGTGTGGTTCGGTGTAGCACATTTTTGGAAAAGGGGCAAAGACTTCTTTTCCGTGCTTCTTGTACACAGGGCAGCCCATTGAAATTAATGGGCTGACCTACACACAAAATGCACACGCTTGGCCATGCATGTATGGGTGTGAACATAAAAGAAACTAAATCTTTTATCATTAAAAAAGGTCATCCTTGAGCCCCAGTCATGTGGCTGCCTAGGACGAGAGGTGCAGTTTGGAAGGAGGAGATCATTGTTGCCCACAGGCAGAAAGGTAGCATTTCCTCAGTCTCTCCTGCCCCTGCGATCACTCAAAAAAGGCTGTGCATTAGAAAAAAAATGCAGGCTTAATGTGCCCCTTTGTCTTCTTGGCACTTTAGGCTGTTACCGCCTGCTGCCCATATACAAGGGAAATAAGGACTGTTCATTAAGGGGTAAATAAAATTCAGTACATTTCCTCAAATTAAGTATGTTCACATTTCCATGCGTTTTACCCCTTTAAAACTCCTACAAGTATAGAAAAATGGACACTGATCCTGCCAAAAATCCATTGAGCTTTTAACTTCCTGCTTGAGCTGACAACACTGCCTTTGGTGCATTGAAACCCCATGCAATGTTGTCAGCCTTGCCTATTTTTGCCCTGGCTGAAAATGTGATGGTGCCTGACTGACTCCAAATTCTGACTTCTGTCTCCCAGTCTGCTATGCCATGGAGCTGACGCTGCCACCCTGGCGGTATGATTATGTCAGATTTCTGCGTCTCAAAGCGGTACACTGTTTTGCATAGTAATTTGGCGTTTTATATTTTAGGCCTGTAATGCTTAGTAATAACACAATTAAATCTGTCCAAACAAGAGTCTAGTAGACATCCCAGGAATGATAAAGTTTGAAACACTAAATTATAATATAATAATTATAAAAAATAATATAATAATAAAATTAACTTCCCCACGATTCACTATCACTCAATACTGCAAGTGTTGTAATTTACTATCGCTGTTTTCTAGCTGGTCTCAAACCACTTTTGACGTAAAAGGGACACTTTTTGGTTGCTATGGACAATCTCCAGTTTCCAGGCAGAAAGAACAGTACATAGAGTATAAAAGTGCATGCAGGGCATTGGACAAAGCACTAGGGACAAAATTGATGTGAAATGATTTCATACAGTAATGTAATCTATAAGATTACAGTGTACTGTATGTGTTATGAATTTTGCACTTTTTGAATTTATTGCCGAGCTCCACCCCCATGCGTCGTGCCACTCGCAGGGAACGGAGCTCGGCACACAGAGGCATCGGGCAGAGGACAGAGCCCGCAGACACAGCAGGGGAACATGGTAAGTATACAGCGCCAGGATCCTGAGATGCAATCCCGAGTGTGGCTCGGGGTTACCGCTAATGATACTGAAATTTAACCCCGAGCCACACTCGGGAAAACCTCTAGGGAGGTTAAGCAAGAATCAGGTACTTATACTATCTTCAGTCATAAATACATTTTTTTTTTTTTTATAGTCTGCATTGTAATCCGCATTACATTTCTTTTATCAAACATCAATTTGGCATTCAGCTTTAGACTTTGGCCTTATTTCATAGGATACTCACTGAGGCCGCTACATACAGACTCCAAAACATGGCGGCGAGGTGAAACGCAGCTAGCTGCCCGGACTCATTAAAGCGGCTCTGTTTCACCTTGGAGAGGTGGAGCCGCCTGTTTATTTTCTGGGGAGAGAAAAGAAACAAAATGCTTAGAAATCACTTTTCTATTGAACATTTACATAGAATTTATGCCTTCTATAGACGCACATGTAAATGCGCTCAGCTGAAAGAAAGTAAAACATTTACAGACTTGGATAAGATCAACAAATGCTTTTATTTCGTGTTTGTGTAATGTATGTACATGCAGGCAGACATCTATATGCACATTACATAGGCAAGCTATGCTTCCTATATAATTCTGGTGCACAGTGACCTTGCAGTACTTCTCGTTCTCAATGCAAATCATTTTCATAAAATGCCAATTGCTGTGACTTCCATAATTTGTACCCACTAAACAGCGAAAAATGACAGCAACCAAAATTATCAATAGGCTATGCTTTAAATGCCTTTACAGCTCATGAGTTTAGTGTCAACCATAAATTAGGGAACTAGAATGATTTCTTGATTTGATGCCAGCATATGTAACAATATCCCGTATGTGTTGTGCAATAGCCCTTCATATACACATTCATGCCCTATGCATTGTGCTCGTACATGCATACATGGGAAGTGGGTGCTTTTAAAGCAGTAGTAAACTCAGTTTTTCATCTTGTACCTACAGGTAAGCCTAAAATAAAGACTTACCTGTAGGTAGAAAGAAGATCTTCCTAAACGTGCACCGTTTAGGAAATATTTCATAGTGTAACAGCATGTGATGCCAATCTATTGGGAGTGCTGTGGCGCGATTGTGGCTCCCATGCGCAAGCGCAGGAGTGAGGTCATCGTGGCTCGGCCATTCAAATGGCCGAAGAACACGAAGCTGGAAAAAAGACCAAGCAAAGATGGAATCGCCATCAGTGGTGATAGCGTGCCGCTGGAGGGATCCGTTATATAAGTAAGCTTGTCATACTACGGAGTAGTGTCATACTAGCACATTATGACACGAGCCTGCAGGGGGACTTTTTTTTTCTACTGGCAACTTTACTACAGTACGGCTTCAAATGAGGGGGAAAAAAAAAAAAAAAAAAAAGAAGAATACAGATACATATACAGTGGGTAAAATAAGTATTGAACACGTCACCATTTTTCTAGGTAAATATATTTCTAAGGTGCTAGTGACATGAAATTTTCACCACATGTCGGTAACAACCCATGCAATCCATACATACAAAGAAACCAAAAACAAATACGTTCAGAAATTAAGTTATGTGTAATAAAATGGAATGACACAGGGAAAAAGTATTGAACACATAAAGAAAGGGAGCTGCAAAAAAAGCATGGAAGACACCAGCTGAAATCTATCAGGAATTGGAAAGCAATCCTGCCTCTTGTCAGTGCAAATTAATATTAGATAGTTCAGTCTCAACTGATGGCCTATAAAAGGTGTCCCATTACCAAGGTGTCACACAAGAAACATCTCATGATGGATAAAAGCAAAGAGCTCTCTCAAGACCTTTCGCAACCATCTTGTTGCAAAACATACTGATGGCATTGGTTACAATAGGCTTTCTAAACTTCTGGACAATGGCCCCAACAGTGCCCACTGGAACATTCAGGAGTGAAAAAAGCATCATTTCACCATAAACTGGCCATGACCAGGTGCTCCTCGCAAGATTTGACAGTGGAGTAAAAATAATTATTAGAAGAGTTTTCCAAGAGCCAAGGACCACTGGTAGAGAGCTTCAGAACGACCTGGACTTAGCAGGTACAACTGTTTCAAATAAAACAATAAGTAATCCACTCAACCACCATGTCCTGTATGCACCCTCACCACATAAACTCCATTGCTGAAGAAAAAAGCATGTTGAAGCTCATTTAAAAGTTTGCTGCACAACATTTAGACAAGCCTGTGAAATACTGGGAGAATATAGTCTGGTCAGATGAGACCAAAATTTAACTCTTTGGATGTCATAATACACACCATGTTTGGAGGTCAAATGGCACTGCACATCACCCCAAAAACACCCCCATCCCAACAGTGAAGTTTGGAGGTGGGAACATCATGGTGTGGGGCTGTTTATCAGCATACAGTACTAGCAAACGTATCATTGAAGGAAGAATGATTGGAAAAATGTACCATTCTTGATAAAAAATATGTGCTGCCATCTATCAGGATGATGAAGATGAAACAAGGGTGGATATTTCCGCAAGTCAATGATCCCAAACACAAAGCCAAGGAAACTCTCAATTGGTTTCAAAGAAAAGAAAAAAATAAAGCTGCTAGAATGGCCCAGCCAATCACCTGACTAGAATCCAATAGAAAATCTATGGAAAGAACTGAAGATCAGAGTTCATAGAAGAGGCCCACGGATCCTTCAAGATTTGAAGACTGTTTGTGTGGAAGAATGGGCCAAAAATCACACCTGATCAATGCTTGTGACTAGTTTCTCCATAGAGGAGGCGTCTTGAAGCTGTCATTACCAACAAAGGATTTTGTACAAAGTATTAAATATATTTCAGTTAGCGTGTTCAATACTTTTTCCCTGTGTTATTCCATTTTATTACACATAACTTAATTTCTGAACTTATTTGTTTTGGTTTCCTTGTATGTATGGTTTGCATGGGTTGTTACCGACATGTGGTGAACATTTCATGTCAATACCACCTTTAGAAATATTTACCTAGAAAAATGGTGACGTGTTCAATACTTATTTTACCCGCTGTGTGTGTTGTATACACACCGGGAGGGAAAAAGTATTTGATGCCCTGCCAATATTGTACGTTTGCCCACTGACAAAAATGATCAGTCTATAAATTTTAATGGTAGGTTAATTTTAACAGTGAGAGACAGAACAAAATAATCCAGACAAACGCATTTCAAAAAAGTTATTAAATTGCAAACCAATTTTATGAGTGAAATAAGTATTTGACCCCTTCGCAAAACACTACTTGGCGGCAATCGCAGAGGTCAGACGTTTCTTGTAGTTGGCCACCAGGTCTGCACACATCTCATTTTGACCCACTTCTCGTTGCAGATCCTCTCCAAGTCATTAAGAACTTGAACCTTCAGCTCCCTCCACATATTTTCTATGGGATTAAGGTCTGGAGACTGGCTAGGCCACTCCTGGACCTTAATGTGCTTCTTCTTGAGTCACTGCTTTGTTGCCTTGGCCGTGCGTTTTGGGTCATTGTCATGCTGGAATACCCATCCTAGACCCATTTTCAATGCCCTGGCTGAGAGAAGGAGGTCCTTACCCAAGATTTGAAGGTACATGGCCACATCCATCGTCCCTTTAATGCGACAAAAAAAACACCCCCAAAGCAAAATGTTTCCACCTCCATGTCTGACGGTGGGGAGGGTGTTCTTGGGGTCATAGACAACATTCCTCCTCCAAACACGGCGAGTTGAGTTGATGCCAAAGAGCTTGATTTTGGTCTCCTCTGACCACAACACTTTCACCCAGTTCTCCTCTGAATCATTCAGATGTTCATTAGAAAACTTCAGACGGGCCTGTACATGTGCTTTCTTGAGCAGGGGGACTTTGTAGGCACTACAGGATTTCAGTCCTTCACGGTGTAGTGTTTTCTTGGTGACTATGGTCCCAGCTGCCTTGAGATCATAAACAAGATTCTCCCGTGTAGTTCTGGGCTGATTCCTCACCATTCTCATGATCATTGAAATGAGGTGAGACCTTGCATGGAGCCCCAGACCGAGGGAGATTGGCAGTTATTTTGTGTTTCTTCCATTTGCGAATAATTGCACCAACTGTTGTCACCCTCTCACCAAGCTGCTTGGCGATGGTCTTGTAGTCCATTCCAGCCTTGTGTAGGTCTACAATCTTGTCCTTGACATACTTGGTCAGCTCCTTGGTCTTGGCCATGGTGGAGAGATTGAAATCTGATTAAATCGATTGCTTTTGTGGACGGGTGTCTTTTATACAGGTAACAAGCTGAGATTAGGAGCACTCCCTTTAAGGGAGTGCTCCTAATCTCAGCTCGTTACCTGTATAGAAGCTACCTGGGAAATCTTGCTGATGGATAGGGGATCAAATAT
This sequence comes from Aquarana catesbeiana, assembly GCF_042186555.1. NCBI lineage: Eukaryota > Metazoa > Chordata > Amphibia > Anura > Ranidae > Aquarana > Aquarana catesbeiana. Next base: position 45,794,458 of record NC_133327.1, on the reverse strand, counting down.
TTGTTTTTTATTTTAAAATGCAAATCAATTTATAACTTTTTTGAAATGCGTTTTTTCTGGATATTTATTGTTATTCTGTCTCTCCCTTAAAATTATAGACTGATCATTTCTGTGTCAGTGGGCAAACGTACAAAATCAGCAGGGGATCAAATACTTTTCTTCCCTCACTGTATACACATATAATCCTTCCCTCGGCTACTTACATCTAGAATGTACTCCTGTACAATGGCATGTAGTATGATTGCTATGATGATGTAAAACAAAATGGTGACCAAATCTTTTGCCCCGTAGTGATAGTAGACAATCTCACCATCTGCAATAAAAAGGAGAGAGACATTAATGAATTAGTAACATAGTGACAAAATAAATAACATACAAAAAAGTAGGGATGCACAGATACCGGTATCAGTGCTGATACTGAGTATTTTCACGGTAAACGTGAAAACTCTTCGATAACCAAAACCAATATTTTGTGGTGCAAATTGCGCCCATACAAAATGAAATGGTTCAAATCACACTTTAACCACTTGACCTCCGGAAGATTTACCTCCTTCCTGACCAGGCCATTTTTTGCAATATGGCACTGCGTTATTTTAACTGACAATTGTGGGGTCGTGCAACTCTGTTCCCAAATAAAAATGTATGGGTTTTTTGCCAACAAATAGAGATTTCTTTTGGTGGCATTTAATCACCTCTGTGGTTTTTATATTTGTGCTATAAACAAAAAGGGACAAGTTTTTTTTTTTAAATTTTACTTTCTGCTATAAAAACATATCCAAAAAATAAATAAATAAAATCGAATTTCTTATTCAATTTAGGCCAATATGTATTCTGCTACATATTTTACATAAGCTACATAAGTGATTATTCATTGGTTTGCGCAAAAGTTACAGCTTCTACAAGCTATGGGATATTTTTATTGATCTTTATTTATTCTTTTTTTTTTACTAGTAAATGGCGGCGATCAGCGACTTTCGGACACCAACACTTTTTTGGGAACCAGTGACACCAACATAGTGATCAGTGCTAAAAAAATCCACTGCCACTGTACAAATGACATTGGCTGTGAAAGTATTGACACCAGGGGCGATCAAAGGGTTAAAATGTGTGCCTAGGCTGTTTTTTTTTTAATAAACTGTGGGAGGTGCTTTTACTAGGGGAAGGCATGGATCCATGGCCCCACTTTGCCAGAACAAAGAATCCACGTCTTCCCTCCTGTCAAAATGGCAATCTGCCTTGTTTACATAGGCAGACTGCAGTTCTGTCTCTGTGGCCGATGACCAGCGGTTGCCTGTGGAGTTTGTGGAACCCCCGATTGGCTCCTGCTGTGTGCATTAATTTATTTATTTTTTCAATAAAAAAAAAAAAAAAAAAAAAAAAAAAACTTTCCCCTTAAACACCATTGGGTGGAAGTGACGTTTGACGTCGCTTCCGTCATCCAATAGTGTAGAGCCGAGTGGGGGCCATCATTCCCTCACTTGACTTCATGCTTCTGAGGGGAAAGGATCAGCTTGCCTCTGCCGCTACCGGTAAGCAGCGAAGGTGACCAGGATGCAGCGGGAGGGTCTCATGCCACCGATAAAAGTGATCTTGCAGCGAATCCACCGCAGAGACCACTTTTATCCGAAAGCGGACCACCCGCCCTTTTTAAAAAAACGGGGGTTATGGCAGCTATCTGCTGTCATAACAACGGTATCCAACGTCAAAATACCGATATCTAACGATGGTGGGCGGTCCGGAAGTGGTTAAATACAACGAAATCTCTATTTGTGTGAAAAAAAAAAATGATAAAAAAAAAGTCTTATGGCATGATTGAGTAATTGTAATTCAAAGTGTGACAGCGCTGAAAGCTGAAAATTGGCCTGGGCAGGAAGGGGGTATAAGTGCCCAGTAAGCAAGCGGTTAAGACCTACTAAGACCACATACACACTATTAGATTTTCTGCAGATTTTTGTCTTCAGATTGACCAAAACCATGTAATATGGAGGTCAAACCTTAAGAGTTTCAATTTGTATGCAATTAGGCAGGCCCTTGCACTACATGGTTTTGGTAAAACTGAAACAAAAATCTGCAGAAAAATCGAATAATGTGTATGGGGCCTTAAAGGGCTGCCAGGAGGGGGCTGGAAGGGGTCAGCATCTAATCTAACACTCCACAGTAATATCATGATAATGAAGAGTCTTGACTTACCCAGAGACTGGAGGCTGCTGTTATACTGAGGTAAGATGAATATGAAGGCAGTCTTAGCTGTGACCTGTGGGGCACAAAAGGAAAAGCGACTGTTAAAGGATAAGTTAAAAGTGTGGCCAACTTATATAAACAAAAAACAGCATTATCAATCTGGGGGGGGGGCTGTGTTAGACGGTATCTGTGTTTAGATACACCAACAAAATTACAGCCAAAACTCTGATACTTTACAGGCAGTTGCAGAAAACATTTTTTTTTCCCTTTTGGGAAAGAGGTTTTATATAAATAAAAACTGATCACTGTATGCACCTCTGTCAGTGTTCAATGGTTTGTCTCATTCATGCAAGAGAGCTTTTCTGCTGAAAAACAGACTTATGCCCCGTACACACAATCGGACATTGATCGGACATTCCGACAACAAAATCCATGGATTTTTTCCAAAGGATGTTGGCTCAAACTTGTCTTGCATACACACGGTCACACAAAGTTGTCGGAAAATCCGATCGTTCTGAACGCGGTGACGTAAAACACGTACGTTGGGACTATAAACGGGGCAGTAGCCAATAGCTTTTATTTATTCTGAGCATGCGTGGCACTTTGTGTGTCGGATTTGTGTACACACGATCGGAATTTAACCGATCTGATTTTTTTGTCGGAAAATTTTATAGCCTGCTCTCAAACTTTGTGTGTTGGAAATTCCTATGGAAAATGTGTGATGGAGCCCACACATGGTCGGAATTTCGGTTAGGGTGCTTAATTATCATTATTAATAATACTTAATATAATTTAAGGTTAGGGGTTATTTATTCATGTATTATTACATAATACTTAATTTTATTTATTTAGGATGATTTTTGGTTGTGTATTTTTACATTTATCTATTCATATATTATTAATTTTTTTGCATTTGACCAGAAAGTTGTGCAAAAAACACGCAAAAGCACATAAAAACGTGCGAAAGGCGTGTTTCCATTCATTTCTATGGGAAACAAAGACGCGCAAATCTGCCCGATCTGAACTACGAAAAAAGCTCCAGAATTTTTATGAGCTTCAGTCAGCTTGAGGTGGAGATGTGAACCATAATAAATAGAACCATAGAGAATACCGGTAATTGTTTGTTTTTTTTTCCTTCTCCAGCGTTTTGGAGCTGTGAGCTTCAAGCTAGAAAACGCTGAGGTGTGAATGGGGCCTCCTGTTGGATCGCCAGAGGTGAAAATTAACCACTTCAGCCCCGGAAGGATTTACCCCCTTCCTGACCAGAGCACTTTTTACAATTTGGCACTGCGTCGCTTTAATTGCTAATTGCGCGGTCATGCAATGCTGTAACCAAACGAAATTTGCGTCCTTTTCTTCCCACAAATAGAGCTTTCTTTTGATGGTATTTGATCACCTCTGCCGTTTTTATTTTTTGCGCTATACACGGAAAAAGACCGAAAATTTTGAAAAAAAATGATATTTTCTACTTTTTGTTCTAAAAAAAATCCAATAAACTCAATTTTAGTCATACATTTAGGCCAAAATGTATTTGGCCACATGTCTTTGGTAAAAAAAATGTCAATAAGTGTATATTTATTGGTTTGCGCAAAAGTTATAGCGCCTACAAACTAGGGTACATTTTCTGGAATTTACACAGTCTTTAATTTATGACTGCCTATGTCATTTCTTGAGGTGCTAAAATGACAGGGCAGTACAAAACCCCCACAAATGACCCCATTTTGGAAAGTAGACACCCCAAGGAAATTGCTGAGAGGCATGTTGAGCCCATTGAATATTCATTTTTTTTGTCCCAAGTGATTGAATAATGAAAAAAAAAAAAAAAAAAAAAAAAAAAAATTACAAAAAGTTGTCACTAAATGATATATTGCTCACACAGGCCATGGGCATATGTGGAATTGCACCCCAAAATACATTTAGCTGCTTCTCCTGAGTATGGGGATACCACATGTGTGGGACTTTTTGGGAGCCTAGCCGCATACGGGGCCCCGAAAACCAATCACTGCCTTCAGGATTTCTAAGGGCGTACATTTTTGATTTTACTCCTCACTACCTATCACAGTTTTGAAGGCCATAAAATGCCCAGATGGCACAAACCCCCCCCAAATGACCCCATTTTGGAAAGTAGACACCCCAAGCTATTTGCTGAGAGGCATGTTGAGTCCATGGAATATTTTATATTTTGACACAAGTTGCGGGAAAGTGACAATTTATTTATTTTTTTTTTTTTTTTTTGCACAAAGTTGTCACTAAATGATATATTGCTCACACAGGTCATGGGCATATGTGGAATTGCACCCCAAAATACATTCTGCTGCTTCTCTTGAGTACGGGGATACCACATGTGTGGGACTTTTTAGGAGCCTAGCCGCGTACGGGACCCCGAAAACCAATCACCGCCTTCAGGATTTCTAAGGGTGTACATTTTTGATTTCACTCTTCACTGCCTATCACAGTTTCGGAGGCCATGGAATGCCCAGGTGGCACAAACCCCCCCCAAATGACCCCATTTTGGAAAGTAGACACCCCAAGCTATTTGCTGAGAGGCATGGTGAGTATTTTGCAGCTCTCATTTGTTTTTGAAAATGAAGAAAGACAAAAAAAAAAAATTTTTTTTTCTTTTTTTAATTTTCAAAACTTTGTGACAAAAAGTGAGGTCTGCAAAATACTCACTATACCTCTCAGCAAATAGCTTGGGGTGTCTACTTTCCAAAATGGGGTCATTTGGGGGGGGTTTGTGCCACCTGGGCATTCCATGGCCTCCGAGACTGTGATAGGCAGTGAAGAGTGAAATCAAAAATTTACGCCCTTAGAAAGCCTGAAGGCGGTGCTTGGTTTTCGGGGTCCCATACGTGGCTAGGCTCCCAAAAAGTCTCACACATGTGGTATCCCCGTACTCATGAGAAGCAACAGAATGTATTTTGGGGTGTAATTTCACATATTCCCATTGCATGTTTGAGCAATATATCATTTAGTGACAACTTTGTGCAAAAAAAAAAAAAAAAAATAATAATTTGTCTCTTTCCCGCAACTTGTGTCACAATATAAAATATTCCATGGACTCGACATGCCTCTCAGCAAATAGCTTGGGGTGTCTACTTTCCAAAATGGGGTCATTTGGGGGGGTTTGAACTGTCCTGGCATTTTATGCACAACATTTAGAAGCTTATGTCACACATCATCCACTCTTCTAACCACTTGAAGACAAAGCCCTTTCTGACACTTTTTGATTACATGAAAAAATTATTTTTTTTTGCAAGAAAATTACTTTGAACCCCCACACATTATATATTTTTTTAAAGCAAATGCCCTACAGATTAAAATGGTGGGTGTTTAATTTTTTTTTTTCACACAGTATTTGCGCAGCGATTTTTCAAACGCATTTTTTGGGGAAAAAACACACTTTTTTACATTTTAATGCACTAAAACACACTATATTGCCCAAATGTTTGATGAAATAAAAAAGATGATCTTAGGCCGAGTACATGGATACCAAACATGACATGCTTTACAATTGCGCACAAACGTGCAGTGACAACAAAATAAATACATTTTTAAAAGCCTTTAAAAGCCTTTACAGGTTACCACTTTAGATTTACAGAGGAGGTCTACTGCTAAAATTACTGCCCTCGATCTGACCGTCGCGGTGATACCTCACATGCATGGTGCAATTGCTGTTTACATTTGATGCCAGACCGACGCTTGCGTTCGCCTTAGCGCGAGAGCAGGGGGGACAGGGGTGCTTTTTTTTTTTTTTTTTTTTTTTTCTTTATTATTTTTTTGCTTTTTTATCTTATTTTAAAACTGTTCCTTTCATTTTTTTTTTTTTTTTTTAATCATTTTTATTGTTATCTCAGGGAATGTAAATATCCCCTATGATAGCAATAGGTAGTGACAGGTACTCTTTTTTGAAAAAATTGGGGTCTATTAGACCCTAGATTTCTCCTCTGCCCTCAAAGCATCTGACCACACCAAGATAGGTATGATAAAATGCTTTCCCAATGGCGCTATTTACATCCGGCGAAATCTAAGTCATAAAATGCTCGTAGCTTCCGGTTTCTTAGGCCATAGAGATGTTTGGAGCCACTCTGGTCTCTGATCAGCTCTATGGTCAGCTGGCTGAATCACCGGCTGCATTCTCAGGTTCCCTGTTGAGACAGGAGAGCCAGAGAAAAACACGGAAGACGGTGGGGGGGGGGGCATTCTCTCCCACTGCTTGTAAAAGCAGTCTAGAGGCTAATTAGCCGCTAGGATTGCTTCTACATGAAAGCCGACCGCTGGCTGAAAAGAATGATACCAAGATGATACCTAAACCTGCAAGCATCATTCTGGTATAACCACTCAAAGTCGTGAATGCTGTACCTGAAGACAAAAAAATGGTTAACAATAAAGCACAGTAAACGGTAAAGTATAAATAATTACATACCTGAAAAACAAACATGATAAAACATAATAAAAATAAAACATTGCAGAATAGAATACAGTAAAAAAGAGCAGAACAATAGAGAGAGAATAAAGAGAGAGAGAACAATAAAACGACAACTATTATTTTTTATTTTATATTTTTGTTTGTGTTTTTTTTTTTTTTTTTTTTACACTTTTTTTGTAACTGTAACTTTTATAACTGTAACCGGTTCCAGGTTCGGGTCTCTCAAAATGCGATGGCATCTTGGGAGACCCTGTGAAAGTGTGCCTAGTCTGTGGAATGCTGTACCCTACGCTAATACTCAGCTAGTGAATGGTAGCGTTCAAAACATTCACCAATGCAAAGACCAGGATTGTCAGGACAGGAGGGACAATAATAGCGGGTGTCACGCCTATATCCGCGCTTGCTGCAGACACAACATCTTTTTTGGGGGGGTTCGTTGGGTAGGGGTACTCGGGAGGACATAAAAATGCCTCTCATGCAGCCGACTGCATTTGGTTGGGGATGTGAATGGGGGAAGTACGGGCGCTGCAGAAGTGGTGGGTTCCCAATTAGGATTGGCGAATGCACCAGGAAGGGCACTATGGGCATGACGGGCCTGTGTTTGTCTTCTTGGTGGCAGCGGGACACTACTTGTGCTTGCCACCTCACCAGCTTGAACTGCACTTATGGGACTCGCCACGTCACCAAGTGTTACTGCAGTGCTGGTTTGACTACGACCGGGGTGTACTAGGCCGCTGGCGCTTGCCAGTTCACCAAAACGCTACCAAAAAAACTGTAAACGATCGCAGGGATCAGGCCTGACTCTGCGAACGCTGCAGTTATGCATTTAGTGTTTTGTAAGTGACAGTGATCGATCGATACTGCACTTGGGTGGGCTGGGCTGGGCCGGGCGGAGGGGCAAAACGCAGGTGCTAGCAGGTATCTGGGCTGATCCCGCTAACACTGCGTTTTTGGGAACCCTAAACTGCTGGGGACGCCAGTATAGATCTGATCGGATCAGATATTGATCAGTTCAGATACTATACCACTAAGGGAGGTGTACAGTGCGTGCGTGGGTGTTAGCGCTACTGGCACTAACCTGACGCTGCCTGGGGCTGGTGCTTGCCAGTTCACCAAAACGCTACAAAAAAAACTGTTAGCGATCGCAGGGATCAGGCCTGACTCTGCGAACGCTGCAGTTATGCGTTTAGTGTTTTGTAAGTGACAGTGATCGATCGATACTGCACTTGGGTGGGCTGGGCCGAGCTGGGCGGAGGGGCAAAACGCAGGTGCTAGCAGGTATCTGGGCTGATCCCGCTAACACTGTGTTTTTGGGAACCCTAAACTGCTGGGGACGCTAGTATAGATCTGATCGGATCAGATATTGATCTGTACAGATACTATACCACTAAGGGAGGCGTATGCTGCGTGCGTGGGTGTTAGCGGTACTGGCGCTTATCTGACACTGCCTGGGGCGACGCATATCACCGCCGGGCGATCAGGGGGCTAAATCTTTATTCGGTAATAAACGGCGGGTGCCCTGACATTATAAAAAATAAACAAACTAACCAGCGTCACCCGTAACGGTTATACAGTGATCAGTGGTGAAAGGGTTAACTAGGGGGCAATCAAGGGGTTAAAACATTTATTAGATAGTATATGGGGGTCCCTGTCGCTATAAAACTCTGACGGCGAACCTAAATATTTACGTCCCTAACTAGCATCACCAGCGACACTAATACAGCGATCAGAAAAATGATCGCTTAGCGACACTGGTGACAGGGGGTGATCAAGGGGTTAAAACTTTATTAGGGGGGGTTAGGGGGGTACCCTAGACCTACAGGGGGCCTAACACTCACTGCCCTGACACTGTAACTGTCACAAACTGACACCAATACAGTAATCAGAAAAAAAAAAAAAAAAAAAACCTGCTTGGTGTCAGTTTGTGACGGGGGGGGGGGTGATTGGGGGGCGATCGGGGGGCGATCGGGGGGGGGATCGGGGTGTTTAGTGTGCCTGGCATGTTCTACTGTGTGTGTTGTGTTGTGCACTTACATTGCAGTCTTCTCTCCTCGGCCCGGAACGGAAAATACCGAGCCGAGGAGAGATGACATCATTTCCTCTGCCTCTGTGTACAATACAGAGGCAGGGAAATGATCCCATTGGCTGAGAGCGATCGCGAGGGGGGGGCCACGAATGGATGGCCTCCCCCTCACCTCCGATCGCCGGGGGAGATTTGCCGACCGCCGCAGGCACCGGGGGGGGGTCCGATCGGACCCCCCACCCGCGGGCAGGCAAGGACGTACATACACGTCCTTTTGCCTGCCCGTGCCGCTCTGTCGACGTATATAGTCGTGCGGCGGTCGGCAAGTGGTTAAAGAATGCCAAAAAAAAAAAAAAAAAAAAAGAAAACTAATGTGGCCATCACATCTAAAAATTGGTAAGCTGCAATATAATAAAGGTTTGCTTTTGGGTTTAAACAGGAAGTAACCCCTGATGGGTTTTACTGCCTCTTTGTTTCCCTGCAAAGGTAAAGCATAATGGGCTACTATGCACTGCATAGTAGCCCATTATGTGTCACTTACCTGACACAGGAGCCTGCGATGTCACCGCTGTCCCCTCTTCCACGAAGCGCCCATCTACCTTCCGGGTATCGCGGCTCCGGCGCTGCGATTGGCCGGAGCCGCGATGACATCACTCCCGCACATGTGCTGCCACTAACGGCACGATCACCACTAGAAACGGCACGCTCAGTGAGCCTGCGCACCGTTGTCTACGGCACATGCACCGTAGACAGCGGTGCCTGTCTTTTGCAAATATCTCCTAAACCATGTAGGTTTAGGAGATATTTCTTGCACCTACAGGTAAGCCTTAATCTAGGCTTACCTGTAGGTAAAAGTGGTCTCTAAGGGTTTACAACCACTTTAATACTGCTTTAGCCTCACAGATTGTGCATTGGGGACCATGTGCAGTCAAGCAATCATAGCTATGCAAAATCCAAAAAAGAGCATTAAAAGCACCTTTCACACTTGTGCCGCTTTTCCTGCGACTTTGGACATCAGAGTCGCATGACAAGTCGTACCCCATGATTCCCAATGATAACCATTCATATCTGTGTGACTTCAAAGTAGTCCCCGTACTACTTGGGTCTGACTTTGATGCGAGTTGAGGTCTGTAAACCTCAAGGTTATACAGGCTTTCCCTGAAATTGCAGCCGCAAAATCACGTGACTTTCAAAAATTGCGCCCAACACAGAGTCACAGTCTGGATTTTTGTACTACCCCCTCCCCCCCCCCCCTCCAGAGAACATCAGGGGACAGAGGAAGACTTAAAGTGGATGTAAACCAGAATTTTTTTTTTTTTTTTTTTAATATATATCATACTGTAGAGTATAAGATTTCCTATCATTTGAGCCCAGTCTTGCCACACAGAGTTAATCCATCTCTGAGCAATCCTCTTTTATTGTTCAGTGAGATAAATCTTGACAAACTGAAAAAAACTTTGTCAAATCCTCCCCCTTGCTGTGAGTGACAGGTGATTTACATATCTCATGCACTAGCCTAAGACACAGGCATTATTTTTTAATTCCCTCCCCCACTCCTTTCTTCAGCAGCTCTGCAAGGATTGGCTGTTCCACACCTCAGCATGATTTGGCATGCTGAAGTCATGTGGTTACTTTCCTGTCTTTTCACTGGATGTTAGAGATCATAGCAGAAGTTCAGTGTTGGAAATACACAGGGGAGTGTAGAGGTGGGCGGGGAGTCTACTGACATCACGACTCCACCCACTGAGCTCCAGACAACAGACCCGCCCACAGAATCTGCAGTTTTTCGGGTCTAATAACAGACAGAGGGGAGACATTTGACAGGTAAAGATACATGCAGGAGGCATATATATCCTTATAGATAACCCCTATGGCAGTAGTTTAGAAAGGATGACATTGGGTTTACATCCACTTTATTTAAAAAATATTTTTTTTTCTTTAAACAAACTTTGAATTAAAATAAGGGCCAGTGCCCATCAATGCAGCCTGATCAATGCCCATCTTCAGCCCTAACCCATCAATGCAGCCTGATTAATGCCCATTTTTAGCCTCAATGCTCATCTGCAGCCTCACCATCTTTCATCAATGCAGCCTAAAGTGCAGGAAAACACCGAGCCGTCATCTCCCTTTTACTCGGCTCACATCGGCATTGGACCAGCTCTTGTGATAGACAGAACATTGGTCCAATGCCAGTGGCGGAGGCGGGACTGTGTGTGACCTGGGAGCCGAGTAAACGGGAGAGGACGGCTCGGTGAATTCCGGCGGCACTCGCCCCCCTCCGAGGTACACCATCGGTGTATAACACGCACCTATGATTTGCCCCCTATTTTCAGGGGAGAGAAGTGCATGAGATAGATAGGATAGCTATCAATTGCGACATAAGTATTATTCTAATTGAATGATATTAAAAATGACCTTTCCTTTTCAATCTGCAGCACTGTAATTTTCTGTAAAATGCAATATGGCTACCAGGAGGTGTTCTGTACACAGATTGTATATCTGGTGGGCATTCTGTATACCATTTCCTGCTTGTGGGATTGGCTCACTAATTTTCATAGAAGTCTGCCCTAAGATACAAGTCAGATTTTGAGCATCCCCTGCAATACAATAAAAATCATTTTTGGTGAGATACTCCCAAAAGGGAAATAATATCTAAAGGGATACAGACCCGTCACTTTCCTTATTGGAGCCCTGCAGGTGCAGCAGCTGATTGATAATTCTAAAACCACTCCCATACAGATTCACTCTCCACATGGACACAGACAAAACAGATGTTCCTCCAGGTAGGAATCTGCAACAAAGTTTGTTAAAATCCTTGCAATGTACATAGATCACCCAGAGGGGAATGTTTTTTTCTCAACAAAATTGCAGATAATCTTTAAACCACTGGGAGTATACTGCCGCCTACATGAGGCTAGGCCCCCATTAGCATCCAGAACTGGTACGAAAAGACAACATCCCTCAAAAGCCAGGTGGATTAACAGCTTTATTCAAGAGCTCAGTGTGACGAACGCGGGTGTCAGATCCCTGCCCTCCTCGCTAACTCGCGACAAAGGACCGGCCAACCTCACACCACGCTGTCACTTACGTAACAATGCCACTCTCAGCTGCGCCCAGCACAAAGATTTTCCAGCTTGCGGGACCACAATCTAGGTGCGAGCAGCCTGAGAGTGATTGTCACTGGGCTAATTACACAATTAACCCTTTAACTGCCACCACCCCCGTTTAAAAGACCGACCCGGGGGAGACTCGTAATTTTGCAATACCAATTATAATTTTGGAATAAGCGTCTGCCACACACACTGCCACTACAGACAGGTCTGCTCAGAGTCTTACTCTACAACAGTAGCGTCCTTCAAGAGGCAGGTTCGTTTATAGCTTGCATTAAGAGCTTTAGAGACAAGGTTAACACTTTTCAACATAAGGGTTTATTATGAAAAGGTCAAAGTTGATGCAAATAAAATATTTACAGAAAAAAGATGTTTCAAAAGATAAAGACAATATACAGCCACAAAGCAATAAGGTAGAATTGGGAAGAGAGAATACTTGCAATTAATGTCCGAGGGTTGATCAGAGTTCAATCGATGAGCTAGGTAATCGGTTCTCGACTTGGCAGATGTTACTTCTTGGATGGTAAAAGGAGAACTGCCCATTGTCCTGGCATCTCCTCTTTTCTGTCAAATCAAAAGGGGTGTTGACAGCGACCAGTAACCAATCATCTGGTCAGCTGGTGTAGGGGTTGGTTGCTGGGAGGTGTCTACACTCATGACCACGTCCCAGGTACATTTGTAATACATACTCATATATCCGCATCTGTAGTGTTTACAGACTCCAAATATCCATATTCTTATTCAACTTGAGATTTCCTTCAAAACAAGTCTAAACATGCTATGTCTATAACGTATAGCCTGCTTTGGAGGAATAAGTGGTCCCAGGGGTTTCCCATATGACCTGACATAGGGGTGTCTGGACTTGAAACGTTCCATATTATCTGAGGAAGCTAAATATGTCCAGATTATGTCTGTGCTATTACTAAGTCAGAAGTTATGAAACATGCTGAAATTTCATACTTATTCTTATGAGGTGTATTCAGAAGACTTTACGACCGAGGTCTGTTAGGGCTCTGAGTGGGGAGGGTGACAGTTTTACGACAGGCCTGAACACTGCCCTTACAACAAATGTTTTCCTACTGACTTAGCCTGCTCTGTTTTCTCTGTTGAGATAACCTTTTCTGTTGAACTTAAAAAGCTTTGAATTCCTAAGGTGGGGAAGACGGAGTTCAGAGTTCTCTGTGAGGTTACATGGTTAGCAAAACTGTCATGGCTACTTCCACACAAGATGGCAGCTAGCTACAGCTTGTCATGTCCCGTACTTGATATCGTTACACTCAGCACTTTAGCCAAAACAGCCCAGCACATAGGTACCGACAAGAAACAAATACAAGAAACAAGCTGGGAGGCTTCTAATAGGCCATCACAGTTACAGTTCAAAACCATAGACATCTGTGCAACCAGTTCAAAGATCTGAGGGTCAATGGCAGCAGTGGTTAGATCCCACTTAAGGGATTTTGGCCAATAAGACGTGGCTTGGCAAAGCACGATTACCACCAAAAACAGGTGTAAGGAAAGAGTCTCCATCCAGCCGTTTATCAGTTGGGTCCCTAAAGGCAGGAACGTCTTCCCAGGGTATGGTAGTCACTTTGCAAGGCAGGACATTGACGGATCCACAGTAGGAACAAAACACCTTTGGAAAAAACTCCTCAATAAGGGGATACAGCAAGCACTAAGGCTGGCCATACATTATACAATTTTCTTGTATAATTTCCCTTTAGAGTTACCAAAACCATATAATATGAGGTCAAACCCAAAACATTTTCAGTTTGTATGCAATCAGGTAAGCCCTCGTACTACAAAGTTGAAGGTGGATCCAAAGGAAATTGAACAAGAAAATTGTATAATGTATGGTCAGCTTTAAGGGGAGCAAACGGTTCAAGGATGGGTCCATCTCAATACAGTAATAACTGCAAAAGTGGGGGCAAAGCAAAGTCTTTGTGGCCGATGAGACCCAGGGCCAGAAACCGTACCGGCAGAGGCGCCAGGCTGATCTTCTAGCTTTTAAGTGGTGCCACATCGACAGGAGCCAGAAAAGTCCTCCTTTAACTTGGAAATGATAGCAGAAGACAACAACTCTTATAAAAAGGATACCTGTGTACCTTTATCAACAAAGACTTGAGCGACTCAGAATCAAAGTCTCTATGACCGATGGCTCGGAAGCTGCTAACGCCTCGGAGAGCCGGTTCACACAGGGGCAGCGCGTCTCACAGAGGCGACCTGCACACGGCTTCAGCGGCGACTTGAAAAATGACTTCTGTATAGAAGTCAATGCAAGTCGCCTGAAGTCGCCCCAAAAGTAGTACAGGAACCTTTTTCTAAGTCGAAGCGGCTTGAGTCACTCCTATTAAAACGGTTCCATTGTACAGAACGGAACGCGACTTGTCAGGTCGGCTAAGTCGCCTGACAAGTCGCCCCTGTGTGAACCGGGTCTTAGGACACAAGCAAGAAAAAAACAGAAAAAAAGAAGAAAAAAAAAAACAAAAAAACAAAAAAAAACAAACAAAAACACATACACGAGACATGCTGGTGGTATGAGAGTTTAAAGTGGATGTAAACCCAATGTCATCCTTTCTAAACTACTGCCATAGGGGTTATCTATAAGGATATACATGCCTCCTGCATGTATCTTTACCTGTCAAATGTCTCCCCTCTGTCTGTTATGAGACCCGAAAAACTGCAGATTCTGTGGGTGGGTCTGTTGTCTGGAGCTCGGTGGGTGGAGTTGTGATGTCAGTAGACTCCCCGCCCACCTCTACACTCCCCTTGCCAATATGCATTTTCTCCTGTGTATTTTTAACTGAACTTCTGCTATGATCTCTAACATCCAGTGAAAAGACAGGAAAGTAACCACATGACTTCAGCATACCAAATCATGCTGAGGTGTGGAACAGCCAATCCTAGCAGAGCTGCTGAAGAAAGGAGTGGAGGAGGGAATTAAAAAATAATGCCTGTGTCTTAGGCTGTCACTCACAGCAAGGGGGAATATTTGACAAAGTTTTTCTCAGTTTGTCAAGATTTTTCTCACTGAACAATAAAAGAGGATTGCTCAGAGATGGATTAACTCTGTGTGGCAAGACTGGGCTCAAATGATAGGAAATCTTATACTCTACAGTATGATATAAAAAAAAAAAAAAATAAATTTCGGGTTTACATCCACTTTAAACCCTGGGCTGACCTACAGTTTTGTTTGCCAGTGTCCATTCCTCCTATAAGTGGCAGTATAACCCAAAGGTTAGGACATAGGACTTCCCATGTCCCTCAATAGAGAAGAAACATCATTTTATAAATAACAATTGAGAAACAAACTGCATTTCCATACTTCCTATCCATCATTCAGCCACACGAGCTTGTAAAAAACACACACAACTGTAGACACATAACTTGTACATTCCACATAATACACCTCCAGGCATGATAAAATAACCTTGTATGAGTAACGTCATGTTTTATATACAGTCACATTCATTCAGCCACCAAAATGCTTGCATCGCTGTCAGCGAAGGAGGTTTATTGAAATGACTGCAATATATATTTTTTATAATATATATATATATATATTTTTGTGTGTGGATATCGGTGCTGATACT
Organism: Aquarana catesbeiana; assembly: GCF_042186555.1. Taxonomy (NCBI): domain Eukaryota; kingdom Metazoa; phylum Chordata; class Amphibia; order Anura; family Ranidae; genus Aquarana; species Aquarana catesbeiana. The sequence goes on along the minus strand of NC_133327.1, from coordinate 45,779,125 downwards.
GTGTATTTTCACGAGTATTTGTGAAAATGCTTGAGATACCATAACTGGGATTTTGCGATGCGATTTGAGTCAATACAAAATAAATGGGCGCAAATTGCACTGCAAAGAATCACATGCAAAATATATATATATATATATATATATATATATATATATATATACACACACACACACACACATATATACACACACACACACACATGCTTACATATACACACACACAAAGAAGAAAGGGAAGCACCATCCAGTGGGCAGTTTATAAAAAAAAAGTTTTAACTTACATTAAAAGTGGTTGTAAAGTCAGATGTCATTTTATCTTAATGCATTCTTTACATTAAGATAAAAAAAGAAAAAAAAAAAAAACAAAAAAACACCTTCTGTGTGCAGCAGCCCCCCTCACACCTGAGCTCCCTCTCGGCTCTAGCGATGTTGAACGAGAGCCATAAAGTCTGGGGACTCTCCCTCCTGACTGGCTGAGACAGCAGTGAGTTGTATTGGCTCCCGCTGCCATCAAAGTCAGTGAGCCAATGAGGAGAGAGAGAGAGACAGCGGGGCTGGGTGCGGCTCAGTGTCTGAATTGATACACAGAGCAGCGGCTCGGCTCGTGTGCCCCCATAGCAAGCTGCTTGCTGTGGGTAAGTTGGCAGAAGGCACGGGCTCCGACGAGGGACTTGAGAAGGGGAGGATTGGGGCTGCTCAGTGCAAAACCATTGTATGACTTTTTTTTTTTTTTTTTTTTATATAAAAAATGACAAACAACAAACAAGACTTTAGTATCACTTTAAATATATATCTGGTCGAATGCAAAATCTGCATAGTGTCCCGGTCCCGCCGATGATAGCAAATCACAGCCACTGGGAGGTGCTCACAGGGCTGCATCCCATATGTATAAAAACAAAAAATGTCCAATCTGCTGCACCTTGCAGAGTTTTGGATCCGTCAAGATGCTTCATCGGGTATGACAAGAATATATATATTTTGCCAAAAAGGAGAGGGCAGGAGAGGTGGGGGCACTGTACTTGCTTCCTGAAGACTTTTCTTTATTTCAAGAACATAGATAGGGCCAAAACAACTAATCAATTAATCGACAACTAAATTAGCCGATTAGTTGGCCTGCATAAAGAATGCATTATTTGTTTACATATCAGGAAATACAGCGTAGCACACATACAGCTCAGTACACCATCCATACATGTCAGTAAGTGCCTAGGAACTTGTGAATGTGCGAGGAGCAATGCCTCATGGGACATGTAGTCCTGGGCAGGAAGCAAGTGGTTCTAAAGGCAGAATTTTTTTTTTTTTACCTTGCTATAGGGGCAATCTATACTATACTGTACTTTGCAGGTTGCTTTTGAATGACTCTGAAGGCAGGAGAAGAACCCCAGAAAATGAGAATTAGGGCTGCTCTGTGCAAACGTTCTTAAAATGATTTTTTTTTTTTTGAAGGAAGACATTGTTTTTGTATGACTAGCATAAGTGACAGCAGGCGCAGGAAGCTTTTATCAAGCCACCTGCCTATGACAAGGGAGTCTGTCATACATAGTATATATTACATTTCTGTCTAAAAATCGACAAAACTGTTTTTAATTTTTTTTTTTTCTTTAAATAAAAAAAAATTTGCTCTCTGAATCGGATGATATTTACCAGATTCAACCTCTAATAGTATATACAGTATCTCTCTTCTGTCTATTATTTATATTTAATACTGCATATAGATATTTAAGAAGAAATTGCCTTTTAAAAACTTTACATATTAAGTAAATTATACACCACACTCTTTTAAGGTTATTATCCGATTAATCGAAACAATAAATCGGCCAACTAATCAATTATGAAAGTAATCGTTAGTTGCAGCCCTAGAAGGAACCCAATGCAACCTCTTACCTGGATCAACCAAGACTCCTATACTGAGTTGGAGTTCGCTATAAGCCAACCTTGGTAATAGTACCTTTTAAAGTGGTTGTAAAGGCTGAAGGTTTTTTTTACCTTCCTTCATTATATACACGAAGTTAAAAAAAAAAAAAAAAAAAAAAACTACTGTGTGCTCCTTCCCCCACAGCCCCCTAATGCTCACCTGAGCCCCCTCTCAACCTAGCAATGTGCACAAGAGCCTCAGCTGTACCAGGTCTCTCTCTCCTGTCAATCACTGCCAGTGAGGCAATGAAGAGAGAGCAGGGGCAGGTCAAGCTGCAGCTCTATGGCTTATGGACACAGAGCGGGGCTCAGGAGCGAGCACGCACCAGTGCTAACATAGCAGGCAGCTTGCTATTGAGCACAGTGGTCAAGGGGGAGGAGCCAGGAAAGCCAGAGGGGACCCAAGAAGAGGGGGGATTGGGGCCCCTCTGTGCAAAATCACTGCATACAGCAGGTAAGAATGGCATGTTTATTATAAAATTCAATCAATAATAACAAATAAAAAAAATGAATACCACCATTGAAAGTGCAGTTGGACATTAACCACTTGCCGACCAGCCGCCGCAGTTTTACTGCGGCAGAATGGCACGGCTGGGCAAGGCGACGTTATGTTAGGTCGCTTCGCACTGTGGCCACCAGGGGCGCGTACGATGACCGCCGGGCTCCCGCGATCGTTCGTGACACACCGAAACCGGGATCTGTGTGTGTAAACACACAGAACCCAATTCTCTGAGGAGAGAAGAGACTGATCGTTGTTCATACACAGTTTGAACAGCGATCTGTCATCTCCCCTAGACAGTCCCATCCCCCCTTCAGTTAGAACACAGAGAGGGAACACAGTTAACCCCTTGATCAACCCCTAGTGTTAACCCCTTCCCTGTCTGACATTTTTACAGTAATCAGTGCATTTTTATAGCACTGATCGCTGTATAAATGCCAATGGTCCCAAAAATGTGTCAAAATTATTCGATGTGTCTGCCATAATGTCGCAGTCCCGATAAAAATTGCAGATCGCTGCCATTACTAGTAAAAAAAAAAAATAATAATAAAAATGCTATAAATCTATCCCCTATTTTGTAGACACTAACTTTTGCGCAAACCAATCAATATACGCTTATTGCGATTTTTATTACCAAAAATATGTAGAAGATTACATATTGGCCTAAACTGAGAAAAAAAATTAGCTTTTTTTTAAAAAAATGGGGATATTTATTATAGCAAAAAAGTAAAAAAAAAAGTTTCAAAATTGTCGCTCTTTTTTTTGTTTATAGCGCAAAAAAAAAAAAAAAAAAAAAAAAAAAAACCACAGGAGGTGATCAAATAACACTAAAAGAAAGCTCTATTTGTGGGGAGAAAAAGGGGGTCAATTTTGTTTGGGTGCAACATCGCACGACAGCGTAATTGTCAGTTAAAGCGATGCAGTGCTAAATCGCAAAAAACGGCCTGGTCATTCAGCAGCCAAATCTTCTGGGGCTGAAGCGGTAAAAGAAAGTTCATGAAAAGGTTTTTGTTTTTTTTTTATCTGTTCCATCCAGCAGCCGAAGACTTCTATAGTCGAGTCTCCGGCAACAAGTGTTACATTACAGACAGTTCTAATTAAAGATTTAATTACTTGAGTAAATACAGTAAATCCCGCCCTTGCTCAAGGCGATTATAAAAATACAAGTTTAATTAAGCTTGATAAAAATAAACCTGGTTTAACCTTTCTACAGCTAAGCAGTCATCAAACTGGCAGATTAATCAAGGGATGCTCACGTAATTTATTTTAGGTGGGGACACAGACTATCAGTCTGACTTTTTTCTGGAGCAAGCGATTGGCTATTCGGTAGAAGTGATTACTTCCACAGCCCACCAAAAAGGTGCCACCCTCACGTATCATATAAAGGAACATAAAAAAAAAAAAAAAAAAAATATTATTTTATTTAATACATTTCTGGCCTCTACGTACATACATAAAACACTGCATGGTGTGCTTACATATGAAAAGGATGATTGCACCACATGTTACATATAGCCAGGAATGGTGGAATAAGAGCAATAATTCTAGGGCCATCAGTCACAATAAAAACGCCAAGTTTGGCGCCAATTCCTCTGAAAAGCAACTTGTCCCATGTTCCACACTGTAATTTGTATGTTACATTAGGAAGGGACATGCTAAACCTGCGCCTTCTCCACTAGTCCAGCATGCAGTACATCCAGAAAGTATCCACAGTGCTTTACCTTTTCCACATTTTATGTTACAGCCTTATTACAAAATTAAATTCATTCTTTTCCTCCAAATTCTACAAACAATACCCTGTAATGAAAACGTTAAAGTTTGTTTGAAATCTTTGCAAATTTATTTAAAAAAAAAAAAAAAAAAAGGAAAGAAATCCATGTACATAAGTATTCACAGCCTTTTCTCAATACTTTGTTGAAGCACCTATTACAGTCTCAAGTTTTGAGTATGATACTACAAGCTTGGCACACCTATTTTTGGGCAGTTTCTCCAATTCTTCTTTGCAGGACCTCTCAAGCTCCATCAGGTTGGATGGGGAGCTTCAGTGCACAGCCATTTTTTTAGATCTCTCCTTATCGACTGATAGGAATCGGGTTCAAGTCTGGGCCACTCAAGGACATTCAGAGATGTCCCATAGCCACTCCTTTGTTATCTTGGCTGTGCACTTGGGGTCGTTGTCCTGTTGGAAGATGAACTTTCACCCCAGTCTGAGGACCAGAGCGCTCTGGAGCAGGTTTTCATCAAGGATGTCTCTGTACATTGCTGCATTCATCTTTCCCTCGATGCCGATTAGTCTCTCAGTTCCTGCCGCTGAAAAACATCCCCACAGCATAATGCTGCCACCACCATGCTTTACTGTAGGGATGGTATTGGCCAGGTGATGAGCGGAGCCTGGTTTCCTCCAAACATGACGCTTGCCATTCAGGCCAAAGAGTTCAGTCTTTGTTTCATCAGACCAGAGAATGTTGATTCTCATGGTCTGAGAATCCTTCAGGTGCCAAAGCTCTAGGAGGGCTGTCATGTGCCGTTTACTGAGGAGTGGCTTCCGTCTGGCCACTCTACCATACAGGCCTGATTGGTGGAGTGCTGCAGAGATTTTTTCTTTTGTAAAGTTCTCCTCTCTCCACAGAGAAACACTGAAGCTCTGTCAGAGTGGCCATTGGGCTTTTGATCACCTCCCAGATTAAGGCCCTCCCCCCATCGCTCAGTTCGGCCAGCTCTGGTTTCAAACTTCATCCATGTACGGATGATGGAGGTCACTGTGCTCTTTGGGATCTTCAATGCTGCAGAAATTTTTCTGTACCCTTCCCCAGATCTGTACCTCGATACAATCCTGTCTCGGAGGTCTGCAGACAATTCCTTGGACTTGGTTTGTGCTCTGACATGCACTGTTAACTGTGGGACCTTATATAGACAGGTGTGTGCCTTTCCAAATCCTGTCCAATCAACTGAATTTACCACAGGTGGACTCCAATCAAGTTGTAGAAACATCTCAAAGATGATCAGTGGAAACCGGATGCACTTGAGCTCGATTTTGAGGGTCATGGCAAAGGCTCTGACACTTATGTACATGGGATTTTGCAAAGATTTCAAACAAACTTCTTTCATGTTGTCATTATGGGGTATTGTTTGCAGAATCTTGAGGAAAATAAGGCTGTAACATAACAAAATGTGGAAAAAGTAAAGCACTGAACACTTTCCAAAGTCACTGTGCCTCTGTTACCTAACTCCCAGCAATCCAATGAGGTCCCGTCGAGCCAGACCTCATGTTTGCTCTTACTTAACTCTGTCCTTCCTGTACCATGTAACCAGGCCATGGATATCTGACACGCTAGTCTGTACCCAGTTGCCATGGGAGATGGACCGCAATGCACTACCAGCAACCAGCCAGCACAAGGGTTAAACCATTCAACCCCAAGGACTAGCTCCACCTCGAGCACATGCTCAATTTCCTGCTTGGAATCATTGGAAAAAGGGTATAAATTACCACAAAGCATGGGGGAATTGCTACCCCGTGAAGAAGTTCACAAGCCCAGTGAATGAAACACGTTGATTTAATAGCCACATCCCCAGACATCTGCCACATATCCTTCTGGGCACCCACTTTACTTTTTTGAATACAGTTTAGGTCCCTGAAGGACCTCCTAAACTGAACTCAACACAGACTGTATATCTAATGCAAGTAACCTGCACTCATGCCAGACCCCCCCCCAGACTTAGTGGGGACCAGAGCGGATTTCCATGCTGAATAGGATTCACCAGGAACTCAAGAACTAAGCCGTGAATCATGGACATTCAGGAGATCCTCGCACCTCTCGAGGCTCACCTAGTTTGTGGGGTTCCCGAGAAAGCAGAGCTCAAGCCGGCAATCATGGACATTCCGATGGTAGCCTCACACTTTCCGAGGCTACCATAGGCACGAAGTGAAGCCCCTATGTCCTATACATGCAGCACAACTCACTACAGCCTTTTTGAGACTTTATCAAGCTCAGCAGAACCTCTTTTGGATTAACTTACTATGAGTAATTCACATTAACTTACACTTGGAAAAGATGCTACATTAAAGTAATTGGCTCGATCATCATATTGAGGTTGGATTATTAGCTACTTCGTGATCTTTGTTATAAGCTGGCCAATACATATCTATATATGGCTATTTCAGCGGCTTGGGACTTACCTTTCTGATCCACTGACATTACCATAGGGGGCCCTCTATTAGGGGACTTTATACGACACCAACCTCACTTGAGAGCTCCGTAGATCTTGGAAAATGAGCTACAGGAGGTATGTAGTGTGTTCGTTTTAGCCATTATCTGGTAAAGGTCACTACATGATACCTACCTCTGCTCTCCTTCTTGATCCCTTGCATGTATGTCTCGGTTCAATTTTTGAATAGTTGTGATTTATGTCTTTATTTGATTAATGTACCAGGTATCACCATTTGGAGTCCCTTGGGTTTTGAGCAAACGATGTCTGCATGGTATCTGTATTATCTAATTATCAGTTGGCACCTCAATAAGACATTTCGTGAACCTCTTTTCCCTTGAACCTGCCAATTAGACCCATTTTTGTGTCCCGATTGTCATGACACTTGAGGCAATATAAATGGATAAATTGTGCGAATTGTTGTCTTGTGGGTGTGCACACCTGTGGTTATTTTGTTCTTAAAGTTTTTTTAATTGTATATCTTCTGCCTATTATCTTTATGTATTTTTGAATATCAAGTTTAAGCATTAAAGGAATTTTCACTTATAGGTGATGTCCGCCCTATCCTTTGTCTGTATCTGAACTTTATGGGTCTGTACCCCTCATTTGTTTTTTCCACCGCTAGGGAGAGAGCCAGAACAACGACCTCTTGGTACCAGAGGACCTGCCACCTTACCAGGTATCACGCCTAATGACTGGTTGCTTGTACCTTACTTGGTCACCCATAGCAACTGCACCCCTCTTCTTGTTCTACCGGGTTAACCCTTCGCAGTATTGTTACATGATATCCCTCTGTGTTTTACAGACCCAGGTTCTTTGGTAAACGCCAGAACCAACCGTGCACCCCTTTGAATAACTTCAGACCAGGCTCAAAAGGTTAATGCAACTTTACGGTTAAAATGCTGCATGACAGTACATACGGTAGTTAGGATTAGGGAAAGGACGTTATTCATGAAGATAACCTAGTGTCCCAAGCATACATCCATGGAGGTGAGAAGTACATGTCCCAAGCAATGTCCATGGCCTGGATGCTGTCCGTGACTCCTGGTCTCTTCAGTGCAACACTTGCGCTCACAAATGCGTCTATCATCCACCTATACCCATGGTCATAGCTGTCCCCCCCTTTATAGAACACGTGGGCCCACCAAAAGGCTGGGGACTGAGTTAAAAAGGTTTAACCCTTTCCCCAGCCTGGGCCAGCTGGTGGAAAACTGCACACGCATTTCCAACCTGTGTTCTGGCATAATTTACTCTGCGTGTAATTTCAGACTAGCGGCGAGAACAAATGAATATTCTAGCCACTAGAATTAAATGACGTGCATATGCCATCAATGTGCGTAAATATGTGCCAGATTGAGCGTCTTTTCTGCTGGATTTTTCTGCCAGTTCATGGGAGAAAGATAAAGTGTAAAATGGTCATATTTTAATACGCCTGTGTGCATGGAGTCTAAAAATGAAGGCCATTTAGCCATTTCCTTTCAATCATTCCATTCATCACTCAGCTGCGTCAATCCATCTTTGCGTTCAGCAATCGGATCTAACAATATCAGCGACGCGGTTCTAGCCGCAGGTGTCCCGACAGACTGGTCGGGGACCATGGTCACAGTGAAGCGGAATGCTGGGACTGATGTGATAGATCTCAGAGTTCTCTTTGAGAGATTTCCTAGAAGACACAGTTTGCATTGTTGCCTAGCAACAGAGAAACAGAAACCCAGACACAGACAGCAATACGCATCTCCGAGATAGCACTGCTCACATTCTATGTCTGTCATACAACTCCAAAATTACACCCGACCAATAGGATCCAAGCAAATGCCTTCTATGTTGTTAGAGATAGAGGAGCAGCTAGGCCTAGGACAAAGAAGTCCAAGCATGGCTACTATTACCCAACAGTGGGCCTATCACCAAATCTCACACTTCACAAATGGACAGGGGGCTCCGGGAGAGGAGCCAGCCTAGAACAGTTCACATGGGGAGGAAGGGGGAACTGGCATGAAGAAGAGTGAGAAATATTTATTATGTTCAGGAATATAGGATTGTCCTGAGCAGACATGAGAAGTACTATGCAATCCGATACCGAGATACAACAGACACCACTAATCACTACCAGGAGGAAAGAAAAGCTACTGTGCAAACATGAAGAATAAGAACACATACTGAGAATCACCCCCAGCATACAGGACAAGAGAAGTGGTACTGTGCACATTCCATATATACAGAATAAGAACAGATACCAAGAATTACACCCAGCGTGAAGGACAAAAGAAGTGCTACTGTGCAAAAGTGACTGGACATTAGTGCAGAAGCCAAAAAAGTGAACAGGGCACCAGAAGTGGGTACGGCACTTTCCACTTATAATGGAATGTTGGAGAAGTATAGATTTATGGAAAGGAGGCTTATTGTCACATTTATTTCTATTGATGCCCTTTAACTGCTAAGTGACCAAAACAACATGTCAGTAATTGTTGTATTTATGTTCTTTTCAGTTAGTTAGTTTGTTATTATGTATCTTGTTTGTTTTTTACAAATAAAAATCTCCATACATACAGAATAAGAACGGATACTGAGAATTACACCCAGCATACAGGACAAGTGGCACTATGCAGAGACCATGTATACAGAATAAGAACAGATACTGAGAATTACACCGGGCATACAGGACAAGAGAAGTAGTACTGTGCAGAGTCCATATATACAGAATAAGAACAGATACCAAGAATTACACCCAGCATACAGGACAAGAGAAGTGGTACTGTGCAGAGTCCATATATACAGAATAAGAACAGATACCAAGAATTACACCCAGCATACAGGACAAGAGAAGTGGTACTGTGTAGAGTCCATACATACAGAAGAACAACACAGTAGCACTTTTCTTGTCCTATATGACGAGTATAATTCTCAGTATCTGTTCTTATTCTGTATGTATTGACTCTGCACAGCTCCACTTCTCTTGTCCTGTATTGCTGGGTGTAATTCTCAGTATCTGTTCTTATTCTGAGTATATGGACTCTGTAGATACCAAGAACTACCCCCAGTATGCAGGCGAAGTGGTACTGTGCAGGATCCATACATACAGAATAAGAACACCGTAGCATTTCTCTTGTCCTGTCCTATATGAAGAGAGTAATTCTCAGTATCTGTTCTTATTCTGCGTGTATGGACACTGCAGATACCAAGAATTACACCCAGCATACAGGACAAGAGAAGTGCTACTGTGCAGAGTCCATATATACAGAATAAGAACAGATACCAAGAATTACACCCAGCATACAGGACAAGAGAAGTGCTACTGTGCAGAGTCCATACATACAGAATAAGAACAGATACCAAGAATTACACCCGGCATACAGGACAAGGGAAGTAGTACTGTGCAGAGGGTGTGGCTGCTTGTGGAGCATCTGAAGTCTGTGTGGTGCTGAGCTGCTCTGATGTCTGGTACAAGCCCAGGGTTGGGCTCCCCTGGGCGGGGATCTCTCTCAGGAGAGTCCCAGGCTTTCCGGCCTACACAAGGACTGTCAGATGAAGCTGTGGTTGGTGGTGAAGCCGGAGGACGGAGCTCTGGGAATGGGAAGCAATCTGCAGAGACTGTAAGTAGACATGGAAATGTTTGTATGAAAAGTACCCATAATACTGATGAGAGGAAGTCTGGTGATGTTATTCAGCAAAAGAGTTCTCAATCCAGCCAGTCATTGCAGGCCCAGCAAGCCCAGCACAGTGCAGCTCAGTCTGTTCAGAGACATGTTATTATCGCTCAGCACAGTCCAAACTCTGGAAGTGCAACTCAAAGAACCCCTCAGAGTGGGGCTCATTCAGTCCAGGAACTTACTAATACCACCCAGTACAGTCCAAGTTCTGGAAGTGTGATCCAATCCAGCCAGCCATTGCAAGCCCAGCACAGTGCAGCTCAGTCTGTTCAGAGACATGTTATTATCGCTCAGCACAGTCCAAACTCTGGAAGTGCAACTCAAAGAACCCCTCAGAGTGGGGCTCATTCAGTCCAGCAACTTACTAATACCACCCAGTACAGTCCAAGTTCTGGAAGCGTGATCCAATCCAGCCAGCCATTGCAAGCCCAGCACAGTGCAGCTCAGTCTGCTCAGAGACCTGTTATTGCTCAGCACAATCCAAACACTGGAAGTGCAACTCAATCCAGCCAGTCATTACAGTCAATGCAAACCCCGCAGAGTGGGGCTCATTCAGTCCAGCAACTTACTAATAACACCCAGTACAGTCCAAGTTCTGGAAGCGTGATCCAATCCAGTCAGCTATTACAACCACAGCAAGCTCAGCAGAGTGCAGCTCATAGAGCTCAGAGTGGAGCAGAGATATCGGTTTCTCCCAGTACTCCTCGCAAATACACCAGAACTTCCTTAGAACAGAAAACCATTAAAGAAAACTTACAACAGTGTGTAATGGTGGGCAGCAGCCAGAGACGTTCATCGCGTTCTAAGTTGCAGCAGAATAAAGAGGAGGGTGGTAATAATTTTCCACAATCTGCCCCAGTGAAACCATCTACACCCAGCAGAGACCCTCAGACCAGCACTGGTAATGGGAAGGTGGATCAGGATTTCAAGCGTCCTGCAGCCGCGAAGCAGAAAGTGTTAAAGTCTGAACCTGCGCTGCACCTGGCTGACAAAATTCCTTTCCTGGTAAAAAGAATGGAGTCCCTGAGGAAAGCCAAGACTAAGATCCAGAAGCAGATTGACTGTGTTTATAGACTTAAAGCTGCCAACCCCAAGAAGGAAATTTTATATGACAGCAAACTGAACTCCCTGGGCATTGAACTGGCCGGCGTGTCAAAGGACATTGATGCTGTTCTGGAAGAACTGGGACCAGTGGCGGAGGTGTACCACAATCGTGATCGATTTGAGGCGGGATTGAGTGGAAGGATTGAGTCTTCTACAGAGTCAGACTCTGGGGATTCGGTCCAACGCATGCAGCCACCACATGTGTCTCCTGAAGGGAAGACTGTGCAGCCTCTGGAGGACAGTGAGGTTGGAGTAGATCCTCCTGCTGGACTTCCAGCTCTGGAGGGTGGTGGGAACATCAGTATAACCCAGCAGACATTTACAGTACAGGAGACTCAGAGGAGTGACATGGTGGACTCCCAGCACATGGATTGTGAGAACAGTGCTGCTGCCACTAGTACTCCTGGTGGGAGCCATGCTGGGGGGACTGGTGTTCATGGTGGGAGCCATGCTGGGGGGAGCCATGCTGGGGGGACTGGTGTTCATGGTGGGAGCCATGCTGGGGTGACTGGTGTTCATGGGGGGAGTAACACTGCGGTAACTAGTAATGATGATATGAGGTGCAGTGATGATGTCACTAATATTGATGTGGTGAATAATCCTGATGTTATCAATGCTGGTATATCTGAATGGGGTCATCAGCAGTCTGAGGGCTCTGAGAATGTAGCGATGGAGGAGTCAGTTCAGAATAACTCTCAGGATTTCCCCCCTTTGGTAGACCCACCACCTGCTCCACAAGGGAATGCTGGTCCATCTGGTCATGTCCCTCCTCGGAATGCCTGGAGCCGTGGGGCCCCTTCTTTTTCCACCAGTAACAGTTATACTGGTCAGGCCTTTAAGAGAAGGAATGTGGTCAGATTGAAGCATAGGGGTTCCAGAGAGGAGCTCCCTGATAGGAGGTTTGTAGTAAGGGAGTTGTTGTGTCATCAGATGGGGTTTGCTCCTGCAGACATACTGGCAGTCATCAATCTCCCTGACAGACAAGGTTATGATGTCAGCTTTAAGCTCATGTCTGACTTAGACAGGTTCTGGGCCAGTTTCAGTGGTTTGCGGGACAAAGAGGGTTGGAGGAATTTCATCTTTATTCCCATCTCCAAACCTGACACAGCAAATCTTACCATCATGTTCTGGAATGAGTCTGTGCCCCCCCAGGATGTTGTCATCTGGCTCAGAAGACATTGTGAAATGGTTTCTGAGTTGACAAAAACTAAAGACAGTGATGGGATCTGGACGGGTGGTTGGAGGGTTCTTGTTAAGTTGAGGCAAAGTAACAACGTTACCCATCACCTGCCAAACTCTTTTTTCATTGGGCGGGAGAGAGGAGTTTGCTTCTATGCAGGTCAGCCCAGGTTATGTTATAAATGTGGTAAATCTGGCCATGTGGCGAATGTTTGTACGATCCTGAAGTGTAATCTTTGTGGGGAGGTTGGCCACATCAGTTCTACCTGTGAGAAGGTTAAGTGCAATCTGTGTGGTGGGCTTGGCCATTTCCATAGGGATTGCCCGGAGGCCTTCCATAATAAGGATGGGGAATCTGCAGACAATGAATTGTTGGCTGCAGCAGAACAACTAGAGGAGGAAGCTTTAATGAATGGGGCTGTATTGACTAGGGAGGAGGTGGTCCCGGAGGTCCAGGAGACTACTCCCGGGCGGACGGACAGTGTTCAGCAGGCTGAGGAGCAGCCGGCCCCACATTCCTCTTCTGTTCCAGTTCCTGTCTCTGTGAAGATCACTGGTCAGAAGAGGAGGAATAAAAAAAAAGATAAATCTACCCGTAAACCCGAAAGTGACTGGACATTAGTGCAGAAGCCAGCTAAAAAAGTGAAAGGGGCACCAGAAGTGGGTACGGCACTTTCCACCAATAGGTATGAAGCCTTATCAGATTCAGATGCTGACTCCTATTCTCTGGGGGCCCAGGAACTGGAGCAGGAATTAAAAAGAGTGGAAAAGGAGTATGTGATTGGCTCAGAGGATGACCCGCCCACTAAAAGGCGTCCGCCCCCTGATCCTGGATCCGCAGAATCTGATATGGAAACTGGTAGTCAGCAGAGTGACTCCGATTCTGACTTATAATGGAATGTTGGAGAAGTATAGATTTATGGAAAGGAGTCTTATTGTCACATTTATTTCCTATTAATGCCCTTTAACTGCTAAGTTTTTGACCTAAACAACATGTCAGTAATTGTTGTATTTATGTTCTTTTCAGTCAGTTAGTTTGTTATTATGTATCTTGTTTGGTTTTTACAAATAAAAATCTCCATACATACAGAATAAGAACAGATACTGAGAATTACACCCAGCATACAGGACAAGAGAAGAATAAGAACACTGTAGCATTTCTCTTGTCCTTTCCTATATGAAGAGTGTAATTCTCAGTATCTGTTCTTATTCTGTATGTATGGACTCTGCAGATACCAAGAATCACCCCCAGCATGCAGGATAAGAGGTACTGTGCAGAGTCCATACATACAGAATAAGAACGGATAATGATAATTACACTCAGAATACAGGACAAGAGAAGTAGTACTGTGCAGAGTCCATATATACAGAATAAGAACAAAAACCAAGAATTACAACCAGCATACAGGACAAGAGAAGAAGAGGTACTGTGCAGAGTACATATATACAGAATAAGAACACTGTAGCATTTCTCTTGTCCTATATGACGAGTGTAATTCTTAGCATCTGTTCTTATTCTTTTTGTATGGACTCTGCAGATACCAAGAATTACCCCCCAGCGTGAAGGACAAAAGACTGTGCAGAGTCCATACATACAGAATAAGAAGATACTGAGAATTACACCCAACATACAGGACAAGAGAAGTGGTACTGTGCAGAGTCCATACATACAGAAGCAGGACAGATACTGAGAATTACACCCAGCATAAAGCAAAAAGAATTCCCTATGCACATGCAGACAGGGTCATTTTTCGGGTGACTTGCTGTAAAAGTTACGAGTGCTAAAATTCAAAAACAAGCGCTCCAGAAATCATATTGGTTGAACTGGCCAGTTCTGTTTCTTGGAGGTTTCCAGCAAGAACAGTCCATAGACTCATGTTCCTGGACATTTCATTGGCTCGTCGGTCTGCCTTTGGCCTGGAGCCAGTTCTCCATCCACGCCGTCTCTGCGGCTGATCCTTACTCAGTTCCTGTTGTCGGTTTCTCGGCCCTGGGTTTGCACCAAGAACAGTCGCTGTGTGAGGAATTCCCTCGTCTTATCAGGCAGCCAGAATATCATGTAACAGACCTTCCTCCCCTACAGAGGAGACGCAAAGTCCCAGGAAAACCGAGGCCCGAGACAAATATTCCAGCTTATATCTGCAGTGGGCAGTTCTTTCATGTCAGACCTCCAACAAGTACCAGGATTCTCCACTATACACTATGAAGTGTATGTATAAAAAAATAAATAAAAATAAACCTAACAGAGCTATTGGTCTTGTGAAACGGCATGTATATTAGTTCTGTGCGAATGCCATCAAATGTTAGGCTTTTTTCTCTCTAGGTTGAATGTTCTTCATTAATAAGAATATCAGGAGTCAGGAAGATACCACCTTATGGCCACTAGATGGTGCAGAGAGTCATATTACAGCTGAGTGTGCAGTCAGCCTGTTCAAATCAATGACAGGTGGACAGCTGGACCTTCATACACATCCCGGGTGTACATCCCTGCACAGCTCAGAACGCAGCCTGTCTTTCTCAGCCATCCCACACGGATGTACACCCATGGATGATCCGTGAAGATCCGTGCAGCTGTCCACCTGCCATTGATTTGAGCAGGCAGACCGCAGGCGGCTGCATGGACCATCTGTGCCTCCCGAACACGCCAACACAGAAACATCGGTCACCCGGGGATATATATACTATATTGTCAAAAGTATTAGGACACACGTGTGTGTGTGTGTGTGTGTGTGTATATATATATATATGTATATATGTGTGTGTGTGTGTGTGTGTGTGTGTGTGTGTGTGTGTGTGTGTGTGTGTGTGTGTGTGTGTGTGTGTGTGTGTGTGTGTGTATATATATATATATATATATATATATATATATATATATATATATATATATATATATATATATATATATATATATATATATATATATATATATATATATATACACACACACACTTTAACGGCATCCCAGTCTTGGTCCGTAGGGTTCAATACTGAGTTGGCCCACCCTTTGCAGCTATAACAGCTTCAACTCTTCCAGGAAGGCTGTCCACAAGGTTTAGGAGTGTGTCTATGGGAATGTTTGACCATTCTTCCAGAACCGCATTTGTGAGGTCAGGCACTGATGTTGGACGAGAAGGCCTGGCTCTGCTCTAATTCATCCCAAAGGTGTTCTATCGGGTTGAGGTCAGGACTCTGTGCAGGCCAGTCAAGTTCCTCCACTCTAAACTCACTCATCCATGTCTTTATGGACCTTGCTTTGTGCACTGGTCCAAATCATTTGGTGAAGGGGGGAATTATGGTGTGGAATTGTTTTTCAGGGGTTGGGCTTGGCCCCTTAGTTCCAATGAAAGGAACGCTTAAAGTGACACTAAAGGTTCAATTTTTTTTTTTTTTTTTAAATAACAAACATGTCATACCTACCTCCATTGTGCAGCTTGTTTTGCACAGAGTGGCCCAGATTGGAGTTTTTTGGGGTCCCCTGAAGGCTCTCCTAGCTCCTGCCCATCTCAGATAACCCCCTGGGAGAAGCGCTCTCCTGGGGGGGGGGTTACCTTGCCGGCGCGTTCCCGAGTCCTGCATTTGGCGTCCATAGCCGCCGAGTGCAGGACTCGGCCCCGCCCCCACATCATTGGATTTGACTGACAGCAGCGCGAGCCAATGGCTGCGCTGCTATCAATCTATCCAATGAAGAGCCGAGAAGATCAGAGAAGCCCGGGCAATGATCGAGCGCAGGATCAAGCGCGGGACTTTCGAGGGCTCAGGTAAGTAAACCGGAGGGCTGGGGGGCCGGTAATCATCAGATGTTTTGTCATCTTAATGTATAGGATGCATGAAGGTGAAAAAACATGAACCTTTACAAACCCTTTAAGGTGTCAGCATACCAAGACATTTTGGACAATTTTCATGCTCCGAACTTTGTGGGAACAGTTTGGGGATGGCCCCTTCCTGTTCCAACATGACTGCACATCAGTGCACAAAGCAAGGTCCATAAAGACATGGATGAGCGAGTTTGGGGTGGAGGAACTTGACTGGCCTGCCTGGAGTCCTGACCTCAACCTGATAGAACACCTTTGGGATGAATTAGAGTGGAGACTGCAAGCTAGGCCTTCTCATCCAACATCAGTGCCTGACCTCACAAATGCGGTTCCGGAAGAATGGTCAAACATTCCCATAGACACACTCCTAAACCTTGTAGACAGCCTTCCCAGAAGAGTTGAAGCTGTTATAGATGCAAAGGGTGGGCCAACTCAATATTGAACCCTACGGACCAAGACTGGGATGTCATGAAAGTTCATGTGAGTGTAAAGGCAGGCGTCCCAATACTTGTGACATGTGTATGTGCGGAGTGTTGGGGCATTAAAACCTACCCTTTTGCCGCAGCACAGGTTGGCAACAGGTTAGCAATTCTCAAGCTGCACTTTTTAGGGGAAAATAAAAGCGAAGAATGAAGACATTCAGCTGTACAACGATGATTCATTCAAAAGGACAGAATGGATCAGTGTTTTCCGAAAATGTCAGGGGAGCGGATTTTTCCGAGGGTCATTTTTTCCCATTTCCAGGGTGAAGATTATGGCTCATGCACTGCAGAAACAGACGGAACCTGCAATGCTGGATTTTATTCCTCATGGGTTCTCTGCAGAGAAACAATACATTTCACTGCTGTCCTATAGGCTTCCTGATCACCGGTTCTGCCTGTTCCAACCAAGTCCCCAATTCTCCTCAAAGCCGCTCTTCTTGCAGGCCCCCCCACAGGTCTGGTCACCCCCTTAAGGAGGAACTGCAGTCTGCTCACATAATTAGTAATAAAAACATCTTTGCCATTCTGAAGCTTCCCTCCAACCGCTTTGCATATTATTTTATATATACTGTGATTCTGTACTTGTCAAATATGCTGCAGAAATCTCCCTCCACTGAGTCTGGCTGCAACCATTTTAACTGTGGGCAGCTGAAGCTGCTGCCTGTTCACTTCCTGGATTTACACAGACACACAGAGGCACACCTCCAGCTCTGCAGCTCTCACTGGCCCTCTTATGACTCACCCCATCCCCTCTCTTCCTGGCAAACTCTCCCGAGAGAAAAAGAGAGAGAGCGCTGTGCATGAGGTCATAAGCCTACAAGAAACAGGAAGTGGGCTGTATAAGGTATTTACTGGCAGAAAAGAAATGTTTTAATATCCAAAAAGGTAAAACAACAAGGACAGAAGATTTAATAAATGGAAAGATGAAAAAGTGACTGAAGGTCCGCTTTAAATCAATTGCCCTCCGGAAGGTTTTACCCCCCTTCATGACCAGGCCATTTTTTGCTATTCGGTACTGTGCTACTTTAAACTGACAATAGAACGGTCATGCAGCGCTGTACACAAAACAAAAGTTATATCATTTTTTTTTTCCACACAAATAGAGCTTTCTTTTGCTGGTATTGGATCACCTCTGGGTTTTTAATTTTTTGTGGTATAAGCTAAATTTGAAAAAAAAAAAAATTGATATATTATATATTTTTTTTTACTTTCTACTGTAAATAGAGCAGCATGATTAATCGTTAAAAGATTGTGATCTCGATTTGACCCCCCACGCATTTCCAGAGCCTTTGCCCTGCTCACAACTGTAAAAAAAAAAAAAAAAAAAAAAAAAAAAAAAAAAAAAAAAAAAAAAAAAGCAGCCAGTTGCACAAAACTGAAAAAGAGAGAGAGATAAAAAGAAACAAAAAACATTGTATCTTCTTATCTGTCTTTCTGTTTATTAATTTACAGATCAAAGAGGACTTCATCTGCAAATTAAGTCAGTTTAAAGCAACCATGTCAAGTAATTTTTTTAGGGGGTTTTATTAAATGGTTTCTGTGTTTAACCCCCAATTTACTCTAATCAGCCTTATTAACCCCCTTATTCTCCTTCTCCATTAAAATTTCCTGCTGAGAAAAATATATATTTTATTTTATTTGTTTTATTATTATTGACTTCGATTTTAAAAACAATTAAAATTTGTTTGCATTGTTCATTAAAAGAGAAAAGTGTGTGTTTTTTTTTTTTTTCCTAATCATACTTACCTCAGTGGATGGAGTATCAGACGGATGCTGCAGCTGTCCCCCGGTGTCTCTGCACTGAGAACCGAGCCACCGAACACCCCCCCATGGCTCGGTTCTCACTCCTCCCTGAGCAGAGCGATGCTGACTGTCAGTCAACATCGCTCCTGGTCTGCTTCTCCACGCTCATTGGAGCGATGGGCTGTGGAGGGGCGGGGAGAGGCCGTCTCAGCGGCTCACTGAGACTGCCACCAGTCAAGGCATCTGGCGGATCCAGACTTCGGAAGACGGGATGACGCGCTGCCTTGATTGACAGCAGTGACGTCAGCGGAGAGGGGACTTCAGACCGGTTTCTGCTGAAAACGGGTCACAGGAGTGCAAAACGAATTGCACTCCTGTGACCCTTAGGAGATGCCCAAGTTAAAAAGCTCAGGCTGGACTTCTCCTTCAACATATTTACATGTTTCACATTGAAAAAAGCGCAAAAAAAAAAAGAAAAAAAAAAAAGTATTTAACACCTTCCCGCCGAGCGTACGCAGATGTGCAGCCTCGGGTTTGGGGGTTATACCAGGATGATGCCCGCAGCTGCAGGCATCATCCTGGTACTGTTTTTTTTTTAGAGCGGCGGTCGGCATTCCAGGTATAACAACTGATGCAGCTAAAAGCCGCTCGGCTGTTCTACCGGAGGAGCAGGAGGGGACCCCCCCCCCCCCCCCTCCCGCCGTTCTTACCGGGCCTCCCGTCCCACTGGGGGTCCCGATCTGTGATGCACCACTTCCAGCGCCTAGAGACAGACTGGAACGCAGCCAGAAATGGCTTTGTTCCAGTCTCCTGAAAGTAAACACGGAAGTGACGTCACAACTCACAACGTCACAACTCACAACGTCACTTCCTGTTTACTGTTTCCTGCCAATGGCGCCAGATTTTTTAAAAAATACAGTATTCAGATTCACCGTTTTCAGCGATCTGAATACTTTGAAGTGCAAAGGAGGGATCGGAGGTCTTTTAGACCCCCGATCCCTCCATAAAGTGTACCTGTCACCACCTATTACTGTCACAAGGGATGTTTACATTCCTTGTGACAGCAATAAAAATGATCACTTTTTTTTTTTCTTAAAAAAACACTATTTAATTATATAAAAATAAAGAAGAATTTTTTTTTTTTTTTTAAAGCGCCCCTGTCTCCGCAAGCAAAGAAAACGCATACGGAAGTCGCGCCCGCATATGTAAATAGTGTTCAATTCATACATGTGAGGTATCGTCACGATCGTCAGAGTGAGAGCAATAATTCTAGCACTAGACCTCCTCTGTAACTCTAACCTGGTAACTGTAAAACATTTTTAAAGCGTCGCCTATGGAGATTTTTAGGTACCGTAGTTTGTTGCCATTCCACGAGTGCGCGCAATTATAAAGCGTGACATGTTTGGTATCTATTCACTCAGCGTAATATCATCTTTCACATTATATAAAAAAAAAATTGGGCTAACTTTACTGTTTCGTTTTTTAAAATACATGAAAGTGGCTTTTCCCCAAAAAGTTATGTTTAAAAAACCGCTGCACAAATACCGTGTGACATAAAATATTGCAACAATCACCATTTTATTCTCTAGATTCTCTGCTAAATATATATATATATATATATATAAAATGTTTGGGGGTTCTAAGTAATTTTCTAGCAAAGAATACGGATTTTAACTTGTAAACAACAAATGTCAGAAATAGGCTTAGTCATGAAGGGGTTAATTTGTAAAATAACTTTTCCGTGCTTTGTACCATTGCTGACAGCTGAAGTATAAACAAATTAAGTAGTTAAATTGATCAGAGAAAAGAATGCGTATGGCAAACTTACCAAAATCTGTTAGGCGTGGCTAGAGGTATCAGTAATTGGTATCGGCGAATAATAAAAAAGGAAAAAAAAAGATCTTAATATAACTTAATGGTAATTTTTTTTTATTTCTTTACACATTACATTTTTCATTAAGTTTTTTTTAAATTTGATTGAAGTAAAAGAGCATTATGTCATATTTTACTGCCATCTTGTTTGATAACCTAATGTTCAGGGGTTGTAAATCTTCAAAATACAAAAGTTCTTCAGAATTGTAAGAGAATCGTGAACTTTATTCTAGGCAAAAAAAAAAAAAAAAAAAAAAAAAAAAAAAACAGGAATCTCATTTTATCTAGAATTGAGCAGCTCTAAATGTCTAATAAAAAAAAAAAAAAAAAAAGAAAGAAATCAAATTTCTTCATACATTTTGGCCAAAATGTATTCTCTTACATGTCTTTTTTTTTTACCAAAAACAACTCAATAAATATATATTGATTGGTTTGTGTGAAAGTTAGAGTCTACAAAATATGGGATATATACTGGAATCTCTATTTTATACTAGTAATGGCGGTGATCCACAACTTATAACTGGGACTGTGAAAGTGCGGTGGGCAATCTGAATAACTGCCACTGACATCACCAGTGACAATAATTCAGTGATCACACTACATACACTGTAACTGTACTAATGACACTGACTGGGAAGGGGGTAACATCAGGGGCGATCAAAGCGTTAAATGTGTGCATAACGATGTGTAATGTGTATATGTGCTACTTTAACTAAGGATCTGGCTGTTTTTTCCCCTGCTTGGCAGGGAATAGAAAACCAGAATCACGTACTAGGTACGTGATCAAGCACAGGGAGGCCGCTTTGTTGCCGCAGCAAGCGGTTAGGCCTGGTACACACAGATTTTTTTTTTTTTTTTTTTTAATTCATTTAACCCTGCAGGCTGAAAAAAAAAAAAAAAAAAAAAACACTGAGGAGCTTAAAGGGGTTGTAAGCCTTCTTGTTTTTTCACCTTAATGCATCCTATGCATTAAAGTGATTGTAAAGGCTCATTTTTAATTTTTTTTAAATAACAAACATATCATACTTACCTCCACTGTGCAGTTCGTTTTGCACAGAGTGGCCCCGAACCTCGACTTCTGGGGTCCCTCGGCGGCT
This sequence comes from Aquarana catesbeiana, assembly GCF_042186555.1. Classification (NCBI taxonomy): domain Eukaryota; kingdom Metazoa; phylum Chordata; class Amphibia; order Anura; family Ranidae; genus Aquarana; species Aquarana catesbeiana. The sequence goes on along the minus strand of NC_133327.1, from coordinate 45,757,570 downwards.
CCTCCTCACTTCAGATAACCCCCTAGGACAGTGATGGCAAACCTTGGCACCCCAGATGTTTTGGAACCACATTTCCCATGATGCTCATGCACTCTGCAGAGTAGTTGAGTATCATGGGAAATGTAGTTCCAAAACATCTGGGGTGCCAAGGTTCGCCATCACCGCCCTAGGAGAAGTGCTCTCCTGGGGGGTTACCTTGCGGTGCGCTCCTGAGTCCAGCATTTGTGTCTATGGACACAAATCCCGGACTCAGCCCCACCCCACCCCCCCGGCATTGGATTTGATTGACAGCAGTGGGAGCCAATGGCTACACTGCTATCAATCTATCCAATCAAGACTCCGTGCAGAGAGGGACAGCGCGTCTCCGGTATGGGAATTACATGGCTCAGGTAAGTAAAATGGGGGGCTGGTGACTGCCTGAAGTTTTCACCTTAATGCATAGGATGCATTAAGGTGAAAAAAACATGAGGGATTACAACCCCTTTAAGGTGAAAAAACTTCTAGTGACCAGCCCTCCAGGCCTCCCCGTTTTATTCACTTGATCCCTGGAATTTCCCACAGCAGAGACGCGCTGCTCCTCCTCTGCCCCGGGTTCTCGGCTCTTGCTTGGATAGATTGATAGCAGTGCAGCCATTGGCTCCCACTGCTGTCAATCAAATTCAATGACACGGCACCGAGTCCGGCATTTTGTGTCTATGGATGCAAATGCTGGACTCGGAAGCGTGCCCGCAAGGTACCCCCCCCCTCTTCTCTTAGGGGGTTATACGATGCGGGGGAGGAGCTACCAACGCCACCGGGGGACCCCAGAAGAGGATGTTTGGGGCCACTCTGTGCAAAACAAAACTGCACAGTAGAGGTATGACATCTTTCGTATTAAAAAAAAAAAAAAAAAAAAAAACACACAAAGCTTTACATTCACTTAAAGGGGAGCTGACTGTATTAACAATGCAATGTTAGTAGAGCGATTTCCCCGCTGAGCTATTATGTTCTGACAGGGGGACCGCACCCTACCGCCAGAGCATGCTGGTCAGCACTCGCAGACATTGGCTGCAAGTGCTGATTGGATGCCAAATCGATGCTGGTTTTTCCAGCATGCTCGCTCGACAGAAGCCAGACAGGCTGCTGTACACACTGGTCGATTATAATAGAATATATTCAGCCCATGTGTACCAGCCTTTAATGATGTCATCAAGTACAACGCAGGACCAGACTGGCACCACTGGTCCCGTTCTGTATAGGATTGCATAAGAGTGCCTTTACACATTCTGGGGCAGGGGAAAAAAAAAGACAGTTGGCTATCCCGGGGTTGTGCAGTAAAGTAACACACTGTTAATTCAACCTAGAACACTAGTAGTATATGCATTATCGGGTTATGGGGGGGGGGGGTCTAATTGTTTAGGAACTGTTTCGAGGAGGCTTTATTGCAGAAGTGCAGCCAAAAAAAAAAAATCAGCAAGATAAAACTGAATAGCCTATTAAAAAGATACAAAAACAATATCAGATTTTGATGAAAAAAATAAAAAAATAAATAAAAAAACTATTTCAATCTAGAGATTTCCCCTGCACTACTTTTCTTCTACCACTAGATGTCCTCAGTCTGTTGGAGGGTTTGAGCTATGGTGTGCAGGCACTTGACACCCATTCTGTCAGTGGTTGGCTTTATTTAAAGCAAACCTTCACCCTAAATGAACTTTAGTTTGCTCTGCCTCCTCCCCACTCCCTACCTCACATTTGGATTTTTTTTTTTATTATAAAATTAATAGATTTTTTGTGCATCTATCTTACACCCATGGCCCCACGGGTAGCTGATACCTGTGCGTGTAATCTTTGGCAATTTTTTTGTTTTGTTTGTTTTGCTACCTTTTTTTCCTTTAAAAAATTCCCTCCACTTCCAGCCCTCGTTGCCATGGCGATATGCGTCATATCTGGTCTCCCACTGACTCCTGGGATATCAGTGTCATCAATCCCAGGAGTCAACGGGCATCCTCTGCTTCTGGCATCGCAAAATTTCCAAACCAGAAATGAGGCAATGCCAGACGGCACTTCTCTTCCTTCCGTGTTGTGTTGATTGACAGGTTGCCATCACAACAGGGTGGGAACTTCCGCTGATGCCGCCATTGCTATGGCAATCTGCAATCAACAGTGTCCTGACTGCGCAAGCGCGAGATCTGGAGGTGCATGCTGGGTAGCCAATCGCACCAACTCTCAAAAACAAGTACAAGCGGGATGCCCACAGTAGCAATGGCCACTGTCTGCATACCTGGGACACTGAGTAAATGAAGATTTATAGGCAACATCAATGATTATACTGATAACCTTATCCAGTTTTGATGGTACTAGCAAAAAAAAAAAAAAAAAAAAAAAAAAGACAGGGAGACTGGAACTCTGCTTTAAAGGGTTACTAAACCCAGGACCCTGCCATTCACTATATCTGGTCTCCCACAGTACACAGAACATGGAAATGCAATTATTTTATTAAATATAAACTGCTAAATCTTTTCTCATCAGCAATATATAGCAGTCGTATGACTTCTATCATTGTCTGGTTAAAGCTTGTAGGAGGAGTTTTCGTACTGCACTGGTTGTCCCATCAGGATCCAGGACCCCTGACACTCTCCCAAGAAAGAAAAAAAAAAAAATCTAGCAAAACACCAAACTGAGCAAGTGCAGACTGACTCCAATAACTCTGTCTTATCCAGACATGTTTTGGGGACAATGCAAGAGGAGGATCTTTGCATACAGGATCAAACAGCCTTAGGTTCCACAGCGAGTATAACAAGCATGCTTTACTGCATATACAGACCGATTTTATGATTGGGGGGTTAAGTAACACTTTAAGCCCCCCCTGATGCTCAGATTCTGCACGTCTGCTACAAAGCTTCGGGTCCAGCAAAACCCTGCATCATATCTGCACATGCGCGGCATTCCCACACATGAGCAAAGACAGGCTCTGCTATGGAAGTTCCAAATCTACTTTTTTTTTTGCACATGAAAAGTGCTGTGCGTGCGCAGATGGGCTGAAGGGCTTTGTCAGGATCTGAAGGCCAGCCACAGCCCTTCAGCACATGAACCACACGCAACCAGATTATGAAAATGGCAGCGCAGGAGGAGGGTGGAGCCCAAAAAAAGGGGAATGAATTGCCTCTTTATGGCCTGGTTCACGCATGACAATGGTGCTGTTCACATCAATCAAAGCAGCTGCCATGTGACTCCAGAGAAGGTACCTGTACTACTTTGGCTGCAATGCAGTGCAATTTTCTTCCCCATAGGCCTCAATAGAGATGCATCAAAATCACATATACACATATATTTGTGTTTTTGATGCAATTTCAGTAATACGTAAAGCGCTGGGCAAATTGTTGGCGCTAAATACTTGTAATACAGTGTATCCGGAAAGTATTCACAATGCTTCACTTTTTCCACATTTTGTTATGTTACAGCCTCCAAAATGGATTAAATTCATTCATTTTCCTCATAATTCTACAAACAATAGGACGTAATGACATTGTGAAGGAAGTTTGAAAACTTTGCAAAATTAAAAATAAAAAAACAGGAAAAAATAAAAAAATAAAAATAATCACACGCACATAAGTATTTACAGCCTTTGCTCAATACTTTGCTGAAGCACCTTTAGCACCAATTAATTACAGCCTCAATTCTTTTTGAATATGATGCTACAAGCTTGGCACACCTATTTTTGGGCAGTTTCTCCCATTCTTCTTTGCAGGACCTCTCAAGCTCCATCAGGTTGGATGGGGAGCGTCAGTGTACAGCCATTTTCAGATCTCACCAGGGATGTGCAAATCGGGCTCAAGTCTGGGCTCTGGCTGGGCTACTCAAGGACATTCACAGAGTTGTCCTGTAGCCACTCCTTTGTTATCTTGGCTGTGTCCTTTTGGAAGACGAACCTTCGCTTCAGTCTGGGGTCCAGAGCGCTCTGGTACATTGCTGCATTCATCTTTCCCTCGATCCTGACTAGTCACCTAGTTCCTGCCACTGAAAAACCTCCCCACAGAATGATGCAGCCACCATCATGCTTCACTGTAGAGATGGTATTGGCCAGGTGATGAGCGGTGCCTGGTATCCTCCAGAAATGACGTTTGCCATTCAGGCCAAAGAGTTCAATCTTTGTTTCATCAAACCAGAGAATTTTGTTTCTCATGGTCTGACAGTCCTTCAGGTGCCTTTTGGCAAACTCCAAGTGGGCTGTCATGTGCCTTTTACTGAGGAGTGGCTTCTGTCTGGCCACTGAACCATACAGCCCTGATCGGTGGAGTGCTGCAGAGCAGAGATGGTTGTTCTTCTGGAAGGTTCTCCTCTCTCCACAGAAAAATGCTGGATCTCTGTCAGAATGACCATTGGGTTCTTGGTCATCACCCTAAGGCCCTTCTACCCTGATCGCTTAGTTTGGCCAGGCAGCTCACTCTAGGAAGAGTCCTGGTGGTTCCAAACTTCTTCCATGTACAGATGATGGAGGTCACTGTGCTCATTGGGACCTTCAATCCTGCAGAAATGTTTCTGTACCCTTCTCCAGATCTGTGCCGCGATACAATCCTGTCTGAGGTCTACAGACAAATCCTTGGACTTCATGGCTTGGTTTGTGCTCTAACATGCACTGCTAACTGTGGGACCTTATATAGTCCAATCAACTGAACTTACCACTGGTGGACTCGTTGTAGAAACATCTCAAGGGTGATCAGTGGAAACAGAATGCACCTGAGCTTAATTTTGTGTGTCATGGCAAAGGCTGTGAATACATATCTACATGTGATTATTTTGTTTTTATATTTAAAAAAAATTAGCAAAAAACTTCAAACTTCTTTCACGTTGTCATTATGGGGTATTGTTTGTAGAATTTTGAGGAAAATAATGAATTGAATCCATTTTGGAATAAGGCTGTAACCTAACAAAATCTGGAAAAAGTGAAGCGCTGTGAATACTTTCTGGATGCACTGTAAATAAATCAATTGTTGCTTCATAAAAACTAAAAAGCACTCAGTTTTTCTTTCCCCTTTGTGTCCGTTACCAGATTTTGTGCTTTGCATATGAATTTCCTCAACACCTGGTGTTTTTCATTCGAAAATTTCGGTGCATTCAAAATAAGAAAAAAAAAAAAAAAAAAATTGCAGCTCTCGTTTCATTCTTATTTCAAGCATCTGGGAGGACGACACAACTGTTCCACTTACACATTCTGGGAGTGAAAAAAAAAAAAAAAAAAAAAAAAAGAACGCCTAGCAACACTACCAACTTTTTTTTTTTTTTTTTTTTATATAAGCCTTTTTTTTGTGCACCCCTTCTTCCTTTCCTCTGCAATGTGAAAACGTGGCACTCATCAGCCAGGAGTGAAAAAAAATAAAAAATAAAGAGCAGGGAGACGAGGAAAATGAAAGCCATTTATAGTGAGGTCTGGTCAGAGAGTGGCAGGTTTTCCCAGGTGTACAAGGACGAGGTTGTCTGAAACACTGCGCTCACTCAAAGCCTCAGCCTCTGAACTGCAGGCGTAGGGAAAAGAAAAAAAAAAAAAATCTCTGAGGAACGGATTCCTCACATACCTTGGCTCAGAGCTGGAGATCCTGCAAACTCGCCTGCAACTTCCTGCAGAGAATTCAAGAAGCCACATTCACAGCTCTCTTCCTTCTGTCAGGTTTTAGGCCTAGTCTGCGTCTGTGAGGAGCTGCAGGAGGTCCCTCACAAACTGCAGCATTAAAAGGGGAAAGGCAATTCCTTACATTTGAGCTGGTCCACAAAGTTCCAGCAGTTTTTGTTTAAAAATGGATTTTCCAGCAGAAGTCAATGTTTTTGCACACCCTCTATATGGGTAGAATGCAAAAACATATTCAAAAGAGAACAAAAATGTAAAAAAGGAACACAGAACAAGCACTAATAAAAATGTGTGTTCAATGTACATAAAAAAGAAGCTCTGCAGATTTTATCATCCAATCATGTGCAAGCAAAAATGCAGTTTTTTTAAATTTTCCTTACATGTCCCCCTCAGATCTACAGCAACTGCACTTCCAGTGCAAAGTGGATTTGCCTTTAGTAAATAACCCCCACTGTGTGTGTGTGTGTGTGTGTGTGTGTGTGTGTGTGTGTATATACACACATACACATACAATAGAGATAGATATATATACAGATACACACATACACACACACACACACAATAGAGATAGATAGATATATATACAGATACACACATACTATTATATATATATATATATATATATATATATATATATATATATATATATATATATATATATATATATATACATATATATACATATATATATATATATATATATATATATATATATATATATATACATACACACATACACACACACACACACACACACACACACACACAGTGGGGGTTATTTACTAAAGGCAAGTGCACTTGGAAGTGCAGTCGCTGTAGATCTGAGGGGGACATGCCAGGATAATTAAAAAAAAACAAAAAAAAAAACAGCATTTTTGCTTGCACATGATTGGATGATAAAATCTGCAGAGCTTCCCCTCAGATCTACAGCGATTGTACTTTCAAGTGCAATTGTAGTGCAGAGTGGATTTGCCTTTAGTAAATCAACCCCAGAAACTCACAAGAGTGAGTACACTTCACCCTCACATTTTTGTAAATATATATTTTATTATATCTTTTCATGTGACAACACTGAAGAAATGACGCTTTGCTACAATGTAAAGTAGTGAGTGTACAGCTTGTATAACAGTGTCAATTTGCTGTCCCCTCAAAATAACTCAATACACAGCCATTAATGTCTAAACCATTGGCAACAAAAGTGAGTACACCCCTAAGTGAAAACATCCAAATTGGGCCTAATTAGCCAATTTCCCTCACTGGTGTCATGTGACTCGTTAGTGTTACAAGTTCTCAGGTGTGAATGGGGAGCAGGTGTGTTAAATTTGGTGTTATCACTCTCACTCTCTCATACTGGTCACTGGAAGTTCAACATGGCACCTCGTGGTAAAGAACTCTCTGAGAATCTGAAAAAAAAAAAAAAAAAAAAGAATTGCTGCTCTACATAAAGATGGCCTAGGCTATAAGAAGTTTGCCAAGACCCTGAAACTGAGCTGCAGCACGGTGCCAAGATCATACAGAGGTTTAACAGGACAGGTTCCACTCAGAACAGGTCTTGCCATGGTCAACCAAAGAAGTTGTGTGCACGTGCTCAGCGTCATATCCAGAGGTTGTCTTTGGGAAATAGACATATTAGTGCTGCCAGCATTGCTGCAGAGGTTGAAGGGGTGGGGAGTCAGCCTGTCAGTGCTCAGACCATACGCCGCACACTGCATCAAATTGGTCTGCATGGCTGTCATCCTAGAAGGAAGCCTCATCTAAAGATGATGCACAAGAAAGCCCGCAAACAGTTTCCTGAAGACAAGCAGAGTAAGGACATGGATTACTGGAACCGTGTCCTGTGGTCTGACGAGTCCAAGATAAATGTATTTGGTTCAGATGGTGTCAAGCGTGTGTGGCGGCAACCAGCTAAGGAGTACAAAGACAAGTGTGTCATGCCTACAGTCATGCCTACAAGCATGGTGGTGGGAGTGTCATGGTCTGGGGCTTCTTGAGTGCTGCCGGTGTAGTGTCCCCCATCGAATAGTGCCCAGGATGTACGGCGCATGCGCCGTACAGAACAGCACAACAGCTGATTTGCCGATCAGCTGGGCTGACGTAACCAGGGCGCATGCGCACATCGTAGGAGGTATCCCTCGATTGGAGACACCATTTCACAGGCATAATTTGAACCTATACAAAACAGCGGAGGAGACCGTAGTTCTCAGATTGTGCATGACTTGTGCTGGAGGGCAGCTAGTGGCTGTGTTGAGGAGCTGGTTTTGTCTGTGTTGCAAGCTGCCCTTTCACACAGGCAAAACCGGCCATTCAAAACAGCAAACCCGCCCCCTGCAACACAGACAAAAGCGGACCATCAGCACACTGTAAAGCCACCCCGCAACAGCAAGGCACAATGTGAGAACTATGGTCTCCCCCCGCTGTTTGTATATGTTTCGGTTGTGGCCATGAAATGGTATCTCCCATCGAGAGATGCCTCCTACGATGTGCGCTTGCACCCTTGTCACGTCACTCCAGCTGTTTGGCAAATCAGCTGAGGTGCAGCTCCGTCCTGCGCATGTGCGGGCACTATTCAATGGGGGCACTTCTCGACAGAACATCAGCACTGGGGAGCTACAGTTCTTTGAGGGAACCATGAATGCCAACATGTACTGTGACATACTGAAGCAGAGCATGATCCCCTCCCTTCGGAGACTGGGCCGCAGGGCAGTATTCCAACATGATAACGACCCCAAACACACCTCCAAGACGACCACTGCCTTGCTAAAGAAGCTGAGGGTAAGGAATCATGTACACTGCTGCTGGTAAACAGATGTTTAGGAGCAGTTGGGCATTTTTTTTCCAACTGCTCCAGGACTCTCCTATATGTTATCTTATCAGTACATGTACACAGGTTTGTTTATAGTCGTTTCTAGGCAGTTGCGTTTAGAGGCTTTTTTTTTGGAACCCAAAAAAAAATGCGTTCAGTAGCTGTGCTTAAAGGCATTTCAAAACGCCAAAAGTGGCTAAATGGGGTAACTTGCGTTTAGCCATGGCAAAATGGACGTTTTAAACCTGGGTTACTATTTGTCAAGTTAAATCATTCAGGAGAGGTTGTAAAAACGTCCCGTGTACATGAAGCCTAAAGGTGATGGACTGACCAAGCATGTCTCCAGACCTAAACCCTATTGAGCATCTGTGGGGCATCCTCAAATGGAAGGTGGAGGAGCGCAAGGTCTCTAACATCCACCAGCTCTGTGATGTCATCATGGAGGAGTGGAAGAGGACTCCAGTGGCAACCTGTAAAGCTCTGGTGAACTCCATGCCCAAGAGGATTAAGGTAGTGCTGGAAAATAATGGTGGCCACGCAAAATATTGACACTTTGGGCCAAATGTGGACATTTTCACTTAGGGGTGTACTCACTTTTGTTGCCGGCGGTTTAGACATTAATGGCTGTTTGTTGAGTTATTTTGAGGGGACAGCAAATTTACACTGTTATACAAGCTGTACACTCACTACTTTACACTATTCACTGTCAATCAGAAGGCCACTGATGCACATACAGATCAATACATGGCTTCTAATGTTATACACCGATCTGCCATAACATTATGACATTTTATAATAGCTCAGATAGGATGAGGTCTGGCTACTAGGCAAGATGTGGACCTAGAAATGGAGGATCCACCTATCCAAAGCTCTACAAAGTCTCCGGGGTCCAGGACCCTGGAACAGAACTTACCAAGATTCTGAAAAAATAAAAGTTTGTTCTCTCTATAGAAGTCACAAATCCTGAAGCACCTCACCATGTGTAGGTGACAAACCACACATACTGTATATAGCCGGGCCTAAGAATAATATATAAAATATACACACAGAATACATATTTATTACACACATAATATATCATAATTACCATACAAGCAATTTGTCATTATTTTAAAAAACAAACTTTTTTTTTTAAACTTTTAGCTGCAGGGATTTTCTAAGACGGGCACAAATTTTCCAAATGCACTACGATTGGCTCACGGCATGACCCCCCGCCCCCCCCAACCACCTCCCCATCCCAGAAGTCTGATCAGAGCTTGAGATAACATTTCAGGCATCTCTTGTATTATTTTCTTGGTCCACTGCTGTAAGCCTATGAAACAATATCCAATTCTTTACCGACGTGGGTGCCTTTATACAGGATATTGTTTTACTTCCTTCTTTGCAGCTATTTTCCTGAGGTATATTTTTAATTAAGGCTGAACTCCAGGCAGATATTAAAGTCATAAATGAATGAAGCTCTGTTTTTTTCGGAGGCAGTGAAAGGGTTGAGTGCATTCGGTGTACTTAATTCGGACTTGGTGATAGTGACAATCTCCAGTAAAGCAGAGCTCAGACTAGGACTATACACGTCTAGAATTTTGTTCGAAATGTTTTGTTTTAAGAAAATTTGTTTTTCTAATCGTTAATGGGGTCAAATCAGCTTTAGGTTTTTTTTTACCACAGTAATGAGAAAATTTACATTAATTTTAAAAACAAGTGAAATTTTGAACATTCATCAAATATACAAAGAATTTTCATATAAATGTTCATACACAGATTATTGTCTGAAAATCTACTACTGTATGGCCAGCATAAGTAGTCCATTGAGTTTGCCAATTTTGTGTATTTTATTTTTAACATTGTGCTTTAATGAGTGTTTTTGTGCTAAAAAGGAACACACTCCCGGGCCGGGGGGCACGGCCCCACCAGAGAGACGCCCCCAGACCGGGGGCACGGCCCCACCAGAGAGACGCCCCCAGACCGGGGGCACGGCCCCACCAGAGAGACGCCCCCAGACCGGGGGCACGGCCCCACCAGAGAGACGCCCCCAGACCGGGGGCACGGCCCCACCAGAGAGACGCCCCCAGACCGGGGGCACGGCCCCACCGGAGATGGTCAGACTACAAAAAGAAAAGACTGAAGGATATTGTGGACATACTGACAAGACTAACATTTAACATCAAATATTTTAGACCAGCTTAGTTATGACATGCTGACAAAGCATGCCTACACAAAAAAAGGATTTAAAATTTGTGATCGGTCTGGAGGATGACTGAAGAAGCTTTGCCCTCAAGAAAGGCAATTCATTTAGTCCTTCGATAACACTGGACTTGTCCATCCCACCACTAAAATGGCTGTGAGCTTTACTTTTGAATAGAGGTCAAGTTTAACATGGTAGAACCGGACAGCTAATGAACTACATGTAGACAAGAGGTCTTCAGTTTGTAGGAATGGATGCAAACACATGAATTCACTGAGAGCCAAATAGACAACTAATAGAACGGTTACCATTATTTTGATCACACGACTGGCAGATTTCTCTGACAACAATGATCGGAAGACATCTGCCCATCCTTTGTACAATCATGGGACTCATCTGGTGGAGCAAAGGGGTACACAAACAGTCTAGTACTCCCTTCCACAGAGCAAGGTCACCTGTCCAAAACTAGACTGGAAAATGGTTAAAGTGATCATAAAACTATGATGATTGCCCTAAATGTCTTAATCCTTAAATCAGGTTTTGAATAGTGGGCTGTGTATGGGCACCCTAGAACCCCCAAGCCCACAATCTTTGACTGAAGGATGCATGGCCAACCCGTGTTTCCCAGAAATAATGGCTATCTTCAGATTTAACATTCAGGCAGATATGTCATATAACCAGTTTAGATGCAAACAGTTTGCATGTAGATCTTAAAATAGAATGTCGTGTGTGTATCTTTTGATATATGCAAACTTTGCAAATATTGTGCTAGACTGATAAAAGCAGCACGGACAGAAAGCATGCCACTTACATTAAAGTATAACTAAAGGCAAAACTTAAAAGGTAAGCCTATAATAAGGCTTACCTATAGGTACTGGTAAATATCTCCTAAACAGGCACCGTTCAGGAGATATTTACTGTATATGCAGCCAGTGATATAACTGGCGCATGTACCCGTGCCGTTCCTTCAGAGACCTGTGCCGTAACCGGCGGCTCCTGCACGCATGCGCGGGAGTGACGCCATTGTGGCTCCAGGCTAGTCACAGAGCCAGAGTCCACGAACCCAGAAGCAAGACGGTTTGGCGCGCCTGCAGCTCAGACATCTCAGCCCTGGAAGAGCTTCATTTTAAAGGGGTTGTAAAGGTATACATTTTTTCACCTTAATGCATTCTATGCATTAAGGTGAAAAAACTTTTGAAAATACCGCCGCCCCCAGCCCCCCCCCCTTTTACTTACCTGATACCTCGAAACTCGGCCGCTCGCTCCCGACCTCCATTCAGCCGATCAGCCTGGTCGCTGATTGGCTATAGTGGATGGATTGAAAGCAGCGCAGCCATTGGCTCGCGCTGCTGTCAATCACAGCCAATGACGCGGCGCGCCGGGGGCGGGGCCGAGTGATACAGCGAGCGGCTATAGCCGCCGGCTGTATCACGGGAGCGCGCCCGCAATAACTAACCACCATGCGAGAGAGCTCGCATTAAGGTGGTTAGTTATTGCGGGGAGGAGCTGAGACAGCCGCCGAGGGACCCCAGAAGACCAGGTTCGGGGCCACTCTGTGCAGAACGAGCTGCACAGTGAAGGTAAGTATAACATGTTTGTTATTAAAAAAAAAAAAAAAAAAATTTACCTTTACAACCCCTTTAAGGCAAGTTTAACATAACGTGCTAGTATGAGATGCATACTAGCACATTATGACATTACCTTGCAGGTTAAGTAGAAAAAAAAAAAAAAAAACGTCCATCGGCTTACAACTGCTTTCATTTTTAGTTTTGGACAGAGTAGAGAGGGATTAGAACACCTGTCCCCTATTCAAAAATGAGGGTAAAAGAAAATCCCACATTTTGGACTGTCCCCGGAATAGGAATCTTATTTAAATTAATTAAGGAATCTCTGTTTAAATGGAGACACTAGTTCTGGCGACAACCAGGGATTTTGTCATTTTGGAGGCATTTCCTCTCACTTCCTGTTTCAGCTATGGGACAGGAAGTTAAGGGAAACATCCTAATAGAACATATATGGCAGCAAAATAAATAAATAATTAAAAAAAGGGGTCTCCTTTACTCCGTCCAAAATGAAAAGAAAAGTTTTGCCTTAAGTTCTACTTTTATGTACCGAAAGGTATATCTAGTGAAACCATTGGGTGCTGTCAGGTACTGGTCCAATAGGCAGCCTGTGCGGTCACTGTCGTAGAGCTGGACCACTCCATAATATGTGGGACTATATTCTCTGGAATATACAAATTTTAAAAAAGGTATAAGAGCTGCCTGGCTTCAAAACACTGGCTGAAAAACCTATTTTAGCAACATTTTCTGAGTGATATTACAATTATCACTAAAGAGTCATTTATCTCCATGGATGACCCTAGAAGCTTTCACTGTCCTGAACGCTAGGGATGGGCTGAAAACCGCCTGATTCCGTTCGCAGCAGATCTCGGAGAAATGTTCTAAATCAAACGGCGAACCCCATTGAAGTCTATGGGAGCCGAACAGGAAAATTCAAAAGTGCCCATTTTGAAGGCTTATATGCAAGTAATTGGCCATAAAAGGGTTATGGGGGTCTGGGTGCGTACAGAGATTTTGGATATAATACAGGAGATAGAGACTGCGGACTTGCTGCAGGAGACAGAGACTGTGGATATAATACATAGGTTGGTTTGAGATAGAAGACATGCTGCCTACAGCACGAGTACCTGTGGCTCGCCCTTCCCAGCTCTGCCTACTCATGTCCCCCCTGGGTGTTTTTGCTCAGCTGTCCATCAACGTGCAGGTTTTGAAGAGTCAGCCTACACATGCCCTGCAGATCTCTCCTCCCAATGACCCCACAGAAGGGTGCTTGTGGCCAGCGACCAATGACATCACTGGGACGTCAGATTACATTTTTCAAGCCCTAGAAAATGGAATGCAGAAAAATATTTAGGTCAAGGTGTCAAAAGGAAGGAAAAGTAGATTGAGGTCACAAAAGCCTCAGATTTCAGACCAACCATAACTAGTCCTCACGATGGGCTTTATGAACTCCCTTTTTTTAAAAATAACCACCACTTTCTACTCACGCCTAATCAAGTGCTGGTAATACTAAAACATTTTTACAGCACTTACTTTCAGATAAGTATTTAGAAGCATGTACAAAAAAAAAAAAAAAACGGGGACGCTCAGACGGCATTCTCTGATATTCTGATATGTGCTCCTTGCTAATTCCTGGCAGCCAGACATGACCCAGCCTAGAAATCACTATTTAAAAAGGGATGCAAATAGTGCATTCACTGCCGATTACTCAGTGTTTATAAAATGGCCTACACGAAGTTAAAGTGGTTCTAAAGCCTAAACATTTTTAACCTTAACCACTTCAATACCAGGCACTTTTGTCCCTTCCTGCCCAAGCCAATTTTTAGCTTTCAGCGCTGTCGCACTTTGAATGACAATTGCGCGGTCATGTACTCAATTTTTTTTACAAATAGAACTTTCTTTTGGTGGTATTAGATCACTGCTGGCATTTATTTTTTGCGCAACAATACCGAAAATTTAAAAAAAAAAAAAAAAAAAAGTTTTTCTTTGTTTCTGTTTGTAAATAAATACCGTAAGTTTTCTCCTTCACTGATGGGCACTGATGAGGCTGCACTGATGGGCACTGATATGCAGCACTGATAGGCAGCACTGTTGAGACATCTGGCAGGCACTGACTGACAAGATGTGTGGGCACTTATGGCATTATTTGGTCACTTACTGGCATCCCTGGCGGTCTAGGGTGGCATCCCTGGTCATCCATCTGTTGTGGGCATCCCTGGTGGTGTTCCTAGTGGTCCAATCAATGCAGACCCCCCCCCGTTAGGAGAGCCATCGATTGGCCCTTCTCTTTTTGCGTCTATCAGACGTGAGTGAGGAAAAGCCGATAACCGGCTCTTCCGGTTTACATCGTGAACAGCCATCAGAGGCTCTTTACCGAGATCGGTGTAGCGGTGTGGCATACTGCCACACCGCATCACCGATCGCCGTGATGCGCGCCCCCATGGGCACATGGCGGCTGTTATCCTGCTGGATGTCATATGACGCCCAGTCAGAATAACTGAACCACCACCCGGCCGTCATTCTGCTATAGGCCGGGCGGGAAGTGGTTAATGCATTCCTTGCACTAAGGTAAAAAATGTTAGGGCCCCTCACACCCCCCCTTCCCTTATACTTACCCGAGTCCTCATTTGATCCAGCACTGTGTGCGTCTGCGGCTCTTCTCTCACCTCACTTTCATGTTTCGCTGGCTTTGCTATTGGCTCCCAGTATGGTCAATCAAAGCCAGTGAAAAGAGGGGGGGGGGGGGGGGGGGGAGGCGCAGCGGGGGGTTCCACTGCCTGTGTCAATGGACGCAGCAGCGGGGCTTCTCAGCTATCTGTGCTGCTGCACTTTGAATGACAGTTGCGCGGTCATGCAACACTGCAACCAAACAACATTTTTTATAATTTTTTCACACAAATAGCGATTTCTTTTGGTGGTATTTAACCGCTAGCCACCCGCCGTCAAATGATGGAGGGACAGTACGACTCTCGTTTTGGGTGGATGTCATGACAGTGTACCTGAACGGCCACTCTCATGGCGATCGCAGCTGCGCCATGTTGCTAGGACACAGTGTGACCCCGGATCTCTGAAAAGAGCCGCAGCGCTTTAACCATGTGATCGGCTGTGTCCAATCACAGCCGGTCACTAAAGTGCCGCCTCATCAGTGCAGCCTATCAGTGCCACCTACTAGTGCCCATAAGTGCAGTATATTAGTGCCTTCTCGTCAAAGCCCATAAGTGCCGCCTCATCCGTACAGCCTATCAGTTCCGCCTCATCAGCACAGATCAGTGAAGGAGAAAAATTTATTATTTACAAAATTTACTGGATTTTTTTTTTTTTTTTTTTTGAGTAAAAAACAAAAAAAAAAAAAACAAAAAAACAAAACAGCAGTGATTAAAATACCACCAAAAGAAAGCTCCATTTGTGTGAAGAAAATGATAAAAAAAATTCACATGGTTACAGCATTGCATGACCGCGCAATTGTCATTCAAAGTGTGACAGCGCTGAAAGCTGAAAATTGGCCTGGGCAGGAAGGGGGTGAAAGTGCCCTGTAGGCAAGTGGTTAATCATCATTTTATTTATTTTTTTCTTTTATTCTTTCCTAAACAAATACAGTACTGATAGTTTGTTAAAAAATTTTGCAAACAGGTCATTTTTGTCCTTCACTGATGGGCGCTGATGAGGCGGCACTGATGGGCACAGATTGGCAGCACTGGTGGGACTGCACTGATAATCAGTGTATGTACCCCTTTTAGAGAAGCCAGTTATCGGACTCTTCTCCTCTCCTCCTACTGTCAGCATGAGGAAAGGAGTGCTGATAACCAGCTTCTGTTTACATCCGTGAGCAGCTGTGATTGGACACAGCTGTTCACGTGGTAAAGAGCCGCTGATTGGCTCTTTACCTCAATCTTTGATCAGCAGTGTCCTCCGGAGCGGCGGGCACGAGACGCCGCCATATGACGCCGCCTCATAACTAGCAGTCCGCGCTGTAGCCGTTATTCGGCTATAGCGCGGTCGGCGAGTGGTTAAACTAGCCATACAATACTAGAATTTTGTCAGAAATGTTTGATTTTAAAGAACGTTTGTTCTATTTTCTAAACCATAAGTGAGGTCACATTGACCTTCGTTTTTTACCACAGGGATGGGAAAGTTAGAAGAAGCACGAAAATCTCTCTAAATTTCTGTGTAAGGGACTTTGGTTTGGGACAGTCAATTCATTCTAAAATTCAATGTTAAAAAGCAAACTAGAGTTTACTTGTGAACAACATTTGTCAAGTCATTGAATGTACTGAGAAATTTCAAACAAAAGGTTTGTGCAATCGTTCGTCTGACTTGCTTTAGGGTATCTAAAGTTTTTTTCTGAATAACTCTGCATAGGGTGTGGAAGGATCGGAACATTTGTCAGATTTTTATTTCCGTCTATGCCTAGCCTGGAATTTTATTACAGGTACTTATATTCACTCTCTGTCCTGGTGGCCATCTTCATAATGGAAAACCTAAAAAACTTTACAGTTGTCACTGAACAGGAATTCAGAAGAACTCAATTGGGACACTTGTTGTTTCAGCAACAGCTAACAGGGAATTTTAAGAAAAAAAAAAAAAATGTCCTCATTTCCGGTGTCTTTGGCACAGCAAGTGAAGAAAAATCTTGAGATAAAATTAAAAAAAAAAAAAAAAAAGAAAAAAAAAAAAGTGGATTTTTTTGCTCAAGAAAAGCAAATAATTAAAAGTAATGGATTATAAAAGGTAGGGTTGTCCCGATACCGATACTAGTATCGGTATCGGCACCGATACCGAGCATTTGCCCAAGTACTTGTACTCAGGCAAATGCTCCCGATACTTCCGCCGATACCTGTACAGTCAGCAGTGATCGGTGCGTGGGGGAGTTACAAGCTTCTCCGCCACCAGCTTTCAGATGCTTTTTGACATACAGCGGTGCTCGGTGCTTGTAACTCCCCCACATGCGATCACCACTGACTGTCACTGCATCCTCCATGCCCCATCCGTTCTGCTGTCCACCTCCACTGTCCCTCTTCGTTGCGCTGTCCCCCTCCGTTGCGCTGTCCCCCTCCGTTGCGCTCTCTCTCTCTCTCTCTCTATGTACTCCTTTGTGAATGGACAGAGTCAGCTGACTCTGTCCATTCACATAACTGAAACATTGTAATCTCCTGTGATTACGATGTCTCAGTTTATGAAAGGAGAGGAGCCGCTGTCTTCTCTCCATTCATTCTCAGTGCAGTTGAGGCTGCAGAGAAAGGGACTGGGGAATCTCTATCCTCGGTCTCTTTCTCTATCGCAAGTGGGAGATATCAGGGGTCTGTTAAGACCCCTGATATCTCACCAAAGCCCCCCAACAGGGCTGATTAAAAAAAACAAAATAAAAACACATATATTGCAATAAATAATAAAAAAATATATTATTGTAAAAAATAATAAAAATGTAAATAAAAAAAAACACACAGACACCGTTCACCCCCCTCTCCCCACCCCCCTAAAAAAAAAAAAAAAAAAAAAACACTATCACGTGACATTAAAAAAAAAAAAGTATCGGCGAGTACTTGAAAAAAAAGTATCAGTACTTGTACTCGGTCCCAAAAAAGTGGTATCGGGACAACCCTAATAAAAGGCTACAACTTTGTTTCTTTTTGTCATTTCTCGAAATAAGTAGAATATACTAAAAATACCCAGTCTACAATACTGCTCTACAAAGAACAGCTGGGAAAAGGTAAAAATAAAAAAAAATAAAAAAAAGCGTGAAAGGTTATATAAGCAAACTTGCTTGGTTTGCTTAGTAAAGGTTACAAATAGGTTTTCACAAGTGCATTTGAAAATATATTACATAGCAAATCAAAGTATCATGAGGAAGAATGTTTCTATTGCTCCAATCTGTATAAACGCAGAGTTTTCCTTCCCCTTCTCTTCCCACGCAAAACAGAAAAAAGGATTAGCAAACATATCATCATCCAGAAGCAGATATATTAGGTAACGGTCTTCTGTCCCGGATAACGGTCATGACAGGCTTCCAGCAAAGTCTGATGCAATCCTGCAGTTGCAAAATCACCTGAGGTGACATCTATGAAAAATTTTACATATTCGATAAAACGTGATCATTTTTAGGCCTCACACACACTGGACGTTTTTACAGCTGCTGTTTTTGGCATCAGGCATTTTTTTTTCTGCAGCCAGGAAACTCCCCAGCATGTTATCCTAGGTGTCCATGCACACATAGGATTGTCATCAGCGATTTTTGTCAGGGACGTTTTGCGGCTGGAAAAAACTCCCCCCAGAACAAGCGGGTTTTGAGAGCTGTAAAAATGCTCTAATGTACACGGGACATGGTTTAACCTCTCCTGAACGATTCAACTTGACAGCTAGAAACCGGCGTCTAAAAACGTCAGTTTAGCCGCGTTTACATACGTTTGCGTCTAGAAGCGTTTGTTTTTTTTTTGTTAAGAATAAAAAACTTCTGTAAACGCTGCTGCCACGTTTAGCAGCGTTTACAAGCTGTTACAGGCATTGGGCGTTTCAAATGCCTCTGAACATCCGTCTTAACCCATTTTTTTGCGTTCCAAAAAAAGCTTCTAAACTCAACTACCTAGAAACCACTAGAAAAGACTATAAAATGACCCTGTGTACATGTACTGATAAGATAACAGAGGAGAGTTCAGGGGCAGCTGAAAAAAATACCAAACTGCTCCTAAACGTCTGTTTACCAGCAGCCGTGTACATGAGGCCTAACTCTGATAAAAGCTTAAAAACGCTGACAAACGCGGCTATTTAGCGTTTTTGAGCCATAAGCTTTTGTGGGAGTATAGTTTTGGTTAAAAAAAAAACCAAACAAAAAAAAAAAAAAAAAACACACACACACACACACACACACACACATTCTACAGCTTTCTACAGCTGGTGTTTTTAGAACGTCCAGTGCGCATGAGGCCCTGAAAACGCAGCTTCCAGCTAGGTGCCCCTCCTCCCAACAAACACCAATCTAATCTTTCTTTCTTCGGCTGCTTTCACACTGGGGCGGTCAGGAGGTGATGGTAAAACCACCGTTTTAGCGACGCTATTCGGCCGCTAATCCCCGTTAGCCGCCGAATAAAAGGGTTAAATGCGCCTGTGTAGTGCCGCTGTGTTTTGCAGGCGCTTCGGCAGCTGTGCCCATTCATTTCAATGGCCAGGAGCGGTGGAGGAGCAGTGTATACATCGCCCGAAACATGCTGCTTGCGGGGCTTTTTCTAACGGGCTTCTCACTCGGGCTTTCACACATTGGGGATGCAGGGGAGGCATTTTTCAGGCGCTTTACAGATGCTATTTTTGCCCAAAAGCGCCTGAAAAACACCCCAGTTGGAAAGGGGTCTTCAGGGGTCTTTGGGCCGGGTTGGGTGATGTCATGGATCCTCTTCCTTCTCCAGTGGTGTGTGGCTCATTAATGCTGCAGAGTGGAACAGCACTTTCTGCTGCAAATCCATAGCATCCCCACCGCCCCCCCCAGAGAGGGCCCCATCCCCCGCCAGAGCGGCCCAGTCCCCCAGAGCGCCCCCCCCCCAGTGTAGCTCTGGCCCCCCAGATCAGCCCCGTCCCCCAGAGAGGACCAACCCCCCCCCCAGCCAGTCCCCAGAGCAGCCCTCCCCCCCCCCCCAGAGAGGACCCACCCCCCCCAGCCGGTCCCCAGAGCGGACCCGTCCCCCAGAGAGGCCCTGTCCCCCCCAGAGAGGCTCTGCCCCTATCAAAGCGCGCCCCCCCCCCCCCAGTGTGACCCCGTCCCCCAGAGAGGCCCCATCCCCCCCCAGAGCGGCCCGTCCCCCACAGCCATCCGCCAGAGAGGTCCCGTCCTCCAGAGAGGCCCCTCCCCCCCCCGCAGCCGGCCGCCAGAGCGCCCCCCCCCCCCGCAGCCAGCCGCTATTGGAACACGTTACTCACGGTCACATGCTCATATTTTATGGCCATCCATAAAATAGCTGTAACAATATGGATCCAGTAAGTAGAGAAGATAAAAATTTCATAGAAAAAATTACAACCACAAGGCAAGCCTACCGTGTCAAAGTAGGTTTTATTATAAAATATTAAGGTTTACTTGGCGTGTACTTTTGCTATATCAAAAATAAAAATTTCAACTTTTGTGAAACAAAAAAAAAAAAAATTTCAGGTTGATTTATCAAAACTAGAAATCAGGAGTGTCTAATAAGGACAATGGGATCTTTATTTGAATTTAGACGTCCCATCACAACCATCTGCAAAAACAGCCAACGTGACCTGGCATGTCCAGACGATGATGTACTCCGCTATTGCTGGTTATTAATAGTCAGTCAAGAGGCAAATATTTGCAAATTTGGGCGACACCTTCACTTCTTTAATGGAAAATTTTGTAGGCTCTGTTACAATTTACAGGAAACCCCACCTTAAATCCCCCCCCATTTGGGTAAATTCACACCTGCGGTGAATGCGGGGGCTTACCACACATTCCTGCCATCCGCCAGAAAGCTCGGTACCCACATTGTGTTGGTTTGGACTTGGAGCTGAACTCTGGCCTTCCCTTCAGTACTGCACATTTATACAGGTTCCTCTCCTGTACTGAATCCACTTACTCCAATTTCACTGCACACTGCGAGTGTCTCACATTGTACATTGGAAATAGCAGACAGATAGAACCTGCCTCATTTCCTGGATGGGGAACGTCCAGCATCATCTAGACCATGGGTGCCGTAACTTCACTGTGAGTGAGGGTCACTGTGTTGCGGCACCAAGGTCACTGCACTACCACACACTTTTCACATCTGCCTCTTGGGCCGGGGGCCTTTTGGCCGGGGCCAGAGGAATTTTTTATTCCTGGCCGAAGGGCCGGTGTTCTGTCGGATAGTGCCGGCTATCAAGAAGTGCCCGGGATGTACTGCGTATGCGCCGTACGGAACAGCACAACAGCTGATTTTACGATCAGCTGTTGTGATGGCGAGACATCGCCTGCACATAAAAGCCAATGGAAGAAATCTTTCTGTTAGATTGTGGCTCGCGCTGCCGAGGCGTGTTTATATCGGTGAGAGGCGGATTTGTACATGTTGGGTGCGGATTTTTAAAAGATGGGCACGCCCCGCAAGCATCCAGGTAAAATAGAATAAAATTTGTTTTGCAGCACTGGCCATCTTTGCAATATCCGCCCCCATCTTTGGAGCGCTGCCCATCATTTAAAAATCCGCCTCCAACATGTACAAATCCAACCCTCAGCAGGCACTCTGACAGAAAAATTTCTTCCCTCGGCTATTGTGCACAGGCGCCGTCTCACCGTCACAACAGCTGATCGTAAAATCAGCTGTGGTGCTGTTCCGTATGGCACGTGCACAGTACATCTCGGGCACTTCTCGATAGCGGGCACTATCCGATAGAACACCGGAAATTGTATTGCACAATGGTCACTTTCACTTCCTCTCTCCACTTCCACCCCCCACTTTATTTATTTATTGCCCTTTTGTTTGTACACGGTTTTGCACATGTGACAGGTAGGGTGTAGGTCCTCGGGCCTATAGTTTGCCCTCTCTCATGGAGCCCTACCTAGTATTTGGATGGGTCTGTTTCAGCAGACCCTCCAAAGAATAGGGTCTGTCTAGTTATGGCCAGATGAACCAAGTGCTGGGCGCTTGCAGGTCACTCGGCTGTGTTAGGAAAGCGAATAGTCATTTCCTTTTCTAACACTAAACCGCCTCTCCGCCAATCAGGAACTCGGGTCTGCTACCTGTCACCTGATTGGCTGAAACGACAGGCGCCACTATTGGACGCCTATCAGGAGGAGAAGATGGGAGATGAGGATGGTAGGAGACGCATGGAGAACCCCGCTCGTTGCCGTCAACCGCTGCCCCACCAAGACAGGGTAAGTGCCGGGCAGACGGCGAGCGGGCGGGGGTCACACTGAGGGCACAGTGGCTGCACCCGATGAGCACAGTGGCAGTGTTTGATGGGCACAGTGGCTGCAATTGACGATTTTTCTTCAAAATGTTTTTGCGCCCCCCCCAAAAAAAAGCACCAGCCGCCACTGGTCAGGAGCCTAACCTCCCCGGGGGATCAGGCTTAAGGTCCTTCTCTTTTTGAGGACTGTGTGTACACCGCCATTGCAGGTTTTGTGTATCACTCTTTATGTGTGAGCAATTTTTTTGGAGTGTGTTCACACGCACACCACGGGCTTAAAAAAAATAAATAAATAAATAATGGGTGCTCAACCTGTGGCCCTTCAGGTCTTGTGGAACTACAAGCCCCATGATGCAAGGCCGACAGTTACAAGCATAACTCCCAAAGGCAGAGGCATGATGGGACTTGTAATTCTGCAACACCTGGAGGGCCACAGGTTGAGCACCCATGATCTACTAGACTTTGCTCCCCAGCCTGACTGTCCCTGGTCCACCTCTTTCATTCATTGCATTTCATTTCTTTCAATCATGCAGGCCAAGCATCACATGTGAGCCGGCCAGATGTTCAATGCAGCATGGTAAATTCAACTGTATACAGAAAATTATTATTTTCAATGGCAAAAGTAGAGGGAAAAAAAAAAGCTGAATAAATTGAGTGGTCCATACGCTAATTATATATATATATATTTAAAAAAAAAAAATTGGACTTTTCCAACACATCCAAACTGCTTTCATCTTTGATTGCACAGAAAACAGGCAAACCCGGTAGAAATGATAGATGACCGATACTTGCTAGATTCAAATCTTGGTGACAACTCCAAAGCTTGAAATTTCTCCCATCAGCCCCTGGACCAGTGGTCACCAGTCCAAACCAAGAGCGAATCTCACTAGCAGGGACACAGACAGCAACAAGAAAAAAATGGGGCACTGGGTTTAGATCTAAGGCTGGACATAGACGGAGTAAATATCTTTCCTGCAACCATGGGTGTAAACCACCTCGATTTCCCCATTAGCACAATCAGCCACTGTGTTCTCCCAGCAGGGGAAGCTGTCCCCACCGGGACAACACACATTAATTATATATTAACATTAATTATTACTAGTGGCTATAACAGCTTGGGTACAATCAACCTGGCCATACATGGTTTGAATCTTGGACAGCTCCTGCTGAACCATCTATGTCTGGCTTAACCACTTGCCTACAGGGCACTTACACCCCCTTCCTGCCCAGGCCAATTTTCAGCGCTGTCACACTGTGAATAATAATTGCGTGGTCATGCAACACTACCCAAATTACATTTTTATCTTTTTTTTCACACGCAAACAGAGCTCTCTTTTGGTGGTATTTAATCATCACTGGGTTTTTTATTTTTTGCTAAATAAACGAAAAAAAAAACAAACAAAAACAAAAAACAAACAACTTTTGTTTAGCTTGTTATAAAATTTTGCAAAACAGTTAATTTTTCTCCTTCACTAGGGTCCTTTCACACTGGGGCGGGCGGTGGCGTCTAAGCGCCGCTATTGTAAGCGTCGGTATGCGGCCGAGAAATGGTTAAAAACCACCGCAAAGCGCCTCTGCAGAGGCGCTTTGCCGGCGGTATAGCCGCGCCATCCCATTGATTTCAATGGGCAGGAGCGGTATACACTCCGCTCCTTAACCGCTCCGAAGATGCTGCTGGCAGGACTTTTTTTACCGTCCTGCCAGCGCATCGCTCCAGTGTGAAAGCCGCGGCACTTTCAGGTCGGTTTGCAGGCGCTATTATTAGCGCAATAGCGCCTGTAAACCGCCCCAGTGTGAAAGGACCCTAAAGGGCATTGATGAGGCACTCATGGGCTGCACTAATAAGGCGGCACTGACGGGCACAGATTGGCAGC
Source organism: Aquarana catesbeiana (assembly GCF_042186555.1). Lineage (NCBI taxonomy): Eukaryota > Metazoa > Chordata > Amphibia > Anura > Ranidae > Aquarana > Aquarana catesbeiana. The sequence goes on along the minus strand of NC_133327.1, from coordinate 45,733,671 downwards.
ACTGGCGGGAACTGTTGGGACTGCATTGATAATCAGGACACTGATTATTAGTGTGCATGTCCCTTTTAGACCCCTTTCACACTGGAGGCGTTTTTCAGGCATTTTAGCGCTAGAAATAGCGCCTAAAAAACGCCTCTCCTGCCACCCCAATATGAAAGCCAGAGTTCTTTCACACTGGGACGGTGTTCTTGCAGGACGTTAGAAAAAGTCCTGCAAGCAGTGTCTTTGGGGCGGTGGAGGAGCTGTGTATCGTCCGCTCCTCCACCACCCCTGCCCATTGAAATGAAGGGGCAGCGCTGCCGTAGCGCCTGCAAAACGCTTCGGCAACGGCCTTTTTAACCCTTTCTTCGGCCGCTAGCGGAGGTTAAAAGCACGCTGCTAAAACTACAGTAAAGCGCTGCTTTACCGCTAATGCGGCCCACTATCAGTGTGAAAGGGATCTTAGAGAAGCTGGTTATCGGCTCTCTTCTCCAGCTTCTGTTTAGATCCACAATCAGCTGCGATTGAACACAGCTGATCCCGTGGTAAAGAGCCCATCAGTGTTCAATCGCAATGATCAGCTGTGTTCAATGCCAATGCCTCAATCTGTGATCAGCAGTGTCCTCTGCCGCCCGCACCCTGCAAGCGGGCACGCTGTCACATGATGGCATCCCAGAACTAGCCGGCCACGCCGCAGCCATCATTTGGTTATAGTGAGGTTGGCAAGTGGTTAAGGGTCACTGAAATGGTCACTAGACACACCAGGTTATTGCCAAAAACAGAGATTTGATTTCAAATATATATTTGTACGACAATTTAAAACAGTTTATTGTTTTTACTGTTCCAACGGCTGTTTTTTTTTTGAACATGTGACCGGCAGTGGAGGACTAGAAGCTCCTCCTACTTATGTTTCCATGCAGACAGGCTGGGAAAGATCTGAATCATGTGACGGCTGGATATCGATTAAGAAAAAAGGGACTTAGAGGTGTTTTTTTTAATTAAAATAAATTACAGTGCCATCGTCCACATACAGAAATGGAAGGGGCCATGTAAATAAAACAGTGTGTGATTAGTATCACTTCATCTTTTTCTGTACGATGCATTCCATCCTTTTATAATTTTCTGACCTTTTATAATGGCTCTTCACCCTCAAAATGAACTTCCTCTGGTCTGCTTCCTCTTTCCATCCCCTTACACAATTGCATTTTTTTTTTTTTATTAGAAAAAAATATATGTTTCATTTCTTTACAACCTCCTTTACATGGGAAGCCAGAGGGAAGTAAAAATAGGTGGTTGAGCCGTAGTTTTGCCAACTGCCCAGCCACATGTTAACATGACCTGTGGCCATATTAGCACACGCAGCCGTGGTAACATTGCAGCCAAATTAATACAACAAGATGTGTTTGGCAGACAGTACTGCCACCAAACATGATAGATAGACTGCAACTGGGAGCCAAACCGTATTCCCATTCAAAAATCCCTGGGTGCAAAAACATGCATTCAAGAAGCCGAGCTATCACCTCCTGAACGCCCGACAGCGGCTGCTCTACTGCTCTCTGAAAAGCAATCCACTGTAAATCCTTTTTAAAGAGGGCATCGCTTGTGTAACAAAGCCCCAACGTTGCAGATTTAGAATTTTTCACCTACAGTTGGCCACCCGCTGCATCCCAGGAGACAGGGATTCAGTGAGGCACTAAATACTGGGCAATTTTGTAGTATATGGGACCTGGCACAGACCCATGACATGTCTGCCCATGATCTCCCTAACCATGAGTTTCAAGATGGCAGCGCCAAAGGGCAAGGAGTACAAAGACCAAGCTTTTTTTTAATTATTATTATTATATGGAAATTATTAAAAATGTTAAAATATATTTTTACCTAGGTAGGGTGAAGTTCCTCTTTTGTGCTGGTTCACACTGGTACGATTTCTGATGCAACTTGAGTCGCACAGAAATCGCATTTATTTTCACATCAATTTAACCCTATGCAGTGCGATTTTGATAAAGGTTCCAGTGCAATTTGGCTCCACAGAATATGCTAACCACATCAAAGCCACGGTACATAATCACACTGAAAAAGCACATACCATCCCACCATTTTCCCACTCCTCTCACCTTCCTCTTTTAGTGCTGGGTCACACCAGTGCGATGCAGGAACCAGTGCGATTTCAGTGCCGGTTCCCGCATCATATAGAACTCGCAGGCAGTTCACACAGCCCTACGCGAACCGCTGCGGGTGTCAATAGAAAGCTAATGACACCCCCCAGATCGGATCGCATATCACAGTGCGACCTGTGAATTTGGACAGGAATCGGATCGCATGTGATCCGGTTCTGGTGTGGACAAAAAAAAAAAAAAAAAAGGGAAAGGGTCCTGCACAATTTTGGTCTGAATGCGATGCGAATTCAGCCATTCAAACTGTATGGCTGAACTCGCATCACACATATATTGCATGTGATCTGCACAGCGGTGCAGTGCGAATCACATGTGATGTCTGACATTTCATTAAGTAGGCCATACATGGTCAAATTTTGAACGAATTTTCTTTTCAAAATCAGAAAGTTTGTTTTTTTTGTGATCCGATGATGTCACCATTGATTTCCGAAATTCGGCCGACCAAGCCTTCAATTTCACCTGTTTCACGTTGCTACAGAAAAGAATTTTCGTGGGCGGGAATCTTCTTTTCTCTCCGTAAATTTTCTTTTCTTATTACATTTCTCGCATCATTGATTAGAAAATCGTTTTTTTTCAAAAAATTTCCAAAATGTCCGATTCCTCAAATTTGATTGCCGCACGAAAATCGGCCGTTGTTGCAGCCCACTAATGGTGCGAAATTCGTACGAAAATTTTTTCATATGATTTTCAAAAGAAAATTCTTTTGAAATTCTTTCGAAGTTCGAACCGTGTATGGCTGGCATTAGTGTGAAACGGCACTTACAGTCAAAATGTTATTTATATTTTTATAAACATCCCCGCTCTTGTATTCTTGCCTAGGTGAGAAAGACGTATGCAGTACCTGTGGCCTCGTGGTATAACCATGTCACACATCCCTGGAGGCCCGTGATAGTCTAACTGCACATGCACCACACGCATCATCGGGGTCGGACACCTCCAAATGATGCACCGTGGGAACATGCATGCCATCATAGGGCTGACTGCAAGAACCTGGAAAAGACAGCTGGTCTCCTGATGAGGTCACAGAAGATTGTGGCCGGAGACCCGGTGTGCTACAGCAGCTCCCCACAGAACACTTGAATGCTGGGCATGTGCGTATGTGTTTGTGGACAACCCACATACAGTTCACAAATTCTTCATTAAAGTGGAACTTTAGTCAGAAAATTAAGTTCTGCTAGATTACTTCAGGCTGGCCCCTTTTGCAGGTATATCTATGTAAAACATTAAAAAATAATTGCCTATACTGTTTAAAATCCAGTAATACATTTTCACCCTGGTCTGCACATGCTCAGTTGCTCTCCATTTTTAGGCACCACTGAGTTTGTAGAGGTCGATTTGCTGACAGCCCTTAAAGTGGAGTTCCACCCACTTTTACAACTCTTCAGCACCCCTCACTAAACTGTGCAATGTAAACAAATTGGATATTTTTAAATTTTTTTTCTTGGCACCTGCTGTATTCATTTTTTCACTTCCTCCTCCCTTGCCGTGGCCCATCGCATCATTTCCTGTTTGCAATGCCTTCTGGGAAGGGGCGGAAACTTCCTCTGACACTGCCGTTGCTATGGAAACCTGACCTGAAACCTATTACACTGCTTGTGCTGCACTGAGCATGTGCGAGATCTGCAAGGATGAGATCCAGGAAGAAATACAGTCTGGCTTCAGATGCCCACACTTAAGATGGCCACGGCCTGCTGTAAGTTTATAAAATAACAAACTACTGCTATAAACTAACAAAACAGACCTTAGTTTACAGAATAACTTTACTAGAATACATTAAGCTTGTGTATTATAGGGGTATTTTTATTTAAAAAGTATAATTTCGGCCAGGACATTACTTTAAGCAGAATTAAACCCTCCTATCCTTTACAGCCAAGGAAGCTGCTTCTGTTTGATCTGCAACTGCCATGGTGCTGCACATGTGATCAGTTATGACACTAGCCGTTTGACAGTTTGGTTGAGGAAACAAGCAAATGTGACAGTTAGCAATCCCGGCATTCCAGGAATGTAACTTTTTTAAAACCATTAAGTCGATTGGGTTTAGTTCCGCTTTAGGATTGACTTCTGCTCAGGGGGCTCTGGGCTTCAGCAAAATGGCAGCCTCCAGCAAGAACAAACAGGAACAATGCTGGAGGAAATTTAAAGCACACACTAATTTTGGTAGCATAATTATTCATGTGAAATGTATGTTCCTTGCTAAAGAACTTTATTGATCAAGTTGTTATGGTTAAAGTTCCACGTTAAAGGGCTGTACAGAGCAGGACATGGGAGCACTAATCTGTAAAGGGGCACTAATGGCAGTGATCTCCAGCAACTTCATATAAAGAAGTCCCCAGTTTCTAACTGCAGCATGTCCATAATCTGCTTTCAGTAGCACTAGTATTGTGTGGTCCTTTATTTCAGGGGCTGTACTTGGGACCCCCTATATATGGCATAGATGTTTATTTGTGGTTTGAGGCCCCCCTAGACCACCACTGGCATGAAACCACTTCGGTGACCGCAGTACTGAGGTCACTCCCACACCTCGGCCCACATGCTTGTTTATTAAAACTGACCTCCAGATAATCTCTGCTTCCAGGGAATTGTGAGGTTATAGTCTGTCCAGGAGGACAAGACAAGTTCACAAAGTGTGCTATGAGCCAGTCAGGAAAGAACTATTACCTGCAAGCAAGAATTATAACATTGCTCCATCCAGGCCTCACCAGACCTCATTTACCTGCTGACAGAATAAACTGCCTATGCAGGAAAGGGGTGTCTATATGTTCAAACGAACTGTGCAGCTCTGACTAAAGTTGAATAATGCTCTTGCTATAGGTGTAGGCCATTTACATCCAGTACCTCCCGAAGCCTGACTGGAATGCTCCGAGGACATTGCTATGTGAGACCTCCTCACATGCTCCCTTTCTTCCCTGATGAAGTAGCTCTGAGCTCAGTATTTGAGGGCTCACTCCTGTGATGGTGGAGGTGAGCGGTAACGACTAGGCCTCACTTAGCAACGTCCTGGAGAGTATTCCAGTTGGGCTTTAGTATTCCAGTTGGGCTTTTTAAAGGGTTCACTTTTTAGCAAAAACTGCCTATGCAGATAAGGGGCATCTACAGATGCCCCTTATCTGCATAGGCAGTTTTTGCTAAAAAGTGAACCCTTTAAAAAAGGAGAAGTTCACCTTTACAAAAGAAATAACTAAAATGCACATCTTTTTGCAGGTAAAAAAATGTGCAATTATTATTATCAATAATGCAGGATTTATATATACTGTATTATTTATTGGAAGCCTGCAAAACATTGCACCCACAAACAGATTGGTCACGTGACGTATGCATAAATTATCGCATGCGGTGAAAAAAAAAAAACAAAAAAAAAAAAAAAAGAAGAAAAGGGAAAGAAGATTATGTGGTATTTACTGCAAAATTACATATGTGGCGGTAAATATCACCAAAATACCATGCGGTAACAGAGAGTGAAAAATCATTTTTCAAAGTATTGCTATCAGTCGAACGTACCGATATTACCTATATTGCTTCAAGGGGTTGATGCATGGAAGCTGCAGGCATCACCCTGGTACCGTTCTTTAGAAATGATGATCAGTTTTCTTGTAACAACCACCGATGTGGCTAAGCAGCCGCTTGGCCGTTATAACAAGCAGCGGGAGGGCCTTCCTCCGCTCCGCCCGAGTCTACGGTCCCACCGGGAGGCCCAATCGATCAGCCGGCATGTCTGCCAGCTGGCTGGAGACTCCAACAAAGCCGCAATCGGCTTTGATCAGGTCTCGAATCTAGTGATTCAGAAGCGGTGTCATGACATCACTTCCTGTTTACTTGAGCCTTAAAAAGGTGCCACATTTTAAAAAATTGAAAGTGTTCAAAAACGCAGATCTTGGCATTCTGAATACTTTCAAAGAAGGGGTTTGGGGTTATAGACCCCAGATCCATCCCTAAAAAAAAAAAACCTGTCACAAGGAATTACAAATAAATACTAAAGCGCTTAAGGATTATAAAGTATAGATACGTGCAAATATACAGTGTATGTATGGTTGGTGGATACGTGCAAATATACAGTGTATGTATGGTTGGTGGATACGTGCAGATATACAGTGTATGTATGGTTGGTGGATACGTGCAAATATACAGTGTATGTATAGTTGGTGGTAAAGTGCAAAGTGATTGTAAATATCTGTGTTACTCCCCTATTCACATGTGCTTCCACCTACACCCTCTATTTAAATAAAATTAGATACTAAGGTAAAGTGAATCAAATAAAATCCACATAAAAAAAATTCACCTAAAAAAATCCACCTATATATAAAAAAATCCCTTGTGTGTAAAAGCTGCACCTTTGGTAAGTGCTCCGATATCACTTGTTAAAAATTATACATATAAGGTTAAAGGTGCGCTTACATGCTCTAAAATCTCGTGTTGAGTTGTTAGTGTTTAGAATAAAAAATAATAGGCGAGTAAATTATAACTTACTAAAAAATAAATATATACATATACTTTAAATTGCTTAATTAATGGCAAATATAGATCCACGGAACAATCTTGCAGTGTTCTTAAAACATGACAAGTCCGCTTGCTGGGTATGCATATAGGTATGGGGTGCAATCAGCTGCAACTGCATACCCAGCAAGCGGACTTGTCATGTTTTAAGAACACTGCAAGATTGTTCCGTGGATCTATATTTGCCATTAATTAAGCAATTTAAAGTATATATTTATTTTTTAGTACGTTATAATTTACTCACCTATTATTTTTTATTCTAAACGCTAACAACTCAACACGAGATTTTAGAGCATGTAAGCGCACCTATAACCTGTCACAAGGAGGTTTACATTCCTTGTGTCAGCAATAAAAGTGATAAAAAAAAAAAGAAAAAGAAAAAAAAGAAATATTGAAAAAAAGGACAGTGAAAAAAAAAAAAAAAAGAAGAAACAAACCACACAAACTTTAAATGTACAGAATATCGGCACCTGATATCAGCTATCGGCCTGAAAGGCAGCTGAAAAATAGGTTTTGGCCCTGAAAAAATAAATAAATGAATAAAAATTATTGGTCGACTCCTAGTAAAAAACATGCAATATTTATCACCAGGGTTTTGCTGGTGGTATAGCAATGCGGTATTTGTCAGAAACAGTGTGGGGGTCCACTCCCCCCCCATAGCTGGTTGCCAAGGAGCGGGCCAGGAAGCCAGCTGCCGTGTCCTTAACAACGGATGACTCATCATCAGCTGTCAGCGTTTGAGACGTTGGGTCTACTTTGGGGGGACATTTTTTAAATAAAGGAATTGACAAAAACACTGTTTAATTTATTTTTGACACTTTTTCTGGTGAAGGAATATCCCTACTCATTCACATGAGGGGGGGGGGGGGGCGTCCCCTTATACCCCCCCACACCAAAGCACCCCCTCCCATGTTGAGGGCATGTGGCCTGGTATGGTTCGGGGGGTGGGGAAGCTTGCTTGTCCCCCTCCCATTCCTAACCTGCCGGGCTGAATGCACGGATAAGGGTCTGGTATGGATTTTTTAATATAATTTTTAATTGCCGGCATGTTTTCTTCACATTTAGATATCAGTGGGTAACCCGCTGACAGCTGATGAGTCGTCTGTTAAGGACATGGCGGCTGGCTTCCCGGCCCGCTCCTTAGCAATCAGCTCAATACGGCAAAGTACTGCATGAAAATATGCGGCAATTACCGCATTATTGAAACTTTACCGCACAATTCTTAGTGAATTGCACTTTCAAAACTGATTTAACCCAAGAACTATTTTACTGCATTTTATTTGCTGTCATTTAACATTTCGTGAATTGACCCCAAACTCACAGCTCCTACGGCCGTGAGCTTTGCATTGATTTTTTTTTTTTTTTTTACAGCTGGAAAAATCGTTTTTTAGGTAAGAGCGATCCTTTTTATAGGGCTCTGAAGAGGACACCCATCTATAAAAAACATGTCAAAAATAATCAGGAGATGCAGCAATATGGGTGGCTGCAATTATACTTCACTAAGAAATTCAGCTTGGTGCAGCTCCTAACCGCTTTAGGAGCTTCACCTGATATCTCTGAAAGGGGGTCCCTAACGTACACCTCACGTATGACACATGAATACCGACATTGGTCCAGACTGGACCAACAGAACCAAGCAAAAATGTCCACACCTAAACTTCATCTTTAAATACATATCAAGTACAACGTCACTACGGTAGGGAACTATCCATAGTCCGCTACACCCAAAAAAGTGCAATGCCTCCAACTTGCTAGGAATGACCCAACATCCTACACCAGACAACAGTCTCACTGGTGGTTGTGAGAAGACAATTTTTACAAACAAGGTGTAATATTGGTTCCTTAAACGGTCATCTTTGTGGCACCCCTTCCCCGGCCGTTGATCCAGCAGTACACTCTCCCTAAACTTAACATGACAATACCTCCTGCTCCATGAATGCAGCCTCTGTGTGCCGAGACGGGTATACAGCAGACACAAAGAGGCAGAAGCTGACTCATGAACTTCTCTGGAAATCAAGAAATTCCAACCTGCACAAAGCTTGTGTGTCTGCTGCTGGGGCAATCACTCCAGTGCCATCTAATGATGTCTGACCTGAAGCGGAGGCGATACAGCTCAGATTCACTGAATGCCTAGCCCTTTGTAGAGATGGTCACCTTGCACATTCAAGGTAAAGTGCAATTGCAATGAGCACACCACCTACCTCCCAACCATCCTGGCCAACCCTCCACTCACCTTGCCGCTCCTTTCTTCAGATACCAGTCAAGGGAGCCATGATGTAACTCCGCCAGTCATACCACAGTGCTTGGACTTAGTAACTGGCTGCAAGGCCGGAGCACTGTCACAGGGGAGGAGACCTCTTTAAAAAGGTCAGAGGATGCAGATCTAAACCTCAAAATAGCTGTGTATTCACACACTAGGGCACACAATGGTGACCCCACTACCTTTATGCCAAGTATTCTTGTCCTAACCAGAGGGTTCGAACAGCTATGGTCGGAGTGAAGGTTTCGGGAGGCCAAAACATGGGTCTCAAGTAGGTGATCACTGCTATAAAATCTTCCTTATCATCATCAAGGAGAAGAGATAGATAGGCAATACAATGCCCTCAAACAGTAGACACCTGAAAGCCTTCAGGACGAGTCCTTTCAGTCGAAGGCAACAAGGGCCCACTTTCCATAGAGATACGTGGAAATGTATGCAAACCTCGCATGATGCAAAGTACAGCAGCACACTGTTACACACAGCTGTTTGCATCGTGGTAGGATACACTTAAAAAAAAAAAAAAAAAAAAAATATATATGTTTTAAAAATTGTGCAAGTCCAGTTTTCAAAGTGTTGCTCTGCAATGACAGCCCATTCAAATCAGCACTGTATTGAAGACAATAGTCTTAGCAGTTTGCAATGACGTGAAATGTCCACAAAGCTCTTGGTATCCACATACCATGCAATCTTCTGGCAAGGATTGGGGACAAATGACAAAGCTTGGGAACTGCATTTTTTCTCCCCCCCCCCCCCGAATCATAGGAAACAAAGTGTGATCCAATTTGCTTTCCAGGGACGAAAAAAAACCTCCCAACCACAAATAAAATTACTGTTCAGAGCTCCCAATACGCTCACTTCCGGCATGGTTAGTTTTTTTTTAGCAGAGAACAATACACTATTGGAAGGTTCCCATCACAACAGCCTGCTCCTAATTAAAATCCTGGACCCTATCCCAACCTGGATGACATTTATTTTATATTGTGTATTAAACAATTGCTTTTTTTTTTTTTTTTTTTTTTTTTACCATAAAATACTGTTTTTACCCTCTTCATGTCAGTACTATTGATCTGCTCCAATCTTTCAGTCATTTTCTGGATGTTGTACCTCCTAGAAGACCTAGAACCCCCACTAGCAGCCGAATAAAGGGTTAAATTCACCTGTGTATGGCCGCTGCCGAATCGCTTTGCAGGCGCTTCAGCAGCGGTGCCCATTCATTTCAATGGCCAGGAGCGGTGGAGGAGCGGTGTATACACCGCTCCAAAGATGCTGCTTGCAGGACTTTATTTTAAGTCCTGCCAGCGCAGCGTCCCAATGTGAAAGCACTTGGGCTTTCACACTGGGACTGCAGGAGAGGTGTTTTTTTAGGTGCTTTACAGGTGCTATATTTAACCCAAAAGCACCTGAAAAACACCCCAGTGTGAAAGGGGTCTAACAGGACGGGTTCCATCCCCTTGTCAGCACTCTAGCAGCAGTTGCGGAAGGATCGATAACCACCGAGCCTGAGCAGCATACACACATTTCCTAGGTCCCTGCCACAGAGCACAGCGCTGTCAGGTAGGACAGAAGACCTGATTTTTCTCTGCCGCAGTTAGATAATACTTACTGGTCTTGCCCCGTTCCAGGGGTTCTCAAGATGTGCATAAAATAGAAGATAAATCAGTTCTTAGTGCCAGAAGAACATTAGGGAGATAACCTGCTCAAAGGCCCCTTACTACACTATCCCTCACAATTAGCCCAACCTGACGCTAACCTTCACCGTAGTCTCAGCCCAAATTTATTCCTCTCCACAAGCCCAATGCCAACCCCGACACCATCCTTTCCCATGATTTCAATGCCAGCCTTGACACAATCCTTCCCAGTAACCCCAACCCTGACACTATCCCCAACTCTACCCCACCCCCATAGCCCTGACTCTATTCCCTCCCCCATAGCCCCAACTCTTTTCTCCCTCCCCCCAAATAGCCCCGACTCTATCCCCCCCCCCATAGCCCCGACTCTATTCCCCCCCCCCCCAATAGCCCCGACTCTATTCCCCCCCCCCCCAATAGCCCCGACTCTATTCCCCCCCCCCCAATAGCCCCGACTCTATTCCCTCCCCCCCCCATAGCCCCGACTCTATTCCCTCCCCCCCCCCCCCATAGCCCCGACTCTATTCCCTCCCCCCCCCATAGCCCCGACTCTATTCCCCCCCCCCATAGCCCCGACTCTATTCCCCCCCCCCCATAGCCCCGACTCTATTCCCCCCCCAATAGCCCCGACTCTATTCCCTCCCCCCCCCCCCCAATAGCCCCGACTCTATTCCCCCCCCAATAGCCCCGACTCTATTCCCCCCCCCCCCATAGCCCCGACTCTATTCCCCCCCCCCCATAGCCCCGACTCTATTCCCTCCCCCCCCCCCCATAGCCCCGACTCTATTCCCCCCCCCCCCATAGCCCCGACTCTATTCCCCCCCCCCCCCCCCCAATAGCCCCGACTCTATTCCCTCCCCCCCCCCAATAGCCCCGACTCTATTCCCCCCCCCCCCCCAATAGCCCCGACTCTATTCCCCCCCCCCCCAATAGCCCCGACTCTAATCCCTCCCCCCCCCCCAATAGCCCCGACTCTAATCCCTCCCCCCCCCCCAATAGCCCCGACTCTATTCCCCCCCCCCCCAATAGCCCCGACTCTATTCCCCCCCCCCCCAATAGCCCCGACTCTATTCCCCCCCCCCCCAATAGCCCCGACTCTATTCCCCCCCCCCCAATAGCCCCGACTCTATTCCCCCCCCCCCCAATAGCCCCGACTCTATTCCCTCCCCCCCCCAATAGCCCCGACTCTATTCCCTCCCCCCCCCAATAGCCCCGACTCTATTCCCTCCCCCCCCCAATAGCCCCGACTCTATTCCCCCCCCCCCCAATAGCCCCGACTCTATTCCCTCCCCCCCAATAGCCCCGACTCTATTCCCCCCCCCCAATAGCCCCGACTCTATTCCCCCCCCCCCCAATAGCCCCGACTCTATTCCCTCCCCCCCCCAATAGCCCCGACTCTATTCCCTCCCCCCCCAATAGCCCCGACTCTATTCCCTCCCCCCCCCAATAGCCCCGACTCTATTCCCTCCCCCCCCCAATAGCCCCGACTCTATTCCCTCCCCCCCCCCAATAGCCCCGACTCTATTCCCTCCCCCCCCCAATAGCCCCGACTCTATTCCCTCCCCCCCCAATAGCCCCGACTCTATTCCCCCCCCATAGCCCTGACTCTATTCCCTCCCCCCCCATAGCCCCGACTCTATTCCCCCCCCCCAATAGCCCCGACTCTATTCCCCCCCCCCCAATAGCCCCGACTCTATTCCCCCCCCCCCCCCCCCAATAGCCCCGACTCTATTCCCTCCCCCCCCCAATAGCCCTGACTCTATTCCCCCCCCCCCCCCCCAATAGCCCCGACTCTATTCCCCCCCCCCATAGCCCCGACTCTATTCCCCCCCCCCCCCAATAGCCCCGACTCTATTCCCCCCCCCCCCCCATAGCCCCGACTCTATTCCCTCCCCCCCAATAGCCCCGACTCTATTCCCCCCCCAATAGCCCCGACTCTATTCCCTCCCCCCCCCAATAGCCCCGACTCTATTCCCTCCCCCCCCAATAGCCCCGACTCTATTCCCCCCCCATAGCCCTGACTCTATTCCCTCCCCCCCCATAGCCCCGACTCTATTCCCCCCCCCCCCCAATAGCCCCGACTCTATTCCCCCCCCCCCCCCAATAGCCCCGACTCTATTCCCCCCCCCCAATAGCCCCGACTCTATTCCCCCCCCCCCCCCCCAATAGCCCCGACTCTATTCCCCCCCCCCCAATAGCCCCGACTCTATTCCCCCCCCCCCAATAGCCCCGACTCTATTCCCCCCCCCCCAATAGCCCCGACTCTATTCCCTCCCCCCCAATAGCCCCGACTCTATTCCCTCCCCCCCAATAGCCCCGACTCTATTCCCTCCCCCCCAATAGCCCCGACTCTATTCCCCCCCCAATAGCCCCGACTCTATTCCCTCCCCCCCCCAATAGCCCCGACTCTATTCCCCCCCCCCCCAATAGCCCCGACTCTATTCCCCCCCCCCCAATAGCCCCGACTCTATTCCCTCCCCCCCAATAGCCCCGACTCTATTCCCTCCCCCCCAATAGCCCCGACTCTATTCCCCCCCCAATAGCCCCGACTCTATTCCCTCCCCCCCCCAATAGCCCCGACTCTATTCCCCCCCCCCAATAGCCCCGACTCTATTTCCTCCCCCCCCCAATAGCCCCGACTCTATTCCCTCCCCCCCCCCAATAGCCCCGACTCTATTCCCTCCCCCCCCAATAGCCCCGACTCTATTCCCTCCCCCCCCAATAGCCCCGACTCTATTCCCTCCCCCCCCCAATAGCCCCGACTCTATTCCCTCCCCCCCAATAGCCCCGACTCTATTCCCTCCCCCCCCAATAGCCCCGACTCTATTCCCTCCCCCCCCCCAATAGCCCCGACTCTATTCCCCCCCCCATAGCCCTGACTCTATTCCCTCCCCCCCCATAGCCCCGACTCTATTCCCCCCCCCCCAATAGCCCCGACTCTATTCCCCCCCCCCCCCCCAATAGCCCCGACTCTATTCCCCCCCCCCCCCAATAGCCCCGACTCTAATCCCTCCCCCCCCCCAATAGCCCTGACTCAATTCCCCCCCCCCCAATAGCCCTGACTCTATTCCCCCCCCCCCCCCCAATAGCCCCGACTCTATTCCCTCCCCCCCCCCCCCAATAGCCCCGACTCTATTCCCTCCCCCCCCCCCCAATAGTCCCGACTCTAATCCCCCCCCCCCCAATAGCCCTGACTCTATTCCCTCCCCCCCCCAATAGCCCTGAATCTATTCCCTCCCCCCCCAATAGCCCTGACTCTATCCCCCCCCCCCCCCATAGCCCCATCCTCCATACTATCCGTCCCATTAACCCAACCCTATCACCACATAACCCCAAACTCTCACACCCGGTAACCCCAACACTATCCCCTCCTGATAACTTTGACCCAGGCTCAAACCCTCCCTGTATCCCCAACACTATCCCTCTCTCCAACTCGAACCCAGACACTAACCCTTCACACCTACCCAATAACTATCCCTCTCCATAACCTAAATTATGACACTATACCCCCCTAACCCCAACCCTATCCCGTCCTGCAATACCCACCCCGACGCTATTCCTCTCCTTAAACCCTTAACTCCGACAACCATCCCTCCCTGTTACCCCAACACTGACACTAACCATCCCAGAAACCCTCATACCAATCCTCCTCACACGACTAGCAAAGCTAAAATTTACTTATATAAACAGCAGTAAAGCGCAGAACTTTTTTTTTTAGCATCCCCATGGGCTCCCTTGGAGTCTAGTGCCCCAGGTAGCTGCCGGTTGTGCCACTATCATAATCTGCCCCTGCCTACCTGCAAGCTCCACATCACTTCTCTTCAGAACACCAACACTTATCCTTCCTGAAACCCCCTGATTGCATAACCACCTCTCCTGTGCCAAAAAAATGCCCAAGCATCAGGGTGCACTGATTTACGGAGAAAAAGATGTAGCCAAAGGGAGTCCAAGATGGTCACATCCTTTTTGCAAACGCATTTACACCTGGCCTGCTTTACTGTAAATTGTATAAATGTTTGATGGCATGCAAGAATAAGCATTCATTCTCTTCCGATTTAGAGGAACTGCAATGCCCAAAGTCCCCATCATTCAGAGTCTGCAGCCCTTCCATGAATGAAGAGACAAGGCTTCTTGCTTGCCTCTGATCTACAGAGTCCTAGATACTCTGCATGCCTACAATGACATTCTGATTGGCATACCTTGCCGATGTCTACTGTGCTGGGGAATAATCTGGGATGGCATAGGGACAATACCATGATAGATGACAGCAGATGAAGGGTCCAGAAAGCCCATTACACAGAACCTAGGCCCAATGGAGATGAACCACTTGCTTGTCTTTGATCTACGCTGTCCTGGAGACTCGGCATGCCTACAATGCCAGTTTGATTGGCAGCCCTGGCTGTTGTCTGCTGTGCTTGAGTCTATGCTATGGTTTTATAGGAACACAACACCCTGTCTGGTAGAAGCCAGTAGATGCAAGGCCCAGGGCTAGAGTTGCCACCTCATCCCTTTAAACCCGAACATATTACTTACACAGGTTCTGTGGCTGATTAAGGTGGTAATTAAACTCACTTTTTGCCTTATCTGCATTTAATTACCCTCAGAACCTGTGTAATTCATATGTGTTCGGTTTTAAAGGGATGAGGTGGCAACCCTACCCAGGGTGCCCATCACACAGCACTGTAGCCCCTGTGGAGATGGAGACTAGGGATCAACCGATAATCGGTGGCAAATATTCACTTTTTTTGCAGTATCGGGCACAAACGTACCAGATATTACTTCAAGGGGTTTTACCGGGGTGATGCTTGCAGCTGCAGGCATCACCCTGGTACTGTTCTTTAGAGCAGACGATTAGCTTTATTGTAGTAACAACCAATGCAGCTCAGCTGTTATTACAAGCAGTGGGAGGGGATGTCGTCCCGTCCCCCCCCCCTTCCGCCGCTCTCCCCTCCCACTGGCTGGCCGAAGACCCCAACAAAAGCAGATGCCTTGTTCGGGTCTCAGATCTAGTAACCCGGAAGCGATGTCATGACACCATTTCCTGGATTACTGGCATCTTAAGGGCGCCAGTTTTAAAAAAAATAAAAAAGTATTCAAAAACACTGATCTGCACTTGAAAGTATTCAAAATGTCAAGAGGAAGGGTTTGGGGTCTTCTAGACCCCCGATCCCTCCATAAAGAGTACCTGTCACTGCCTATTACTGTCACAAGGGATGTTTACATTCCCTGTTCTAGAGACTTCACATGCCTACAATGGCATTTTTATTGACAATTCCTGGTGGTGTCTGCCGTACTGGGGTATATACCTGGGTTGCATAGTGACACAATACCCTGTCTGATAGGCTGCCTATCACACCAAGCCTTGTAGACCCTCTTGGGATGAACCACTTGCTTGCCTTTGACCTGCCCCATCCTGGTGAGTCTGCATGTCTACAATGGTCACTTATTTACCCTGGATCATGGAGCCTCTACATGCCAAATATGACATATTGATTGGCAGACCTTGCCAGTGTCTGCTGTACAATGGTCTATGCTGGGAGTTGCATAGGGACACAATCTCCTGTCAGATAGAAGGCAGCAGACAAGGGCCAGGAGATAACCCTCTGGAGATGGACCCCATGCTTTCCTTGGATCCTGGAGTCTACAATGACATATTGAGTGGCAGGCCCCACTAGTGCTTCCTGTGCCAGAATCTAATCTAGGGTTGCATAGGGACACAATCTCCTGTCAGATAGAAGGCAGCAGACAAGGGCCAGGGGGACCCTCACTTGGAGTCTTCTAGACCCTCTGGAGATGGACCCCATGCTTTCCTTGGATCCTGGAGTCTACAATGACATATTGAGTGGCAGGCCCCACTAGTGCCTCCTGTGCCAGAATCTAATCTAGGGCTGCATAGGGACACAATCTCCTGTCAGATAGAAGGTAGTAGACACAAGGGCCAGGGGGACCCTCACTTGGAGCCTTCTAGACTAGGGTTGCCACCTCATCCCTTTAAACCCGAACACATTAAATTGCACAGGTTCTGCGGCTGATTAAGGTGGTAACTGAACTCACTTGGTGCCTTATCTGTATTAAAATTAGCCTCAGAACCTGTGTAATTCATATGTGTTCGGGTTTAAAGGGATGAGGTGGCAACTCTATTCTAGACCCTCTGGGGATGGACCCCGGAGTCTACAATGACATATTGATTGGCAGACCCCACCAGTGCCAGAGTCTAATCTGGGGTTGCATAGGGACAAAATCTCCTGTCTGATAGAAGGAAGCAGACACAAGTACCGGTGGGGGGCCCCTACTTAAAGCCTTGTAGACTCTCTGGAGATGGGCCCCATATTGACATATTGAGTGGCAGGCCCCACCAGTGCCAGAGTCTAATCTAGGGTTGCATAGGGACACAATCTCCTGTCAGATAGAAGGCAGCAGACACAAGGGCTAGGGGGACCCTCACTTGGAGCCTTCTAGACTAGGGTTGCCACCTCATCCCTTTAAACCCGAACATATATTAAATTACACAGGTTCTGCGGCTGATTAAGGTGGTAACTGAAAACTCACTTGGTGCCTTATCTGTATTAAATTAGCCTCAGAACCTGTGTAATTCATATGTGTTTGGGTTTAAAAGGGATGAGGTGGCAACTCTATTCTAGACCCTCTGGAGATGGACCCTGTGCTTTCCCCGGATCCTGGGGTCTACAATGACATATTGATTAGCAGGCCCCACCAGTGCCAGAATCTAATCTGGGGTTGCATAGGGACACAATCTCCTATCTGATAGAAGGCAGCAGACACAAGTACCGGTGGGGGGCCCCTATTTGCAGCCTCGTAGACTTCTCTGGAGATGGGCCCCTGCTTGCCTCAGAACCTGCATATCTACAATGACAATTTTGATTGTCAGACCTTGCCGGGGTTGGCTGTCCTAGGGGGTTGCATAGGGACACAATCTCCTGTGTGATAGAAGGCAGAGGAAAAGAGTGCCATGTAGCCCCTCTGGAGACGAAGAGACGGACCACTTCCTTGCCTCTGATTCTGGAGTCTACAATGACATATTGACTGGCAGACCCCGACAGTGCCTCCTGTGCCAGAGTCTAATCTGGGGTTGCATAGGGACACAATCTCCTGTCTGATAGAAGGCAGCAGACACACAACCCCCCCCCCCCCCAGCCGCCGGCCATCTGAAAGTTTCTCCTGACACACAAGGCACCCAAGGGGGGGGGTACAGTCCTCGGGCCTCAGACCGGAGGAGGCTCGGCTCCATGGGGGGACATTTACTGCTCCAGTCTCAGGTCATTAAGCAAAACCACAAGCAGATGCTTCATTTTACTCCGGCTTTTTACGTGCAGTCGCCCGTCCCAGGGGGTATTTCTCATGATGCACCGCGGCGTTCTGCGATGACATTGTTGCCACATTTACAAAGCGTAAAAAAAACAACAAAAAACAAAAACAAAAACTTTGTATTCTAACAAGTCAAAACGTTAAATGCAAAAATAACGTAACAAATACAGCTGATCCCAATACGTGTGTCTGCAGCAGATGTGAACCCCGATTGTACATGTGGATAGGGAAGAGGTCAATGAGGAGTGATTGGCTGGGAGAATATATATATATATATATATATATATATATATATATATATATATATATATATATATATAATTTATTATCTCACACACACAGATTCTGTATCAGATTGGATCTCATACATAATATATAAAAGATGACTTTGTATCAGATTGGATCTCATGGAGAACTTCTAAAGATGACATTGTATCTGTAGTGATGGGTGGATAGAATGTAAATGGGTGCAGGAGACTCTTCCACCAGGCAATGTTCTTTTGCTGATCTGGCAGATCAAATCTGGCTGTGTGTGCCAAACTTCACTGATCTCTGCTTCAAAATGTGTAAATATATATATAAAAAAAAAAAAAAAAAAATCTATATTTATATAACACACACTAATATATAGATATGGGGGGGGGGGGAGTAATGAGAGTTTCTGATAGAAGAGCCCAGGGGGTGATATGCAGGGAGGAGAAGGGGGCAGCGATCATATGATAAAGCAATGGTGATCAGAGGTGCCAGGTCAGCAGAGAGATGAGAGGCAGAAGAGCTGACACTCAGTCAGGCCGGTGCTGCCCCTCCAGCAGGGGGCGGTGAGGAGCCTGGAATGCAGAGAGGAGCGGGATGGACACATCAGCAATCTACATACACGCCGCATTGTGCCGGAGGGGGGCGCCCCGTGCAGGAACAGACCCCCCCCCCCCCCCTCTCCGGAGGAGTGCAGGCTGGGGAGGGGGTGCATGGAATTTCTGCGGGGGGGGGACTCGTACCTCAAACATGAGCCCGATGAGGACGCAGATGATGAAGAAGAAGCCGATGTCCGCATGGTTGTGGATGACGAACTCCTGGCTGAAGATGGGGTAAGTTTTCCTCCTTCTGAAAGCCATCTCCGGAGAGCCGACCGATCCCCCTCCCTGTCCGCTCCACCGCTCTACCGAGCCTGGCCCCGCCCCTCTTCCCCGGGACACACACGCCTTCCCCGGGATAGACACGCCCACTTAACACGCTGCTGCCCGCCCCGCTCTGACAGCCAGACCCGCTCAGAGTCCAATCACTGATCATCACTCACACTGATCATCACTCACTGATCATCATTCACACTGATCATCACTCACTGATCATCATTCACTGATCATCATTCACTGATCATCACTCACACTGATCATCACTCACTGATCATCACTCACTGATCATCACTCACACTGATCATCACTCACACTGATCATCATTCACTGATCATCACTCACTGATCATCACTCACTGATCATCACTCACTGATCATCACTCACACTGATCATCATTCACTGATCATCACTCACTGATCATCATTCACTGATCATCACTCACTGATCATCACTCACTGATCATCACTCACTGATCATCACTCACACTGATCATCACTCACACTGATCATCATTCACTGATCATCACTCACTGATCATCACTCACTGATCATCACTCACTGATCATCACTCACACTGATCATCATTCACTGATCATCACTCACTGATCATCATTCACTGATCATCATTCACTGATCATCACTCACTGATCATCACTCACTGATCATCACTCACACTGATCATCATTCACTGATCATCACTCACACTGATCATCATTCACTGATCATCACTCACTGATCATCATTCACTGATCATCATTCACTGATCATCACTCACTGATCATCACTCACTGATCATCACTCACACTGATCATCATTCACTGATCATCACTCACTGATCATCATTCACACTGATCACCACTCACTGATCATCATTCACACTGATCATCACTCACTGATCATCATTCACACTGATCATCACTCACTGATCATCACTCACACTGATCATCATTCACTGATCATCACTCACACTGATCATCACTCACTGATCATCATTCACTGATCATCACTCACTGATCATCACTCACTGATCATCACCACTCACTGATCACCACTCACTGATCATCGCTCACTGATCATCATTCACTGACACTGATCATCACTCACTGATTATCATTCACTGATCATCACTCACTGATCATCACCACTCACTGATCATCACTCACTGATCATCACTCACACTGATCATCATTCACTGATCATCACTCACACTGATCATCACTCACACTGATCATCACTCACTGATCATCATTCACTGATCATCACTCACTGATCATCACCACTCACTGATCACCACTCACTGATCATCGCTCACTGATCATCATTCACTGACACTGATCATCACTCACTGATTATCATTCACTGATCATCACTCACTGATCATCACCACTCACTGATCATCGCTCACTGACACTGATCATCACTCACTGATCATCGCTCACTGACACTGATCATCACTCACTGATCATCGCTCACTGATCATCATTCACTGATCATCATTCTCTGACACTGATCATCACACACACTGATCATCATTCTCTGATCATCATTCTCTGACACTGATCATCACTCACTGATCATCATTCACTGATCATCACTCACTGATCATCATTCTCTGACACTGATCATCACACACACTGTTCATCACACACACTGATCATCATTCTCTGATCATCATTCTCTGACATTGATCATCACTCACTGATCCTCATTTTCTGACACTGATCATCACTCACGGATCATCATTCTCTGACACTGATCATCACTCACTGATCATCATTCTCTGACACTGATCATCATTCTCTGACACTGATCCTCATTTTCTGACACTGATCATCACTCACGGATCATCATTCTCTGACACTGATCATCACTCACTGATCATCATTCTCTGATCATCATTCTCTGACACTGATCATCACACACACTGATCATCACACACACTGATCATCATTCTCTGATCATCATTCTCTGACATTGATCATCACTCACTGATCCTCATTCTCTGACACTGATCATCACTCACTGATCATCACTCACTGATCATCATTCTCTGACACTGATCATCATTCACTGATCATCATTCTCTGATCATCATTCTCTGACACTGATCAGCACTCACTGATCATCACTGACACTGATCATCACACACACTGATCATCACTCACTGATCATCATTCTCTGACACTGATCATCACTCACTGATCATCATTCTCTGATATTGATCATCACTCACTGATCATCATTCTCTGATATTGATCATCACTCACTGATCATCATTCACTGACACTGATCATCACTCACGGATCATCATTCACTGACACTGATCATCATTCACTGATCATCATTCACTGATCATCATTCACTGACACTGATCATCATTCACTGATCATCATTCTCTGACACTGATCAGCACTCACTGATCATCACTGACACTGATCATCACACACACTGATCATCACTCACTGATCATCATTCTCTGACACTGATCATCATTCACTGATCATCATTCTCTGATCATCATTCTCT
Source organism: Aquarana catesbeiana (assembly GCF_042186555.1). Classification (NCBI taxonomy): domain Eukaryota; kingdom Metazoa; phylum Chordata; class Amphibia; order Anura; family Ranidae; genus Aquarana; species Aquarana catesbeiana. The sequence continues at coordinate 45,712,158 of NC_133327.1, read as the reverse complement.
GACACTGATCAGCACTCACTGATCATCACTGACACTGATCATCACACACACTGATCATCACTCACTGATCATCATTCTCTGATATTGATCATCACTCACTGATCATCATTCACTGACACTGATCATCACTCACTGATTATACTGACATTGATCACATTACAAGGAATAAACTGACACCAATCACACTGACAGGGATGACCCTTACAACACTCTTCTTTCCCATCTCCTCTTCTCTCACATTTCCTCTCCCATTCTGTCTCCTCTCACATCCCTGTGTTTTTTTTTTTCTTTTTAATTCTGCAGCTAAATGCCCTATTTCACATTCATGTGACCGCCCAGCTGACGTCAGAGGGGCATCTCAGCCCCTCCCACTGTAATCCTTAGATCTGGGAAGGAGAAGAGCGGGTGGTCACGTGACTGCACATCGGCGATGTAAAAAAAGGTATTCAGCTGCAGAATTTTAAAAGAACACATACACTGTGTAGTATAGCTTATTATAACAGAGGGGATGGAAGTAATTGAGAAGAAGCTCTTAGCATAAGCAATGGGTGAAGATCTCTGTGTAGCAGCTGTAAAGGGATAGTCTTTAGTTTGAACTCTTTAGCCGTGGAGCGTTGGGGCCCAATTGCACTGTTGGCGCTCATTAGAGAATTGTCCCAGTCAAGCCTGCAGGCAGTAGTAAGGCTACTAGATGGCTGTATGGTTAGTTCTTAAGGGGCTCAGTCTCTCTAGCAGCAGATTGTAAATCCCCACAGCAGCAGCTCACCAGTCCCAGTGATATTGCAGCTCATCACCCGGTAACATACAGCAATTAGGCCACTCTCTGCTCTGCACCCAGGTGAATCAGGCTGTCGGCACCTCCAAACTCAGCGCTCCAGATTCCATTCAGGCCGCTGATATGCAGCAGTGATGGTGCACACTGGACAGTGATGTGCACTCTCCGGGCTCCCTCATGGCAAAAGGAGGCAGTATCCTGTACAGCCTGAGAAAATGCAGCTCTTTCCCCTCCCCCTGGTAAACCTCCTCTCTGGGAAATGCATTCCAAAAGCTCTAGATTACAATAGAGTCTCTCTCCTCTGGACTACAGTTCCCACAGTGCAGTGCTGCCTGACTCAGGCTATTGAACTCTTCTTGCTCAGCAGATCCCTCCTCTTGCTCATATAACTGTTAATCATTTCAGCCCCGCAGGGCAGCAGCTACAGAGAACAGCTGCAACCAGTGTCTCTCTCGCTGCCCATTCTTGGGTAAGAACCTGGCAACACTGTCTGCACACTCTAAGCACTGATTATACACTACAGCTACTGTGTGCACACACCACAGGGAGGACACTGAAGACGCTGGCCCCCCTCTGAAGGCCCTGGTCACATCACAGCAGGCCCTGTTCATCCTGGCTTCACAAATAAAACTAAAGACAAATCTTTTTTTTTGTTTTGGATAGAGTAAGGGAGGATTATAACCCCTGACAGTTTTTTTTTTTTTTTTGCCATTTTTGTCCCTCTGGGGAGATTTTTATTCACTTCCTGTCTCGTAGCCAAAACAGGAAGTGAGATGAAATCCCTCCAACGTTGTCACCAGAGCTAGTGCCCCCATTGGAAAATTTACCTTCTATTACTGTTCTGTTGAAAACTCAAAATTTGGCTTTTTTTTTTTTCACTTTGACTTTCAACAATAATGTAGAGAAGGTTAATCTCCCTAATGGGGACACAGACAGCACTAAAAACTAGACAGGGGGTTCTATTCCCTCTCTACTCTACCCTGCTTCCCCGAAAATAAGACCTAGCATGATTGTCAGTGATGACTGCAATATAAGCCCTACCCCCTTAATAAGCTCTACCCTGTTACCCCGAAAATAAGCCCTACCCTGAAAATAAGACCTACAAGGACTCTAACTAGGGCTTATTTGGGGGTAGGGCTTCTATTGCAGCCATCACCGACAATCACGCTAGGTCTTATTTTCGGGGAAACAGGGTATACACAACTAAAACAAAGTTGTGCCCTTAGTTATCCACTTAAGGACTCCCCTATAGCAGATTTATTGCTACAGGGCGGCCGTTCTGTGCAGAATCACATATACGGTATATACATGATTTTACACTTTCTGGTAGGGGGCGCGCATGTCCCCCCTCCTCCCCGGCACACTGCTTCACAGCAGGAGCCTATGGATGTCTGCTGGCAGCCGCTGATCATCGGCACAGACACAGGACAGAGCTCTGCCTATGCAAACAAGGCAGAGCTCCATTCTGACAGTGGGGATGTGATGGATTTTGTGTCCCTACAGAGCAGGGAATAAAATCAGTCACATCCCCTAGTGATAGCACCTTACATAGTACACAAAAACACTGGCACACATTTTAACCCTTTGATCACCCCAGTCCCCAGATGTTTAACACCTTCCCAGCCAGTGTCATTAGTACAGTGACAGTGCATATTTTATGACTGTATTAGTGTCACTGGTTCCCACAAAGAAGTGTCAGTTAGTGGCCGATTGTCTGACGGAATATCGCAGTCCCACTATAAGTCGCTGATTACTGTATAAAATAAATAAATAAAACATGTATAAATATATCCCATAGTTTGTAGACGCCATAACGTTTGCGTAAACCAATAAATATATGCTTACTGGGGATTTTTTTTAGCAAAAATATTTTATTTATAAAAAATATTTTTTTATTGGATATGTTTTATAGCAGAAAGTCAAAAATATTGTTTTTTTTTTTTCCTCAAAATTGTTGATCTTTCTTAACATATAGCGCAAAGAATAAAAAAAAAGTGATCAAATGCCATGAAAGAAAGCTCTATTTGTGGGAAAAAATGATATAAATTTCGTTTATGTACACAGGGTTGTCACCTGTCTGGTATTTACCCGGACAATCCGGGTTTTCAATCATGTGTCTGGGTTTCAGTCTGCCTGAAACCCGGACATATTGTACAATACACTGTACATTTACTACAGCAGCCTTTCTGGAAATCACACTGAGCCTGAGCCACTGCCCTGCCGAACTGTATATCAGCAGAGCAGGAGCTCGATTATGACAGGCAGAAGGAGCAGCTCTGCCAGGCCGCAGGGCCCTACATCAACCAGGGGGCGGAGAAATCCCGGTGGCAGCAGTGGAGGCGGTGCCTGGATGAGCGGGAAGTCCGATTAGATGGGGATGCTGGACGCACTGTACAGTTTGAGCAGGAGGAGGAGTTCTTGGTTGCCCGTGATAGGGGAAATCTATGGTAGGTGAAGGAGACACTGAGAGGAGAGGTGGAAAGGGGATCAGTGGCAGCACCAACTGGCATCAGTGCTCTGCAACAGGTGAGGTTAACAAGACATGTCACCCAGAGGTGACAGGAAGGGACAGCCTGCCGGGTACTGTAATATGTGCAGGATGCCATTGCTCTGATAATGAAGTATCCAGGTCTGACAAGCGAGGTACTGGTGTTGGTGGTCTGGAGGTGCCCAGGTCGTGTTGGTGATCTGGAGGTGCCCAGGTGGTGTTGGTGACCTGGTGGTGTCCAAGTGGTATTAGTGACATGGAGGTGCCCAGGTGGTGTTGGTGATCTGGAGGTGCCCAGGTGGTGTTAGTAACATGGAGGTGCCCAGGTTGTGTTGGTGAGCTGGAGGTGCCCAGGTGGTGTTGGTGATCTGTGGTGCCCAGGTGGTGTTAGTGAATGGAGGTGCCCAGGTGGTGTTGGTGATCTGAAGGTGCCCAGGTGGTGTTAGTAACATGGAAGTGCCCAGGTGGTGTTGGTGATCTGTGGTACCCAGGTGGTGTTAGTGACATTGAGGTGCCCAGGTGGTGTTGGTGATCTGGAGGTGCCCAGGTGGTGTTGGTGATCTGGAGGTGCCCAGGTGGTGTTGATGATTTGGTGGTTCCCAGGTGGTGTTTGTGACATGGAGGTGCTCAGGTGGCGTTGGTGATCTGGAGGTGCCTAGGTGGTGTTAGTAACATGGAGGTGCTCAGGTTGTGTTGGTGATCTGGAGGTGCACAGGTGGTGTTGGTGATCTGTGGTGCCCAGGTGGTGTTAGTGACATGGAGGTGCCCAGGTGGTGTTGGTGATCTGGAGGTGCCCATACGTGTTGGTGATGCCCAGGTGGTGTTTGTGACATGGAGGTGCTCAGGTGGTGTTGGTGATCTGGAGGTGCCCAGGTTGTGTTGGTGATCTGGAGGTGCACAGGTGGTGTTGGTGATCTGTGGTGCCCAGGTGGTGTTAGTGACATGGAGGTGCCCAGGTGGTGTTGGTGATCTGGAGGTGCCCATATGTGTTGGTGATTTGGTAGTGTTAGTGACATGGAGTTGCCCAGGTGCTGTCGGTGATCTGGAGGTGCCCAGGTGGTGTTAGTAACATGGTGGTACCCAGGTGGTGTTAGTGACATGGAGGTGCCCAGTTGGTGTTGGTGACCTGGAGGTGCCCAGGTGTTGTTGGTGATCTTGATGTGCCCAGGTGGTGTTGGTGACCTGGTGGTGCCCAGGTCGTGTTGGTGATCTGGAGGTGCCCAGGTCGTTTTGGTGATCTGGAGGTGCCCAGGTGGTATTGGTGACCTGGTGGTGCCCAGATGGTGTTGGAGATCTGGAGGTGCCCATGTGGTGTTGTTGACCTTGTGGTGCCTAGGTGGTGTTAGTGACATGAAGGGTGCCCAGGTGGTGTTGGTGACCTGGTGGTTTCCAGCTGGTGTTGTTGATCTTGAGGTGCTCCGGTGGTGTTGGTGACCTGGAGGTGCTCGGGTGGTGTTGGTGATCTGGAGGTGCCCAGGTTGTGTTGGTGATCTGTGGTGCCCAGGTGGTGTTAGTGACATGGAGGTGCCCAGGTGGTGTTGGTGATCTGGAGGTGCCCATATGTGTTGGCGATTTGGTAGTGTTAGTGACATGGAGGTGCCCAGGTGGTGTCAGTGATCTGGAGGTGCCCAGGTGGTGTTAGTAACATGGTGGTACCCAGGTGGTGTTAGTGACATGGAGGTGCCCAGTTGGTGTTGGTGACCTGAAGGTGCCCAGGTGTTGTTGGTGATCTTGATGTGCCCAGGTGGTGTTGGTGACCTGGTGGTGCCCAGGTCGTGTTGGTGATCTGGAGGTGCCCAGGTCGTGTTGGTGATCTGGAGGTGCCCAGGTGGTATTGGTGACCTGGTGATGCCCAGATGGTGTTGGAGATCTGGAGGTGCCCATGTGGTGTTGTTGACCTTGTGGTGCCCAGGTGGTGTTAGTGACATGAAGGGTGCCCAGGTGGTGTTGGTGACCTGGTGGTTTCCAGCTGGTGTTGTTGATCTTGAGGTGCTCTGGTGGTGTTGGTGACCTGGAGGTGCTCGGGTGGTGTTGGTGACCTGGTGGTGCCCAGGTGTTGTTGGTGATCTGGAGGTGCCCAAGTTCAATGCACATGGTTGTAGGGCAGGTGCAGCACAGCCCCATTCACCTGGGGGTATAACTTCTGCCATAGCCACAGCATGTATAGAACCCTGGCTGCTTCCTCCACAGCTAAAGGAGGAGCAGATGGAGGTAGTAAAAATGCTGTTAAACCGTGTGGTTTTATCGTCTCCCAACCTCAAAATGATTGTGGTGAGGTTTATACATGTCTGTGAGACTCTTTCTTGTGGCACAGCAATCTAAGCATATTTTATGGGTACAAGAATGTTTTTGTTTTTTTAAGCCCCTCCCACTGTTAACACATTTTGGCCACACCCACTGTTTACCACAGCGTTAAAGTGTTCGGCTTGAAGAAAAGGTGGCAACCCTATATGTACAGTGTTGCGTGACCGCGCAATTGTCAGTTTAAGTTACACAGTGCCGTATTGCAAAAAATGGCCTGGTCATGAAGAGGGGGGTAAATCTTCCTGGGGGAAAGTGGTTATACTTTAATGCGGAGTCCCATATCTTCCCTGCTCCAGTCACCTCATTCCATAATAGAACATCACCTTGAATTCTCTGCACATTTCTTCATGGCAATACTCAGAATCACACAATTTCCCGGGACACTTTGCAGCTGAACCTCTGACATTCTTGCAGTGGATTTTGGAATTCTTATGGGCATGAGATGAGCTCTCTTGCAGACAGAGGCCTGGTTTGCAGGGCGCAGTAATCTGCAGACATGTCCGTGCCGTTCTCCAGGATTCCAGGCCCTCCACAGCTGGCACAGGACAAACACAGCTGTACACATTGGCAGCACAGTGAAGACTTCTCTGAATCTCTTTGTTAAACAAACTGAACTCCTCTAAGTTATCCTTCCACAGTCCTCCACCCCAGTCCATATACAGTCCCAGTCTGCACATCGGGGCCCCATTCACACAGGAGGTTTTTTATCCTCCCCTGGGTGCCTATGCTCCAGGGGAGGAAAAAGCAACATAAAAAATGTGCACAAAGCTACATGTAGGCGTGCCAAGCACTTGGGCGTTCATTCATTCCATTGGACAGAATATTAACCACTTCAATAATGGGCGCTTTTACCCCCTTCCTGACCAGGCCAATTTTAAGATTTCAGTTTTTACTTTAAATGACAATTGCGGGGTCATGCAACGCATTACCCAAATTACATTTTTATAATTTTTTCACACAAATAGAGCTTTCTTTTGGTGGTATTTGATCACCTCTGGGGTTTTATTTTTTGCTAAACAAACTAAAAAAGATCGAAATTAAAAAAAAAAAAGTTTTTCTTCAATACTGTTATCAAATTTAGTTTTCTCCTTCACTGACAGGTACTGATGAGGAGGCACTAGTGTGTAGAATTGATGGGCACTGATATGCAGCACTGATGGGCACTGATATGCAGCACTGATGGGCACTAATAACTGTTATCACCAGCCGCCACTGCTGTACGTAAAATAAAAAAAAAATTAATTTCTTAATTTTCCAAAAACTTTTGACAAAAAATTAAAACTTTAAAAAACTTGCCACAGCTCTTACTAAATACCTTGGACTGTAAAAAAAATAAATAAAATAAAATTAATTATACCTTGGACTGTCTGCTTTCCAAAAAGGGGTCTTTTGGGGGATATTTGTACTGTCCTGGCATTTTCAGGCCTAAAAAAAGTAGTCAGGCCGTCAGTATATCAGGATGGATAGATATTCAGATATACAGTATATCACAAAAGTGAGTACACCCCTCATATTTTTGTAAATATTTTATTATATCTTTTCATGTGACAACACTGAAGAAATGACACTTTGCAGTAGTGAGTGTACAGCTTGTATAACAATGTAAATTTGCCGTCCCCTCAAAATAACTCAACACACAGCCATTAATGACTAAACCGCTGGCAACAAAAGTGAGTACACCCCTAAGTGAAAATGTCCAAATTGGGCCCAATTAGCCATTTTCCCTCCCCGATGTCATGTGACTCGTTAGTGTTACAAGGTCTCAGGTGTGAATGGGGAGCAGGTGTGTTAAATTTGGTGTTATCGCTCTCACTCTCTCATACTGGTCACTGGAGGTTCAACATGGCACCTCATGGCAAAGAACTCTGAGGATCTGAAAAAAAGAATTGTTGCTCTACATAAAGATGGCCTAGGCTATAAGAAGATTGCCAAGACCCTGAAACTGAGCTGCAGCACGGTGGCCAAGACCATACAACAGTTTAACATGACAGGTTCCACTCAGAACAGGCCTCACCATGGTCGACCAAAGAAGTTGAGTGCACATGCTCAGCATCAAATCCAGAGGTTGTCTTTGGGAAATAGACATATTAGTGCTGCCAGCATTGCTGCAGATGTTGAAGGGGTGGGGGGTCAGCCTGTCAGTGCTCAAACCATACGCCGCACACTGCATCAGATTGGTCTGCATGGCTGTCGTCCCAGAAGGAAGCCTCTTTTAAGGATGATGCACAAGAAAGCCTGCAGTTTGCTGAAGACAAGCAGACTAAGTACATGGATTACTAGAACCATGTCCTGTGGTCTGATGAGGTCAAGATAAACTTATTTGGTTCAGATGGTGTCAAGAGTGTGTGGTGGCAACCAGGTGAGGAGTACAAAGACAAGTGTGTCTTGCCCACAATCAAGCATGGTGGTGGGAGTGTCATGGTCTGGGGCTACATGAGTGCTGCCGGCACTGGGGAGCTACAGTTCATTGAGGGAACCATGAATGCCAACATGTACTGTGACATACTGAAGCAGAGCATGATCCCCTCCCTTCGGAAACTGAGCCGCAGGGCAGTATTCTAACATGATGACGACCCCAAACACACCTCCAAGACAACCACTGCCTTGCTAAAGAAGCTGAGGGTAAAGGTGATGGACTGGCCAAGCATGTCTCCAGACCTAAACCCTATTGAGCATCTGAGGGGCATCCTCAAATGGAAGGTGGAGGAGCGCAAGGTCTCTAACATCCCCCAGCTCTGTGATGTTGTCATGGAGGAGTGGAAGAGGACTCCAGTGGCAACCTGTGAAGCTCTGATGAACTCCATGCCCAAGAGGGTTAGGGCAGTGCTGGAAAATAATGGTGGCCACACAAAATATTGACACTTTAGACCCAATTTGGACATTTTCACTTAGGGGTGTACTCACTTTTGTTGCCAGTGGTTGAGACATTAATGGCTGTGTGTTGAGTTATTTTGAGGGGACAGCAAATTTACACTGTTATACAAGCTGTACACTCACTACTTTACATTGTAGCAAAGTGTCATTTCTTCAATGTTGTTACATGAAAAGATAAAATATTTACAAAAATGTGAGGGGTGTACTCACTTTTGTGAGATACTGTATATATACCATAGTTTGATGACTCTAAAACTTCCTACAGACTAAATAATATACACTGATTTGGGTTATTTTCACCAAAGAAATGTAGCAGAATACATTTTGGCCCAAATTTATGAAGAAAGATTATTTATTTGCAAAATTGTATAACAAAAACAATGAAAAATTAGTTTTTTCAAAATGTTATGCTTTTTTCATTTAATAAGCAAAAAATTAAAAACTCAGTGCCGATTAAATGCCACCAAAAGAAAGCTCTATGCATGTGAAACAAAATTATACAAATTTCATATGGGTACAGTGTTGTATGACCACACAATTGTCATTCAAAGTGCGACAGTGCTGAAAGCTGAAAATTGTCCTGGGCAGGAAAGGGATCAAAGTGGTTAAAGAAGAATCCTAGGTATGGATACTTTTATATTGTTACATTGGTATGTATAATTACTATGGGATCTCTTTGGATCCCAGCGCAGTAATGTGAACAGTTACATAGGATTTAAAGGGGAGTAGTTTTCATGCACCCCGGAAAAGCGCAGAAAAAGCGCTCTACCGTGAAAGGGGCCTTAGTGATCACTTTGCCTTTTCTCAATAAATACAAAGCAGTCTCTGATAGGACAAGATGGAAAGTGTACATCACTGACCCATCTCTCTATCTTGTCCACCTTCACCCTACATAGCTAAAATTCTTATTTCTAGTCCCTGGTAATTGTTCCTGTATGTAAATAAAAAAGAATACATACATGCCAGTCCACTATGGAGTCCAGCGTTGTCAACCTTCCAGTCCAAAAATCTTCCCACATCACTATCCTGGACCAATCTCCCGTGTGTCTCCCGTGGGTCTCTGCCAGGTCTATGGGTTCTACTTCTGGCCTGGTCTCCACTATGGACACTGCAGTGGACACCAAGGGACTCTACTAAGGACACCAAGGGCCCCACTAAGTCTTTGTATATGTACGAAGGAACTGTGTGAAGCGACCTATGGACTGTGCAGACTGTTCTGATGGAAAGTAGTGGTATCCCCAGAAACCAGTACCTGGGGTTACCTGAGGAATGCAAGTGTGTAGTAATATACAGTAAGTGACTTGTGCTTCAAGGCCTAAGGCCACCTAAAACTAGCTAGACCTCAAAGACCTTCAAGATGGCAGCGTATACAAGTTGCACCAAAGTATAACACATTTAGAATTTCACTATTTAAAAAAATGATTCTAAAATATTTAAAGTGATGCATTGCTTGCTGGTTTCTGGAGTCCATTATACCTCCAACAGCCAACATTCACCAAACATATATCACGAACATAGCATGGTCTACATGACAAGTTCACTGGAGTGCAGGAAGACAGGAAGTCGCTGCAAAAGAGGTTGCAGGAGATCACCAGCACTGAAATGTAACATAGAATCAATAAAGGGTTAAAACAAGCATTTTATTTTACAAAAATAGTCATTGTTATTGCTTTGCGTAAAGCTGAACTCTGGGCATTAACCGCCCCATAAATAAAGGTAGTATGGGCAGCTACCTAGCGCTCCAGACTCAAAGGGGGCCCACAGGTATCCTTCAAAAAATCTGTACATCAGTATGGTTTACATGTGTGCAGGCCATACACGGAGCAAATTTTTTTCCTGCAAACACGGGTCAGACAGTGTTGACAGGGAAATCCCTCCCATCGAGCCATTGTATTCTCCCAGCAGGAGAAGCCATCCCCGCCAGGAGAACTCAATGATTATTGCTAGCGGTTATACCAGCCGTTAACAATAATCACATGCAAAATCCAGCAGGCAGGTTGCACCCAAGTCCATCGATCTATCAACTGGCCAAGATTCGAACTGTCTATGTCCGGCCTAAGTTTATTTCCATATCTACAACTTTATAGACTTTTTCCAGCCTTTGTAATCTACTGTAAGGGCCCTTTCACACTGGGGCGGTTTGCAGGCGCTATTGCGCTAATAATAGCGCCTGCAAACCGACCCGAAAGCGCCGCTGCTTTAATTCTAGTGTGAAAGCCCCGAGGGCTTTCACACTGGAGCGACGCACTGGCAGGACGGTAAAAAAAGTCCTGCTAGCGGAGTGTATACCGCTCCTGCCCATTGAAATCAATGGGACGGCGCGACTATACCGCCGGCAAAGCGCCTCTGCAGAGACGCTTTGCGGTGGTTTTTAACCATTTCTCGGCCGCTAGCGGGGGTTAAAACCGCCCCGCTAGCAGCCGCATACCGACGGTAAAGCGCCGCTTACAATATCGGCGCTTTACCGCCGCCGCCCGTCCCAGTGTGAAAGGGCCCTAAATGTTTTTGATAAGGTGAAAAAAATGCTCTTCCATTACATCACAACAGAATGCAATGGGGTTGATTTACTAAAACTGGAAAGTGCAAAATCTGGTGCAGCTGTGTATGGTAGCCAGTCGGCTTCTAACTTTAGCTTATTCAATTAGGCTTTGACAAAGCCTAATTAAAATAATAGCTTGTCCTTATCTAGTCGCTTCCTACTATTGGGTGACAACACTCTGTCATCATCTTCCTAATATTCTCCTGAGTTCTCACCCTATGTGCTGTCAGTGAATTATAGGTGGCCATGTCAACGATCACATGTGTGGTCCACCCGTATCACCATCAGGAATCCGATCCGGAACAATGATGTGCAACTGCAACAGAAGTGTATCACTTCTCGGCCTTTTAGCTAAGATCAAGTGTAGTATCTGATCTTATCAGTTTTCAGGAGGGAGAATGCTGGCGTCCCATGGAGAGGAGGGTGATGGCCAAAATCCCTCTTTAAGGTAATTGGTAAGGAATGGTGATGGCGGTGGGAGGCCTTTTTCTTCCTGGGTTGGATCTTCCCAGTTGTAGGTAAGGCTCTCCCTAAGCTGTCTAAATTCTGATGCCTTCCTGGTAGGGATGGAGAGGCACTGGTCTGGTGGAAGGCTGGGCTGTAAAAGAAGCTTGTGGTGTATGTGCTCCTGGGCTTCTCGGCCTTTTGGCTAAGATCAAGTGTAGTATCTGTTCTTATCAGTTTCCAGGAGGGGGCGCTTGCTTCCGCCCCTGAGCTATGGCGAAATAGTGAAGGGATAGCGGTTGCTATGCAAAGCCTGCTGGAGTAAAGGTGACATGGAGCGGTTTGTAGCCGAAAGGGAAGCCTTCTGATGGGGATGGAGAACCACTGGGTCTGATGCGGAGGGTCGGGACCCTGGCCTTCTGGCCTAGATTGGGGTGGCTCTAGCTCCAGCCAGTTTTTCTGGGAGAGAACGCTTACTCCTCCTTCGGGGGGGGGGGAGTGGTCAGTATCTCCTGATAATTAGGCAGGAATGACGGAACGATGGTGGAGTCAAACCATAGGGCTCTCACCGGGTTTCCTGAACTCCAGGCCTTCCTGGTTGGGGTGGGGGCTGCTGTGGTCTGGGCTGTGGGTCAGGGTTGCTTTGAAAAGCCAGTGGTGAATGTGCCCCTGAAGTGGCAGTTCAGGGGTGCCGTATAGTCACGGTGTGTAAGCACTTGATTTTATGGCACCATGGTCACTTTCACCACACACACGTTTTCCACACCTGCCTCTTGGGCTGGGCCTTTTGGCCAGGACCAGGGGAAATTTTTATGCCTGGCCGGAGGGCCGGCCATTGTATTGCACAATGGCCACTTTCACTCTTCCATCTCACTATCTTCCCCACTTTTTCTTTTACCCCTGTTTGTCACTTTTTTGTCTTTTTTTGTTTGTGATGTATACACGTTTTGTCACTGTGTGGCGAGTAGGGTGTGGGTCCTCGGGCCTACTCTGAAAGTCTTGGGAGGGGGTGGACATAGGCCTTTTGGCTTGGTTCGCCCTCTCCTTTGAGGGGTCTCCCTTCGGGGGAGCCCCACTGTACTTGGGTTGGTCTGTTTCGGCAGACCTTCCAGTAAACGGGGTCCGCCTGGTTTCGGCCAGATGGACCCATTGCCTGAGTACCTCAGTCCCTGTCTGGAGCCTAACACCCGGGGGGATCAGGGTAAGGTCCTTCCCTAGTGGAGGACTCTGTACACCCGTTGCACGTTTTTGTGTTTCACTCTTTATGTGTGGGCACTTTTTTTTGGCATCGGCTGGAATTTTTTGCACGCTAATGGCTTTTCAATAAAAAAAAAAAAAAATGTTCTCCTGGGCTGGCAGTACAAGGGTGCTGTAAATCTCACAGGTGGTGACTCTCATCTTGAGTTTTTCTGGCACCAAGGTCACTGCACCATATACACGCTTTTTTCACACCTGCCTCTAGGGCCGAGCCTTTTAGCTGGGACCAGAGGAATTTTTGTTTCCTGGCCCAAGGGCCTGCCATGGTATTGCTCTATGGCACTACTGCACTTCTCCACTTCCCTTTCCCCACTTTTACTTGTGTTTTTGCGTGTTTGTCACTTGGACTGTGCACTTTACTCACTCCGATTAGTAGGGTGTCGGTCCTTGGGCCTTCCCAGAAAGTCTTGGGAGGGGGTGGAAATGGCCTTCTGGTCTGGTTTGCCCTCTCTCATGGGGTCTCCCTTCAGAGGAGCCCCACCTAGTACTTGGGGTGGACTGCTTCAGCAGCCCTCCCATAGAATGGGGTCTGCCTGGTTTCGGCCAGGTGGGCCAGTAAGTACCGGAGCCTTGCACCCCGGGGGGTCAGGGTCCTTTCCTCTTCGGAGGAGGACCATGTGTACACCCTGTGCACTTTTTTGTGTTCTCACGTTTTGTGTGTGCACTTTTTTTTGCATCGGGTGTTAGTCTGAGTGTTTCACACACCACAGCCTGTAACCACTAGGCGTCCGCGCTATAGCCGAAAGACGGCTACAGCGCGGACTCCAATTGCCGGGAGGGCGTCCCTGGACGTCGTCCCTGTTACTTCCGCGTTGCGCGCTCCCGCGGGCGCGCATCGGGGAAGTTTTGTGCTGGCCGTGTCACATATCGCCGTAAATGGCCAATGACAGCGGCCGTTTACAGTGCGATCGCTCTGCCAATGAGAGAGGATCTCATATGTAAACATATGAGATCCTCTCTCATCGCCGGCTCTCCCTCCTCACACAGAGACAGCGTGTGAGGAGAGAGAGCGGAACCGCTGCGGCGTAAACAGAAAAAAAAAAAAAAACGAAAAAAAAAAGTGTCAGCACAGTTATCTGCCCCAGCCATCTGCCCCAGCCATCTGCTCCTGCCATCTGTCCCCAGTGCCATCTGTCCCTGCTGTCATGTCCATGCCATCTGTCCCCACTGCCATCTGTCCCCAGTGCCACGTATAAATGCCATCTGTCATCAGTGCCACATAGTGCCAACTGTCATCAGTGTCACGTGTCATCAGTGCCACGTATCAGTGCCATCTGTCATCAGTGTCACGAGTGCCACGTATCAGTGCCATCTGTCATCAGTGCCACGTATTAGTGCCATCTGTCATCAGTGCCATGTATTAGTGCCATCTGTCATCAGTGCCACGTATTAGTGCCATCTTTCATCAGTGCCACGTGTCATCAGTGCCACATATTAGTGCCATCTGTCATCAGTGCCATTTGTCATCATCGCCACGTGTCATCAGTGCCACATATTAGTGCCATCTGTCATCAGTGTCACGTGTCATCAGTGCCACGTATTAGTGCCATCTGTCAGTGCCACGTATTAGTGCCATCTGTCATCAGTGCCACGTATTAGTGCCATCTGTCATCAGTGCCATGTATTAGTGCCATCTGTCATCAGTGCCACGTATTAGTGCCATCTGTCATCAGTGCCATGTATTAGTGCCATCTGTCATCAGTGCCACATCAGTGTCAGTGCCACGTATCAGTGCCATCTGTCATCAGTGCCACGTATCAGTGCCATTTGTCATCAGTGCCACGTCAGTGTCACATGTCATTGTCCTGGTTCTCCAGGGCCTTCAAAAGTGTAATAGGTAGTCAACAAATTCAATGTGTAATTTATGCTCCTAGAACACGTGATGGCGCTCCCTGCATGTTGGGCCTCTCTATGTGGCCAGGCAGTGAAAAAGTCCCACACACGTGGTTTCGTATTACTCAGGAGGAGTAGCAGAATGTATTTTGGGGTGTCATTTGTGGTATATACATGCCATGTGAGAGAAATAACCTAATACAATGACAATTTTGTGTGGGGGGGGGGGGGGGGATCTTCATTTTGCAAAGAATTTTGGGAAAAAATGACAACATCAAAAACCTCACCATGCATCTTACTAAATACCTTGGAATGTCTACTTTCAAAAAAGGGGTCATTTGGGGGGTGTTTGTACTTTCCTGACTTGTTCGGGTCACAAGAAATGAGATAGGCCGTCAGTACTTCAGGTGTGATCAATTTTTTATGATTTGCACCACAGCTTGTAGACTCTCTAACTTTCACAAAGACCAAATAATATCCACTAATTTGGGTTATTTTTACCAAAGATATGTAGCATTATAAATTGTGGCCAAAATTTATGAAGAAAAATTACTAATTTGCAAAATTTTATCACAGAAACAAAGAAAAATGCGTTTTTTTTCAAAATGTTCTGTCTTTTTTCATTTATAGCGCAAAAAATAAAAAACCCAGAGGTGATCAAATACCACCAAAAGAAAGCTCTATTTGTATGAAAAAAAAGGACAAAAAATTAATTTGGGTACAGTATTACATGACTGAGTAATTGTCATTCAAAGTGTGAGAGCTGCAGGAGATCATGAAGTGAAAAAAAGTGAAAATATTATTTTCTAAATGACAAAAAAGTGACAATTGTTTATGATACACAAAGCTTCATGTTAACCAGCTAGTGTTTACTTTGTAATACAGTGAGTGAATGCAGTTGTGTCAGCAGCTGTCGAAGAAGGAGGATGTACAATCTTTAAACGATATCAAACTGCCAGCACTTGCCTTCTGTCTTCTGCCTTTCCATGACTCATGCAGTGTCATAGGTAATGCCTGTATTTCTGCAGTAAAGAATGTGCCGGTCATCACCTTTCACGGTTGGTCTTCTCCCAAAGTTCACTTCCTGCTTCTTTATCTCTTGTTTTAATATTCTACAGAGAAAGTGAAAATCACACAACAGGCCCCATGATATCCATGGACATGAGGGGAAAGGGTCTCTATAGGGACCTGCTGACCAGTAATGCGCTGTGGAGCATTTTATCCTCAAAGTTCATAGCAGAAGCACTGATATGGTTCAGGCATGGCTGGTGCTAGTCTATTTTGCGCCCTAGACAAAACTAGCTACTTGCACACTCCCCCCATGATAATGTCATTATATTAAAAAAAAAGCATATGATTTGCAGTCCAAGTCTAACCGCTAACAAATTTCTTAACATATCAGCAACTGCAGCTTGTGCAGGGATGCTTCCACACCTCCTTGCCAACTTTAGCTCCCTGTGGAGACTGACTGGGGTGCTGGGAGGAAGTGATGTTGTGCACAGCATGGCTTGCACAGTACCTTATTGACTAGATATCTCTTCTTCACAAATTGACTGAAGTTTGCTGGAGACAGTTTGTCTCCAGTTAACATCACCCAATCCTGCAGTGGTATGCGGAACGTCGGTGCCAAGTGTGAGGAACATTGGTGGACTGTGTGGGGAAGTGTGCACAGAACCTCATTGGCCAGTTTTCTTCACGGATTGGCTGAAGTTTGTTGGAGACAACATTGGGGAAGTGGGGAGACAACTGTGGGGAAGACAGCGGAGTGTTAGGAAGCCAGCGGAGAAGGGCCGTAGATACCTTTTTCCTGAGGGGGGTTCAGATCTTAAGCTGCAAGAGTGACACAAGATGGTGCCTCTTGCACTGTTCAGTAAGGTTGGCTACAGGGGTGTTTTCTGAAAGCAGTGGGCCAGTGTGCAAAATTATGTCTCCTGGCTGTGAAAAAGAAAGCGCAGCGTGGTGTTTCTCATTGTGCTTAATATTGGCCATGGCTTAAAGGGACACAGAGTTCAGGGGTCAGTAGTAAGAGATATAGCGTTGGGGGCGTGTCTGACTGTGAACTAAGACGGACGTGTAGCTGAGGAGCTCCGCAAAATCCTGCATAATCCACTGCCACCCAAAACTGAAATCACCCTGGTGAGCCTCCAGACTTAGCTTACCTATACCTGGGCATCCCCTGCAGCAGCCCCAGCCTGAATTGCAGAGCCCGGCCGGCCGATTGTGCTAGTATTAGGCCGCGACCAGCTCCATACACCTGGGACCAGCCGCCATCTTGAGGCCTTACCTGAGCCCCAGTGCCGTGATCCGTGAAACGAGTGGTATCATATCGCTACCCGCCGGTAGTGGCTCACCCCCGGATGGATGTGGAGACTGGGGAACCGTAAAGATAGATTCCAGACTTCAGGCCCCCAGGAAAGACCGTGGCTTCAGCCTAATCTCCGGAGCCGGCGGCCATCTTGGTCCACCCAGGCCCTCTCTGCACTGTGCATCGGCATCCCTGGCTCTCCCATAGCCTTTCACAGAACACTGACTGAGGGCCGTTTGTCCACTGCTGCCCACAGCCCTCCTGGGGACATCTGGTCTACACCGGCCTGCAGACATTCCCAGATCCATGGGGTAAGTGGTGGCCATCTTGCCACACCCAACCAAACAGACACCCCCAGCCTCCTGGCCTCTCTCCTCTTTGTTTTGGGCCCTCATTTCACCACCACAGCACCATAGCCTACCTGAAAATGCTCCTTTAACTGAGGCTGTGGGGGGAACCCAGGGAGGTAGCCCATGCCCGGGAAATGAGGGGTGTCTAAGTCCCGTCCATGCCGCACATATCCTCAGGAGATACCGCACACCCGATTGAGCTCTGGGGCTTTCATCTGCTTCAATAGACTGTCCAGACCCCACAACCCATCAAGGGATGGTAAAGTATGGACTTGTGATGGAGTAAACGCCAGGGTTCATGCCGCAGCCTCCACGGCAGCACCACAATCAGAAGCGTGGGCAGCCCTCCTCTTCTTCCTCCTCAGTACGACAACCTCCAGGGAAGGGTGAGTCACGGCAATCCCAGCCTTCCAGCCCTGCTGATCCCCTCCTATTCTCTCCTCCTGATGACACCAACTCCTCTGCAACTCCAGTCCATGAGGCAGAGCACACAGAACCTACCCTGACACAGATCATGGAGGCTGTACAGCACAGCCATACTTCTCTCACAACACAGATGGACTCAATTAAAACGGATCTCTCATGCCTGAAACATGATGTTCATACCCTCCGTCATAGAGTAACGAATGCAGAATAACGCATAGGGGACTTAGAAGATGAGACGCGTCCCTTGCAGGGCTCTGTTAGGTAACTGCGTCAGACCCAAACCTATACTGCTGACAAGCTCACGGATATGGAAGACCGCTTGAGGCGCAACAATTTGAGCTTCTTGGGGTTCCTGGAGGGCTCAGAGGGCAGAGACCTGGAGGCCTTCATGAAGCACTGGCTGACCACCACATTTGGTGCCTCCACCTTCTCACGGCTGTTCGCCATCGAACGGGCACATAGAGTTCCCCTACGCCCCCTGGAACCCCGCCACGTGCCATCCTCATCAGTTTACTACACTTCAGAGACAGGGAAACCGTTCTCAGAGCTGCCCGAGAAAAAGGCAAAATATCCCTTAACGGCAATTGAATCACTATCTTTCCCGACTTCTCAGCAGCCACTCAGAAACAAAGGGCTACCTTTCTGGCCATCTACCCTATGGCAAGCTTTATCCTGCAAGATTGAGGATCACTTATCAAGGCAAGGCCTACTTCTTCACAGATCCTAAGGAGGCATCGCATTGGGTGGACACCCTGGGACGCCCTGATCACAAGGATCAAAACCGGAGACCACCTCATCATTAAAGTGGCTTGATGCAGAACACATTTAAATACCCCTGGCCTACAGCCCCCCCCCCCCACTTGTTTGAGGTAGATTGGGGGTGGGAGAGGGACAGGTTCCTACAACTGTATGGCCCCATCACTCATTGTGCTACCCGCTGAAGCTGGGGATCATCCTCAATTCTACACCACGGGCCACGTACGTCAGCCGTGCGGGTTGACGATTGATATTGACTTTATGTTTCTCCTTAATCGTTTACTTCTACTAACTCAGGAACAGTTTTTCTAGAATTCGGGTGAACACATATTTTTGTTTTGTGCGGACTTGGATGGAAGACCACGGCTACGGACTTCTCTTCACACCTCAGGCTTTGTTGGTTGAGGGACTGTGACATGACCCCCTTGCTTTGCAGTTTTAGTTTTGGGAATAAAGCTCTCATGTGTTTGGGAGCTGGGAGGGTTAGGGTGGTTTTGAATGTTCTGGGACTGTTTTTTGTTCTTTTTTGTTCAGCTTTTACTCGCTAATACATGAGTATCTGGTTACGGGTTTGGCTGGCCTTTTTGGCCTGCAACTGATCCATTTAAGGGGCACTTTTCTGCTGCAATGCTGGTATCTACCATGCTATGTATTTTTGTCTAACGATCTAGCTGGCCGATACGCATGCTGTGGTTTCACGTTTGATTTGCTCACACTCTTATGCACTTCTCATGGCACGCTGGACCTCAGGCTATGGTTGCCTCCAGCGGGCTTTGGGAACTGGGTTTCACTAGTCATACTTTATTCCTACTCATGTCTAGACTACGTATAGTTTCCTGGAATGTTCGGGGGCTTAACTCTAAAGTGAAACGATCCCTCATGTTTGAATATCTGGGGAGACATAATCCGCATGTGATCCTTCTCCAGGAAACCCACCTCCATGGATCTAGGGTCATGGCCCTTAAGAGAGCGAAAATTGCATACGCTATTCATTGCACATACTCCATGTATGCCAGGGGCACATCCACCCTCATAGCTAAATCAGCACCCATCAATATTAAACGTATCAAACTCGATCCTAATGGCTGCTTTGTAATTATCGTACTTGAACTCCTGGGTTAAATATAAAAACACATTTGGCACTGTTCTGATGGAAGAGAGTGTTTTATGATAACGCTACTTTACTACACCCTCTACAGTTCTCCCAAACTGTATATAAAATTGAAGAGTTTAGAAAATGTAAGTTATAAATAATCAGCAGTGGTCTTAAACCTGTATATGTGCACATCCAACAGGGTGTGGTGCCATAAACCAATGTTGTCCTCTAATGGTTAAACAAGTCAAAAGAGGAAATAAGTGAATGGATATCAACATTAGGATACATGTGCTGTCCCCAAAGTGTAGTGCACTTTCAAAACCAGGTGTATAATCCCCTAATGTACATATCTAAATTTCATAAGAAAAAAGTGAATGTGCACATAGAAACCGTCAACGATGGTTTTCTAATACTGGTGTTAAATTTTCATAACAAAAACCGGTGTGTGGGGCAATTTCTTGTGTCCAATTATGATGCTAATTGGAGATGGAGAAAGTGTATCTGGGTTGTGTTACAACCTCTGGCAGCTAATTAGCAATATGGTGCCGGTAGCCAGAGGGGTATCCCAGCATACTCTCTCTTCAGTTTTTGAAAAATGTGTCCAGAGTGTGTTACACCCTCTGGGTGCAAATGAGACAAACTAGATATATACTATCCCCCAATGATGTGACTGGGATTTTATAAATAGGGTCAAATTAATGTTGCATTCTACAAGATGGGTCCCCTCTGTCATTTCTTCCCGTGACAAGGTGATACAGACAAAATTGCTATACAGATCCTACTTTACACCATGTTTACTGTATAAATTAAATAGATTCCCCTTGGCATTATGCTCTTGATGCGGCACAGCAGATGGCACATTCTTTCATCTGATGTGGGAGTGCACTCCGATTAGGAAGTTTTGGTCGGAGGTCACGGCCTTCATCAGCCCCTTAACTCAGATACCCAATATCTGCAACCCTCTGCGGTGTTTTTTACTGGGATATATTGATGATGAGGGTATATGTAAAAATGTACAAACCTTTCTGCGCATGGTATTATTCTATGCTAAGAAATCGATAATCATCCATTGGAAGTCTCACTCTTCACCCACTATAGCCTTTTGGATCACTACCATTATTCATGCTATACCATTATATAAGTTGACATATGAGGCCAGAGGATGCCCAAAAAAATTCCTGAAGCTTTGGGGCTCTTGGGTCAGCTCCGAAAGTACCATACCACCGGCTCCTTGATAGACTAAATGAAGCCCCTTAATCATTGATTGGTTCTAATTAAGCAGAATAGACATTTGACCTTTAGGTTGCCACGTATCCACTAAATGTATACCAGTATACCAGATTTTGTAATGGTTCGAGCGATGTTCGCTCCATATACAGTTTGTTTTCTTTCTTGTGTATGGAAAATAAATAAAATTTTACTTTAAAAAAAAAAAAGAGCGATACAGCGTTTAGGAGTCTGTAGTAAGAGTTACAACGTTTAGGGGTCTGTAGTAAGTGAGGCTGATTTTAGGGGTCACTCGTAAGTTGGGGGGGAGGGGGATTTTTGAAAATAGTTATGGTTAGGCAGGAATACCACTTTATTAACAAATGAAAGAACATACCAACCACATAGAGTGCATTGTATCATGGGTCAGCAGACCAATACACCTCCAGTATAACAATCAGGGCAGAATGAGGCATGTGTAGGTGCTTTGACTGAGGAGGAAGGTTTAGGTGGGTAGGTGAGAGGTGAAATGAGGGGGAGGGTGGTGGGAGTTGCTGTAACCTGGGGGGGGGGGGGGTTAGGTGGGTGACAGGGAGGCACAGTTATTAGGAAGGGATGGAGGTGCTATACCTGGAAGAGAGAAGATAAGATGGTATGAGGGGTAGGTGAAGCGGATGGGGGGTGGGCGAGGCAGTATCGGAGGTGGGTGAGGCAGTATGAGGGCTGGGTGAGGCAGTGTGGGAGTAGATGAGGGGGTGAGGTGGGAAGACATTTTTATAGGCGCCAACAGCAGGAAATTCAGCTCAGCTGAGTCCTTCAGTGCCGCTGGTCAGCCTGGACCATTGCCCTGTGTCCTGCCTCCAATGGAATCACCCTCTGGTCAGGTGAGTCTGATGGAGGAAGTTCTGTCCTTGCCCTCCTCCTTCTCTGAATGTTGGGGCCTGGTGGCAGGGCAAGCACATGATTGGCTGTTAGGATCTCCGATGTCCTAGCAACTAATCACATGCTTGCCCCATCCCCAAGCCCTGACTTTCATAGAAGGAGAAGGGCAAGAATGGAGCCCCCCCCAATCTACGTCCCCGCGGTGGAGAGTAGGGAAACCAGCAGCTGTAAGCACCAGTGCACCCTAGGCTGCTGCTTAGTTCACCTAGTGGTAGCACCGCCCCTGGGTTCAGGTTGCAGCTCAGCTCTCCCCTCCTAGAAATGACCCATCAACAGGGGCGGACTGACCATTGAGCCACTCGGGCACTGCCCAAGGGCCCTGGGCCACTAGGGGGCCCCATCAGGGTTGCCAGCCTCAGTAAAACCAGGGACAGTATGTAAAATCTGTGTTTTTTTTACATCTGTCTGTGTATACTGTGTGTACATGTATGTGTATACTGTGTGATTGTATACTGTGTGTGTGTATACTGTGTGGCCCCATAATCTCCTATTGCCCGGGGGCCCCATGAGTTATCAGTCCGCCCCTGCCCATCAACTAAGCCACCTATGCTTACACCTACCAGCACTGACTCAGTAACTCATATCCTGGCTTCCCCCTTTCAGCAACAACTCAACAGTTCAACTTTTCCTGCTCCCCCCCCCCCCCCTCTTGCACTAACTCAGCAATCCTGCTCCCACCAAGCAGCAATTACTCAGTAGCTTAGATACCCTGTCACGGAACGCCCCACACTCCGCTTGAGTGCTTCCGTCATATACCGCTTCCTAAGTTCTGGAACACGAGTCCAATGGATCTGGCTATAGGAACCCCAAGAACTAGACAACACCAGTCTTGGAGTACATCAGAACTACCTTTATTTTGAGATCTCACAGACCTTTATACAGCAGGGATGACTCAAAGCTAACCTAATTAACATGACCTAATTTACTACAAAATGTACCCAGACCAGATGACAGTCTTGTGGGCACTGAGCTTCACACATTAATACAATTAACAATACAAACAACAATCTCCCCCCTCCTCAGCCTAGACCATTCGTCTATTAGCCAGGGCTGGTGGCTAATGTGATCAGCTCTCTCAATTAACATAAACACATGTTGATAACACCAGCATCTCCTCACAGGATGTGTCCCAGCAGAATGAATCAGTCTTATCAGCAGGGGGCTGCTGGAGGAATCCCCCCTCCCTCTTCAGGGACACAAATATACAGTAAGGAGTCCCCATACAATATATACATGACTGAGTCCGATTAATACAGTTCAGACTGGATTTCTCATTCACCTCAAATGCTAGGGCCCATAATCGGTGGGCAAAAGGCTTGCACACAGTCCTCTCCAACAGCCTCCGCTCTGGCCATGCCCGTGACATTTCTCCCCTTTCGGCAGGAGACTAACACAGGAGGAGACCCCAGACGGGTTGACTCCGAAGTTAGTCCACAGCTCCAGTCCTCTACTGCCTGTACCCACACAGTACCCCAAACAAATCATCCCAAACAGTGCATTACTCACCCAGCCATCCTCTGCCTCTCTCAGAGAACATATCTGCCGCTGGGGAGAGGCCCGGACTGGACCTTCTCCCTGGAACCCTTTCTGCCGCTGGAGAGAAGACAGGGTGTCTGGGCTCACTCCATCCTGCTGTTGGGGATCTGGGCCGACTGCCCAGCATCCCTGGGGTATACAGGTGGGGACTGAAGCCCCCTCAACCGACACCAGATCAAGCTGCAGTTGTGAGGTGATGACTGCATTCTCTCCTTGGATCCTGATCTGCAGCTCGCGATAGACTGCCACCTCCTCACCTTGGGCCTCCACAATTGCTGCAGGTGTGGGGCAGAGGTCTTGGACCCTCTGTCCGGTTGCCAGCACTTCTGCTGGGGGTTTGCCAGGTGGTTCCTCCTCTACAGAAACGTCTATTAAATCCCCAGTCTCTGGAATTGGTAAAAGTGTGGGACAGAGGTCTTGGACCCTCTGTTCAGTTACCAGATCTTCAGCTGGAGAAGTTTGTTTTAACTCCATCGATGCTGCTGGCAGAAAATCACATGTCCCTGTCAGTGTTGTGGGAGAAAGGCCGACTACCTCTTCTCTCAGGAAGGCCGAAGCCACTGTTGGTGCTGGGCAGAACACAGTGAACTTTGGCCCTGATAGCAGCTCTTCTGCTGGAGGCTCATCAGGTTGTTCTTCCTCAGCAGAAAAGTCTATCAAATCCCATGTCTCTGCAACTGATGTCGGGGAATAGGGGTTCACCATCTCCTGTCCATGGAACCCAGAAGATGTTATCATTTCTGGACAGAGGTTAGCAGAGCTCTGCCCTGTTGTCAGCACTTCAGGTTTGGGGACGGCAATCTCCGGATTTTCCACTGCCGATTCTCTGGCATGCTGCTGAACTTGTTCTAGCAGTTTCCTGTATGCCCTTTCCAGATGCTGTTCCTTCCTTAGCAAATGGTCCAGATCAGGTTTGAGCTCTGAGACCCCTGCAAGACCGAGCATAGACTCTCTATAGTCTCTCATGTCCTCAAGGTCAGGTTTCCCTTCATCGCCAAACATAAAAAGATCTGTAAGGTTCTCCCACAGCAATCCAGGGCCGCCAAAGTTATATCCCTCCGGAGAGCATTCTGTTGTCTCCCCTAAATATCCCTCCTCTGCGTGCCATTGCAGAGCCCGATATCGATTGTCCAGCTCTATCTCCTGCTGGACCAACCTGTCCAACTCAGTCACCCATTGCTCCTGGGGCTGCTCTCCCAGGAATGCCATCCGCAATGCCCGTTGGTCACTGGCCCGTTGCTCTTGGGTTGGAAAGCACTTGTCCTGTTTTATACCAGCGAGACGGAGGGCTGCAATCCAGAGCTCCACCCGAATCAGCTGCCTGAGCTCCAGGTATTCATCCTCAGACACAGTCCTGGTGTACGTTGAAAGGATGATCCGCAGCAGCCCCGGGAATTCTGATGCCAGGTCCATATCTCCGCTGGGGTGACTGAAGTCTGCTATGCTGATCTTGGATCCAGTTGGAGGTTTGGATGTCCCAGACTTCAGACTTCAGGAAGCTTTCCCGCTGCTTGCCACCAATGTCACGGAACGCCACACACTCCGCTTGAGTGCTTCCGTCATATACCGCTTCCTAAGTTCTGGAACACGAGTCCAATGGATCTGGCTATAGGAACCCCAAGAACTAGACAACACCAGTCTTGGAGTACATCAGAACTACCTTTATTTTGAGATCTCACAGACCTTTATAGAGCAGGGATGACTCAAAGCTAACCTAATTAACATGACCTAATTTACTACAAAATGTACCCAGACCAGATGACAGTCTTGTGGGCACCGAGCTTCACACATTAATACAATTAACAATACAAACAACAATCTCCCCCCTCCTCAGCCTAGACCATTCGTCTATTAGCCAGGGCTGGTGGCTAATGTGATCAGCTCTCTCAATTAACATAAACACATGTTGATAACACCAGCATCTCCTCACAGGATGTGTCCCAGCAGAATGAATCAGTCTTATCAGCAGGGGGCTGCTGGAGGAATCCCCCCTCCCTCTTCAGGGACACAAATATACAGTAAGGAGTCCCCATACAATATATACATGACTGAGTCCGATTAATACAGTTCAGACTGGATTTCTCATTCACCTCAAATGCTAGGGCCCATAATCGGTGGGCAAAAGGCTTGCACACAGTCCTCTCCAACAGCCTCCGCTCTGGCCATGCCCGTGACATACCCCCTTCCAGCTCCTCCATCCCAGCAGTGTCTCTGCAGCTCAGCTCTCCTCCCCCTCCCTACTGTGACTCAGCGGCTCTCCTCCCCCTCCCTACTGTGACGCAACATGCTTCCAATCTCTATTGAAAACATATAGATTATGAGTGCTAGGAAAGGAGAGTGTGAGGGGCAAATTCAACACACACGCTGGCCCCTACATCAATACTGTGCCCTATAATGATGTAGGGGTAGGCAGATGGAACTACGACTGGTGGTGTAGGACCAGGCCTCTGACACAACCAGATGTGAGGATTCTGCTGGAGTCCATAGCTTTTGAGCAGAGTGAAGAGAAGTGGGCGGCGGTAAAGTTGAGTATTAATGCGATTCATTTGCAGTTTCCGTTCTTTGATTTTTGAAAAAGTGACAGGGAGCTTTCTGTGGTGCTTTTATTGTTCTTATTCGTCCATGGGCTTAACACTGTTATCCACAATTTCACATGATCAAAATCACCAAAAAGCCAATGAAATAATTTTGTCATTCAAGTTTATTTCAGTTGACTTTCAAATGTAATTTATTTTAAATGAGGGCTGTAGTAAATAGGCCGGTCATTCAAGGATGATCAATAGATTTGGGAATGTAATTAGCAATTTGATTGGGAAATATCTGGAATCTTTCCACTCAAGCAGCTTGGTTTGGCTCTGATGCAATCTCTAAAAACCAATTAAAACAGGACGAGTGCAAATTATATGACCAAAAAGTCTAATCGATCTTTGCATCAATGCATCTATTGTATAGACATCTACAGTATGTGACAACAGTATGTGCAGAAGTAACAGACTCAGAAGGATGTCAAAGGAAGAACATGTTCTGTGCAAAGTTTCTTATCCTCCATTAAAGGCCACAGGTTTTCTTAAACAGCTGGGTTATACTGCCTCCTATCGGAGGTCAGCCACTGTATAACCCTGCCTCTAACTGTTATGCCCTTATTCTGTGAGCGAGCAGTACAAAGATCCAGTAACACAGAGAGACGCAACCTGTAGGGCCACCATTAGACGTTGTGGGGCCCCATACTGCCTGCCTGACAGCCCAGGCCCCGTCTGACAATCCCTGCCCTTAAATACCTTATTGCATTCTCACTGTAACCCCGCCAGACACAGCTCCCAGCAATTAAATAAACGCGCCCCAGGCCCCATCAGTTCAGCACCAAGGGCCGGGGATAGAGAGGGGACCGTTTACTCATTTTCAGGAGGAGGCAGAGTAATCTCTTGTGATGCGGCTCTAGACAATAAAATGAACGTTCCAGCCTGCCCCGGCAATATAATATAGGAGAAGTGACAAGAAGTTTAATTTAATTGCCTAGAGCCACAGCACAGAAAAAAGTAAATAGTCTCCTTTACTGATGGGGCCCATGCTTGGTACAGGATGGCCGGGTGTGTATGTATATACACTATATTACCAAAAGTATTGGGACACCTGCCTTTACAAGCACATGAACTTTAATGGCATTCCAGTCTTGGTCTATAGAGTTCAATATTGAGTTAGCCCACCTTTTGCAGCAATAACAGCTTCAAATCTTCTGGGAAGGCTGTCCACAAAGTTTATGAGTGTGTCTATGGGAACGTTTGACCATTTTTCCAGAAGCACATTTGTGAGGTAAGGCACTGATGTTGGATGAGAAGGCCTGGCTTGCAGTCTCTTCTCTATTTCATCCCAAAGGTTTTCTATGGGGTTGAGGTCAGGACTCTGTCAAGTTCCTCCACCCAAAACTCTCTCATCCATGTCTTTATGGACCTTGCTTTGTGCATTGGTGTGTTTTGGGATGGAAGGGGCCATCCCAAAACTGTTCCCACAAAGTTGGGAGCAGGAAATTATCCAAAATGTTTTGGTATGCTGACGCCTTAAGAGTTCCCTTCACGTGAACAACGGGGCCAAACCCAATTCCTCAAAAACAACCCCACACCATCATTCCCCCTCCACAAAGCAAGGTCCATAAAGACATGGATGAGCGAGTTTGGGATGGAGGAACTTGACTGGCCTGCACAGAGTCCTGACCTCAACCTGATAGGACACCTTTGGGATGAATTAGAGCATAGACTGCGAGCCAGGCCTTCTCATCTAACATCAGTGCCTGACCTCACAAATGCACTTCTGGAAGAATGGTCAAACATTCCCATAGACACACTCCTAAACCTTGTGGACGGCCTTCCCAGAAGAGTTGAAGCTGTTATAGCTGTAAAGGGTGGGCCAACTCAATATTGAACTCTACGGACTAAGACTGGGATGCCATTAAAGTTCATGTGCGTGTAAAGGCAGGCGTCCAGATACTTTTGGTAATATAGTGCATAACACCTAAACCACAGTTTTTATTTGTAGACCCAAGAATTATTTTTGAATTTTCTGTTTTTTGGAGTTGGATCAGAATTCTCTTGTATGTTTCGCTGGTTCTTTCTTGTTGGTTTATCTGGCGATCTTGGTTGCCTTACAATACAAACCTGCCTTAGAACTATTGAAAATACCAAACATTTTACAACCTTTCCTTCTTTTATTTTAATGCAAAAAAACAAAACACTCAACTCAGTTTAATCAATTGCAGACCCCCAATGAATTTTACAATGATCAGATTACCTGATGACAGGACTAATGCCGCGTACACACGAGCGGACTTTACGGCAAACTTGGTCCGGCGGGCCGGAGTCCGTCGGACAATTTGATCGTGTGTGGGCTCCAGCAGACTTTTTTTTCCCAAAAGTCCGATGGTCCTAGAAATGAAACATGTTTCAAATCTTTCTGACGGACTCGAGTCCGGTCGAAAAGTCTGCTCGTCTGTATGCTTGTCCAACGGACAAAAACCGACGCTAGGGCAGCTATTGGCTACTGGCTATGAACTTCCTTATTTTAGTCCGGTCGTACGTCATCACGTACGAATCCGCCGGACTTTGGTTGATCGTGTGTAGGCAAGTCCGTTCATTCGAAAGTCCGTCGAAAAGTCCGCCGGACCTAGTTCGTCAAAGTCCGCCCGTGTGTACGTGGCATTACTCATCTGTAAAGGGCAGTTCTGGTGCAAATTATCTGTTCTCAGGTGACCCAAAGGGGGAACAGCTGATGTAACTTACTCCTGCCCAGTCCACGCTGGGATGGCTATATGTACCTTGTGGTATCTGATGTTCTGTCACTTAGGTCTGTTTCAGTCACATGTGCCTTCACATTTCTCCACTAGCTGTTAGGTTTTTATTTGGGCCAATAGGCTTTTCCAATGCCAGGATAGAGATAGATGCAATCACTGAGGAATTCTTGACCAGTTCTGGCATGCAAACACAGCTTTTGAGGTGAAGTGGACAGTAGAAGTCACATCATTCCTGCCCAGTACAAGTGAAATTAGAAATTCCAGCATGCCTTGCACATCTGATTCCTGGCAGTTGAAGGACAAATGAAGGAGATACTTGGATTTGTTGTTATGGTTTGTTTGTTCCATCAGATCAGAGAGCATATGGAACACCTTGGGCCAAAATGACTTAGCCATTGGGCGAGTCCACCAGGTGTGTGTATACATGTTCCCGTGCTTCCACAGTTTTCTCATTTGAATGTAGCTCCCACAGTTGCTGTGGTGAGCCTTGCTGGGACCAGCAAACCAGAGGGCTAGGACCTTAATTAGTTTCCTTAGCAATCATATTTCGGAAGCAAGCCGTTGTGGTCTGCCATATCTTTTTCCAGTCGTCTTTGCCAAAAGTTATTTAAAGGTCTTCCTTCCACTTTCATGCGGATGACGTAGATCAGGTGTTGAGGACATATTGAGTATTGTATATGGCAAGGAGGAGATCCTTCCTGGGAAATGTGAGTCTGTATGACATTCTTTGTTTAAAAGGTGTGGTAGATAAAGTAGAGGTGGTGCGTTAAGGATTTAAAAAAAAAAAAAAAGTTTACCTTGCAAATGTGTAAAAAATATTGTGTTTGTGGGTTTAAAGGAACCTTTCAGCATTTGAAAGGCTTTAACACAGTGTATTTGGTTTTAGGTTTGTAAAGCCTAAGGACTTCCATTTTTTTAAATGTCCAAAGCAGTCATTACCTGGGGGGAATGCTGGGTTTTTAAAGATAAACAGCAAGAAAAAGTGTGGGGAAAGAAGGCCATCAGAGTATTCATTGCCATCTCTCCTACTAAGAGTGGTAGGTGATTGGAATAAAGATCTGCTTGCTGTGTTTGGGTCTAATCCAGTAGTCTCCAAACTGTGGCCTTTTGTTTGCTTTTATACAGCCCTTGGGGCCCCAGTTCATTCACTGGCACCAATGAAGGCCACAATTCCTCCCAATAAATCCAATGATGGGGCACAGTTCCTTCCAATTACACCAATGATGGGGCACTATTCCTCCCACTGACCCCAATGACGGGGCACTGTTCCTCCCAGTGATACCAATGATGGAGCATTGTTTACTCCCACTGACGCCAGGACATTTTGTACTCCCACTTGCCACAGCCTGGCCCCCTTAACCGCTTGCCGACCAGCCGCCGCAGTTGTACTGCGGCTACATGGCTCGGCTGCGCGAATCGCCATCATGTTACCTCGCATCCATCTATATTTGGCCCACAGAGCCGATGCGAGTGCCTGGCGGTCGCGATCACCACCGGGCTCCTGCAATCGCTCGGGGCACACCGAGAACCAGGATCTGTGTGTGTAAACACACAGTTTCCGGTTCTCTGAGGGGAGAAGAGACAGATCGTCTGTTCATACAGAGTATGAACAGCGATCTGTCATCTCCCCTACACAGTCCCCTCCCCCCTTCAGTTAGAACACACACTAGGGAACACAATTAACCCCTTGATCGCCCCCTACTGTTAACCCCTTCCCTGCCAGTGACATTTTTACAGTAATCAGTGCATTTTTATAGCACTGATCGCTGTATAAATGCCAATGGTCCCAAAAATGTGTCAGAATTG
Organism: Aquarana catesbeiana; assembly: GCF_042186555.1. Taxonomy (NCBI): domain Eukaryota; kingdom Metazoa; phylum Chordata; class Amphibia; order Anura; family Ranidae; genus Aquarana; species Aquarana catesbeiana. Next base: position 45,681,940 of record NC_133327.1, on the reverse strand, counting down.
TCCGACGTGTCTGCCATAATGTCACAGTCCCGAGAAAAATCACAGATCACCGCCATTACTAGTAAAAAAATAATAATAAAAATGCCATGAAACTATCCCCTATTTGGTTTGCGCAAAAGTTATAGCGTCTACAAATCAATATACGCTTATTGGGATTTTTTTTTACCAAAAATATGTAGAAGAATACATATCGGCCTAAATTGAGGAAAAAAAAAATAGTTTTTTTTTTATATATTTTTGGGGGCTATTTGTTATAGCAAAAAGTTAAAAATATTGCGTTTTTTTTTCCAAAATTGTCGCTCTTTTTTTGTTTATAGCGCAAAAAATAAAAACCGCAGAGGTGATCAAATACCACCAAAAGAAAGCTCTATTTGTGGGGAAAAAAGGACATCAATTTTGTTTGGGTGCAACGTGGTACGACCGCGCAATTGTCAGTTAAAGCGACGCAGTGCCAAATCGCATAAAGTTCTCTGGTCGGGAAGAGGGTGAAATCTTCCGGGGCTGAAGCGGTTAAAGTCTGAAGGACTGTAAACTGGCCCTTTGTTTAGAACGTTTGAAGACCCCTGGTCTTATCCAAAGACGATTATCAATTTGAAGAGGGTGGCAATCCCCTGGTTCAAGGCTGACCCAGACTGGTGTTTCCCAATCTTCATGGTATTTGAGAAAACTGGGCTGCCAAGTTTGGATACTAGGTAGTACCAGGCCATCCTATCACCTGGTATGGTAAAAGATGCAATTCTTGAGTTGGAGTTTTACCTTTCTAGACATATTGGAGTATTTGTGACAGGTGGGGGGTCTCTAATTAGCAACACCCATAAATAGTACAAAAGCTTGAGAAAGCAAGTCATTTTTACAGTTGATATACTCTCAAACTAGGAGTGGTGGTATCACTTCCAGGTGTTAAGCATGTCGATGAGCAGGGAAGGGTAGTTTGAGGCATATAGGTGTTTGGTTTAGATATCATCAAGATTATCACTGTCAACAATTCCTTTCTGAATGAGTTCTGGTTAATAAGTGAATTTTATGCATTTGTTAGCAAGGATAGGAATCGGATACAATTCCTGTAACATTCTTGTAATAATTACTTTACAGTTTAACGGCTTGAGCTCTGGAAGGTTTTATCTCCTTCGTGACCAGGCCATTTTTTGCTATTTGGCACTGCACTACTTTAAATGCTAATTGCGCGGTCATGCAACACTGTACCATAACGAAATTTAAATCATTTTTTCCACACAAATAGAGCTTTCTTTTGGTGGTATTTGATCACCACTGGGTTTTATTTTTTGAGATATAAATGAAAAATCACCGAAAAGTTAAAAAAAAAAACAAAACAATATTTTTTACCTACTGCTATAAAACATATCCAATAAAAAAAAGTGTAAAAAAAATCAAATGTCTTCAGAAATTTAGGGCAAAATGTATTCTGTTACAAGTCTTTGGTAAAAAAAAAATCCCAAGAAGTGTATATTGACTGGTTTGCGGGAAAGTTATAGCGTCTACACACGATGGTTTATATACACAAAATTTTATTTTTATTCAGATACTACTAATGGTAGTGATCAGCAACTTATAATGGGACTGTGATAGTGTAGCGTACAATCTGACACTACCTAATGCTGGGGGGAACTGATATCACCAATGACATTAATACAGTGATCAGTGCTAATACTATACACTGTCACTGTACTAATGACACTGGCTAGGAAGGAGTTAACATCTAGGGTGATCAAAGAGGCTAAATGTGTGCATAACAATGTGTAATGGGTGTATTATGTTCTGTTTTGCAGGGATAAGAGATCATTCCCTCTGTACAGAGCTCTGTGTTGATTGTCCACTCAGGGCTCTGATTGGACACAGCCAATCAGCAGGTCATGGCCATGAACCATTGACCAGGAACTGCTGACAGACTCCCACTGTATACAATCACAGCAGGTTTTGTGTGTGTGTGTGTGTGTGGGGTAAGGGGGCGCGCATGCCCTAAACCTGGAAACGTCAGCCACATACCAGTATATCAGTAGCTGTGATTGGTTGTTATAGTAAGTCTCGCTAGGAGTGGGGTATGGCAGGCAAAGTAATTTGAGTGAAGATGTTTTCAGCTGATATTTGATAGAACAAGGCCATTGGGCAGTAGGGAGATTAGCAAGATGATGTCTAAATTACTGCAGGACTTTTCTTATATTGCTGGTATAGTTGTTTTTGCTTTAGGGTAGCGGTGGCGTAATCACTGGGCTGCACATAACTTGAGCAGAGCTATGGGAAGGACCCAGCAGGCTCCACCCACTTCAGGCTGCCTGCAGATAACTACAGAAGGGGGCGGAGACAAGACCAGTCACTGTGCACAAGGAGAGAGAGGAGCAGTGACCGGTCTTTATTACAGGAAACTCTTACACACAGAGGGAAAGTCTCACACTGGATTACTGCACAGATCTGGGAGAAATATACAAAGCACACCAAGATTCAAGGAGAAACACAGGACTCTTGTATTTAGACACAATATTTGCTTATACCAGAGTTAACCTCTGTTTGGTTCTGCAAAGACGCTTCTTCACTTTGTCAATGAGAGACATATCCAACTCTTGCCTCGCAGTTCTTTGATTATATAAAGGGGGATCCCATAGGGATGCGTCTGAGCAAGAGTAGAAGGTTTGCTCAAGCTGATTTAAAGCTTACTATATTTTGATCAGTGGCTGGTCCTGTTGGCACCACTTCGATTGATATCCTTTGAAAGAAAAATCGAGCTGGATCGAAAATCCATATAAAAATTACATCATCAATAAATCTCTTCCAAGTTATGAGCTTTGAGCCTAGTCTGCCCTCCTGCCAGACAAACCTGGACACCCAATTATATATGCAGCATTACCCCTGTAGGAGCCGCTGGTATTTTCCCAGGTCTTCCCTGGTTTCAGCCCTCAGCCGGGCACACAGCATTTCCCACACCAGATGCACAACTTCCACTCATCACTCCAATGACCAGTCTAGGGCACAGGTGTCAAACACAAGGCCCGCGGGCCGAATCCGGCCCTCCAGGCTGTTTCATGTGGCCCTCACACCTCTTCTGCAGCTGCAGGAGAGCTCCAGCCCTCCTCCAGACCCCGACTTTCTGCTTTCAAGCAATGCATCCAGCTTCTTCCCAGCAGCAGCATAAGGAAAGGGGGTGCACTGTGATGTAAGGGAGAGTGATGGACTCAACTTCTGATGGTGGGGTGGCTCTTGATATCTAAAGTAAAGGGAGGGGATGCGCTGGACATCTAATCTTACAGATACAACTGGCCATTTTGAGGGCAATCATAATGCTTATGCGGCCCAGGATGAAATTGAGTTTGACACCCCTGGTCTAGGGGAAGTAGTGTTTTGTTGTTGTTTTATTTTAGTTTAGGAATTAGGATAGGAGAAGGGTGTTTAGTGGGATACTCAAATTAAACTATTCACACTTATGGACAGCTTTCATGGTAGAACTGTGTAGCAGATTGTACAGAATGGGGCAAAGTCCCTTTCTTAGAAGAAAGAGTTGAATGGACCCTGCTCTTCAAGACACCAGCTGGTGTCCCCTTTAGCCTACACAGCAGCTGACTTCTAGCACCCAGAGGATTCAGGAACACCAGTCTCTAGGATCTCTTTAGAGCATAGGTGCCCAATCAGTGGCTCACGGAGCCCTCTAAAGTTTTCCATGACCTTCTGCTCTGGGATTGTGGGTGGGTAAGTCCAGATCCCGGGTTCCCGACCCTCTAACCCAGAGCATCAGTGTTGTGAATGAAGCGGGTGGTAGAGGAAGCAATCAGCTGCGAAGCAGAGATGCATAAGCCGTTGCTTCCTGTATAGCGTTAGCTCCTGTAATAGGCGGAGTGATACCAAATGTACCTGCCTGGGACAGCAACAGCTGGCAATACCTGAATGGAAGACTGTTATCAAAGGTACATTTATTACTAAAAGCACAATGTAAATTTGGGCATAACTGTTCTGCAGTGGTTACTGGGCTGGTTTTAAACTGATCTGCAGGTGCAGCGCAGTCTACCTGTGGGTTACCTGCACTGAGCCATAGACTTCTGTAATTACCTGCGGATATGGTTCGCTTTCTGAAAGTGCACCGCACCTGCAGGATATAATAAAAGTCTATGGCACAATGCAGCTAGCCCGCATGAATGCCACAGGTGCACTGCACTGCACCCACAGTGCAGGTAAACTGTAGCGCTTCAGTGTGAAAGTAGCCTTAGGCCCCTTTCACACGATCAGTCCCACCCAATCGGACCCTCCATTCACCTCTATGGAGCGGCAGTAGATGTAAACGGACTTTTGTCCATTTACACCCACCTACCTCCAATTTGATCCGCTAAAAATAAAAAATAGAGGGCGGATTGGATCAGAGGGCCCATAGAGTAGAGTGGGCTGCGTCTGTGTCCGCTCTGCAGTCTGCAGAGTAGACACGGACATGTCATCTGCCCGCTCCACTCATTGTGGCCCGCGACTGGTTTCCAAGTCACTTAAATGGCCATCCCTCTTCAAAAGGTTGGGCACCCCTGCTTTAGGGGGTCTGTACTCACAAGTGACTGCCGGGCACCCGCGATCGGTCGTGACAGAGCGAGAATCGGGATCTGCGTGTGTAAACACACAAATCCCGGTTCTTTCAGGGGACTAGAGACAGATCGTGTGTTCATACTATTTATGAGCACCGATCTCTCTCTCCTCCTAGACAGTCCCATTCCCCCTACAGTTAGAACACACCTAGGGAACACAGTTAACCCCTTCCCTGCCAGTGACATTTATACAGTAATCAGTGAATTTTTATAGCACTGATTGCTGTATAATTAATTGTCAATGGTCCCAAAAATGTGTCAAAAGTGTCCAATTTGTCCTCCGCAATATCGCAGTTCCGATAAAAAAAAAAAAAAAAAAATCGCAGATCGCCGCCATTACTAGTAAAAAAATAAATAAATAATAAAAATGCCATAAATCTATCCCCTATTTTGTAGACGCTATAACTTTTGCGCAAACCAATCAATATACGCTTATTGCGATTTTTTTTAACCAAAAATATGTAGAAGAATACATATCGGCCTAAACGGAGGAAAAAATTTGTTTTTTTTAACAAAAATGTGGGATATTTATTATAGCAAAAAGTAAAAGATTGTTTTTTTTCAAAACTGTCGCTCTTCTTTTGTTTATAGTGCACAAAATAAAAACCACAGCGGTGATCAAATACCACCAAAAGAAAGCTCTATTTGTGGGAAAAAAGGACAATAATTTTGTTTTGGTACAGCGTTGCATGACCGCGCAATTGTCAGTTGCAGCACTGTATTGCTTTATCGCAAAAAATGGCCTGGTCATTGAGCAACTAAATCTCCTGGGGCTGAAGTGGTTAAAGTGAATGTAAGCCCAGAAATGTCTTTTTTAATTAAGGCTTACACCTAGTACAGTATAGGATGTCATGTTATTTGTGCCCAGTCTTGCCACGAAGAGTTAATCCAGCTATGAGCGGTCCTCTTATCTTTTTCAGTGAGATAAAAACAGCCAAACAGAGAAATGGGAGTCTGTTTCTCCCCTTTGCTGTGAGTGACAGGTAATTTCCTTATCTCATGCAGGAGTCAGAGAGACATTCTGTGTACTTCAGATCCCCTCCTCCTGATTGGGCATGCTGAAGTCATGTGGTGACTTTTCTGGGTTTTGACTGGATGTTGGTTATCATAGCAGAAGTTCAGTGTAAGAAATACACAGGAGAAAATGCATGTTGACAAGGGGAGTGTAGAGGTGGGCGGGGAGTCTACTGACATCACTACTCCGCCCACCTAGCTCCGGACAACAGATCCACCCATAGAATCTGCAGTTTTCCGGGTCTCATAACAGACTGGGGGGGGGGGGGGAATTTGACAGGTAAAGATACATGCAGGAGGCATGTATATCCCTATAGATAACCACTATGGCAGTCGTTTAGAAAGGATGAGAGTGGGTTTAAATCCATTTTAAGATGTGACTGCAGAAGGACTGGTGATAATGTAAAGGAAGCTGAGATACTGACGACACAATGTTATGGAGAAGGGGTACCAGAAAGAAATGTCAGATAACAAGGCAAAGGAAGAGGATAAAACAACCAAAGAGGAGACACTACAAGACAGAAATCTGGATGTAGAGGTCACTAAATAAGAGTTTGATACAGAAGTAATACTCAAGTATAACAAACAAGTATCAATTATCAGAAGGATCATCTACAGACACTGCAAAATATTAAGGGAAGATAAGATCCTCAAGTCTCATTTGCCAATTAAACCTACGTTTATCTTCAAAAAGGTGAAAAACGTAGGTCTACAATTAGCTCCGACTGATTAAAGCAATTCAGGAGATCAAAGGGAATTGTGGCCCCTAAGCACCCTGGCTATGTAAAGGAGTTTGTGAGATGAAAAAATTGGTTTCTCTACACAAAACAATCTTTTAAAATTCAACAAAGTTTCATCCATTTTTTTTCCATTAAATTACTACCTAAGAAGTAGACAGTGTAAGAAACATTTATACAAAAAACATGAAATAACAGACAATTTCAAAAAGAAAAAGGGGATAAGCATTCCCCAACGGGTCAGCACGTCATCTTCAGGGATGTGAAGGTGCTCCAGACCAGGGCTCAAAATTTGAAGTCCTGAGCTACTAGCCAGGCCTATGGGTTACTCGCCACCAGTTGCCCCACCCAACCCCTACCATTCCCCGCCCCTAAACACGCCCTCATAAATTATCTCCTGAAATTACACTTAAATGTTTTATGCAGAATTAAGTTACAAAAATAAACAACAACTTTATCAGTGCAGTCTCACCAGGGCCCATCAGCACAGCCTCACCAGGGCCCATCAATGCAGCCTGACCTATGCCCATCAATTCAGCATGACCAATGCCCATCAATGCAGCCTCACCTGTGCAGAGGAAGAGGCGAGCCGGCTGGATCATCAGAGAGCGGGGATTGCCAGCTGTAACAGCTTTCATTTGAATTGCCCGATGTTCCTGGAGCTCACCGTCAGACAGTTCCGCCTCCTGGCCCGACACCTTTGATGACATCACACGCCCCAGCATTGGACCGGTGTTCTGTCTGTTAAAGGCGCCAGGACAGGAGGCGGGACTGTGTGACGGTGAGCTCATGGGAACACCAGGCAAAATCTATAAAGTAAGCGGTTAATGATGTTGAAGGTGAACCTATCCTGAGCTTTCCCAGAAGTCTTAAGCTGGTTATACACTAGTTACATTTTAGTTTTAAGAACTTTTGTTTGATTTTTGTAAACATTAGTGAGGTAGAATCGACGTTCATTTTCAACTACAGTGACAAAAAAATTCAAAGAAGCAGGATGCTACTTTTTTTTTTTAAATAATTTTTAATAGTGAATGTGGTTTTCGTTCGGGAAAGTCCATTCACTCCAAGATAAGTTGTTAAAAGCATACTTTTTTTAGTACCATGGAACAACATTCATCAAGTCATGTACTGATGAGGATTTTTGTACGAATATTTATACACACATTTGTTCAAAAATCTACTAGTGTATGGCAAACTTTATTGTCTAGTCTTCTGTGTTGTAGTGCCATATACACTATAACCTCAAAAGTATTGGGACACCCACCTTTACATTAACTTTAATAGCATTCCAGTCTCTGTGCAGGCCAGTCAAGTTCCTCCACCTCAAACTCGCTCATCCATGTCTTTATGGACCTTGCTTTGTGCACTGGTGTGCAGTCATGTTGGAGCAGGAAGGGGCCATCCCCAAACTGTTCATACAAAAGTTGGGAGCATGAAATTGTCCAAAATGTCTTGGTATGCTACTGCCTTAAAGTGGTTGTATACCCTTATTTTTAATCTTTACCTACAGGTAAGCCTATAATAAGGCTTACCTGTAGGTAAAATTAATATCTCCTAAACCTGTACAGGGACCTCGTTCTAAGGTAAGTATTTCATAATGAGCTAGTATGCACCGCATACTAGCTCATTATGCCTTTGCCTTACAGGGTTTTTTTTTTTTTTCTTTTTTACATGTGCAGGTATACAACCGCTTTAAGAGTTCCCTTCACTGGAACTAAGGGGTCAAGCCCAACAAAGTAAGGTTCATAACGACATGGATGAGCAAGTTTGGGGTGGAGGAACTTGACTGGCCTGCACAGAATCCTGACCTAAACCCGATAGAACACATCTGGGATGAATTAGAGCGGAGACTGTGAGCCAGGCCTTCTTGTCCCACATCAGTGCCTGACCTCACAATTGCTCTTCTGGAAGAATGGTCAAACATTCCCATTGACACACTCCTAAACCTTGTGGATGGCCTTCCCAGAAGAGTTGGAACAGTTATAGCTGCAAAGGGTGGGCCAACCTAATATTGAACCCTACAGAGTAAGACAGGAGTCCCAATACTTTTGACAATATAGCGTATGCTAGAACCCAAAAGTTGTGAGTTGCTCTGCAGCTTAAAGACAGGCCATGAAAGTGTCCGCAGAATGAAAGTAGAAAAAAGAGAAAAAGAAAAAAACAAGAATAAAAAGGGATGAGCGGATGAGGGGTGGAAGGAAGGTGTAACGTACTTGATTGGAGACTGAAATTACGAGGTTGGCCTCTCTTATCTCCAGCCCAGGTCCCACTGAAGATGGAACAGAGTGTGCCGAGGGACAGGAGGATTATGAGTGCCGGCATGTGTTAATAGGAGTGCTTGCAGCAGGTGATGCGGTCCCAGGCAGGCTGGCAGAACATCAGGTCTGGAACAGGAATCCAGCTGAAGTTAAAGGGGCACTCCACAGGCTGCAGGTTCCAGACGCAAGGCTTGTCAGAGCTCTCAGCAGACTTGAGACAGGAACACACCGTGGTGAGCAGAGCTGATGCAGAAAACAGCCAGGTAGGCGCTTGAATTGGATGAGGGAACAGAGCCAGGAACAGAAGCATGGTCACAGTGATAGCCGAAGTCAGCAGCAAGCGAGCAGTAAAGAACGGGATCATAAGGCAAAGACGTAGTAAGGAACAGAGCCGGGTCAGGAACTGGCAACAAGGCAGAATCAGGATCCAAGTTCAGGTCAGAGACAAGCTGGGTCAACAACAAGGGTACAAGCAAAGTAGCAGCAGGATGCAGGGAATAGCTGAAACACCAGTCAGCACTAATAGCCCATCTGGCGCCAACATGCACGGAGTACGAGCCTGTGCGCCTGTTCACTATTCTGAGTGTATGCACATTTCTGCAAACTAAGTGTCTGATAGGTATTCTCTGACAAAAGGCGAGGGGGTGTGGGTCATATCTGTGAAAGATTTATGGGGTGGAAGGGGACATAAGAAGAGAGGGAGAAGGGGTTGGGACAGGATATGGATGTAGTCAAATCGGCCAGCAGCCTTCCCAAACAATAAGTGTTGGCTCCCAAAGCTACTTACTGGTTGCTGTTTCCTTGTGAGCCATCCAGGGTCATTCTAAAGTAGAGAGGCATGTGGGTGTTATCTATTAATGCATCCAGACTGATACCGAACGCACGATGAGGTCATGAGGTTCACATATTCGGAAGTTGTGGAATCAACACGCCCAAATTGTGGTGAACTTATCTAACCTATCCTATGTACACTAGTTCCTCCATTTCAGCTATTTTATGCCACGATGAATCATTTCTCAGGAGCCCGAATAATTCACCAATGTACCGGAAGGCATATCCTTTCTGCATGAACCATGTGCAAGACGAAGATTTCATGTACAGAATCATTTTTTGTACTTTTTTTTTTTATATATTTTTGCCCTTTTTTTTCTGAGACCATTTAAAACCTTTTTAAATTCCAACAGGTTTAAATGCTCTCTCTCCCGGCAAACTTCATTGCTGTTTAGTGGGTTTTATGGCGGACTCTCCTAGAAGCAGGGGTAGCAATGTTTACCTGTGTAGGTCTTCCTCATGGCTACAGCAGACTGATGGCAATATTTCAGCCTAAGCAAATCACTGCACTGGAACTCACTGCTGTCTTTCCAATGATAAAGCCTGGGGCTTTCATTACACTATTGCGATATATTGTGATCCATAAGAAATCTATTTGTGTACACTTGCTGATGCTGAAAGAATCACTTTAAGCACTTGACCTGGAAGGTTTTACGCTCTTCATGACCAGTTCATTTTTTACTATTCAGCCTCGTGCTACTTTTACTGGCAATTGCGGGGTCATACAACATAGAACAGAACAAAACAATATTTTCTACTTTCTGTCATAAAAAATGCAATTAAATCAAATGTCTTTATACATTTAGGTCAAAATGTATTTTGCTACATGTGAAAAAACAGGTGTTTTCACCAGGCCTGCAGATACACCACCCAGCGCCAGGTCACGATGCTGTTCTTAATGCAGAAAAAACATTATATATATAAAAATCCAAAATAAAATTCGTACATATATATGAGTGACACCCAATCTGCAACCATGCAGAGAGGTAAAAAGCCCCAAGGCAGGGAGAGCAGCCGTTTAAAAATCACTACATAAATGTAAACACAGTGTTTTAAATAATCTAAAAACAGACTAAATTGTCACACTAAAACAGCGCTAATGTTGAGCAAAATGATAGACATGTGGCCAACCACACATGCATAAGAAAGTCCTTTAAAAGAAAGTCCATTAGAAAGAAAAGTGATGCAGAGTTCAGAGTGTAGTTCCAAGAGCATTCATCAGGTGATCATGAAAAAATTCCTCAGCGTGCACCTTCCACCGATCACTCGAGATTCCACCCAGAGCGAACACACTCCCCCTAGGGGGTTAAACTCACCAGAACTCACCCCCTTCAATAAATAAACGTACATCAATATTCTTAATAAACTTGCAATCAGTCAAGCAGGCAGTAAGGAGCGTTCTACTTCACCATAACAAACCAATGCCGCTGTACAGGAGACGTTGACCACTTCCTGATTGTGTAGCTGGCTAAGGTGGAGCGCAGGCGTCACTTCCTACGTCACGTAAGCCACGTTCTGACGCGTTTCGTCATATCCTGACTTCGACAGAGGGCGTGGCTACACGATGCACCAATCGTCTTATATCTCCCTCTTCACCCCGCTTAGCCAATCACAGCGTGACGTAGGTGGTGCCGGCCGATGCACGTTGCCAACCTCAGTCAACACTGACGGCTCGTTACAGGAGGGGGAGAGGGACAATAAGAGTCTGCACATCTTAAAATAAACGTTGAATATAGAAACCTCGGAATATGTGGATTTAAATACCCGCCAGCCACACGGGCCAGTCCCTAGGTATATAAATCACTACACAGCATTGTGCACTATCCACAAGGGGCACTGTGATCTAAACTCTTGCCTAGCAAGCCTTACCATTATGCTAGCAGGTCTCAAAAGAGAAACTTATATCATTCACTGTGTATAGGTTACAAATACCAATGCTCACCATATTCCCATTAATATAAAAAATATACCAGATAAAAAACATACCAGATAAAAAACATTCGTATTCCCAGAATGCAAATGTCCATAGTTATGAGACAGCAGGAAATCACGTTAAATAAATAAAAAGGCGACACTTGCAATCACTAAATTTTCACTGTTACAGAGTGCCTCTTCACATAATTATTAGGACCACGCAGCTAGATGCTAGTCTAGACAGCTCAACTTAATACAGGAGAGATAATTAAAAGAGAGTAAATAATTAAAAAATACATATATAAATATGGACAACGCATGTCCACACAAAATTGATATAATAAAATAGGGAAGTATCACTGCTAGAGGCATTGGCACAGGGCAAGTGACAGGGGGAATGGCCACAAACAATAGCTAAAATATCGGGCAGTGATCGAATTCAACGAGACCCCAATCACTGATATTAATAGTCACTTATGAAACAGTTAATATCGAGATCCATGTTTAACCCTCTTGGCGATAATGTGTCTACCAAGAAGATCCACTGGGTCTCTCTCCTTGATAGGTCTCGGACTAGATTAGAACCCCTCCATTTTGGTTTCAAATGATCCACACCCCAAAATTTGAGGCCCGATGGATCTTGATTATGTTTTAGTTTGAAATGGAGTGATACATTGTGGTCTTTGAAACCAATTTTTATGTTTGCTATATGTTCTGCAATCCTGACCCTCAAAAGCCTCTTAGTGCGTCCAATATAAATAAGGCCACAGGGGCATTGCATAGCGTAGACCACGAAGGCTGTGTTGCACGTAATGAATTCATTTATGGTAAATTCTTTACCGCTTGAAGTGGACGTAAAGCTTTCCAAAGCCCTCATTGGTCTATCCACTTCCCTGCATGCACAGCACCTCCTACAGCTGAAAAACCCTTTTTTATCCCAAAAGGTTAAGGGTCTAGACGGGGGGTCCAGCACTTTCTGCACTTTCTTGTCGGCAAAGCTATGGGATCTTCTGTAGATGAATTTGGGCCTACAGCGTAATACCAGACACAACGTTTTATCCATATGTAAAACATGCCAGTGGGCATTAAAAATGTCTTCCACCTCCCTATACTGAGAGTGAAAACCCGAAATGAAGCTCCATTCATGGTTGTCAGTATTTTGGACTCTTGGAAAATCTTCTAAAAAGGAGTCTGACGTTGACCACTTCCTGATTGTGTAGCTGGTTAAGGTGGAGCGCACGCGTCACTTCCTACGTCGCGTACAGCGGCATTGGCTTGTTATGGTGAAGTAGAACGCTTTTTTGTATGTCAGAAGGGATTATAGTCAATAAACAGGATTACGCTATGTGCGCCTCTTTCTTTGTTTTTTGACTTATTATGAGCCCTGAACATCTGTGATCCCTCCTGAGTAGTGCTAACAACAGCTGCTGGTGCGAAGTATTATTTTGAGTGCTCTATTACTTCCTAGTTCTGGTGAGTTTAACCCCCTAGGGGGAGTGTGTTCGCGCTGGGTGGAATCTCGAGTGATCGGTGGAAGGTGCACGCTGAGGAATTTTTTTCATGATCACCTGATGAATGCTCTTGGAACTACACTCTGAACTCTGCATCACTTTTCTTTCTAATGGACTTTCTTTTAAAGGACTTTCTTATGCATGTGTGGTTGGCCACATGTCTATCATTTTGCTCAACATTAGCGTTGTTTTAGTGTGACAATTTAGTCTGTTTTTAGATTATTTAAAACACTGTGTTTACATTTTTGTATTTTGCTACATGTCGCAAGTGGTGGCAATGATCAGGGCTGATCCTGCTAACACTAAGTTTTTTTGGACACTAGTATAGTTCTGAAAAGAGACCAGGATACTGATCAGGACAGATACTATACTAGTAATGGCGATGATCAGCGACTTATACTGTGACTGTGATAGTATGGAGGGCAATCAGGGACTGATGGGTGGGAGGGACACTAACTGATGCAGGGGCGGATGGGAAAATATCATTAATTCCGAATCATCAGCAGTGGCGCCAAGACCCTCTTGTTGTTGCACCGCTGCTGGCCTGGCCTCTACTGCCCGCCGCACTGGTTACTATCGCCTGCCATCTAGCAACCAGTGATGTCACGTCCGAGGAGAGCGAGGTCCCAGCATTCAGAGCATAGGAGGATTTAACTTCTTCCTTATCCACGCCTAGCGAATATTGGCTCCACCCACCTCCTCCCTCCATCTTCTCCAGTACGGCCTGAGGGAAGGGAACTGTGCCAGCCAGCCTTCCAGGATTAGAGCACAGCACATCTGAAGAGCTGCCTGTCGACCTGCACCTGCCTGAGGCGAGGGTGAGGTGGATCGTGGATGATTTAAAACATATAAGCATTATTAGCATATTCTTTGTTTAGCATATTCTCATTATTTTGTAACAAGGCTCTAATCAAGCCCTCACTGACCGCCTTAGTTTTGTGTACTGTGAAGCAATCTACTATAAAAATATCACAGTTGAAGCACAGAAATTGCAGTTCATCACCCATTGATTCCCTTGGCCTCAAGAAATATGAGAATTGATTACTTTATTGTACCTGGCCTGCAGCTAAAGAGGTTAGTGAAGGCTCATTTTAAAGCTTATATACAGCCACTTAAAAATAAGCAAATTCTTGAATAGCTATAGCCTGCCCACAGGTTCTAAGTTAGACTCTTAGTATAGATTGCTCTCCCACGCTGTTAGAGTGAGGAACAAAAAATGCAGATAACTGGCTTGGGTTTACATCGTGATCAGCTGTGATTGGACACAACTAATCACATGGTAAAGGGCTGCTGTGATTGGCTCTTTACCCTGATTTGTAATCAGCTGTGTCCTAAGAACACAGCGATCACAGAGCGCAGTGCAGCGGCCGCAATCATGGGAGGGCGTCATATGATGCCCTTGCAGAACTGGCTGGCTGTGCTGTAGCCGTCATTCGGCTGTAGCGCGATTGGCAAGTGGTCAACTGTGTGCCTAACTAGTGTATGAGTGCGTATTTTACTCACAGATCTGGCTGGCTTTTTTTCCTGAATGATAAGTGAAATTAAAAAAAAAAAAAAAAAAAAAAAAAAGCAAAATCTTGGTTCTGTGTTTACTAACATACACAGATCTGTGCTGTGACTGGCCACAACAATCAGCAGGTTCATAGCCAAAATTATTGGCTGCGAGCCTGCTCACTAACTTATGCTGTGTCCAACCACAGCACGAGAGGCAAGGGGCGGATGTAAATGAGGAAGTTTAGTATGACGTATGGGTATGTCACTGTGCCCAGGGGAGCCGCTGGCCAGCAGTAAAATACTACTGGCCAGTCAGCAAGAGATGAATACCCAAATAAGCAAATCGTGTCTAAAGTCACTTCCTTTTTTTTTGGAATCTTGGGGTGCTTTGTGTATTTCTTCCAGATCTGTACATTGATCTAGAGCGAGGCTTCCTGTAATAAAGACCGCTCACTGCTGCTATTCTCCTTGTGCACGGTGACTGGTCTTGTCTCCGCCCCCTCCTGTAGTTTTCTGCAGGCAGTCTGTAGTAGGAGAAGCTACTGTGCCCCTGCCCCAACTCTGGTTATGTACAGCTCAGTGATGATGTCACTGATACTTTTTCAAGGAAATATCTGGGTTTGCAAATGCACAAAAATTGGTTTTATATCCTTTGTGGCTATTGAGGATTATATTTAAATGAAAACCTGTATGCCTGGAGTTCAGGTTTAATTAAAGTGGTAATAAACTGCTGGAAAAACCCCAATAAAATAAAACCTGCAAGACAAGGGCATATAGTGCTAGTATGCATCGCATACTAGCACATCATGTAATACTTACCTTAGAATGAAGCCCCTGCAGCGGTGCCCGTTCAGCGTAGAGGGGGCTGACATGTGCCCCGGTGTTTCTTCTGTTTTCGCGCGCTGGCTGGCTTGGTTCTGGCAAGAAGTTCTGAAATTTCGGCACGATACCCTGGACCTTTAAAGCGCACACGCCGCTGACATCAGCAGCTGCATGCAGGGTAAATAATCTCCTAAACGGTACACGTTTAGGAGATATTCACTTTACCTACAGGTAAGCCTTATTATAGGCTTACCTGTAGGTAAAAACCACAAAGCGGGGTATACAACCACTTTAATGTTTGATTAATTTAGCTCTTGGTCATGAGTGTGGTAAGGATTTTAAAGTGTTTGTTATTCCCAAAAATTCATATTTCTGATATGTGCCTGCTGTACTACGTACTTGTGTGAGAAAGTATCCTGTTCTCTTTGTATTGATTGCTTTGTGTGAAATCCTTGGCGTTCCTGTCAGCCCCTCTGCTTTCCTAAACGGACCACACCAAGCAGGAGAACACAGCGTGGTCAGTTCTGTAGGTGTGCTGGGAACTCAGCCTACTCTCCTCCAATAGTCAGACTTGTCCCGACACCCCCCACCCTTTGCACAGCCATTCACTGGGAAGCTCAGTGTACTGTTACTTCTCTTCCCCCAGCTCTTATGCAGCTGAGAACAGAGGGTATGTGATCACTTATAAAAAAAAAAAAAGTATAAATAACTTTTTCCTTTTTTATATCTATGGATAAATGTTTTGCCTTTGCCCTATTGCCTTTCATTTCTATTTTAAACTGAATTGGTTGTTTTACAAGATGATCATTTACAATCAAGCTGGGGGGGGGGGGGTAAGCAAATATGAATAAACTGCTTGATAACAGGCATGGCCCTTTAAAAGCACTACAAATTGTAAATTCCCATATAAAGGTTAGTGCTTACTATTTCCTCATGCATGTTGGATGACCGGTTTACAATGTATGTTCAGAAACATCATGCACTTCTGGCCAGATTCATTTAAATATAGACACAATGGTGCTGGGAGTGCAGCCAAAGAAGGGAAACAGTCACATTTTTATCAAAGCGGATCAATAGGCCCAAGGTATAAAAGCTGGAGGCAAAGTGGCAACCTTGACCTATATTTAAAGGCCAACTCCGCCCAAGTCAGTAAAGACATATCTCTGTTTTGTGGAAGGTGGCTCAAGTCCCCCTCTGTGCTTTTTTTTAAAAAAAAAAAGGAAGGAAGGGATGTTTTTCTATTTCTATGGTGTGAATGTAAACCCAGATTTGGAACACCTTCCTCTAACTCACAGTTTGTACACCATATGGCAACATTTTTGTGGACAACTGATCATCACACCTATTCAAGTTTATTGGACATCCTATTTCAAAACCATGGCCATTGATATAGAGTTGGCTTCCCCTTTACTGTTATATAACAGGTTCCACTATTCTGGGAAGACTTTCCACAAGGCTTTGAAGTTTGTCTGTAGGAACGTGTGCCCACTCAGCTAAAAGAGCATTTGTGAGGCAGGTACTGACATTATTAGTATACAGGTTTTATATAGCGCCAACAGTTTGCGCAGCGCTTAACAAAATAAAGGCAGACATTACAATTTGGTACAAGAGGAATCAGAGGGCCCTGCTCATTAGAGCTTACAATCTAAAAAGGAAGGGTCAATTGATACAAAAGATAATAGCTGTGGCAATGAGATGATGGAGGAAGTAAAACAGTGTTAGTTAGAAGCAGGATAGGCTTCTTTAAAGGGAAGGGTTTTCAGGGATCATCTAAAGATGGATAGATTAGGGGACAGTCAGACAGATTGGGGTAGGGAGTTCCAAAGGATGGGAGAAGCTCTGGAGAAATCCTGGAGGTGAGCATATGTGGAGATGACAAGGGAGCTAGAGAGCAGGAGGTCTTGGGAGGACATTGGATGAAAAGACCTGGCTTATGCTCGGCCTTTCAACTCATCTGAAAGGTGTTCAGTAGGGTTGCAGTCAGAGCTCTATGCATTCCTTTTAAATTCTTAAATACCAAACTTGTCAAAGTAGGGGGTATATTTAAAAAAAACTTCATAGAGCCATTCCTCTATCCAAACTGCATGTAAATTAGTTCTGTGCAAACAGGGCAAAATCAGATATTCCTAGGCTATATTCCCTGCAGATGGAGTGTTAATTGAAAAAAAAAAAAAAAAAGTGTCAGTGGGGAAAATACTACACTATGACCACTAGATGGTGCTCAGTATTACAGGAAATAAGCACACTCCTCAGTTCCATCTAGTTAGTAGAATGAAAGAACCCCCCAAATACTGAATGGGATTATGTGGGCCCAGAGTATATAAAGAGAGTAACAAAATATATATATATATATATATATACACACACACAATATATATATATATATATATATATATATATATATATATATATATATATATATATATATATATATATATATACACACATACACACACACACATACATACATACATACACACACACACACACACACACACACACACACACAGTGGGGACGGAAAGTATTCAGACCCCCTTAAATTTTTCACTCTTTGTTATATTGCAGCCATTTGCTAAAATCATTTAAGTTCATTTTTTCCCTCAATGTACACACAGCACCCCATATTGACAGAAAAACACAGAATTGTTGACATTTTTGCAGATTTATTAATAAAGAAAAACTGAAATATCACATGGTCCTAAGTATTCAGACCCTTTGCTGTGACACTCATATATTTAACTCAGATGCTGTCCATTTCTTCTGATCATCCTTGAGATGGTTCTACACCTTCATTTGAGTCCAGCTGTGTTTGATTATACTGATTGGACTTGATTGGGAAAGCCACACACCTATCTATACAAGACCTTACAGCTCACAGTGCATGTCAGAGCAAATGAGAATCATGAGGTCAAAGGAACTGCCTGAAGAGCTCAGAGACAGAATTGTGGCAAGGCACAGATCTGGGCAAGGTTACAAAAAATATATATATATATATATATATATATATATATATATATATATATATATATATATATATATATATATATATATATATATATATATATATATATATATATATATATATATAAAAAGCTGTAATGCTAATTTTATTGTTACAATTGTTGTTAAAAGAAGAACAATGGATGGCTGATGTAACAGCTACAATACCAACAAGGCACATAACACAGATACATACGATTCCATATAGATAGATAATGGCCTCATAAAAAATTAGGCATGACCGATACATACAAGACCCCGACGAGTTTTAGAATAATGATTCTTTTTTTTCAGGGTGTTAGTAGCAGTGAGGTAATCTGTTATGTCCTTATGAGGCAGACGGCATCTATACAGCAGCCAAGGAGATTAAAAACCAACAGCGGCATCCATCACAGCAGAAGGAAGGCAATTTGTCCCAAACATGTGAATGGGGGAAGCTCAAAATAAGAACCAAACAGAATGGCATCAAGCTTAGCCAGCAGGGGGGCAGAGAAGTCTCTACCCAGGGATGATGGCCTGCCTCTTTTCAACCAGACCCCTCTTTTCCCTATTAAACACAGTTCCATTCAGTGGCTATAGGGTGGTATTTCCCCATTGACACTTTTTTTTCCTTACGATAAACGACATTCAATCTGCAAAGACTATAGCCTGAGAAAATTAAACTTTTGCCCCATTCTCATGGAATTCATTTGCATACAATTTTCTTAAAAATACACCCAATATTTTCATAGATCTGGCTTTGTACACAGGGGGACAGTCAAGCTGGAAAAGAAAAGAGCCTTCACTAGACTGGTACCACAAGCTTGGAAGTGTGTGTTGTGCAAATTTTATGACGATGTATTTCAATATGTATTGTCATAGTGTCTCCCAGTGTTAGTACTCCCGCAACCTGTAGAGCTGACTGGGGCAGACTGACGCTGGTTGAGATCCGTTTGGTAGTGGAAAACTTCCTGAGGTTGGAGAGAAGTGTTTGCAGAGTGGGGATATGTCCACCAGCGAAGGGCCCCTGTGCGATGCACAGAACGATCGTCTGTGGGGGGGGGGATGTGTTCGCTCTGCAAAGACATTATCGATTTAACGATTTAAGTGCGCTCGTATCACCCCTGTATGCCTGATCAATATATTTTAGGTGCCATGGCATACACCTGCAGATAATCTCCCATCAGCAGGAATGATAATATAGTCCAGGTATGCGTTGTTCTCTTAACAACACAGAATAAGGATTCACGAAAAACGGTAAAAACGGGAACATTTGAATCGTTGTGGTCGGGAGAAGCGTTCATGATCTCAGACTTCCTGTGATCATGCTGAGGATAGCTTACAGAGACAGGGGGCTAGAGATTGTACACGCTGCCCCCACTCATAAGACTCCCCTAGTGTCAGGGCTGGCTCAGCCCTTCCTTCTCTGAGCTGGTCGCTCAGCTGTTGGCTAATTGCCAGCTCTCATGTCTCTCTACAGTTACCCAGCTGTTGTAGATCTGCTCGTCAGTCCTGCCTACTCACTGCCGGTTCACACAGGGGCGACTTGTCAGGCGACCTAGCCGCCTGACAAGTCACCTCCCGTTCTGTACAATGGAACCATTCTAATAGGAGCGACGCAAGTCGCTCCGACTTAGAAAAAGGTTCCTGTACTACTTTGGGGGCGACTTGCATAGACTTCTATACAGAAGTCGTTTTGCAAGTCGCCGTGGAAGTCGTGTACAGGTCGCCTCGCTGAGGCGACCTGCAAGTCGTGCCGCCCCTGTGTGAACCGGGGCTTAAAGATCTCCAGCTCACTTCATTCCTGCCTTCGCCTTGGTCACATCACAAGAAACCATCTCCTGCGTTCCTGTTTAAAGATTGGCTTTGCTGACATCCCTTCTAGCTCCTTATCCTGCTTGCTGTTCCTCTACTTGGATCCCTGACTTCCGGCCTGGCTGATTACCCGATCTGGTTACTGAACTCTGGCTTGGCTGACTACCCGATCCGGTTACTGGACTCTGGCTATGCTTTGACTACGCTTACTCTATTTACCTTTTTATTTGTATTAATAAACAAGTGTGATTTTACTGTACTTCTGTCTTGGTCTGGTTCATGGTTTCTGACACCTAGTCATTATTCATTGGCTGTTCTATAAACTCATCTTGTTACAATCATATCCTGTGAGGTCATATCCTGTGGAGTAAGCGATTGGCTGTTGGGGCCAGGGCTTCCCGTTTGTGACTTCCTGTTTGCGACTTCCTTTGTGTGTGTGAATAAAAGCCGAGAGCCTCTGCCCAGCAGGGCAGATGAAGGAACGATGGAGCCAAGATGGTGATTAAGTCTGTTTACTGGGGAGATGCGGGAGACATGGGTTATTTAAAGATGCATTATACCATTATGCTGAAAGGGTGCTTAAGAGTACAGTGGAATATCCACGACAGTGCGCAATCATTTAAAGGTCTTTGTATGATGTATTATTATCAATGGAAACACCTGAACTCAGTCATTTTGGTGGGGTGTCCAGATACCTTTGGTCTACACTAGTGGAACAATTGACCGTTCCTGTTTTGCTTCAGGGGCTAATTTTAAATCCACTTAAAATGTATCTAATATTTTTACAGTGTCTGGAGTGAAGACTTAGAACCTTTCAGGTTTTTAGGGTTACCTTCTGGTAAAATTCATCCAGTTTGTTCTAATGACCATTGTTACAGGGATAGAAAGTGATGGGAAATCCCAAAATTTTATAGTTGTCGTAAAAGGATTGGAGGGGAAATCTTGCAATAGAAACCCCTGTGTTGGTGACGACCAAGAACGGATTTCCCTTTCATTTATGGCAATTTCCTCTTACTTCCTGTTGTGTCTCTAGCAAAAGTCCCCCAATGGGACAAAAGACAAAAAAAAAAAAAAAAAAAAAAACACAACCTTACAGGGGTTTTATAACCATTTACCAATCCCATCTTCCCAAAGAGAAAAAAAAAGTGCTGGCTTTAGATCTACTTAAAGATCAAAATTATTTTATTATTCACACTTGTTTTATCTTGAATAGTGAATGGGCTCTAGTTCCAATTTCTCTGGTTATGCTAACTGCAGAATTCAACAGCGTCTTCCCTCCTGCTTTGACCCCATCATTTTGGACTCTTGCACATGGGCAGAGAAAAAAAAAAAAAAAAAAGTGTAGTGTTTTTTTTTTCCCTTTTGGAGCATATTACATCCCTATTTAGGGGTGGAACATGCTCCAGGTCTGCCCCGCTTGACCCCCCTCCCCCCCCGATCCCCCTACCTCCAGCAGACTCTAGGCTCCTTTGATAAAAATAATAAATGCACCTTTTCAAAAAAGTGAACTCAGCCTTTAAGATCTGAATTGCACGGTTATCTATAGAACAATGAACACATCTGCTTAAAGCGGTAGTAAAGCCCGCTTTGTGATTTTTTTTTACCTACGGGTAAGCCTATAATAAGGCTTACATGTACAGTAGGAATAATGTATATCTCCTAAATATGCACTGTATAGGAGATATTCACCCTGGATGCAGCTGGTGACGTTCACGGCGCATGCGCTCTGAAGGTCCGGCATACCGTGCCGGAACAGAGGGCTCCTGCCTGCATGCGTGGGAGTGACGTCATCGTGGCTCCGGCCATTTACACCACCGGAGCCTGCGAAACCCGGAATAAAGACCAGGGGAAGATGTTAGCCCTCAGCAGTGACAGCACGCCGCTGGAGGACTTTGTTCTAAGGTAAGGATTTCATATTGTGCTAGTATGCACTGTATACCAGCACATTATGCATTTGTTTGCCTTACAAGTGTGTTTTTTTTTTTTTTTTTCTTCTTCTTTTCCGTGGCTCTTCTACCGCTTTAAATGATCTGTAATGCTAAGCGGTGAATAATCTCCATTACACATCCCACTACTAATCAGAGTCTCTCCAATCCACAGGACATAGCGAATGCCCTTAGTAACGACTATCAATCTCTATATGACCTGCAGAATGATACTTCCAGACCTCACCCTACTACACCCCTTATTGCACCAGATCTGCAGGCGTCGACCCTTCCTGTATTATCTGCAGAACAACTAAATCCTATTTCCCTGCTGCTTAACCTTCAGGAAATATCTTCTATTATCAAAACTCGGCCTAATCATAAATCCCCTGGCATTGATGGATTCTCTAATGAATATTACAAACAAACAACTGAATGACCTTGTCTCTCCCCATTTAATAAATGTCTTTATTCTGGCTGCATCCTCTTGTTCTTTGCCTCCTGAAATGTTACAAGCTGTAATTGTTACTATTCCCAAACCTAACACAGATCCCACTGTTACTAATAATTATAGACCTATTTGGCTTCTTAATTCTGATGTAAAACGTATTTTGCCAAATTGCTTACTCTTAGTACATTAACCACTTGCTGCCCGCCCACCGTCATATGATGGCAGGACGGTGCAGCTGTTACCCTGGGCCACCGTCATATGACGGCGCTGCCTTCCAGGATCCCTAGGGGGCGCGCGCCGCGTCACTCGGGTCCCGGTGCGCGTGCCCGGCCCCCGCGATTGCCCGGTAACCGAGCAGGACCGTGGATCTGAGTATGTAAACACACAGATCCACGTCCTGTCAGATGGGAGGAGACCGAAGGTGTGTTCCTTGTACAGAGGAACACCGATCGGTCTCCTCCCCTTCTGAATCCCCTCCCCCCACAGTTAGAATCACTCCTTAGGAACACATTTAACCCTACAGCGCCCCCTCCTGGTTAACCCCTTCATTGCCAGTCACATTTGTACAGTAATCAATGCATTTTTATAGCACGGATCGCTGTATAAATGTGAATGGTCCCAAAAATGTGTCAAAATTGTCCAATGTGTCCGCCGTAATATTGCAGTCACGATAAAAATCGCAGATCGCCGCCATTACTAGTAAAAAAATAAATAAATAATAAAAATGCTATAAATCTATCCCCTTATTTTGTAGACGCTACATTATTGCGATATTTTTTTACCAAAAATATGTAGAAGAATACGTATCGGCCTAAACTGAGGAAAAAATTTGTTTAAAAAAAAAAAAATAAATTGGATATTTATTATAGCAAAAAGTAAAAAATATTGTGTTTCTTTTCAAACTTGTCACTCTTGTTTTGTTTATAGAGCAAGAAATAAAAACTGCAGAGGTGATCAAATACCACCAAAAGAAAGCTCTATTAGTGGGGAAAAAATGATAAAAATTTCATTTGGAAACAGTGTTGTATGACCACGCAATTGTTATTCAAAGTGTGACAGTGCTGAATGCTGAAAATTGGCTTGGGCAGGAAGGGGGTGAAAATGCCCTGTATGGAAGTGGTTAAAAGGAGAAGTACAGCCAAACCTCGCTTGGCTGTACTTCTCCTGTGGATGACAGGAGTGCAGATCGTTTTATACTCGTGTGACCCGTTTTCAGCAGACAGCAGGCTGAAGTCTGCTGACGTCACTGAGCTGGTCCAGGCTTAGGTAAGATTGCGACAATGAAGTCAGGTTCCACCCGGCTCAGCCTCTCAGCGAGCAGCTCCCACCCTCTCCATAGCCCAGCTTTCCAGTAAACGAGAGGGGGGGGGGGGTAAGAGCAGAGAGTTGCTGACTGATAGTCAGCAGTTCTCTGCTCAGGGAGAACCAAGCGATCAGTGGTGTTTGATCGCTCGGTTCTCAGACTCTAAGTATGAGAGAATATATATATATATATATATATATATATATATATATATATATATATATATATATATATATATATATATATATATATATATATATATATATATATAAAGGAACACAATTTCCATACTCTTTTAATTACTATCCTTGATACATCCCTGTCAGGTTGGTTTTGTTTCTGAAAGACAGGTTTCTCTGCTCCTGTTCTTAAATGCAGGGAAGGCATTTGATCGAGTCCACTGGGGATTTTTAAAAGTAGTCCATTACAAATTTGGTATTACTGGTTTCCTGCAAACGGCGATACTCTCTTTATTCCAATCCCTCAGCGAGAGTATTTAACTCAGGCATGCTGTGTAAAACAATCTTTATTTTGGTTGATGAAGTTGTACAGTCTCCCTGCCAGAGATTCAACCCATTTTCTCGCTCTCTCCCCCCACCCATATTAATGAAGGTTTCTTATTATGAACTGAATACAACTAAATCTTAAAAATTCTAGGGTTACTTCTGGTCCCCTCATCTTAACCACTTGCTTACTGGGCACCTGAACCCCCCTCCTGCCCAGACCAATTTTCAGCTTTTAGCGCTGTCACTCTTTGAATGACAATTGCGCGGTCATACAACACTGTACAAAAATTAAATTTTTATAATTTTTTCCCCACAAATAGAGCTTTCTTTTGGTGGTATTTGATCACCTCTATGGTTTTTAATTTTTTTGTTAAAAAAAGTACGAATTTTTTTTAAGAAAAAAAAAAAAAATACAAAACTGTTTTATAATTTTGTTAATAAATTTTGCAAACAGGTAATTTTTCTCCTTCATTGATGTATGCTGATGAGGCTAAACTGATGGGCACTGATGAGGTGGCACTGAAGGGCACTAATAGCTGGCAGTGATGGGCACTGATAGGTGACACTGATAGGCAGCACTGCTAGGTGGCACTGATTGACATCACTGGTGGGCTTTGATAGGTGGCACCGATTGCTGGCACTTATGTACTGGTGGGCACTGATTCTTGGCACTGGCAGGCGATACTGGTGGGCACATATGAGGCGGCTTTGCCTCTTCATCTTCGGGACTGATGTCCCTTGCACTAAAGCCGGTGATTGGCTTTTTTTTTCTCCTCACGCTGTCAGCGTGAGAAATAAAAAAAAAAAAAGAGATTACCGATCCTCTGTTTATATCACGTGATCAGTGGGCATTGGCTGACAGCTGATCACGTGGTAAGGGGCCGGGATTGACCCCTTACTCCGATCACCTGAGTCTCATTGACTCGGGTGATCACAGTGCGCGCCCCTCAGGGGGGGGCGTGGCGAGCATGCATAGGGGAGGAAGTCTATTGAGGGCAAAGCAGATCCGCGCTGTAGCCATCATTCGGCTATAGCGCGGAACTGAAGGGGTTAAAGCTCAACTTCTTGCACAATTCCCATGGGCCCCTAGTGTAATAACATACGCAGGAATTAAGATTTCCACCTCTACCTCCAATTACATGATCTAAATTATAATCATACCTCAAACTCTGTGGCACCTTCAGACTCATGAATTATTCAAAGTGGGGAAGATGGCAAGCCTGAAAATTATACCGCTTCCCAAAATACATTACTTATTCAAAACCGTCATCATCTGCATCCCACCTTCCCACTATATTTCACTAAATATTTCTGCAGACATAAAACCCTCCAGATGTTTCCTTCCTATTAGGTCAAGACACAAACATAACAGGGGTAGGGGCCTCCTAATATCTCACTATTACAAAGCCTGTGTCCTAGACTAAATTACTGTAGATATTGGTGGATCCCTTCCCAACACAAAATTTGGTCTTTGATTGAAGCTGCAAATTTTCAAACACAAAGACCCTATTGCAAGACTTTTAGCACTTAAAGTGGATGTAAACCCTCTCCTATACGTAGTGAAGTGAACAGCCTCAGAGGATACACAGAGATGAAACAAATCTCCCTACATACGTTTTACTTGGTATCTACGGTATGTCTTTCCCTTTCTACATTCTTTAAAAAGTGCAGATCGTGCTAGAAATCTTTGCTCATTCAGCAGTAGGTGAGGAGTCTGAGCGTACACTGTGTGCGAGCTAATTGGAGGAAAGGCAACCCCCTCCACATTAGGAAGAGGAAAGAAGGAACATGCAGAGCTGTACTGTGAATAGACACGCTCTCTGCTTATTTACCTCTGAGCACCCTTCCCAACACAAATTTTGAGCTGCTGTTATCTTATGTGTCAGAGAACTTGTTAGACGTGACTCTGCTGATACCAGAGGAATGGAGCAGCAGAAAGACACGACACTCAGAGCTTTGGAGAGAGATAAGTAAACACTACAGACATACGTGCTCAGGTAAGAATTAATGAATGGGGTTTACAAATACTTTAACCACTTCCCGCCCGGCCTATAGTGGGTGGTGGTTGAGTTATCCTGACTGGGCGTCATATGACGCCCCGCAGGATAACCCGCGGGGGCGAGCATTGAAGCGATCAGTGGTGCTGTGTGTCACTCTGACACACCGCATCTCTGATTGTGGTATGGAGCCTCTGACGGAGGCTCCTTACCATGTGATCAGCTGTGACCAATCATAGTTAGTCCTCTGTGTGGGGGATGTTTCCTCTATTTAAGACGGTCGAGTGGGCCAGGAATTAGGCCTTTGATAACGCCCTGTAGGTTGACGTATTTCCGGTGCCACTGACTTCATATCCTGCTCCTTGGAACGCACTTCCTGGTTTCTGGAATGCACGTCTGAGCTTCTCTGGATACCATCGCATAAGCCTGAAGTGACCCCCTCCAGACTGCAAAGCTGGGGGTCATGGCCGTTTGGTGAGTGGGGACACATGTGGGGGTGGCGTTTCTGCACCTGGACTGGAGCGTTTGTGGTCCATTGCACTTCAAAAGTTTTTTTCCCTTTGCGGATCAGAACATTCAGCACATTTATTTGGACCTTATTTACATGTTTTTTGCTTTGTATATTCACATCTGCACTTATCAACACTTGGTTACACATTTTTAATAACATTTGCGAGCGCCACATTTTCATAATTTTACAATCGCAGCTGATCACAGCGTGAACCAGGAAGTGCCGGTAAACGGCTTTCCTTGGTTCGGTTCTGACAGTGAGAGCCGATCGGCTGCTCTCCCTGTCAGAGGGGGGTCTGTGCTGATAATCAGCACATTGATAATCAGCACATTGATTATCAGCGCAGCCCCCATGAGAGGTGCCACAACAATGCCAATCAGCTGTCAGTGCCCATCAGGAATGCCTGTCAGTGCCCATAACAGTGCCACTCAGTGCCCACTACAGTGCCAATCAGTAACACCTGTCAGTACCTCTTCATCAGTGCCATCTATTAATGTCCATCAGTGCCACCCGTCAGTACAGTCCATCAATGCCAACTCATCAGTGCCCGTCAGTGAAGGTAAAATCAAAAATTTAGAACAGAAACAAAGAAAAACTGTTTTTTTTTTTTTTAAAAATATCGGTCTTTTTTTAAGCAAAAAATAAAAATCCCAGTGGTGATCGAATACCACCAAAAGAAAGCTCTATTTGTAGGAAGAAAATTATAATAATTTAGTTTGGATACAGTGTTGCATGACCGCGCAATTGTCAAAGTGCGGCAGTGCTGAAAATTGTCCTGGGCAGGAAGGGGGTAAAGTGCCTGGTATTGAAGTGGTTAAAGTAGGACTTCCTTGTCTGAAATCTGATTACCCTTCCGTAACGTAACCCTACAAACTTGGTTGGGAATGTTATTAACCCCCACAAACTGCAGAAGAATCTTATAAAATATCTGTACCCCTTGCAACAGTATTGAAATATTTCGTACCGGATCTTAACCTCTCTGACCTATATTCAAATAACATGCTTTGACCCTTTGAATCTCTCAGTGCCAAACATGAATTAACATCCTCAGACGTCTATCTAGATCTACAGGTGCAACTTTTTTTCTTTTAGTATATAAAAGTCTATAATTTCTATACATCAATATTTCTTTCCTCCATGTATCTCTACTTTACTGACAAGCTTTATTGTATGAAGGTCATATCTACTGTATGTTTTACATTTTTTTTAAAAGGTACCGATGGCTTTTCTAAAACAAACAAGTGGGACTTGGAATTAAATCATGCGTTTCCTGAGGCTTCATGGAACAAAGCAGTCACCACCACTTCCAAAGATTCTCAATGTACAAATCATTGGAATTTCATCAGAAGATAGTCAGTCATTGGCCCCTCATTCCTTATAAACTGGACCCCTTACAGCCTTCTCTGTTAGAGACTTTGTAGGGAAACTGGCAGGGGCGTAACTAGAAATAGCAGAGCCCCATAGCAAAATGTTGTATGGGGCCCTCCTGCAAACAGCCCACCCCCCCCCACAGCTGCCCTAGTGTCAATGCAGTGTGACCTGTGCCACATACAGCGTGACCTGTGCCCAATGCAGCGTGACCTGTGCCCAATACAGCGTGACCTGTGCCCAATACAGCGTGACCTGTGCCCAATACAGCCTGACCTGTGCCCAATACAGCCTGACCTGTGCCCAATACAGCCTGACCTGTGCCCAATACAGCCTGGTCTGCCTGTGCCCCATACAGCCCCACTTATGCCGAGGAAGAGGCAAGCCACCCGGATCAGCAGAGAGCGGGATTGCCCGCTGTAATAGCTTTCATTTGAATTTCCTGTCTTCCCGGGGCTCATCGTCACATAGCCCCACCTCTTGGCCCGACGCCTTTGATGACGTCACATGTCCCGCATTGGATCGGCGTTCTGTCTATCAAAGGCACCGGGTCAAAAGGTGGAGCTATGTGACGTGAGCCCCGGGAACACTGGAAGTTCTAATGAAAGCTCTTACATCGGGCAATTCAGCTCTCTGCTGATACGGACAGCTCGCCTCTTCCTTTCCTCTCTCTTCCCCTGGCTGGGAGACTGTGCCGGCGGTGCTCTTATTCTCACTGGGCCCCACTCGGCTGTGGGCCCCATAGCGCCCGCATGGGTCGCTATGGTGGTAGTTACGCCCCTGGAAACTGGGTCTCTACTTCACCTCCTCTGGCATTGTAAAGTCCCATATTTATATTGGAAGGGCTTTCACCTGATTTCTGTTCTTCTAGGCTTTAACACAACACCTGATCCATCTCTTGCCTTGCTCCATATTGGTCTTGATAGCCACCCCCCTCCCAAGTACTAGAGTAATATTAGTTCACCTACTCATTGCCACCAACATTAATATCACTAGAAGGTGGAACATCGATGATGTTCCCAGCCTTGGAGATACCTTATCTACATTGAATCAACGTGAAATGGAAAGAATATTAGCCATTAAAAACTTGTCAGCATTAAACATTTTATAATTTTTGGTCCATATGGTTGCATGATCGCAACTGTACAATTAAACCTTGAAAACAGTTATCCTACCTTATTTCTTGTGATAACCGGCCTTTTATACACGGTTTCTGTAAAATGCTGGGCTTCTTTGTTTATACCATCCCTTTTATCTTTCTTCTCTTCTATTTTCTCCTGGTTAGAAGGACAAGGCCTTTATTATTTGAGGTTCTTTACTGCAATGTACTGCTGTTCTCCTAATCCAACTAGATTTATATTACCTTGTTAATTAGGTTGCCGGTATTTATTTACTTTATGTGGATCTTACTGCTCCACTGTACTTTGTGTCCCCATTATATTGTTTTTCAAAAGAAAGATAATAGTAATAAAATGGTCCATAATGCAGAAAAGCATTCAAAACTGTAAAAAAATCTAAATAAAAAAAAGGGGGGGGGGGTACACTTGACTGCAGAAAAATATGCAAGTACATATGAACATATACAACATAAGGATATTCAAAAAGATGGAGCAGATTTCAACTCTTTATTTTAAAGTGATTGTAAAGGTGTTTTTTTTTTTTTAAATAAACATGCTATATTTACAAGGGTTTTTCACAGAGCGGCTCCGATCCTCCTCTTCTGCGGTGCCCCAGGGGCACTCCTGGACCCTCCTCTTCATGGGGTGCCCCATTGCAGGCACGCTCACGAGTCCCGCTGCTGCGTCCATTGACACAGACAGCAAGACTTGTCCCGCTCTCTTGTTCCTGGAGTTGATTGACATCAGTGGGAGCCAATGGCTCCTGCTGCTATCAATCTATCCAATGGAGGACAGAGACAGCGGCTGGAGCTGCTGGGCTCGTGCTCGTCACTGGAACGAAGGGGTTCAGGTAAGAAAAAGGGGGGCATCTGCAGCACAGAAGGTTTTTTACCTTATTGCAAAGAATGCATTGAGGTGAAAAAGCCTTGAGACTTTACAACCCCTTTAAACAACCTGTAATGGATAGAAGTACATTCCACACATCACTAGACAGAGGAAGGTTCAAAGTTTTATAGTCCTTGAGGTTGTATGAACTCAACACAAGCACCATGTGTTGCGTGAAAACTTCAAAACGGTAGACCATTTCTTGCCCCTCAAACTGGTCACTAGTTATTGAATGCACAGCTTCAACAATTCGATGTCTCAGATCTTGAAGAGTAGCAGGCATAGGTGGGATAAACACCCTTTCTTTTATGTATCCCCTCCCTTCGGTGAGTCCTTCATGTTTGATGACTATGCAAGGATTTTCACTGCCCCAAACTCTAACATTGTAGCAATTAACCTTACCAGGGAGATGAAATGTTGATTAAAGCGGAGTTCCGCCAATTTTTTTTTTTTTTTTTTAAAGTCAGCAGCTACAAATACTGCAGCTGCTGACTTTTAAAATATGGACACTTACCTGTCCAGGGTGGCCGCGATGTCCGCACCCGAAGCTGACCTGTCCCTTGGCTCTCGGATGGAGGCGCCGCCATTTTCAGTAAGGGAGTTGGGAAGTGAAGCCTTGCGGCTTCACAGCCTGGTTCCCTGATGCGCATGTCCTGCTGCACGATCCCACTTGTTCCCTGCTGTCTTCTGGGACCTGTGTGTCTCCCAGAAGACAGCGAGGGGGACGGAGGAGGCGCGGGAAATGGCGTAGTTATCCGCGCATACTGCGGCCATCTATGCCCGGAAGTGGAAGCAAATACCTGGATTAGACAGGTATCTGCTCCCCCCACCCCCCTGAAAGGTGCCAAATGTGACACTGGAGGGGTGAGGATTAGGAAAAGCGGAAGTTCCATTTTTGGGTGGAACTCCGCTTTAATCTGAAAAAATTAGTTGTTTGGAAAAATCGTTCATGCAGAATTGCAGCGCAAAATTCAAACCTTCTGCTATGGTCACCAGGACGCAATGCCTGCACTAACTGCAACTTGTACGGCTTCATAAGAACACACCATACCGTTGAATATTGTGTAAGTTCACTGCTTGCCCGAGTTGTATATTTCCTAAGGCTTCGTTCAAACACACCTTGGATACACTCGACGTTCTCATTTGACGTGCGAGGCCGACCAGTGCTTTTTCGTTTACACATACAACCATCTTCAAGTAGTTTTTTTATGCCACTCGTAAATTTGCTTATAATTAGGTGGCTTTTTGTTGAACCAACGGCGGAATTCAGGTTGCAATTGAACAATGGATTCATAATTCGCAAACTGCAGCATACAAAATTACTTCTCCTGTGACGTCGCAATTTTCCTATAAATGAAAAACAGCGCCGCTGTGTGGCATTGAATGAAACTTCTATTCCTTACATTTTATTTGAATATTTGAAAAAGAAAGGTGAAATCTTTTTGAAATATAAATATATATATATATATATATATATATATATATATATATATATATATATATATATATATATATATATATATATGTGTGTAAATTGAAAAACTGGCAGCTAGAAGAGGAATGGAAGGATTTTACAAATGTACAGTGCCTTGAAAAAGCATTCATACCCCTTGAAATATTCCAAATTTTGTCATGTTACAACCAAAAACATAAATGTATTTTATTGGGATTTTATGTGATAGGCCAACACAAAGAGGCACATAATTGTGAAGTGGAAGGAAAATGATAAATGGTTTAACATTTTTTACAAATACATATTTGAAAAGTGTGGGGTGCATTTGTTCAGCCTCCCCTTAGTCAATGCTTTGTAGAACCACCTTTCACTGCAATTACAGCTTTTTGGGGATGTCTCTACCAGCTTTGCACATCTAGGAGAGTGAAATGTTTGCTCATTCTTCTTTGCAAAACAGCTCAAGCTCTGTCAGATTGCATGGAGAGCGTCTGAACAGCCTTGCCACAGATTCTCAATAGGATTTAGTTCTGGACTATGACTGGGCCATTCTAACACATGAATATGTTTTGACCTAAACCATTCCATTGTAGCTCTGGCTGTATGTTTAGGGTCATTGTCCTGCTGGAAGGTGAACCTCCATCCCAGTCAAGTCTTTTGCAGAATTGAGAAGGTTTTCTTCTAAGATTACCCTGTATTTGGCCCCAGCCATCTTCCCATCAACTCTAACCAGCTTCCCTGTCACTGCTGAAGAAAAGAATCCCCACAACATGATGCTGCCACCACCATGTTTCACAGTGGGGGTGGTGTGTTCAGGGTGATGTGCAGCGTTAGTTTTCTGCCACACATAGCGTTTTGCTTTAAGGCCAAAAAGTTTAATTTTGGTCTCATCTGACCAGAGCACCTTCTTCCAAATGTTTGCTGTGTCCCCCACATGGCTTCTCGCAAACAGGACTTCTTATGGCTTTCTTTAAACAATGGCTTTCTCCTTGCTATTCATCCATAAGAGCCAGATATGTGGAGTGCACGACTAATAGTTGTCCTGTGGACAGATTCTCCCACCTGAGCTGTGGATCTCTGCAGCTCCTCCAGAGTTACCATGGACCTCTTGGCTGCTTCTCCGATTAATGCTCTCCTTGCCCGGTCTGTCAGTTTAGGTGGACGGTCATGTCTTGGTAGGTTTGCAGTTGTGCCATACTCTTTCCATTTTCAGATAATGGATAGAAGAGTGCTCAGTGAGATGTTCAAAGCTTGGGATTTTTTTTTTTTTTTTTATAACCTAACCCTGCTTTAAACTTCTCCACAACTTTATCCCTGACCTGTCTGGTCTGTTCCTTGGCTTTCATGATGCCGTTTGTTCACTAAGAATCTCTAATAAACCTCTGAGGGCTTCACAGAACAGCTGTATTTATATGGAGATTAAATTACACACAGCAAAAACTCTATTTACTAATTAGGTGACTTCTGAAGGCAATTGGTTCAACTAGATTTTAGTTAGGGGTATCAGAGTAAAGGGGGCTGAATAAAAATGCACGCCACACGTTTCAGGTATTTGTAAAAAAAAAAAAAAAAAATTAAAACCGTTTATCATTTTCCTTCCACTTTACAATTATCTGCCATTTTGTGTTGGTCTATCACATAAAATACATTTACATTTTTGGTTGTAACATGACAAAATGTGTAAAACTTTAAGGCACTATACACACGTATGCACATTTATGCACCTTTATGGGTGTATATGCAAGGTCTTTATGGAACATAAAAAACTTGTATTTATTTTTTGCTCAGGACCTTTCTGCTAGTAAGATCCGACTTATAAACATCAGTAAGGCTGCAGACATTCAGACATTTTTATATGAACCTTTTTACAAGCATTTTACACATAACCTCAAGCTTCAAACATTTGTTTTAGCCCAGGGATATGCAATCAGCGGACCTCCAGCTGTTGCAGAACTACAAGTCCCATGAGGCATAGCAAGACTGACAGCCACAAGCATGACACACAGAGGCAGGGGCATGATGAGACTTGTAGTTTTGCAACAGCTGGAGGTCCGCTAATTGCTTATCTTTGTATAGCCGATGGAAAGCACTAGGGGTAGGAGGAGCCCACTTCCTATAGGCTCAAAAATGACTGAAATATACCCTTAAAAAATACCCAATTCTAATGTTTTTAGGCATTCTCATTGAAGTCTATGGGCCAAAAGCACACAAGTTTGCCTCAAAAGAAGCTCATGTAGCTTCAGGCATCTCAGCCCTCATATGTGAACAGTCGCCATTAAAATACATGGGATTTCGGATGTTGAGCATTTTAGGTTGTCAAGCTATAAAACACTCAGATAGGGCCTAAAACTATTACATTCCTGTGCAACAAGCCTTATGGATGAAAAATTCTGTTAAAATTTGTCATTGCAAAAATATGCTCTCTCTATTCTATATTTGCTGTACATCATTCAGTACATGGACATACTTTACGAGTTGTCATATAAACCAAATTAAAATTCCTCTCTGTACCATCACTTTAATTGTTTTGATATACACAAATGTTTTATGTGAACATTCCAAGATCGGTACTGACGTCTTTCATATTTCATAGATACACAAGGCTCTTTAAAGTTTATTGAAAAGCAACATAAACCGCTACAAAGTCATACCATTCCCAGATTAGCAGCGAGCACGTTTCCCCAGCTCTGCAGTGTCTAGCCCAGTAACGAGTAGGGAGTATGTGGTGCGACCTCACATGCGGCTCCACTATCAGCAATCAGAACAAGAGTCACTGATGAACTCCTACAGCTTTATACTGATGCTGAATAATATTAATCAGACTGGATTATTGGGGCATTTTGTTACAAAAAGAAGTTGCAAGGTGATTCAGGGTCACGTCTGCTTGGTTTGCCAGTTTTCTGAAGGACTTCACCGATTGTCTTCCCAAATACACTATATAGCCAAAAGTATTGGGACACCCACCTTTATACACACACGAACTTTAATGGCATCCCAGTCTTAGTCTGTAGGGTTCAATATTGAGTTGGCCCACCCTTTGCAGCATTATCTCTTCTGGCAAGGCTGTCCACAAGGTTTAGGAGTGTGTCTATGGGAATGGTGTTGGACAAGAAGGCCTGGCTCGCAGTCTCCGCTCTAATTCATCCCAAAGGTGTTCTAATCGGGTTGAGGTCAGGACTGTGAAGGCCAGTCAAGTTCATCCAAACCAAACTTACTCATCCATGTCTTTTTGAACCTTGCTTTGCGCACTGGTGCGCAGTCATGTTGGAGCAGGAAGGAACCATCCCCCAAACTGTTCCTACAAAGTTGGGAGCATAAAATTGTCCAAAATGTCTCCTTGTCCAACATCAGTGTCTGATCTCACTAATGCGCTTCTGGAAGAATGTTTGAACATTTCCATAGACACACTCCTAAACCTTGTGGACAGTCTTCCCAGAAGAGTTGAAGCTGCCAATGCGGATGCATGGGGGCACTTGGATGCCTAAAAAAAAAAAAAAAGTCCAGTTTGTTGTTCGTAATATGATAAGTTAGTTATTCTTTTTCATTTACAAGTATCTACAGTATCTCACAAAAGTGAGTACACCCCTCACATTTTTTAAAAATATTTTATTATATCTTTTCACATAACACATAAGAAATTATACTTTGCTACAAATGTAAAGTAGTAATGTCTAAACCGCTGACAACAAAAGCAAATACACCCCTAAGAGCCCTTTCACACTGGGGCGGGCGGGGGCGGCAAAGCAGAGCTATTTTTAGCGCCGCTTTACTGTCGTTTTAGCTGCGCTATTTGGCCGCTAGCGGGGCGGTTTTAACCCCCGCTAGCAGCCGAAAAAGGGTTAAAATGACCTGAAAAGCACTGCTGCAGCGGCGTTTTGCCAACAGTTCTGCAGCGGTGCCCATTCAGTTCAATGGGCAGGAGCGGTCTATACACCACTCCAAAGATGTTGCTTGCAGGAGTTTTTTTTAACGTCATGCAAGCGCACTGCTCCAGTGTGAAAGCCCTCTGGCATTCACACTGGAGAGACAGGAGCGGCTCTTTACAGGCGCTATTTTTAGCGCTGTAGTGCCTCAGTGTGAAAGGGGTCTACGTGAAAATGTCCATATTGGGCCCAAAGTGTCAATATTTAGTGTGGCCACCATTATTTTCCAGCACTGCCTTAACTCTCTTGGGCACGGAGTTCACCAGAGCTTCCCAGGTTGCCACTGGAGTCCTCTTCCACTCCTCCATGACAACATCATGGAGCTGGTGGATGTTAGAGACCTTGCGCTCCTCCACCTTCTGTTTGAGGATGCCCCACAGATGCTTAATAGGGTTTGGCTCTGAAGACACGTTTGGCCAGTCCATCACCTTTACCCTCAACTTCTTTAGCAAGGCAGTGGTCGTCTTGGAGGTGTGTTTGGGGTCATTAGATTATCATGATCCCCTCCCTGCAGCCCAGTCTCCGAAGGGAGGGAATCATGCTCTGCTTCAGTATGTCACACTACATGTTGGCATTCACGGTTCCCTCAATGAACTGTAGCTCCCCAGTGCCGGCAGCACTCATGCAGCCCCAGACCATGACACTCCCACCACCATGCTTGACTGTAGGCAAGACACACTTGTCTTTGTACTCCTCACCTGGTTGCCGCCACACACACTTGACACCATCTGAACTAAATAAGTTTATCTTGGTCTCATCAGGCCACAGGATATGGTTCCAGTAATCCATGTCCTTAGTCTGCTTGTCTTCAGAAAACTGATTGTGGGCTTTCTTGTGCATCATCTTTAGAAGAGGCTTCCTTCTGGGATGACAGCCATGCAGACCAATTTGATGCAGTGTGCGGCGTATGGTCTGAGCACTGACAGGCTGCCCCCCCCCCCCTTCAACCTCTGCAGCAATGCTGGCAGCACTCGAACATCTTTCCCCAAGACAACCTGCACAGCAGGTGCACTCAACTTCTTTGGTCAACCGTGGCGAGGCCTGTTATGAGTGGAACCTGTCCTGTTAAACCGTGGTTCGGTCTTGGCCAATGTGCTGCAGCTCATTTTCAGGGTCTTGCCACTGTTCTTATAGCCTAGGCCAGTGATGGCAAACCTTGGCACTCCAGATGTTTTGGAACTACATTTCCCATGATGCTCACCTACACTGAAGAGTGCATGAGCATCATGGGAAATGTAGTTCCAAAACATCTGGGGTGCCAAGGTTCGCCATCACTGGCCTAGGCCATCTATGTAGAGCAACAATTCTTTTTTTTTTTCAGATCC
The DNA here is from genome assembly GCF_042186555.1 of Aquarana catesbeiana. Classification (NCBI taxonomy): domain Eukaryota; kingdom Metazoa; phylum Chordata; class Amphibia; order Anura; family Ranidae; genus Aquarana; species Aquarana catesbeiana. The sequence continues at coordinate 45,645,231 of NC_133327.1, read as the reverse complement.
TTAGATTTCTTTGCCATGAGGTGCCATGTTGAACTTCCAATGACCAGTATAGGAGAGTGAGAGTAACACAACTACTCCCCATTGACACCTGAGGCCTTGTAACACTAATAAGTCACATGATACCGGGGAGGAAAAATGGCTAAATGTGCCCAATTTGGATATTTGTACTCACTTTTGTTGCCAGCAGTTTAGACATTAATGGCTGTGTGTTGAGTTATTTTGAGGGGACAGCAAATTTACACTGTTATACAAGCTGTACACTCACTACTTTACATTGTAGCAAAATGTCATTTCTTCAGTGTTGTAACATGAAAAGATATAAGAAAACATTTACAAAAAATGTGATGTGTGTACTCTGTATATGTGAGAGGGTGAGAAACTGTATATAATGGTTATCTGACATGTGATTTTAGGACCACAAAGTAGAAATTTTCTCTTGCTGAAAAATTTGGCTGTTCATCACACAGGTCTAAATTAATGGTGTACGGCAACCTTAGTGCTCTTTTCCAGTTTAAGCTACAATAGGATGGGTTTCAAAGAGGTTCTACAAATTTGGTTGCAGGTTGCTAGAGACACTTGGATGACCAGTACATGACCTAGAGCTTAAGATGCAAGTTTCTAATCCCTGGCCTAATACCAGGGCCCAATTATAAGTGGTGCACCAAAATGAAAATTCTGGTGCCGAAAAAAAAAAAAATTCAGGGTGCACTTGGCTGAAACCGAAATTGACGGGTTTTAAACGTATTTACAGCATATATTTTATAAATAATTGTATTATATTCAACTTTTAATTAAATATCATGATTTTAAATGAATATGAATTTATTGTAACAGAAGAAATGTAATAAAAAAAAAAAAAAGTGTAATATAAGTAAATGTTATACTTTCCTATATTTACTAATGCTAACAGCAGGATGATTAAAAATAATCAATGTTGATTGGAGAGTGAAGTTCCTTTTTAAATTGAATCGGTGCTTTGCCTACATAAGTTAAAAGGAAGAGTTTAATGCAAGCCCCAGAAATTGCTGTCAGTAATAATCCCACCTTTAGAAAGAGCAAAGAGAGGATTGTCCTATGTAAATTTCAAGTCTTACCTCGGAGCTTACACAAAGATGAGCAATCTCTCCAAATCCCCATGTGACAGCTCTTGAGCAGCCAATCACCAACCTTCTCTAATGGGAGGAAACAGAGCAAAGAACATTCTCACCATACTCAGCAGTACCAGGTACTTTTCTTGTGCTGGTGGGGCAGCTAATAAAGGTTGCATGGGCACAGCACAGGTCCACTTTACCACTTAGATGAAGCCATTCCAGGACTCAACTCACCATAAACCATGAAAATCTGTCAAAATGTGAGCTTTGATATCCACCATCGATTCCCAAAACACATGAAAGGAAGGCAGCAAGCCACGTACAAGAAACGCAAGACCTCTCAAGAAATGGTCAACATTGTTAATAAATATTTTAGAATACAAACAGTAGTAGTGTATGCGAAAAAAGTTGACATAAAAACATAGATTATAATATATTAAGTTATGCAGTCTACAAATACATGTTTAATACAGAGAAATTTAGTTCCAGGATTTTAATCCAAGTCCAGTATATTTTCACGTTACAAAATAAAATAGGAAGGGAAAAGCAAGTGACTACTGCAAATATTTAGCAAAGTATCTTCCAATATCAGAATTCATTTGCAGCGCCCCTGCTGGTGAAATGTGAGAATTTTCAGTCAAATCTAAATAGACAAAAGTGTCCATTTATGAAGGATATATTTATCATGAAAGTATCTACAAATACATAATAAGACACTAAATATTACATAAACTGCCAGCTTTCCAGTTATTATACCAAATGGGAGCATAAAGCAGACTTTGTATTGCAATGTAAAATCCGATAAAGTGGCTGCCTCCACCTCCCGCCAGTTAAAACATTGCGTTACAGGAAATCCTTAGAGTAACTCCACCTTGAGGAAAAAAAAAAATCCCCTCTGGGTCATCTGTGTACATTACAAGGATTTTAACAAACTGTTTCAGATTCCTACCTTTTGTTACTCTAAAGGAACAGCTGTTTGTTTGTCTGTGTTCATGTGCACAGTAAGTCTAATGGGAGTGATTTTTTTTTAAATTACCAGCTGCTGCATTTTCAGGACTCTAAGGCGGAAAGTAGTAGGATCTGCGCCCCTTAAGACGCGATCTCCCTTTTTGGAGTATCTCACCAAAAATGACATTTTTGTTGCAGGGGATGCCCAAAGTCTGACTTGTACCTTAGTGCAGACCTCTGGTAAAATCAGTAAGCCAATCTCACAAGCAGGAAATTACATTTCTTGGGGTACAGAACGCCTCCAGGTTGCCATAATGCATTTTCCAGAAAATTTACAGAGCTGCGGATTGAAAAGGAAAGGTCATTTTTAAGATCATTCCATTACAATATGACTTGTGTCACAATTGTATATGCTATATAAAAATTTTTTAATTTGCTTTTTTCCCCCAGCAAAAGTGGAGTTACCCTTTAAGGCTTACCTAACTCCAATCCCTCTCCCAGGTAAGAGGACATCAGTGGGCCTTCTTGTGGGATTCTGGGAAAAAGGAGTATCCCAGATCCTATGAGAACACGCTTCTGTACAATGCAGTAGTGTCCCCTCCTGAGAATTAGAGCTCTTTCACATGGGGCGGATCCATGATGATCCGCCCCATGAACATCTGCTTGCTCAGCGGGGATCGCTCCATCGATCCCCGCTGAGCAGAAAGATGACAGGTCCGTCGCTGCACACTGTGCAGCGACGGACCTGTCAGAGTGCCGCTCTCCCCTATGGGGGATCGGATGATGACGGACCGTAGAGTCCGTCGTCACCCGATCCGAAAACGGATGGAAAAGTAGGTTTTTGCTCCGTTACACTTTTTCGGATCGGATGTCAGCGGACATGTCACCGCTGACATCCGACGCTCCATAGATGTCTATGGAGGGTCTGTTCTGGTCCGCCTAAAAAACTGACAGGCGGACCTGAACGGATCGTTGGTGTGAAAGAGGCCTTAGGGATCCTGAGCTTTCTGAAGATCCCTATGTGAGGCTCAGTGATACAAAGTAGCTGGAACTCAATTTCTATTAGTGTGTTTTTTTTTTTTGCTTGACTTATTACTGTAATGTTATGAACAGGGGGGTTGGGGGCAGCCACATTATAATGGACCTTGCATTTTAGTGCAAGGCTCACTTTAACCCACTAAACATATACAGATATATAATCTAACCAAGGGCAAAATCCTAGAGAAAAAAAACAAATAAATAAAATGGATGGCGCTTTACTACATAGCCAAAATGTTTGGATTAGGGCTCTGTTCAACACAATGGAGGTGCGGACTAAGCACCCTTTATTTTTCCACCTTTCTGCGGGATGCGCATTTCAATGGACTGCCTTATGTGTGAAAAATATTCAAAGAAAAGGTGCCTGCACCATTTTAAGAATCATGCAGAACCAAAAACACATGTACCATGTGTTTTGGCCCACACAAAAACGCAGTAACAAGATGCGTGGGTGTGCCATTAAGAATTAATGGCACTGCTGCACATCTACAAAAGAGCAGCGCAGTGCAGAGTTTGGAAGGATTACAATCAGTGTCAAGTTTCTAATTCTGTCAGTGTCCCTGTTGGTTTGATTGCCCCCCCCCCCCCCTCTATTTGCATAGGTGATAACACCTGAAACAGAAAGTGATTTTGCAGTTGCAAAAAAAAAAAAAAATATAATAATCTTTCAATGGGGCACCTATTTTGGTGATCGATATCTAAGAGGGGAATTCCCCTCACTTTATAGATATTTCTACAGCCCCAATTCCAAAAAAAGTTGGGACGCTGTGTAAAATCAACTTAAAAACATAACAAAATGATTTACAAATCTCAAATCCATATTGTATATACAATAGAAAAAACATACAATGTTTAAAATGAAAAGAAAAAAAAAAAAAAAAAAAAGAAAAAAATGTATGATTAGGTCTTTTTGAAATTGATGACAGCAACACATCTCACAAAAAAAAAAAAAAAAAGGACCAAAAGGCTGGCAAAATTAGTCAACAAGGAAGAGCTAGAAGAACATGTTGCAACTAACTGGGTTGATTGACAACAGATCAGTAACATGATTTGGTATAAAAAACAAACAAACCATGAGATGCCCCGTACAAATTCTGCCAGCAAAAGTCCGACGAGAGCTTTTGGACAGAAAATGCGACTGTGTGTATGCTCCATCGGACTCTTGCTGGCGGAATTCCAGCCAGCAAAAGATTGAGGGCATCTTCTCTATTTTTCGGTAGGAAAAAGTTCCTATTCGAAAATAGTCTTTATGCAATTTGGACGCGCAAAAAACCACAGATGCTCGGAAACAATGCGTCGCATGCTCGGAAGCATTGAACTTCATTTTCTCGGATCGTCGTAGTGTTGTACGTCACCGCGTTCTTGACGGTCGAAAGTTCAGAGAACTTTTGTGTGACCGTGTGTATGCAAGCCAACCATCCAAGATTTTTCCGACGGAAATTCCGCTCGTGTACGGGGCATTAGAGAGTCAGAGTGTCTCAGAAGTAAAGATGGGCAAAGGTTCACCAATCTGTGAAACGCTGCATTTAAGAATTGTCCAACAATTTTAGAATAATGCTGTCTGAGGACCCCGTAGATCCAATATAGCATTTTGGCCCTATCCCATGCCCACAAACATTTCTCCAGATTCTTGGAATCTTTTGATATTATGTACTGTAGCTGATGTAAAATTGCAAAGACTTGAAATACATCAGCTACAGTACATAATGTCATCAAAAGATTCCAAGAATCTGGAGAAATCTTTGTGGGCATGGGACAAGGCCGAAACACAATATTGGATCTTCGGGGTCCTCAGACTGCACTGTATTAAAGAGAGGCATGATTCTGTGATAGACATCACTGCATGGGCTCAGGAATACTTCCAAAAAAAAATCAGTCTGAACACAGCTCATCGTGCCATCCAAAAATGCAAAGTAAAGCTCTATCGTGCAGAGAAGAAGCCATATCTAAACATGATCCAGAAACGCTGCCGTCTTCTCTGGGCCAAAGCTCATTTAAAAACGGTCTGTTGCCAAATGAAAAAAACTGTCCTGTGGTCCGATGAATCGAAAGTTGACGTTTTTGGCATCCATGGGCGCCACATTCACCGGCCTAAAGAGAGGGACCTTCCAGCTTATCAGCGCTCTGTTCTAAAGCCTGCATCTCTAATGGTTTGGGGGGTGCATTAGTGTGTATGGAATGGGCAGCTTGCACCCCTGAAAAGGCACCATCAATGCTGAAAGATATAAACAAGTTATTCAGCAGCATATGCTCCCATCCAGACAACATCTTTTCAGGGAAGGCCTTGCATATTTCAGCAGAATAATGCTAACTGCATACTGCATCTACGACAACAGCATGGCTTTGTAGTAGAAGAGTCCAGGTACTTAACTGGCCTGCCTGCAGTTCAGACCTTTCACCAACTGAAAATATTTGGCGCAAACAAAAAAAATACGACAAATAAGATCCAGGACTGCTGAGCAGTTAGAATCCTCTATCAGGCAAGAATGGGACAACATTCCTCTCCCAAAACTCCAGCAACTGGTCTCCACAGTTCCCAGACTATTGAGTATTGTTAAAAGAAGGGGGTATGCACCTTGGTAAACACGGCTGCGTCCCAACTTTTTGAGACGCTGCCATTAATTTCAAAATGATCTTTTTTTTTTCCTCACAATGGTACATTTTCTCAGTTTAAATATGTTTTCCATTCTCTATTGTAAATAAAATACAGGTTTATGAGATGTGCAAATCATTGCATTCTGTTTTTATGTAGATTTTACACAGCAGCCCAACTATTTTGGAATTGGAATTGTACATCTGGGACAGGAAGTGAAATCTCCCCAACAGGACACAGGCAGACAAAAAAATAAGCTGACAGGAGAAAGGAAACCGCAACTGAATACAAATACAGAGGAAGCCACTGCTGACCTCATAATAAAAATATAGATACCGGCCTAGAATAAGTGCACAATCAGGAAACTCCAAAGCTTTATACTTGCTCCGAGTCAAATGAAAAATTACTAAATCTGCTGGATCAGCATAACAGGCAGAAAGTTAAGCCTAGTACACACTATCAGGTTTTTTTCCCATTCAACCCAGTGGGCTGAACAAAATAAAAAAAAAAATAAAAACTTGGAGCTCTCTGTACCAACTATCCGATGTTAGTACAGCAATATCCTTGCTGAGCTATTGTGTTCTGACAGGGGTACTGCCCCCCTCGCCAGAACACACCAGTTAGCACTGATCGGATGCCTATCGGCAGATCTTTTTTGGTCATGCCCCTTTGACAGAAGCCGGACATTCGGCCGATTTCTGTTGGACAGGGTGCCGTACACATGGGCCAATGTCAGTTGGTTTCTGTACACATGGGCCAAATTTCAGCTGGTTTCTGTTGGGACAGGGTATTGTACACAGGGGCCGAATTTCAGCCGGTTTCTGTTGGGACAGGGTATCGTACACAGGGGCCGAATTTCAGCCGGTTTCTGTTGGGACAGGGTATCGTACACAGGGGCCGAATTTCAGCCGGTTTCTGTTGGGACAGGGTATCGTACACAGGGGCCGAATTTTAGCCGGTTTCTGTTGGGACAGGGTATCGTACACAGGGGCCGAATTTCAGCCAGTTTCTGTTGGGACAGGGTATCGTACACAGGGGCCGAATTTTAGCCGGTTTCTGTTGGGACAGGGTGTCGTACACAAGGGCCGAATTTCAGACGGTTTCTGTTGGGACAGGGTGTCCTACACAGGGGCCGAATTTCAGACGGTTTCTGTTGGGACAGGGTGTCGTACACAGGGGCCGAATTTCAGACGGTTTCTGTTGGACAGGGTGTCGTACACAGGGGCCGAATTTCAGCCAGTTTCTGTTGGGACAGGGTGTCGTACACACGGGCCGAATGTCAGCCGGTTTCTGTTGGGACAGGGTGTCGTACACACGGGCCGAATGTCAGCCCGTTTCTGTTGGGACAGGGTATCGTACACAGGGGCCGAATTTTAGCCGGTTTCTGTTGGGACAGGGTATCGTACACAGGGGCCGAATTTTAGCCGGTTTCTGTTGGGACAGGGTATCGTACACAGGGGCCGAATTTCAGCCAGTTTCTGTTGGGACAGGGTATCGTACACAGGGGCCGAATTTTAGCCGGTTTCTGTTGGGACAGGGTATCGTACACAGGGGCCGAATTTCAGCCAGTTTCTGTTGGGACAGGGTATCGTACACAGGGGCTGAATTTCAGCCGGTTTCTGTTGGGACAGGGTATCGTACACAGGGGCCGAATTTTAGCCGGTTTCTGTTGGGACAGGGTATCGTACACAGGGGCCGAATTTCAGCCAGTTTCTGTTGGGACAGGGTATCGTACACAGGGGCTGAATTTTAGCCGGTTTCTGTTGGGACAGGGTGTCGTACACAGGGGCCGAATTTCAGACGGTTTCTGTTGGGACAGGGTGTCCTACACAGGGGCTGAATGTCAGCCGGTTTCTGTTGGGACAGGGTGTCGTACACAGGGGCTGAATGTCAGCCGGTTTCTGTTGGGACAGGGTGTCGTACACAGGGGCTGAATGTCAGCCGGTTTCTGTTGGGACAGGGTGTGGTACATAAGGGCCGAATGTCAGCCCATTTCTGTTGGGACAGGGTGCCGTACACAGGCTGAATGTCGGCAGGTTTCTGTTGAACTGGCCCATGTGTACGGGGCTTAAGGATAAAAGTCAGCAATAGTGTATCTACAATATGATTGTTTAATCTCTTTAAAACCTCCTTTGAATTGGCCAAAACTATGTAATATGACGACAAACCTAAACAACCCATCCCATTTGCATAAATCAGGTGAGCCCCTATACTACATAGGTGATGGTAAATCTAAAGGAGTTGTATGGTATACGGTCACACAATTAGAATATTGGACGAATGATCATCCTTTTCTTGCATGCTAGTCTCATATCGAAAACGAAAGGTAACTTAAGTTACGAAAATTCGCTGAACTTCAGAAGTGATGCAATGTGTTGTATTGTATTCTGTCATTTCCGAGCATGCGTGGTTTGGACTTCCCTTTTTTCTTTTTATCCCGGACGAATAATGTATGTTCTGGTATCGTACAAGAAAATTTTTTGTGTTTGTCCCTTTTTATAATTTCCCATGAACTGTTGTGATTGGCTTTCGAAAGCTATGTACCAACGATCAGATTATATTATTTTTCGGCCAATTTCCTGATCGTGTATCGTCTAGGCTTTAGATTTCTCGAGGCAGTTAGATTTCTCAGATCAACTCAGGGTATCCCAGTGAAAATATTGTCTGTTCCTGCCACCTGCATTGCATCAAGCAGCCGCATAGCTTACACTAAGATAGAGGCTCCTTTTGCAGAAAGAAGGTATCTTTTTTTTTTTCTGGTCCAGACCTGTTCAGCTCCATTGCATGCTAAGGAGTACTAATATATAGTCCAAAAATTGAACAGCCGGTGTTCTATTAGATTAGCGAACCCGTCAGATAAATGTAACAGAAGTGACGTTCCGTCATGCGTTCCACCGCTGCCAGGTTTGCCAATTTGACAGAACACCTGCAGTCAGAAGAAGGCAGCGGACATCTTACTACACCCAGCTACGTCTTGAATTGCAGAGTAATTTTAGTAATAAAGTGAGTGTATATAAATATAGTATATTGACATCTGTGATGCTGTTTGGATGTTTAATTTTGAAAGCCTAAAAAGGTTTAGAGTTGAGCAGTGCGGGGTGTACCAACATGCCCTCTGCAACCTTCCTACGGCTAGCGTCCAGCTTCTTTCAAAATGTAACATCAAAACAGCATCACACATGTACCCATACTATATTTATTTAGAATTACTTTGAAATTCAAGGACGTAGCTGGGTGTAATAAGATGTCTGCTGCCCCCTTCTTCTGACTGCAGGTGTTCTGTCAGATTAGCAAACCTGGTATCGGGGGAACACGTGAGCGGCTGACAGAACGTCACTTCCATTCCCTAATCTGATGGGTTAGCTATTCTGATAGAACACTGGCACGTGTTTTTTTTTTTTTTTTTTTTTACACAGGTATAAAGCAGCGATTAAGTTTATTTTAAAATGTATTATGGCTTCAAAAAGGAAAGCTTATAAACAACATAGATAAATAATAAAATCATCCCCAGAAACAGGACTTCGTTTGTACCCTAGGTATAGGTAGGTTACCTCCTGTGCAACATGTACACGTTTAACACACACAAAAAAAAAAAAAAGGAAGGATATATGATCATAACTAACCGCTTTCCACATGCAGTGAGGAAGAGGGTGTCTTCCTGCTCCACTAAAGGTTCATATATTTGGACCACATTCAGATCGGTTGTGTTAAAGCAGCCTATTCATTTGAGTGCTGTCAAAACATCACTTCCTATAGAGCACTACAATGCCAGGCAGCGTGTCACAGACTGGTGGTGTGCTTCCACAGAGGTGTGCTCCTCCAGTACATTGGAGTGTTCTTCAAAATAAACGGCATCACAATGCACTAATGCGTGCAAGGTGCGCCACTATGCACCGTGGTAATGCAAAGGTGTGAATCTGCCCTTAAAGAGGAAGTAAACCCTTATGGGTTTTACTTCTTTTTTTCCCCCTGCAAAGTAAAAGCATAATGTGCTAGTATGCATTGCATACTAGCACATTATGTGAAACTTGCCTGCAAACGAAGCCTGTGCTGTCCCCGCTGCAGGCCGCTTCCATCTTCGCCCCTCTACCTTCCGGGGCCTCGGACTCCGGCTCTGTGACTGGCCAGAGTCACGTGACGTCACTCCCGCACATGTTCGCGGGAGCCGCCGCTCATGGCACTTGCTATTGAAGAAACGGCATGGGCGGCCGCTTCTTCACAGCACATGTGCCAATGACATGATCAGCGCAGTGTACAGCAAATATCTCCTAAACGGCGCACATTTAGGAGATATTTACAGTCCCTTATTATAGCTTACCTATAGGTACAACCTCTTTAAGGTCTGTATCAGAGTAAAGCATCAGGTCTAGGTAAACTGGAGAGCACAAACCCTGCTAAGCTTTGTGCATCTTCTTGGGACTCCAGCAGTCAGATCTCCTGTCAGAAAGACACCTTTAACCTTGCAACAGCTGTACCGCTGACAAAGCCAGGAGCGATGAGATCTCCATTAGAGTTTGTAAAATAAAACAAAAATAGGAAAAAAAAAAAAAAAAAAAATTTTGGCAGTGGGAGCAGGTGCCAATATTAATCAGTACTTGCTCCCCCCCCAAAAAAAACACAACTCGTTCACAGGCTTGGAGAGGGAGCGAGTCAGTGGGACTTCGCTTTTTGAGGGAAGTTACTCTTAAATTCCCCAGTCTGTTTTTAGTTTATGTGGTGCTTACGTACACCAAGCCCATTACTGATAAAGCTGAACTCCAGGCAAACAGCTAAATACAAAGCTGAAAACACATATTGAGATTGGTTTTTACTGTTAAAATGTTTATATTTCAGTCTATCCACAGGACAGCTAGAGGGGTGGTGCCACTTCGTTAATGAAAACAGTGGTGTCATCTGCTCATCGTTACCCTTCTAACTGGACAGTGCTTGCTCCCTCCGATCAGCATGTTCCCAGTGAGCACATTTGAATGCTGCACACCTAATTGGTTCTCAGTCCTGTCCCTACCTCTGCCAGTCTGAGCTCTGCTGTCTCGGGCAGTGGTCTAAAAACTGCGGACGGCATGCAGCCCTTTGCTTGCCTTTATTTGGCCCTTGGGGCACATTTCCTTCCACTGACACCAACAATTAGGCAATAATCCTGCTCCTGACACCGATTTTCCCATTGACACCAAAGATGGAGCACTGTTAATCCCACTAACACCAATGATGGGGCTCGATTTCTCCCATTAAACACTAATGATGGAGCACTATTACTCCCACTGACATCAGAGATGGGGCATTATTCCCCCCCCCCATACCAAAGATTCATTGTTTACGCCAAACAGGACAATTTCTACTCCCAAAGGTCACAGTCCAGCCCCCCCTAGTCTGGAGGCCAGTAAACTGGCCCTTTGTGTAAGTTCAGAAACCCCTGGTCTAGGGAACTGCAAAGGGCTGATAACAGCTCACTGGGCCAATTATCCCCCAGACTAAAGGGGAAGACGCAATGACACAGCTCCAAAATGTAAATACATCAATGATGTACAAAAAGAAAACATTTTTTTTTTTGGATTGGGTAATAGGCAATCTGCCTAAAATTTACACCACATCCCTTTCCTTGGAGGCTTTTACATTACTGTCAACAAAAGGCACACAATCTCTGGCTTAATACTGCCTACGGAAATGCATTGACCTCTAAATACATCTGGTTACCTGATGACAGGAGCCTGGCAACATCGCAAAACACGTACCACTAAGACTAGATACAACCAACAAACACAGATTTCATAGAAATATAGAATAAATAATATAAATTGGCGTTAAAAAAAAAAGCTTTAAATATTATTTCTGTTAATTGCACACCGGATTGAATGTTGAAAAGGTCATGTACCATCAACACTGAATTCCATCACACCAAATCCTTCATACTCTACTCCACTGGACGGGATTCTACCATTATACTCTCAGTGTTAAAACCAGGGATCAAGACGGATATTCCAGGCATATTAAGACACACTATGGGAGTATGCGCCAAGTTACCCATCCTACCAGATGGGTACTGCATTGTGACCAAGAACCACATTCTATCGTAGCTTAGGAGACCTTCCATGGGTCTATATTCTCTCAGTCAACTGGTCTAGCCTCCTCCTGGCCTTTGTTGACTCTCGTGGTTCCGATTCCACATTGGTGGCTTGTGGTTTGGGGGTGGAGGTGAAACAAGGCTTCTCTTCCTGGACAAGCCTTCCTCTTACAGATGAAGGAAGGATGCCAGATGGTAGCAAATGGTAGCCTCGTTTTGACATAGGTTCTTCTATTTCTAGAACGCCAGAATCATCATGGGAAATATCAGACTCCTCACACAAACTTCCTGCATCTTCTCCAATGCTCCGGTGGAAGTTGCTGTTGGTGGGCAAACTCAGAATAGGGCTGACACACATAACCTGAATATTCTCGGTCTCACTCTCTGGCAACTCTTTTAGTGGGCTATCAGTCTGAGGTTTCATGCAAATTTCCGGAACATGCAAGTGTGAATCCTTCCCCGGTTGAACCGTTCCTTCAGCGTGTGCGCTAAAGTACAGTGTTGGGCTTCCAAGGGCTCCATTGCTTGGAGAACCACCAGCATAAACATCTGGGGATTTTCCACAGTACTCCAACGATTCACACGCCTTAATTTGGTTCTGCCCTTTCTTTGGGTCGTTTTCCGTTTTGGAGTTTTCAAGTGTAACATAAGCAGAACATTCATGTAGAATGTACTTATGATCCTGGCCAATGTCTGTTTGTCCTGGGTCTAACATCCATGGGGTAGACTTTAAAGAATTAGTTTTAACATTTTCATTTTTTTTTTCATCAGCTAAGGCACAGTTCTGAATTAATGGTTGCTGGACATTTTGTGCACACCCAAGTGCAAAGAGGTCCCCAAAACCACCCTCGCCAAAGGCAGCATTGATTTTTGACATGTTTCCAGTTTTCATTGCGAGTTTCAGTAGAAGCAAGTGATGCCGCTTATCAGCAACTTTCTTCCAGGGGAGATCTTCCTCGCCTGCAACACCTTCATGGTTTTCAGCCTTTGGACTCAGTTCCTCTCTCCCAAATAAGTCATTGTTCTCCTTCTTGGAAGTTCGGCTCCACCATCTGGAAGAGGGACTAGTGTCGTCCTGTTTGGTGCGATTTGTTCCAGTTTTCTTACAGCTTTGGGAAATCTCTGTGGATTTCGGGTGCAGGAGAGTGTAGTAAATGATTAAGGCAGCACAACCTGAAAAAGATTAAAAATAAAATCAATTTTTTCAAAACACAAGCATTGGTGTGAACATATAGGACACAAGGCTATTTACCTTGTCTATGGGTTAGGACTGTACTGGGCAGCCTTGCCTAATGTACGTGATGTGATCACTTAATGAGTAACTCCACTTTTATTGAAAAAAAACATTCCCCTCTGGTTGATCTATATACATTGCAAGGATTTTAAAGAGGAGTTCCACCCAAAAGCGAACTTCTGCGTATCTGATTCCTCACCCCCTCCAGTGCCACATTTGGCACCCTTCGGGAGGGAGCGGATACCTGTCTTTGACTGGTATCCTGTCCCCACTTCCGGGAGACCAGGTCGTGGCAAAGTATGTCACAGCTCTGTCCCCCTCCTCCTCCCTCCCCTTCTGCCGGGCCAGTGAGAGCGCAGCGTACTTCGAGCATGCGCAGTAGGGTCCCGGTCGTGAAGCCAAAAGGCTACACTGCCGGGTTCCCTTACCGGCAATGGTGGCGGCAGCACCCGACAGCTGATGGAAACATCAGCTGCGGTGCCAACATTGCTGGACTCCAGGACAGGTAAGTGCCCTAATGTTAAAAGTCAGCAGCTACAGTATGTGTAAATGTAATGTAAATAACACATAATGGAGTGGTCAGACATTTCAATGCTTTAAAATGAACAGTCCAGCCTAACAATAGGTACCCCAAGATATTTAACATTTAGATCTGGCTTAAAAGGGTTTTTTATGCAGTAAAAGTTATTTATTTTGCTCACTGTAAAAATCCTTTCACTGGAGTTCATTGGGGGACATAAGAAGTCCTAAATCTTTGGTTTATACTGCCACCTACAATAGGATTAAACACTAGCAAACAGAACTGTATGACAGCTCAGGATTCCCGACCCCCGGCTTGCCTCAGTTTTGTAGTAAATTAGTACTGAAAGCACTGATCATAAAACACAGAGCGGTGGGACCAGCGTCCCTCATTTAAGTCCAAGAAAATAATTGTATCGCGAGTAGAAAATTTGGATTTTCTTTCTCGTCTATTGAAGGGCACAGGGAGGCTCACACTTTCTGGACATCCAAAAGCAATTCAACTGAGGGGTGAGCAAAACAGCAAACAATGACTAATAGGCTCAAGAAACCAGGGGAGAACTTGAGACTGCCTGCAGTTTAAAAGCAGCCTGAAGGACCTTCAACCTGGAGCTGGCATCAGATGCGGCCCAAAACTTCCACCTGATAAAATATAGAGAACGATTGAACAGAAGGCCAGGTGGCAGCCTGGCAAATCCGGAAAACAGGTGTTCGATGCTGAAAAGCCCAAGATGCGCCGACAGATCTACCTTGGCGGGCATGGACAGGAAAGGCTGTCTGAGCCACCTAGATATTGTGTAGTGAGAAGCCAGGGTGCCCTATCACTGTCCATCCAGAGTCACAAAAAGGAATTGTTATTTCAAAAAGAAGCAGTGGCTGTGAGAGACTCACACAGACCTGAACCACTTTAAAACAATGGAGGGAAATTTCTTTTGATGAACTGGAACCAAAACGTAGGTTGAGGTGAAAAGCAGGAGAAGAGAGAGAACAATGTCCCGATTCAGGTGAAAAAGCAGAAAACAATCATAGGAAAAATAGGATTTTTTTCGTCATACTTACCTGTAGAATCCTTTTCTTTGCGTACATCATGGGACAGGCCAATATTCATTACCTACTGGACTATGCTCTATCTCCTGGTCAATGGACACTGGTAGACCAAAGGTCTTCAGACAGGAAGTGATCCCCTATATAACCCCTCCCATACAGGAAGCACTTCAGTTTTGTAGCAAGCACTGAATCCTTACAAAAGAGGAGAGGGATCTCTGTGTCCTATGATGTACTCAAAGAAAAGCATTTTACAGGCAAGTATGACGAAAAAATCCTATTTTTTTTTTTTTTTTTTTATACATCAAGGGACACAGAGTCAGGCTAATATTCATTACCTACTGGGACATCCCAGAGCAATAGCCTTGAGGGGAGGGAGACACCCTGCTAAACAATAGCCATCAAAACTTATACGGCAGCCCGCAGTACACTGCAGGCCGAAAGCCGAATCCTCGGCTGCTCGAACACTTGATAAAATTTTGTAAATGTATGCACTGAAGACCAGCCTTACAAATCTGAGCCACAGATACCCGATGGCGAAAAGCCCAGGAGGTTTATACACAAATGCGCGCTCACCCTAAAGGGAGGAGCTTTATGTTTTAGACCGTAGGCCTGAATGACCAATTGACGGACCCAATTGGCAATGGAAGCTTTGGAAGATGCCTGCCCTTTCTTGGGTCCTTTTGGTAAAACAAAAAAGGAGTCTAAAACTCGGATCTCTGCAGATCTAGACAAATAATCCTTGAGTGCCGGACAAAGTCCAAAGAATGCAGTCGTCTCTCTTCCACTGAACGAGGCTGAGAGAAAAAAGAAGGCAAAATAATGTCCTGATTTAAATGAAAGGCCGACACCACTTTTGGCAAAAAGGATGGAACAGGTCGTAACACGACCCTGTCGTGGCGAAGGATCAAGTACGGTTCCCTGCACGAGAGGGCCGCCAACTCCGACACCCTTCCAGCCAAGGTGATAGCCATCAGGAAGGCTAGCTAGCGTGACAGCAAGTCTAATGCAATTTCCTTGATAGGATCAAATAGCTGTTTCTGTAACACAGACAGCACCAAGTTCAAGTCCCAAGGACACATAGGTGACCTAATGGGGGGAAGCAAACGAGTTGCCCCCTGCATATAGCTTTGGATCAGTGAATGGGAGGCTAAAGGCCTTTGGAAGAATACTGATAGGGCCAAAACTTGACCTCTGATTGTACTCAAAGCCAATTTGATTTTCACAGCTGACTGTAGAAAAGAAAAAATTCTCACAATCACGTATTTCCGAGGAAGCCATTTTCTGGCTTCACACCAAGCAACATAAGTCTTCAGACCTTATGATAAATTTTCCTAGAGACAGATTTTCTAGCATTCACTAGGGTAGACACTGCTGATCCGGAGATGCCACAGTTCTTTAACACCCTGGCTTCAATAGCCATGCTGTCAAATAGACTGTAAATTGGGGAGGAATATAAGGCCTTGAGACAGTAGATCGGGGCGACGTGGAAGCGTCCATGGCCTGTCTATTGTCAGTCTCATAATCTCCGGGAACCAGGGCCTTCTGGGCCAGGCTAGTGCCACCAGAATGACTGGAACTCCCTCTTTCTGAATCATGCGCAACAAATGTGGAAGGAGAGGGATCGGAGGGAAAGCATAAACCAGGGAGTACTGTCTCCATGGAACGATCAGAGCATCTGCTCCGATTGCCAGAGGATCCCTTGTTCGGGACACAAATTTCTGTAGCTTGTTGTTGAATCTGGATGCCAATAGGTTGACCTCTGGCCATCCCCAGCGCTGGCGAATTTCCTGGAACACCCCTGGATGTATGGACCATTCCCCCGGGCAGATCTGCTGGTGGCTGAGATAATCTGCCCTCCAGTTCTCTACTCCCAGGATATGGAGTGCTGATATAAAATCGGCATATGTCTCTCTGCCCAGGCTAGTATGTGGTTCACCTCCTTCAGAGCTGAACGAGCTGGTACCGCCTTGGTTTAAATAGGCCACTGCAGTGGCATTGTCAGACTGAACCCCGATAGGGCAGTCCTGAAGCTCCACCGTCCAGGACCGTAGGGCCAGACGTACTGCCTGTAATGCCAGGACGTTGATGGGCAGGATCTGTTCTGTCCCTGACCATTTTCCCTTTCTAGGGTCACTCCCAAGCCTGAGAGACTGGCATCTATAGTCAGTACTCTCCAAGTTTTCCCTTTCGCAGGTTCTGATCCTGCAACCACCAGTTTAGGCTTAAGCGTGCCCGAGGAGATAAGCACATTGGATAATCCAGGGCCTTTCCTCTTCTGGTCCAGGCCAACAAGAGGTCTTGTTGTAAAGGCCTGGAATGGAACTGGGCATAGGGCACTGCCTCGGAGGAGTAGGAGGTTGTTCAGATACCCGAGCACCAGGATTCCTTGGGCCCTTAAAAAACCCAGTACTGGTGCTAGGACCTTTTCTAGTGCTAGGACCGCCTAGCAGAGAACTCTTCCTTTCGGAGATCTTTTGGATATATTTTTCCAAATGATCACCAAAGAAACGTTCCCCATGAAAAGGGAAACCTGCCAATAACTTTTGACAAGGAAGATCAGCTGACCAGTTCTTAAGCCATAAAAGTCTGCGAATATGTACAGACAAGAGAGCCAAACGAGAAACCTGCTGTATTGAATCCTTTAAGGCGTCAATAGCAAAAACACAGCACTCAAGAAATAACTGTCTTACTTTCAGGCAGATCATCCTCCTGGTTAGGCCTATCAGGCCGTTTGACCTGATCCTTTACGGACTGGCAGATACCAATTGCTGCAACAGCTGGCTGAATAGCTGAACTGGCCAAAAAAAAGGAAGCCTTTAAAAGGGGTTGTAAACCTTCGTGTTTTTTCACCTTTATGCATCCTATGCATAAAGGTGAAAAAACACCTGGCAGTGACTGGTCCCCCAGCCCCCCCATTTTACTTACCTGAGCCCTGGAACTTGACCCGCGGGAACGTGCTGTCTCTCTGCCCGGGGTTCTCTGCCTCTTGATTGGATAGACTGATAGCAGCACAGCCATTGGCTCCCGCTGCTGTTAATCAAATCCAATGATGCCGGGGGCTGGACTTGGGAGAGCGCCCGCAAGGTAACCCCCTTGGGAAAGTGCTTCTCCTAGGGAGTTATCTGATGTGGGGAGTCGTCGCGAGAGCCACCGGGGGACCCCAGAAGACGAGGTTCAGGGCAATTCTGTGCAAAACGAGCTGCACAGTGGAGGCAAGTATGTTATTTAAAAAAAACAAAAACAAAAAAACGAACCCTTACAATCACTTTAACCACTTCCGGACCACCGCACACCAATGTACGTCCTTACTTTGAGGACGGATATCGTTGTTATGGCAGCAGCTAGCTGCCATAACCCCGGTATCCCCTTGTTCGGCCGGCGGTCCGGTACAAGATAAAAGTGGTTTCGCCGCAAGATCACTTTTATCGGTGGCAGCCCCCCCCCCCTCCCAATCCGGTGCCCTCCGCCGCTTACCGGAGCCGTCGGCAGCGGCGGAGGCAATCGGATCCTTCCCATGGCTGTGCATGGAGATGAGTGAGGGGACGATGGCCCCTACCCGTCTCCATGACGCTGCAGGGTGGAAGCGACGTCAAAACGTCACTTCCGCTTATAGCTCTTAAAGGGCCATTTTTTTTTTTTTCATTTTTTTAAATGACAATTTTTTTTTTTTTAAATTGCATTTTAGTGTAAATATGAGATCTGAGGTCTTTTTGACCCCAGATCTCACATTTAAGAGGTCCTGTCATGCTTTTTTCTATTACAAGGCATATTTACATTCCTTGTAATAGGAATAAAAGTTACACTTTTTTTTTTTTTTTTTTTTTACACAGTGTAAAAATAAAAAAGGTAAAATAAAGAAAAAAAAATAAAAAATAAACGCGCCCCGTCCCGCCAAGCTCGCGTGCAGAAGTGAACGCATATGTGAGTAGCGCCCGCATACGAAAACTGTGTTCAAACCACACACTAAACGCAAACATGCAACCTGTAGAACTTTTTAAGGGTAAAAGTTTGTTGCCATTCCACGAACGGGCGCAATTTTGAAGCGTGACATGTTGGGTATCAATTTACTCGGCGTAAAATTATCTTTCACAGTATAAAAAAAATTGGGCTAACTTTACTTTAACTTTTTTTGTATCCTATTTTTTAATTAAAAAAAAGTGTACTAAAAAAAAAAAACAAAACAAAAAAAAAAAAAAACGCTTGTAAGACCACTGCGCAAATACGGTGTGACAGAAAGTATTGCAATGACCGCCATTTTATTCTCTAGGGTGTTAGGGAAAAAAAAAAAAAAAAAAAAAAAAGGTATAATGTTTGGGGGTTCCAAGTAATTTTCTAGCACAAAAACTGTTTTTAACTTGTAAACACCACATCTAAAAAAGAGGCCCGGTCCTTAAGTGGTTAATAATTTCTTGTCAACAGGGTTTTTCAAACCCTGTGCGTTATCTACCGGACAAGTTATGTTCTTGTTTAACTACTTACGGACCACCACACGCTGATATACGCCCTAACTTTGAAGAGGAATATCTTTGTTATGGCAGCAGCTAGCTGCCATAACCCCGGTATCCTCTTCTTCGGCCGGTGGTCCGCTTTCTGATAATAGTGGTCTCTGCAGCGGATTCGCAGCAAGATCACTTTTATCGGCGGTGGGAGAGGCCCCCCCGCCGCACTCCGGTGCCCTCCGCCACTTACCGGAGCCGTCGGCGGAGGCGATTGGATCTTCTCCCTTGCTGGGTATGGAGATAAGTGAGGGGGAAGATGGCCCCCACCTGTCTCCATACCATTGCAGGGCGGAAGCAAAGTCAAAACGTCACTTCCACCCATAGCTCTTAAAGGGCCATTTTTTTTAATTGCATTTTATTGTAAATATGAGATCTGACGTCTTTTTGACCCCAGATCTCATATTCAAGACATATTCAAGGTCCTGTCGTGTCATGCTTTTTTCTATTACAAGGGATGTTTACATTCCTTGCAATAGGAATAAAAGTGACTTTTTTTTTTAAAGAACAGTGTAAAAATAAAAAAGGTAAAATAAATTAGAAAAAAAATAATTTTTTAAATGCGCCCTGTCCCACCGAGCTCGCATGCAGAAGTGAACGCATACGTGAGTAGCGCCCGCATATGAAAACTGTGTTCAAACCACACATGTGAGGTATCACTGTGATCGGTAGAGTGAGAGCAATCATTCCAGCCCTAGACCTCCTCTGTAACTCAAAACATGCAACCTGTAGAATTTTTTTAACGCCGCCTATGGAGATTAAGGGTAAAAGTTTGTCGCCATTCCACAAACGGGCGCAATTTTGAAGCGTGACATGTTGGGCATCAATTTACTCAGCGTAACATTATCTTTCACAATATAAAAAAAAAATTGGGCTAACTTTACGGTTGTCCTATTTTTTAGTTAAAAAAGTGTATTTTTTCCAAAAAAAGTGCACTTGAAAGACCGCTGCGCAAATACGGTGTGACAAAGTATTGCAACGACCGCCATTTTATTCTCTAGGGTGTTAGAAAAAAAAAAGTACGTTTGGGGGGGTTCCAAGTAATTTTCTAGCAAAAAAAAAAAAAAAAAATATTTTTAGCTTGTAAACAACAAATCTCAAGACGAGGCTCAGTGGTTAAGGAAGAGACTGCTGCATCTACTGCTGGCATGCTCCATTTTTTAATTAACTTTTCATTAATGGGATATAAAAAGGGAAAACCTCTTAGGAGGAACAAAAAATCATGTCAGGATATTCCCAATCAGCATACACCACCTGTTCCAACAGGGGGTGCACAGGGAAAGCCTGTGAGGCCTGAAGAGGCCTCAGGGATCCCAAAAGAGGACCAGGGGGGCTGTCACCTCTGCAAGAGGCAACTTAAAGGCAGAACGAACCATTTCGGTCAGAGTCAGGATAAAAAGCCTCTGCGACTGAGATATCTTCTTGTCCAGATTGCTCGGAAGCAGGCTCAGAGTCCTGAGCTTTAAGCTCTTCCCCATCCTCAACCCATTCCTGCGCCAGACTAGGAAGCTCCGGGGAGGGGGATCTGTCACGCTTCCTGCTACCCTGCTGGATGGAGGCAATCATTCCAGCAATCCTGTGCTCTAACCCGGCTAGGGCCGAGGACGGTTCATCCTTAGTGATAAAGGGTGAAGCAGCAGCGTTGACTGTAGGCACAATACCAGATAGGTGCAGCGGCTCAGATGCCTCTGGTCTTTCAGGGGATAAAACACTAGGGATATGACTAGGTTCATCAGGAACTACTGATGACATCGGTGTGCCCTTCCTTATAGTTTTAGTCCCGCTCCTCTTTTTTGAAGACATTTACCCGCCACAAAAAGAGAGTACTTGGGTGTATTGTTAAAACACCTCAGAAGTGAGACCCTTTAATAGGGGCTCCTAAGCCCCTATGTAACAATCCTGCTAAGCACCTTTAGCCTGCCAAGCAACACTTGGTGACTCGCATAACCCGGTTAGGAAAGAATGAACCACTGCAAGTGTCTGTTCAGAGCCTGCTCTGTGTCCCACAGCTGCCCTCTGGAAGCACCGCATGCTTGGCCTATACAGCCTAAATAAGCTGGGTGTGTGCCAGAACGCTGTGCGTGCGCACATACATGGCTGCATTTGCATATGACGCAAATCCTCGTGCGTTCGGATAAAGGCTACTGCGCACGTGCGGCATGGCCGCCAAACAAACAACTGCTAAATCCAGCTGCGCTTTTGCGAATGCACCTCGCAGGATCTTGAGTCTTCTTTGTGAGGCTCGGGTACCATTTATCTAAGCATATAAAGCCTGTGTCAAATGGATCCGATCGGTCAATCCTTTGATTCATCTAAGAACCGTTTGTGAGACTAGAGACCTGGAGCTCAGAGAGCTCAAACAAACCGTGCCATCCACCTTGCAGACAATGGCAAAAAACTGAAGTGCTTCTGTGTGGGAGGGGTTATATAGGGGATCACTTTCTCTCTGAAGACATTTTGATCTACCAGTGTCCATTCACCTGGAGATAGAGTATAACCCAGTAGGTAAGGAATATTAGCCTGACTCTGTGACTCATGACATAAAAAAAAAAAAAAAAAAAAAAAAGGAAATCCCAAGCCTTAATGCCACCTTCTTCCTATATAAAATAAAAAAGGGTTCTTGCAAGCCCACCAGACCAGTTCAGATACTAGCCTTGCAGAGGTGATGGCTACAAAGAAAACCACCTTGTGGGTGAAGGTAGAGAGAGGAAAGTCTTGAATTGGTTTAAATGGCGGTTTCTGAAGTGCAAAGAAAACAAGATTCAGATCCCACAAAATCACTTGGAAACAGTGAGAGGCCAACAATCTCTGAAAAAGAATGGAAAGGGCAGACACCTGACCCTTGATATTGTTGAGAGCCAAACCCAGCTGCAAGAAAGAGAGAATTTGTCCAACTGAGAAGTTTCTGAGTAATGTAGACCTTGCGGAAAGTAAACTAAGCATTGTAAGAATCACTCAGATACCCATGGTTTTTAGAACATAGACTTCAACAGCCATGCCAATAATGCCAGAACGAAAAACTGGTTCTTGGGACAGATCCCAAAAATCTAGCAGTGCCAGCAGACTTACCCTGTCAGTGTAGGACACTCGACTGGGCCAGTGCAGAGTAATGAGGACAACTGAAATGCCCTCTATCTCCATCCTGTAGAGCAGACAATCAAATTTCAAGGAAGGAAATGCAGAGATCAGGGTGTAATAATCCCAGAGAGCCACCAGTGCATCCACTGCTTCAATTAGGGGTCCCTGTACATGGATACAATATTATCCAGCTTGTTGAACCTGGAGGTCCACATTTGGCATCCCTTACTGGTGACATGGCTCTTGAACACCTGGGTGAAGGAACCACACTCCTGGTTCCAAGTGCTGCGGGCCAAGGAAATCTGCTTGCCGATTGTCTATGCCTGGAATGTACATAGCTGGCTGGAAGATCTACCCAGGTCAGAATCCGCTCTCTTGTAGCAGTATAAATTCTGGTTCCTCCCTGATGTTCAGAGACAGGACAACAGCAGAATTGTGTGTTGCAAATGTCTGGAGTGAAATTGGGTAAAAAAGAACCGCCCTGAAGGAAGCCAGTATCAGCCCCAAGACTCCACAGAAGTAGGGAGTCAGATAGCTTCTTGAATTTAAAACCCATGAACAGATGGTTTGAAAAGTTTTTCCCAGGAAAGCGAGACATGACAAGAACCAGATTAAGGTACTCCTAACTGGGCCGATTCAAGCAACTGTGTGTGAAGGTTCATCATTCACCTGGGTTCAGCATTCACCCAATCTCTAATGTCTGGACAGTTAGGAGGCAACATTGTCTGTCAGTCTTCGCTGACCCAAGGTGCAGAGGAAAGGCCCAAGGGAAAGACCATGAACTGGTAGGGTTGTGGACCCTACAACGAAAATGCAGAAATTGCGGATTTGCTGGAAAGAGGAGCACAAGCAAGTGTTTGTCCACCTAAACCAAAATAGATCTCTGGTGGAGCAAGGCGATGACAGATCCGGTGGATTAGAATTGGGAATTTTTGGGCTCAAATTTAAACAAACATTCAGAACTTTGTGATCCAAGATTGAGTGCATCTCCCCCTTTCAGTTTTGGAAAGTAAAAACACCCAAATTGTTCTGCCACAGGGACTGGGGAAAATAAACTTTGATCCAGAATGACAATTTGATTGTCTATGTGGAGACACAGGAAGGCTGTAGGTGAGGAAATGAAGAGTGGGCAGGGAGCAAAAAACTTAAATTTGAAGCCCTGGGACACTACCTCCTGCACCTAGGCATTTGGAATGCAAGCTGTCCATCTGTTTGCAACGTTTAATTTTCAGGTGGGGACACCATCATACAGAGTAAAGCCGGCCACACATGGATTGGAATTCTGCTGGTTCAGCAGGGACTGGCTGAATTTCAAATCATGTGTGGGCAGGGTGGTTCTTCCCGACCTGTGGTAATGTTTCCTGATCGATCAGTGCTGCCAGCTATAGTCATCAGTACTGATTAGTGTATTCTGATGGTGGGGAAGTCTCCCTGCTGTCAAAATAATGATGGCCACAAGCTTGTATCTTTAAAAAAATCCGTAAAGGCAGCTCCTATGTTTTTATTCCTGCAGATTCTCTTTAGAGACAGAAAAAGAAGGTGACGGTGCTTGGAGGAGGTTAGAAATGCAGTTACAACTTGCTGTTTAGCCGTGTCTAGGAACAAGCATGCAACCAGTATAAAGTCAGGTAACTTGACATACATATTGCAAGTATAACAATGACCACACACTTATATCCTTAAAAATTCCGTAAAGGCAGTTCCTATGTTCTTATTCCCGCAGGTTTTCTTTAAAAGAGACAGACATCAATTCAGGGAAAAGTGATAGTGCCTCCCGACAATCCCAAGTTATACTCACCAACCCACACTCCCTGTTGCAGAAATCCATCCTGGTGTTGGAGCTTACCTGAGTGGATGACATCAACCCCCTCCCCCCAGGTGACTGTGTTCAGGGCCTTGCAATTGGCTACGGAAGTTAGAGAACCATCACACGAGGGAGGTCACATGCTCTCCCATACCTGGAAGCCCTGCTAAGTCAGATCAACAAAGCCAGGGCTCAGTCGGAGAAAGAATTGGTGGGTACTGTGCCTTGAAAAAGTATTAATACCCCTTGAAAATTTTCCACATTTTGTCATGTTACAACCAAAAATGTAAATGTATTTTATTGGGATTTTATGTGATAGACCAAAACAAAGGGGCGCATAATGTGAAGTGGAAGGAAAATGTCAAATGGTTTTCAATTATTTTTACAAATACCATATTTATCGGCGTAATCGTGGGTGCATGTTATATACCAATCCCTGCTGTCTCTGAGGCAAGAGGAGCGAGTGCAGCTGAATTACATAGAGCCGCGATCTCCTGTGCAACTGGCGCTCCGTCACTCACAGCCACGCCTCCTGGCCCTGCATTGGCCCACTGTTCTGTCTATCATATGAGCAGGGCCAGGAGGCGAGGCTGTGAGTGACGGAGCGCCGGGTACACAGGAGATCGCGGCTCTGTGTAATTCAGCGGAGCTCACACCTCCTCTTCCCTCGGAGACTGCAGGTATAATCCAACACTGGCAAGGCTGCAATGATGGGAAAGGTGAGGCAGCAGATGGGCACTGAATAGACTGCATTGTTGGTCAATTTATAAGCTGCAGATGGGCACTGAGCAGGGTGCATTGATGAGCTGTGACCCTAATTTTGCTTCAAAGTTCTTTATTTAAAATTTTCCTTAAACTTCCCTCCTAAAATTGGGGTGCATATTATACACCAATAAATACGGTAAATATCTGAAAAGTGTGGCGTGCATTTGTATTCAGCCCCCGAGTCAATACTTTGTAGAAATACATTTGGCTGCATTACAGCTGCAAGTCTTTTTGGGGATGTCTCTACCAGCTCTACACATCTAGAGAGTGAAATTGTTTCCCATTCTTTGCAAAATAGCTCAAGCTCTGTCAGATTGGATGGAGAGCGTCTGTGAACAGCAATTTTCAAGTCTTGCCACAGATTCTCAATTGGATTTAGGTCTGGACTTTGACTGGGCCATTCTAACACATGAATATGCTTTGATCTAAACCATTCCATTGTAGCTCTGGCTGTATGTTTAGGGTCGTTGTCCTGCTGGAAGGTGAACCTCCGCCCCAGTCTCAAGTCTTTTGCAGACTAACAGGTTTTCTTTTACGATTACCCTGCATTTGGCTCCATCCATCTTCCCATCAACTCTGACCAGCTTCCCTGTCCCTGCTGAAGAAAAGCATCCCCACAACATGATGCTGCCAACACCATGTTTCACAGTGGGGATGGTGTGTTCAGGGTGATGTGCAGTGTTAGTTTTCCGCCACACATAACATTTTGCTTTTAGGCCAAAAAGTTCAATTTTGGTCTCATCTGACCAGAGCACCTTCTTCCACGTTTGCTGTGTCCCCCACATGGCTTCTCGCAAACGAGACTTCTAATGGCTTTCTTTCAACAATTGGTTTCTTCTTGCCACTCTTCCATAAAGGCCAGATTTGTGGAGTACACGACTAATAGTTGTCCTGTGGACAGATTCTCCCACCTGAGCTGTGGATCTCTGCAGCTCCTCCAGAGTTACCATGGGCCTTTCGGCTGCTTCTCTGATTAATGTTCTCCTTGCCCGTACTGTCAGTTTAGGTGGACGGCCATGTCTTGCTAGGTTTGCAGTTGTGCCATACTCTTTCCATTTTTGGATTATGGATTGAACAGAACTCCGTGAGATGTTCAAAGCTTGGGATATTTTTTCTATAACATGACCCTGCTTTAAATTCTCCACAACTTTATCCGTGACCTGTCTGGTGTGTTCCTTGGCCTTCAGAAAGCAATTTGTTCACTAATGTTCTCTAACAAATCTCTGAGGGGTTTACAGAACAGCTGTATTTATACTGAAATTAAATTACACACAGGTGGACTCTATTTACTAATTAGGTGACTTCTGAAGGCAATTGGTTCCACTAGATTTTAGTTAGGGGTATCAGAGTAAAGGGGGCTGAATACAAATGCATTCCACACTTTTCAGATATTTGTAAGAAATGTTTAAAACCATTTAATCATTTTCCTTCCACTTCACAATTATGTGCCACTTTGTGTTGGTCTATCACATAAAATCCCAACAAAATACATTTACGTTTTTGGTTGTAACATGACAAAATGTGGAAAATTTCAAAGGGTATGAATACTTTTTTTTAAGGCACTGTGTATATTGCTGGGGGTGAATGGTTGGAGGGGCTATCAGGAGACTCTGTCACTTTTCTCTGAATGGCCAAAAGTAATGATGCAAAAAAAAAAAAAAATAAATAAAAATGCAAATGTGAGAAACCTGCTAGAATACTAATGTTGGATTTGTGTGGTTATTTAAAAGCAATTTCACATACAAAGCATGGGAAATGCCAGAAAATGCAGATAATGACTGTGGTTCACTTTAACAAAGAGCACCATTGAAGCAGGGCTGTGTGGCTGTTACGCTGCTAACAAGACAAAATGTATTCTGACCCTGACGAATCTTCATTCACTCACCAATCAGGAATCCTGACATGACAGCTACAGGCAGCTTCACATTACTCCACACTGCCCCCTGCAGGAAATCCGTGGCCAGCAGCAGCAGAATGCAGTTCTCCAGCAACATAATCTAAAGATAACACAGAAGAGGGAGAAGAATGAAGTATATTCAGACACCGTCCAATGCAATAAGCTTCATACAGGCTTTGCTTGGGGGAGAAAAAAAATAAAATAAAAAACAAAAAAAAAAAAACACAAATTTTATACCCCCAGAGCAACCAATGCTTGCCATACAACATTCCATAATTCAATTTAGAAGTGATCTGTCCCCCAAAATGAACACTTCCACTTTTTGCATTGTGGTAACATGTAGTAACCAAGTGCGGTGCATTGCAATGTTTTGAATAGGCTGCCAATGCATATAGCCAGCACAATGGCATTGTGCATTTTAGTCCAACAAAACACACAGTAGGGAGCCAAGATAAAATAGGAAACCCAGCTTTTGCTGCAATATTCAGCTTCAATTCAGAGATCTCCCCCACAGTACTTTTTTTTTTTTCTGCTGCTAGATGTCCTCAGTCTGATCACCAGCATCATTCCACCCACTTCCTCTGAGCCCAGGTCATCCTAGAGCCACCTGTGATTGGACAGTGAAAGGATACGAAGCAGTGACGTGCTCATCTCTGTCACTCTGCCCTTTACTCATATCAGTGTGAGCTTCTTGTGCTGCTGCTCTTAATCATACTCCAGCCCTGCTGTACTGGGATAGCAAAAGGCCAATACCAGGTCACATTCAGGGACTTGCACTATTTGTATAGTGAAAATACTTTTAAATGCTGCAATAAATAAATACAGGAATGCATTAATGAGAGTTATATCTGCCTAGAGTTCAGCTTTTAGGGATACCTGTGTATAAAGAAGAGAGAGCGGGGCTCGGCTCCGCCCCCTGCTCACTGGCTGTGAACCAATAGCTTCCGCTGCTGTGTCTCAGCCAATGAGGAGGGAGAGAGCGTAGAAAGCCGATGCTCTTGTGCACATAGCTAGATTGAGATCAGGCTCAGGTATATATTGGGGGGGGGGGGGGGGGGTTTGGTTGGCTGCTGCACACTGAAGTATTCTGGTTCAGAAACTTCTATATTGCAACAAGGCCTCAATTTTGCTCCTTCATCCTTACCCAACTCATTTACACTGTTCAAGGACCTCCAAAGCTTCATTCGAAACCTTACGTTGAAACGCTCTTATAACATTAAAGAGGAGTTCCACCCAGGGGGTCCAGTAAAAAAAAAAAAAAAAAAATTAAAAGTCAGCAAATACTGCAGCTGCTGACTTTTAATTGGACACTTACCTGTCCCTGGGTCCAGCGATGCGGGGGGATCGAAGCCCCGCTCGTCTCCCCCTCCGTTCAGCGGCGCCGGCATTGCAACTGTGGGCGCCGGGCTGTGGCTTCACAGCCTGGCACCCACTGCGCATGCGCGAGCGGCGCTGTGCGCAGTGATTGGCCGCTCAGTCACCTGGGACCTGTAATGGGTCCCAGATGATTGACAGGAGGGAGGGAGCAGAGCGGAGCCCTTTCTGTGCCGAGGGGGAAGTGATGTCACCAGCCCAGGCACTGGAAGGGGCAGACTACGAGGGACCCCCTAGCAACAG
This sequence comes from Aquarana catesbeiana, assembly GCF_042186555.1. Lineage (NCBI taxonomy): Eukaryota > Metazoa > Chordata > Amphibia > Anura > Ranidae > Aquarana > Aquarana catesbeiana. The sequence goes on along the minus strand of NC_133327.1, from coordinate 45,617,046 downwards.
GCATTTAGAGGCAAGTAAAAAAAAAAAAATATCCAAATTTTTTTTTTTTTTTTTTTTTTTAGGATTTTTCATGTATTTTTGTTTTTTTGGGTGGAACCCCACTTTAAATCTTTAAAAAAGATATAGTAAACTCTCCAAACGGTTCATCCGTGAAGATCACCATCTTAGAAGCCACTAATTCATCAGACCAAATATTAGAAGAATTATATATTAGTGAGGATGATGAGGATTCAGCCCTCTTCACACAACACCCTTCAATGTCACCCCCAGTACAACACAGTAAATTTAAGCCCACATCAGTTTTCAATCCGGTGCATGCAAAAGGGTCGTACCTGCAAACTTTTTTTATCAAGTTGTGTACACCGATATTCAAAATCTAAGCCAACAGACACATACAGTACCAGTCGTTCTAATCATTCTAATCTAACACCCAATGAAAAAATAGCGCTTACTGATTTAACTAAAAATCATGATTTAGCCATTAAAACAGCTGACAAAGGCGGTGGGATAGTGGTTCAAAACAGAGCAGACTACCTGACAGAAACCCGCCGCTTATTGTCCGACACCACCACATATAAAAAGCTTCTCTCTGATCCTTTACCTAATTTCACAACCGAAGCCACCACATTGATTAAACAAGCCAAAGATGGTGGCATCATCACTAAACAAGAGTTTGTTTTTTCAAAAGAGGTTTCTTTTCTACACCATATTTTTTATCATATACCCTAAACTTACAAAAGCATCAACAACCCACCCGGTAAGCCCATAGTTTCAGCTATGGATAACAAGTTAATTTTCTCAATACATCGATCGCTTTTACAGCCCTTGGCACAAAATCTCCCTTCCTATATCAGAGATGAGACACACCTTCTTGAACAGTTAGCCCATTACACTTGGGAACCCACTTACATGCGGGAATCCCTCGATGCAAATTCATTATACACCTCCATTCCGCATTCCATAGGTCTCAGCGAGTTTCCTTTCCAGTATTCCTTTACTCAACCCAGAGCAGGCCAAATTCATTTTGGATGCTACAGAATTCTGTCTGACACACAACTACTTTGAGTTTGATGGTGAATTCTATCTACAGGTGATGGGCACAGCTACGGGGTAACTTTTGCCCCCAGCTATGCCAATTATATCTGGCACAATAATCTATATATCTCCCATATCATATTTTGTGGGCCATATATAGATGACATCATTGTCATTTGGGATGGCCCAGAGTCCCTGTTCATCGAATTCTTACAATATTGCAATAATAACACATACAGCCTCTCTTTCACCTCAGAACATGATTTTCAACAATTGGCATTTCTCGATTTGACACTGTTCCACCACGAGGGCCAAATATTAGCCAAAAATTATACTAAGCCCACAGCTGGCAACTCGTTTTTGCATCATCACAGTTGCCATCACCCTATTGAACAAGGGTCCCACTTAAAAAAAAAAAATGTATTGAGAAGGATTTCCCCAGTAACACTCAGACGAAGCCTTCAATTTCTACTTATCGAACCATTCTGTGCAGCCAAAAGATACACACAATATTACCGTCCAACCAGTTTGGTATGGAACTGGGTGACAAATCTAACACAAGGAAATGGAACGTAAAGCCATCCACAACTCTGCCCCCAGCTACATCACTAGCCTAGTCTCAAAATACCAACCTAATCGCCATCTCCGTTCCTCCCAAGACCTCCTCCTCTCTAGCTCCCTCATCACCTCCTTCCATATCTGCCTCCAGGACTTCTCCCGAGCCTCGCCCATCCTCTGGAATTCCCTACCCCAATCTGTCAGACTGTCTCCAAATTTATCCACTTTTAGGCGATCCCTGAAAACTTTCCTCTTCAGAGAAGCCTATCCTGCCTCCATCTAACAACTGCACTATTTTCTCCATTAGCTCATCCCCCACAGCTATTACCCTTTTGTATAACTTGACCCTCCCTCCTAGATTGTAAGCTCTAACGAGCAGGGCCCTCTGATTCCTCCTGTATTGAATTGTATTGTACTTGTACTGTCTGCCCTAATGTTGTAAAGCGCTGCGTAAACCGTTGGCACTATATAAATCCTGTATAATAATAATAATAATAATAATAATAATGTGGGTAAACACTAGTCCATTTTGATTGAGGATCCTCATTTGCAACCCACTATCCCAGTCGAACCTAAAATTTTCATATAGAAAAGCCAGAAATATAAAAAAAAACAAAAAAAACTTGGTAGCGCCTAGCAAGTATAAATCCCACTCCACTGACACAAACGTTATGCCTCCCCTTAGTAGGCATGTACCAGTGCCGTAAGTGCAAACATGTCAACCATGGGCAAAAGGAATTCAAAGTAAAATTTCCATTTTTTTCAACTGTTCCACAGAATCTGCGGTCTATTGTCTTGTTTGTTTGAAGTTGGGAGAACTGTACAGACTTTGAGGAAGAGATTTGGAGAACATCGCCGCTTTGTGGAAGGAGGAGAAGATAAACAGTGTAACCATTTTTTTTTTTAAAACCTCACGAAAAATCCTCTGCGGGCCTCAGGGTGTGGATCATAGAGTTCATTCCCGGTATGTTTCCAATGGCAGAGCGTTTTAAACGTCTCTGCCAGAGGGAAACATATTGGATATACACCTTGGATTTCCTCGCGCCCGGAGGTTAAAAAGAGGAAATAGAGATCAATACTTTGATCTGATACAATATTGGGCCATTCTCCTCACTTCCTTTGGGCCCTTTCTTCCCTCTTCCCCCCATTGCACCCCCCCGTGCATGTACGTGCATACATGTCGGGTTGTCAGTGCGTGTCCACACACGCATTGACATCCAATTTCCCCTGCCTTTCCATTAGATGGTGTGGTTATGTACATATAGTGTCATTATAATTTATATGCATTTTATGATATGAGGTATGTTGGCCTATGTGAGCACATGTAGGTATGGGTTCATATGTTCACATACTCTCTGTAAGAAATTAAAATCAATCTTGTTGGATATTAGATCATTACTATAATAATCATAATTTAATTTTTCATTGCGGAATCCCCTCCCCTCTTTTCAGTTTACACATCAACTAAAGTAAGTACTCATAGTTATGGTAATAATCATATAGTAATAATTATCAGTTAATTGTTACAACACTATCATAACATAGAATGTCTCCCGTTTGGTTGTGGTCCACTCCGTCATTTTCATTTACATTTTTTCATCTTTATTATTTAATATTATATATAACTAATTTCATTATTAATTTATGATCACACTATTAATTAATATCAATATGAACTATTTAAATCCATTTTATTATTAACGCACAATTCATTATACACTCACATATAATTTTCTTTCACTTATGGTCAATCTCATGTTTCTCAAGCACCTGTAATGTTTTTAAATGTTTTCCAAAAGAAAGTTTTGTACAATGTTTTCACTGAAGTCATGTAGCTTTGTGTCCTGGTATGCACTGTCATGGCCAGCAATATATACGTTTAATAGCCGTGAGACTTTAAGACCCAGTAGCAGCAGCGATAGTGTTTAAAAGCCCACATCCAACATGGCCCCTGTTAGGCCTGAAGAAGGAGCGCATGCTCCGTAAAACGAGTCACCTATTGGTTCATCACGTCCTGGAAGTGACGTCATCCCCTGGCTCCCTGTGCGTTCCAGATCAAGAAAGCGTCGGCAACCACTGGCGCGGCCCGCTCTAATCCATCAGCGAGAAGCCTCACGGATGTACCCTCTCCACAAACACCCTGCCATTTGTACCCAATGCTTGCGATTACTTCACTCTTGTGAGTACCTATATCCATTTGTGCAATAAAATCACTTATACTACACTTAGATCGGCGCCTGTGCTTTATCCCCAGCTGTTACAGAAGTTGCTTCTTACTTTCCACTGGGCTGCCTTTTCAGGTGCTTTAACATTGACTAATAAAAGTCCATATAGTCCATGTTAATAATTTTAACTCCTTTGACCATTACTATCCCCTTATGATGTCCAACAAGCTGGCATGTTAACACTCAGCTTGATGCAAGAACTGACTTATCTATGTGTGTTGCTAAACTCTTCTGGGAAGGCTGTCCACAAGGTTTAGGAGTGTGTCTATGGGAATGTTTGACCATTTATCCAGAAGCGCATTTGTGAGGTCAGGCACTGATGTTGGATGAGAAGGCCTGGCTCGCAGTCTCCACTCCAATTCATCTCAAAGGTGTTTTATCGGGTCAGGACTCTGTGCAGGCCAGTCAAGTTCCTCCACCACAAACTGAGCTCAGTCCTGACCTCAACCCGATAGAACACCTTTGTGATGAATAAGAGGAGAGACTGCGAGCCAGGCCTTCTCATCCAAAATCAGTGCCTGACCTCACAAATGCGCTTCTGGAAGAATGGTCAAACATTCCCATAGGCACACTCCTAAACGTTGTGGACAGCCTTCCCAGAAGAGTTGGAGCTGTTATAGCTGCAAAGGGTGGGCCAACTCAATATTGAACCCTACACACCAAGACTGGGAAGCCATTATAGGATATGTAAAGGTTTTAAAAACAAAAATGTAATACTTACCTCCTCTGTGCAGTTGGTTTTGCACACAGAGTGGCCTCGATCCTTCTCTTCTGGGGTCCCTCAGCGGCGCTCCTGGCTCCTCCTCTTCGAGTGCCCCATTGGAGAGCCACTCTCCCTCGGGGCACTCATGGAGGCGCGCTCCAATGTCCTGCTGCTGCATCCATTGACACAGCCAGCAGGACTCGGCCCGCGTCATTAGATTTGATTGACAGCAGTGGGGGCCAATGGCTGTGCTGCCATAAATCTATCCAATCAGGACCCGAGACACCGGCTGGAGCTGGTGTGCTCGACCTGTCGCTGGAAAGACCGGGTTCAGGTAAGTAAAGAGGGGAGCTGTTGCATCACAGGAGGTGAGGGTTTACAACTCCTTTAAAGTTCAGGTGTGTGTAAAGGCAGGCGTCAATACTTTTCACAACATAGTGTATATCCAAGCCCAAGAACAGAAATTTAATATATTGCAGTTTACCAGTCCTTAGGATGTGGCAACTGCATTAGTTTTCTTAGTCTTATGTTTTACATAGCTGTAAAAGGGACCAGCCTGAAGTGATCTAGCAGGACTTAATTTTCTGACTTCACTGTTCCCATTTAAGTCTTTTAAACAGTAGCATTTCCCTTAACTAGGTGCATGAGGGTTAAACAAAGTACAGGAATGCCTTACCACATAAAAGATAGCAACACGATACCGCGAGGGCCCATCCCTGACGTTAATAAAGCAGAAGACATAGACAGCTCCGAGGAGGATATTGAAGAGTCTCCAGTAACACGGCCTGCTGATAACATCAGTCTGCTGAGCCACCAGCCAGAAAGACATCACCAGCCAGTGAGCACCTGTACAAAAGAGACACAGACACTTAGTACATCTTTCCAAACTCAACACCAAGAGACCGATAAGATACCTGGCGGTTCTGTCTATGCAACATTAAAAAGGTACACTGCAAACATATATTAAAAAAAAAAAAAAAAGAAGAAGGGCTCACTAAATACAGCTTAACTTTTAAGCTTAGTGCACACAGTTTTGTTTCCTTCAACCCAGCAAGCTGAACGGGAAAAAAATAAATAAATTAAAAAAAAACAAAAAAAAAAAAACAGATCGCTGTACTATTGTGTTCTAACAGTAGGGCCGCTCCCCCGCCAGAGCACACATTGGCTGTCAGCATTGGTCGGCTGCTGGTTTTCCATGCCCGTTCAACAGAAGCTGCTCGTGAGACCAGCTTCTGTCAGACAGGGAGCTGTACATACAGGTCGAAAGTCGGCTGGTTCCTGCCGAACCGACCGTTTTCGGCCCGTGTGAACCAGGCATTGAAGCAGAACCCCATTAAAAGATAAAAGTGATAAAAAAATACAAAACAAAATGAATGAAAACAAAAAATAAATTAAAAAATGTTTTATATCTGGGCGCTTCTTGATTTAAATTTTCATGGACACCCCAGCAGATGATCAAAGATATCTCCCTGGACATCCATACATATTAAAGTGAGAACAGCTTCTGGATTAAGGAATCTCAAATCGGAAATAGGAGAGCTTCTCCTTGGAATAAAACACTCTGGTCGGAGACGTGTCCAGGACCAGACCCAGATACTTTAAGCAATTAACCAGTTCCAGTGGCAGTTTCAGGACCAACCTGAACCTTTTCCCTTAATAAGTCATCAATGTTTCCCACAACGGGGGTATCCTGAAAACGCAACAGGGTCAACACTGCAGCCAGTACCTTGGTGAACATTCAAGGTGCGGAGGACAGGCTGGGCCATGAACTTGTAGTGTAGGGGTCCTATAGCAAACTGCAGAGAGTGTTGGTGTGCTGGAAAGTTGGGCACATGTATGCATGCATCCATTATGTCCACAGAAGTCAGAAAGTCTCCCTGGTGAAGGGAAAAAAAGGACAGGTCTAGGTGGATTTTATCTGGAATGTTTGGGCCCATATGTTAAACTTTCAAAGCATTAAAGTCCAACATTTGGGATTTACAATCGTGAACATACTTGGGAAGGCTTGACCCAAGTAATTTTCTAGCAAAAAACTAAAAAAAAAAAAAAAAAAAAAAAAAAAAGATTTTTTACATATATGAGAAGTGACAAAATTGGCCCGGTGTTGAAGTGGTTAAGAAGAAGTTGCAAATTGGCAATGTCAAGGGAAAGGAGGCTAAACTCTGACTCAAGTGCAGCGTAATGGGCCTATTGGAGGTGAACTATGATTTTAGCCCAATTACAACCATTTTTGGATGACATTACTAATTTTATTATAAAGTAGACTGATCTTCCAAAGAGAAGCTCAGTTTATTTTTCCCCTGGAAAAATTGTACAAGAAAATTGTAAAATGTATGGCCAACCTAAGTGCTGCCCAGGTAGACAGATACTTAACTTCCCCCTCCATCCCCAGTGATCTTTGCAATGCAGCCATGTCCAGTGTCTCACAGCCTCTCCACCAAATAGAAGGAAGGAAAGGGGGGAAGCACCACCTAAGTGCATTATCACATGGGATTTTATTCCCTGGCAAAGGCATCATTATTCTTTAAGCACAGGTCTGCTTTAAAAAGTTATCTGCCTGTCGTGCTATCCCACTGCATTCAATTCTTTGAATCCAAAGCACCAAGGTTGCACAGATACCGAGTACCGATACCTTTGCGTACATACAAAATGAATGGGTGCAAAAAGCAACGCAAAGAATTGCATGCAATTTGAACAGGAATGTGGTGCGATTCCTGTCCAAAACACATGCGATTTCCCCCACCGTTCCCATGTGTGTGAACCCATTTTAGAAAAGGAAGTGCCATCTAGTGCAGCAATGGGCAGTTTATTAAAATTTTTATAAAAACTAACATTAAAAAAAGTACATCTCTCGTCAAATCCAAATCTACATAGTGTCCCTGTCCCGCCAATGATAGAAAGCCACGGCCGCTGAAGGTGCTCACAGGGCTGGAGAAGTTCCGGGACCCCTGTGGGTATAGGGCAGAAGTGATGTCAGCTTGGGGGCAAGCCACCTATACATTCCCTCCAGCGGCTGTAATTTGCCATCATCGGCAAAACAGGGACACTATGCAGATTTGGATTTGACTAGATACAGTGGGAAAAATTATTATTTGATCCCCCTGCAGATTTTGTAAGTTTGCCCACTTACAAAGAAATGAAGGGTCCATAATTTTTATCATAGGTGTATTTTAAATGACAGAGGCAGAATATCAACCAAAAATCCAGAACACACACACACACACACACACACACACGATAAAATGTTTTAAATGGAGTTGCAGTTCAGTGAGTAAAACAAGTATTTGGTCCCCTACAAAGAACAATAATTCTTCCTTCCACAGACTGGCTACAGTATGTGCTCATGTGGTACACAGATTAGTCCTGTCAGTTTAAGAAGGTGCTCCTAACAAAAACTCGTTATGCGTATAAAAGACATCTGTCCACAGAATCTTTCTTCCATTCAAACTTCACCATCATGAGCAAAACCAAAGATCCATCAAAGGACATCAGGGACAAGATTGTAGACCTTCAAAAGGCTGGAATGGGCTACAAGACCATCAGCAAGAAGCTTGGTGAGAAGGAGATAAGTGTTGGATCGATTATTCGCAAATGGAAGAAATACAAAATAACCATCAATCTTCCTCGGTCTGGAGATCCATGCAAGATTCGCCTCCTGGTGTAAGAATGATCATGAGAAAAGTGAGGGATCAGCCCAGAACTACACGTGAATGATCTCAAGGCAGTTGGGACCACAGTCACCAAACAAACCATTTGTAACACAATACATCACAATGGATTGATATGCAGTGGCCACAAAGTCCCCCTCCTCAAGAAGGCACATGTACAGGCTCATCTGAAGTTAGCCAATGAACATCTAAATGATTCAGAGGATTGGAAGAAAGCGCTGTGGTCAGATGAGACCAGACTTGAGCTCTTTGGCATTAACTCGACTCGCTGTGTTTGGAGGAAGAAAAATGCTGACTATGACCCCAAGAACACCATCCCAACAGTCAAGCACGGAGGTGGAAACATTATGCTTTGGGGCTGTTTCTCTGCTCAAAAAGGTACAGGCCGACTTTGAGGGGCCAATGGACATGCCATGTATTGTAAAAATTTGGATGAGAACCTTCTTCCCTCAGCCAGAACACTAAAGATGGGTCATGGATGGTTCTTCCAGCATGACAATGACCCATACCGCCAAGGCAACAAAGGAGTGGCTCAAGAAGAAGCATATTAAAAAGGTCATGGAGTGGCCTTGCCAGTTTCAAGACCTTAATCCTAAAGAAAATTTATGGGAGGGAGCTGAAACGTCAAGTTGCCAAGCAACAGCCTAGAAACCTTAAAGCGGAGGTCCACCCTAAAATAAAAAATTACATTAACATTCTCAAAAAAAATCTATAAAAAAAATAAATAAATAAAAAATTTACTTACCAGAAACGCCTGTTGCTAAGCAGTCTTCCTATTCTGCCACTTCCTATACTGCGGAGCTCTTCTTTTTCTTTCTCCCTCGCATGTTCTTCTGGGTAATGGGGCGCGCTGTCTTCTGGGACCTGTGTGTCCGCCAGAAGACAGCCGGCCATTCACAAAGTGCCGTGCGACTCGTGCATGCGCAGTAGAAAAAGGGCAGTGAAGCCGCAAGGCTCCACTGCCTGTTTCCCTTAGTTAGGATGGCAGCGCTGTCGTCACACGATCCGACAGATAGATCGGCCTTGGGGGCCGACCTCGCAGGCTCCCTGGACAGGTAAGTGTCCTTATTAAAAGTCAGCAGCTACAGTGTTTGTAGCTGCTGACTTAAAAAAAAAAAAAAAAAAAAAAAAAAAAAAATCGGCTGGAACGCCACTTTAAAGTGGGTGTAAACCCAATGTCATCCTTTCTAAACTACTGCCATAGGGGTATCTATAAGGATATATATGCCTCCTGCATGTATCTTTACCTGTCAAGTGTCTCCCCTCTGTCTGTTACGAGACCCGAAAAATTGCATATTCTGTGGGTGGGTCTGTTGTCTGGAGCTCGGTGGGTGGGGTCATGATCACTCCCCGCCCACCTCTACACTCCCCTTGTCAATATGCATTTTACACTGAACTTCTGCTATGATCTCTAACATCCAGTGAAAAGACAGGAAAGTAACCACATGACTTCAGCATGCCAAATCATGCTGAGGTGTGGAACAGCCAAGAAAGAAGTGGGAGGGAATTAAAAAATAATGCCTGTTTCTTAGGCTAATGCACGAGATGTAAATCACCTGTCACTCACAGCAAGGGGGAGGATATGACAAAGTTTCTCAGTGAACAATAAAAGAGGATTGCTCAGAGATGGATTAACTCTGTGTGGCAAGACTGGGCTCAAATGATAGGAAATCTTATACTCTATAGTATGAAATAAAAAAAAATTGGGGGTTTACATCCACTTTAACCACTTGCCGACCGCCGCACGACTATATACGTCGACAGAGCGGCACGGGCAGGCAAAAGGACGTATATGTACGTCCTTGCCTGCCCGCGGGTGGGGGGTCCGATCGGACCCCCCCCCGGTGCCTGCGGCGGTCGGCAAATCTCCCCCGGCGATCGGAGGTGAGGGGGAGGCCATCCATTCGTGGCCCCCCCCTCGCGATCGCTCTCAGCCAATGGGATCATTTCCCTGCCTCTGTATTGTACACAGAGGCAGAGGAAATGATGTCATCTCTCCTCGGCTCGGTATTTTCCGTTCCGGGCCGAGGAGAGAAGACTGCAATGTAAGTGCACCAACACTACACACACAGTAGAACATGCCAGGCACACTAAACACCCCGATCCCCCCCCCCGATCGCCCCCCGATCCCCCCCCAATCACCCCCCCCCCCCCCCCCCTGTCACAAACTGACACCAGCAGTTTTTTTTTTTTTTTTTTTTTTTTTTTTCTGATTACTGTATTGGTGTCAGTTTGTGACAGTTACAGTGTCAGGGCAGTGAGTGTTAGGCCCCCTGTAGGTCTAGGGTACCCCCCTAACCCCCCCTAATAAAGTTTTAACCCCTTGATCACCCCCTGTCACCAGTGTCGCTAAGCGATCATTTTTCTGATCGCTGTATTAGTGTCGCTGGTGATGCTAGTTAGGGACGTAAATATTTAGGTTCGCCGTCAGAGTTTTATAGCGACAGGGACCCCCATATACTATCTAATAAATGTTTTAACCCCTTGATTGCCCCCTAGTTAACCCTTTCACCACTGATCACTGTATAACCGTTACGGGTGACGCTGGTTAGTTTGTTTATTTTTTATAGTGTCAGGGAACCCGCCGTTTATTACCGAATAAAGATTTAGCCCCCTGATCGCCCGGCGGTGATATGCGTCGCCCCAGGCAGGGTCAGATTAGCGCCAGTACCGCTAACACCCACGCACGCAGCATACGCCTCCCTTAGTGGTATAGTATCTGATCGCATCAATATCTGATCCGATCAGATCTATACTGGCGTCCCCAGCAGTTTAGGGTTCCCAAAAACACAGTGTTAGCGGGATCAGCCCAGATACCTGCTAGCACCTGCGTTTTGCCCCTCCGCCCAGCTCGGCCCAGCCCACCCAAGTGCAGTATCGATCGATCACTGTCACTTACAAAACACTAAACGTATAACTGCAGCGTTCGCTGAGTCAGGCCTGATCCCTGCGATCGCTAACAGTTTTTTTGGTAGCATTTTGGTGAAATGGCAAGCACCAGCCCCAGGCAGCGTCAGGTTAGTGCCAGTACCGCTAACACCCACGCACCGTACACCTCCCTTAGTGGTATAGTATCTGAACGCATCAATATCTGATCCGATCAGATCTATACTAGCGTCCCCAGCAGTTTAGGGTTCCCACAAACGCAGTGTTAGCGGGATCAGCCCAGATACCTGCTAGCAACTGCGTTTTACCCCTCCGCCCGGCCCAGCCCAGCCCACCCAAGTGCAGTATCGATCGATCACTGTCACTTACAAAACACTAAACGCATAACTGCAGCGTTCGCAGAGTCAGGCCTGATCCCTGCGATCGCTAACAGTTTTTTTTGTAGCGTTTTGGTGAACTGGCAAGCACCAGCCCCAGGCAGCGTCAGGTTAGTGCCAGTAGCGCTAACACCCACGCACGCACTGTACACCTCCCTTAGTGGTATAGTATCTGAACTGATCAATATCTGATCCGATCAGATCTATACTGGCGTCCCCAGCAGTTTAGGGTTCCCAAAAACGCAGTGTTAGCGGGATCAGCCCAGATACCTGCTAGCACCTGCGTTTTGCCCCTCCGCCCGGCCCAGCCCAGCCCAGCCCACCCAAGTGCAGTATCGATCGATCACTGTCACTTACAAAACACTAAATGCATAACTGCAGCGTTCGCAGAGTCAGGCCTGATCCCTGCGATCGTTAACAGTTTTTTTGGTAGCGTTTTGGTGAACTGGCAAGCGCCAGCGGCCTAGTACACCCCGGTCGTAGTCAAACCAGCACTGCAGTAACACTTGGTGACGTGGCGAGTCCCATAAGTGCAGTTCAAGCTGGTGAGGTGGCAAGCACAAGTAGTGTCCCGCTGCCACCAAAAAGACAAACACAGGCCCGTCGTGCCCATAGTGCCCTTCCTGCTGCATTCGCCAATCCTAATTGGGAACCTACCGCTTCTGCAGCGCCCGTACTTCCCCCATTCACATCCCCAACCAAATGCAGTCGGCTGCATGAGAGGCATTTTTATGTCCTCCCGAGTACCCCTACCCAGCGAACCCCCCCAAAAAAGATGTTGTGTCTGCAGCAAGCGCGGATATAGGCGTGACACCCGCTATTATTGTCCCTCCTGTCCTGACAATCCTGGTCTTTGCATTGGTGAATGTTTTGAACGCTACCATTCACTAGCTGAGTATTAGCGTAGGGTACAGCATTGCACAGACTAGGACACACTTTCACAGGGTCTCCCAAGATGCCATCGCATTTTGAGAGACCCGAACCTGGAACCGGTTACAGTTATAAAAGTTACAGTTACAAAAAAAGTGAAAAAAAAAAAAAAAAAAACACAAACAAAAATATAAAATAAAAAATAATAGTTGTCGTTTTATTGTTCTCTCTCTATTCTCTCTCTCTCTATTCTCTCTATTGTTCTGCTCTTTTTTACTGTATTCTATTCTGCAATGTTTTATTGTTATTATGTTTTATCATGTTTGCTTTTCAGGTCTGCAATTTTTTATACTTTACCGTTTACTGTGCTTTATTGTTAACCATATTTTTGTCTGAGTACAGCATTCACGACTTTGAGTGGTTATACCAGAATGATGCTTGCAGGTTTAGGTATCATCTTGGTATCATTCTTTTCAGCCAGCGGTCGGCTTTCATGTAGAAGCAATCCTAGCGGCTAATTAGCCTCTAGACTGCTTTTACAAGCAGTGGGAGAGAATGCCCCCCCCCCCCCACCGTCTTCCGTGTTTTTCTCTGGCTCTCCTGTCTCAACAGGGAACCTGAGAATGCAGCCGGTGATTCAGCCAGCTGACCATAGACCTGATCAGAGACCAGAGTGGCTCCAAACATCTCTATGGCCTAAGAAACCGGAAGCTACGAGCATTTTATGACTTAGATTTCGCCGGATGTAAATAGCGCCATTGGGAAATTGGGGAAGCATTTTATCACACCGATCTTGGTGTGGTCAGATGCTTTGAGGGCAGAGGAGAAATCTAGGGTCTAATAGACCCCAATTTTTTCAAAAAAGAGTACCTGTCACTACCTATTGCTATCATAGGGGATATTTACATTCCCTGAGATAACAATAAAAATGATTAAAAAAAAAAAAAAATGAAAGGAACAGTTTTAAAATAAGATAAAAAAGCAAAAAAATAATAAAGAAAAAAAAAAAAAAAAAAAAAAAAAAAAAAGCACCCCTGTCCCCCCTGCTCTTGCGCTAAGGCGAACGCAAGCGTCGGTCTGGCGTCAAATGTAAACAGCAATTGCACCATGCATGTGAGGTATCACCGCGACGGTCAGATCGAGGGCAGTAATTTTAGCAGTAGACCTCCTCTGTAAATCTAAAGTGGTAACCTGTAAAGGCTTTTAAAGGCTTTTAAAAATGTATTTATTTTGTTGTCACTGCACGTTTGTGCACAGTTGTAAAGCATGTCATGTTTGGTATCCATGTACTCGGCCTAAGATCATCTTTTTTATTTCATCAAACATTTGGGCAATATAGTGTGTTTTAGTGCATTAAAATGTAAAAAAGTGTGTTTTTTCCCCAAAAAATGCGTTTGAAAAATCGCTGCGCAAATACTGTGTGAAAAAAAAAAATTAAACACCCACCATTTTAATCTGTAGGGCATTTGCTTTAAAAAAATATATAATGTGTGGGGGTTCAAAGTAATTTTCTTGCAAAAAAAAATAATTTTTTCATGTAATCAAAAAGTGTCAGAAAGGGCTTTGTCTTCAAGTGGTTAGAAGAGTGGGTGATGTGTGACATAAGCTTCTAAATGTTGTGCATAAAATGCCAGGACAGTTCAAACCCCCCCAAATGACCCCATTTTGGAAAGTAGACACCCCAAGCTATTTGCTGAGAGGCATGTCGAGTCCATGGAATATTTTATATTGTGACACAAGTTGCGGGAAAGAGACAAATTATTATTATTTTTTTTTTTTTTTGCACAAAGTTGTCACTAAATGATATATTGCTCAAACATGCCATGGGAATATGTGAAATTACACCCCAAAATACATTCTGTTGCTTCTCCTGAGTACGGGGATACCACATGTGTGAGACTTTTTGGGAGCCTAGCCACGTATGGGACCCCGAAAACCAAGCACCGCCTTCAGGCTTTCTAAGGGCGTAAATTTTTGATTTCACTCTTCACTGCCTATCACAGTCTCGGAGGCCATGGAATGCCCAGGTGGCACAAACCCCCCCCCAAATGACCCCATTTTGGAAAGTAGACACCCCAAGCTATTTGCTGAGAGGTATAGTGAGTATTTTGCAGACCTCACTTTTTGTCACAAAGTTTTGAAAATTAAAAAAAGAAAAAAAAAATTTTTTTTTTTGTCTTTCTTCATTTTCAAAAACAAATGAGAGCTGCAAAATACTCACCATGCCTCTCAGCAAATAGCTTGGGGTGTCTACTTTCCAAAATGGGGTCATTTGGGGGGGTTTTGTGCCACCTGGGCATTCCATGGCCTCCGAAACTGTGATAGGCAGTGAAGAGTGAAATAAAAAATGTACACCCTTAGAAATCCTGAAGGCGGTGATTGGTTTTCGGGGTCCCGTACGCGGCTAGGCTCCCAAAAAGTCCCACACATGTGGTATCCCCATACTCAGGAGAAGCAGCTAAATGTATTTTGGGGTGCAATTCCACATATGCCCATGACCTGTGTGAGCAATATATCATTTAGTGACAACTTTGTGCAAAAAAAAAAAAAATAAAAAAATAAATTGTCACTTTCCCGCAACTTGTGTCAAAATATAAAATATTCCATGGACTCAACATGCCTCTCAGCAAATAGCTTGGGGTGTCTACTTTCCAAAATGGGGTCATTTGGGGGGGGTTTGTGCCATCTGGGCATTTTATGGCCTTCAAAACTGTGATAGGTAGTGAGGAGTAAAATCAAAAATGTACGCCCTTAGAAATCCTGAAGGCAGTGATTGGTTTTCGGGGCCCCGTATGCGGCTAGGCTCCCAAAAAGTCCCACACATGTGGTATCCCCATACTCAGGAGAAGCAGCTAAATGTATTTTGGGGTGCAATTCCACATATGCCCATGGCCTGTGTGAGCAATATATCATTTAGTGACAACTTTTTGTAATTTTGTTTTTTTTTTTTTTTTTTTTTCATTATTCAATCACTTGGGACAAAAAAAATGAATATTCAATGGGCTCAACATGCCTCTCAGCAATTTCCTTGGGGTGTCTACTTTCCAAAATGGGGTCATTTGTGGGGGTTTTGTACTGCCCTGTCATTTTAGCACCTCAAGAAATGACATAGGCAGTCATAAATTAAAGACTGTGTAAATTCCAGAAAATGTACCCTAGTTTGTAGGCGCTATAACTTTTGCGCAAACCAATAAATATACACTTATTGACATTTTTTTTACCAAAGACATGTGGCCAAATACATTTTGGCCTAAATGTATGACTAAAATTGAGTTTATTGGATTTTTTTTAGAACAAAAAGTAGAAAATATCATTTTTTTTCAAAATTTTCGGTCTTTTTCCGTGTATAGCGCAAAAAATAAAAACGGCAGAGGTGATCAAATACCATCAAAAGAAAGCTCTATTTGTGGGAAGAAAAGGACGCAAATTTCGTTTGGTTACAGCATTGCATGACCGCGCAATTAGCAGTTAAAGCGACGCAGTGCCAAATTGTAAAAAGTGCTCTGGTCAGGAAGGGGGTAAATCCTTCCGGGGCTGAAGTGGTTAAAGGATTTAGAGAAGATCTGTACCAAAATCCCTCCTGAGATGTGTGCAAACCTGGTCACCAACTACAAGAAACGTCGTACCTCTGTGCTTGCCAACAAGGGTTTCTCCACCAAGTTTTGCTTGGGGATCAAATACTTAATTTACTCACTGAACTGCAACTCAGTTTATAACATTTGTATCATGTGTTTCTTCTGGATTTTTGGTTGATATTCTGTCTCTATCATTTAAAATACACCTATGATAAAAAAAATTAAATAAATAATCATAGACCCTTAATTTCTTTGTAATGCCCTGTACACACGGTCGGACATTCCGAAAAACAAAAGCCATCAGATTTTTTCCGACGGATGTTGGCTCAAACTTGTCTTGCATACACACGGTCGCACAAAGTTGTCAGAAAATCCGATCGTTCTGAACGCGGTGACGCAAAACACGTACGTCGGGACTATAAAACGGGGCAGTAGCCAATAGCTTTCGTCTTTTAATTTATTCTGAGCATGCGTGGCACTTTGTGCGTCGGATTTGTGTACACACGATTGGAATTTAACCGATCGGATTTTGTTGTCGGAAAATTTTATAGCCTGCTCTCAAACTGTGTGTGTTGGTAATATCGACGGAAAAAGTCAGATGGAGCCCACACATGATCGGAATTTCCGACAACACAATCCGATCACACTTTTTCCGTCGGAAAATCCAACCGTGTGTACAAGGCATTAGTGAGCAATCTTACAAAATCTGCAGGGGATCAAATAATTATTTTCACCACAGGATGTACTTTAATGTGAGTTGTTCTAACATATTTAATAAAAACTTTTATACTGGGTTCACACACACACACAAACAGAAGCGGTGGGGGAAATTGCATGCGAGTAGGACAGGAATCGCACCGCATTCCTGTTCAAATCGAATGCGATTCTCTGCAGTGCGAATTTGCACCCATTAAATTTGTATGGAGGAAATTTGCACTGCAAAATATCAGTTTTAGGAGTACTTGTTCAATAATTTCAGTTTTTTGAGTACTCGTAAAAATACTTGGTATTGGCACCGATACCGATGCATCCCTAAAAAACACCACAGGAGTATGCAGACCAGAAAATTCACTTGTCTCAATCTACACATTTTTCAAAAGGTAAGTAACCCAAATTATTTAGGAAAAAAAAGGTAGGGAAGGTAGCATGCATATTAGCATTATCAGAAGGAAAGGTCATCAATGGCAGCCTCCATACAGTAAAGTACTTCTAAGATGATTTCTCACCTCCCACAGCAAACACCCAGAAATGAAAGACTCTGGCAAACACTACCAAGGCCATCACACGGGTCCCAACCATGCCCATCCTCCACAGGAGCTGGCACAGCACCGATGCCCATGGCAGACACAGGTTCCCAGGTCTCAGGAGGCACAGGAAATGACTGAAGGAGACCAGTGCCCAGGACACAGACAAGAGGCATGCCAGGGAACAGCTAGCTGGAAAAAAAAACGAAAAAAAAAAAAAAAAAACACAACAGAAACATGAAGTCAGAATATCAGAAAGATTTATAACATTTTACAAAACATTCTAACATTACAAAAACAGTTCAGAATAAATACAAGACAGTTGGACCTCATTAGCAAAGACCTTCTGAGGGCCTGTTAGCTCTTGTGCACTTTGAATTTATAAATGTGTTTCATAGGAGGTGAGAAATAAGTCCTTCCTGAAAATGTATGATGCTACCCTGGCTTTTACATGCATTTATGTCCATCTCTATGATAGGTGTGTACAGTGGCAACCTTTCAAAAACTGCTTTGGAGAACCAACATATGGTATTAATCAACTCTCACCTTCCCCCATAGGGGAGAAGAAAAGTTTCACATTTCTTAAGATGAAAGTTTGTGTATATATAAGAAAAGAAGTTCTTTATATTACAATATTTCTTGAATAGGATACTAATAAGACCATTGGGTTTTCAATGAATATAATATACATACCGATTTCTGTAGTATTTGATTGATTCAGATGTTATATTGTATACGTTTAATGCTTTCACACATTGTTCTTGCCCACTCCTTAGGAATGTCAATGCATAAATACTGAACAACCCCCATCCTTGTCTGAGAGGTGGGAGGGAAGCTATGTCTCATTAGAAGAGTCTGTAGGACAATAAGGCTCAGAGGAACTTTAAACCAACCCTTTTAAAGATAAAGAGGGGGTCAGATTTTTGAAGTAAAAGCTAGAAACAGAAACACAGTTGGGCAGACTGATTCAGGAAGACATTGAAGGAAGCTGCCACAGCTTCACACACACACACACACACACACACACACACACACACACACACACACACACACACACACACACACACACACACACACACGTCTCATTCAATCTTCATTTTAAGAAAATAAATTACATTAGTGATGATATTTTTACATTTTGATATTGTTCTTGTAATATTTTGCTATTTTATTAAATCAATTTTTGAGTTTTTACACGAGAACTGAACATATTTTCTTGGATCTCTCTTCATCAATATAATTTACAGAATATCGATATTAATACAGAAATAACGGTATTTTAACAACCATCACCTTCAGCATAGCGGAGGGAGCTGACTGGATCTTCTGTGATTGCATACTACATTTGTCTAGACTCTTATAACTTGGAGTCTAGGCTTCTGATAAGGAGGTATTTTATATGATCTCCGGTGGAGGTGCACTTGGGTGACCAGAACGTGCATTTATTTTATTCACTCCAGTTGGATATTCCATCAAGAAGTTCACCATTATTTATCACTACAAAAAGCAGCAGGATTTGTTTTTACTTTATGGACACTTGTTTATCATTAGCGTTTAGCACAGCAACATTTATTTCTGACTGTGTTTATTACAAATGGTCCTGTTGTGTTTTTGCCAGCAGCTTGCACTCACGTATTATTTGTGTCTACCTGCGCAATAATTTATTTTAATTTTATGTTATACAGTGGAGAGTGGTTGACAGGGGGTCTCAACTGTGGCTCTTTACATAAGGTCTGTTTATATTTTTAAAGAAGACTGTCAGAGACTGCAGAAATACTGTAAAACGTGCATTTTAGCATGTGCAACAAATTTCTTCCCAATAGTGGCCCCTACACTCTTGATTTTTTAAAAAATCCAAACAAACATCAATGAGCAATTTGATCAAAACTATCGAATTAGCAAACAATTGAATAGTCATAACTTCCCTTCTGATTGATTTAGTCACAATTTCGATCAGATTTGATCAAAGCAAGTCGATTATTTTGATCCATCAGATTTTAAAACTACATGGTAGAAACAGAGATTCAGTCGATGACCTACAATTGTAAGTTATGATCATATGTTGTTTATATGCAATATAAAAAAAAAAAAAAAAAAGCCCACACACTGAAACTATAAACATACTAAGCAGCTGAACACTTTGATTAATACTGCACACACACAAAAAAAAAAAAGTTCAGTGCAGGGCTATAAGTTAGGGGTCAACGGATATTGTTTATTCAGGGCCGATACCGATTTTTCGGCTGCCTATAAAAGGCTAATAGTTTTTATTTTTACACTGTCCATTTCAAATATATATATATATATATATATATATATATATATATATATATATATATATATATATATATATATATATTTATATATATATTTATCACTTTTATTGCTGTCACAAGGAATGTAAACATCCCTTGTGACAGTAAAAGGCAGTGATAGGTAATCTTTATGGCGGGATCTGGGGTCAATAAGACTCTAAACCCCTCCACTGCACTTAAAAGTATCTAAAATGGCAAGATCAGCGTTTTTGAATACTTTCTATTTTTTTTTTTTAAACTGGCACCTTTAGGATGCCAGTAATCCTGAAGTGATGTCATGACATCGCTTCTGGGTTGCTAGAACAGAGACTCGAGCAAAGCAATCGGCTTTGTTTGGGTCTCCAGCCAGTGGACGTGCTGGCTGGTCGCTCGGGTCTCCCAGTGGGACAGGAGACCCGGGCGGAGCGGCGGGACGTTCCCTCCCGCTGCTTGTGATAACGGGCGAGCGGCTGCTTGGCCACATTGGTTGTTATTACTGGAAAGCCGACCAGCCGCTCTAAAGAATAGTACCGGGGTGATGCATGCAGCTGCATCACCCCGGTACAACCCCCTCGAAGCAATAATCGGTAACATCAGTACGTTACCAATTATTCAAAAAAAGAGATTATCAGCCGCACCGATAATTGCTTAACCCCTACTATAAGTGAGCCTACCCAAACCATGCAACAAACTTCAGAAAACAGTTAAAGTGTGCCATAATAAGTCCATAACAGCGAATATCTTGCACCAATACCCAACAACACTCCATCTGTTAGATGCACCACGTGTCTCCACATAGAGAAATAAAAAAACAAAAAAAAAAAAACAAACACACACACACACGCTCACCCCTCCAAAGACTTCCACGTTATAAGAGGCCTTAAATGCACCAAATGTATAACATATTTCTATTGATCCAAGGCTTCCCCACCACAGCAGCAAGAGCTTTCCCTTCTTAGGTTAATAATGCACTCTTCCTCCTCTCCACCTCCTCAGTCAGGAATAAAAGTAAACACTCCTAGTGCTCTCTGTATAACGCTTTATTAAAATATACAGCAATATTGTACTCGCATAAAAAAAAAAAAAAAAAAAAAAAAAAAAAGGAGGCACATAGCTTTAAGACAGGATCATGCAATGACCAGGCATGTTTGGGTACAGTATATCCTTCACAGTGACTCACACAACAGCTTCTGGGTAGCATGACGACATCATGCGCCTCTCTCCACCTTACACGTTATGCCCACAAGACGTTTCTTCATCCGACACTCCCTGCCTATAACCAATCAAGTTTGGTTTCAAAGGGGAGTGGCGGGCAGAGAGGCATATACGCTAGCATTCTATACATTGATATGGGTTACAATGGGGCTGGGCGTGTCTGTAACGGACTACAGGAGTTATAGGTAGAGGTCGACCGATATATCGGCCGGCCGATATATCGGCCGATATTTGGCGTTTTTTACTTAATCGGCATCGGCCGATTGTGCTGATAAAAAAGGCCGATTATAACTTCAGCCGTGACTTGCAAATGACTTCTGTAATAGAAGTTAATGCAAGTTTCCTGAGGTTATCTGTGGAGAAGATTCTCTCCTCCTCTGGGCAGCCTGCCAAGTCTGATAAGAAGATACATTGTATCTCTTTCAGGTTCTTTTTATCAATAGACTGAACTCCGTGGAGAAGTTTTCAGTTTAACCATTTAAAGACTAAATCTTTTCTGACACTTGTTGCTTACAAGTAAAAATTCTGTATTTTCTGCTAGAAAATCACTTAGAACCCCCAAACATTATATATATTTTTTTAGCAGAGACCCTAGGGAATAAAATGGTGATTGTTGCAATATTTTATGTCACACGGTATTTGCGCAGCGGTCTTTCAAACGCAATTTAAAAAAAAAAAATACAGTAATGAATTAAAAAAAAAAACCTAAGCAGTAAAGTTAGCCCATTTTTTTTCGTCCAAAAGTTTTGATTACCTGTTTTTGTGTATTTATTATTTAAGATAGTTTTTTTTTTTTTTTTATTAAATTATACATACAAGTGAACTGATTGAAGGTTTGTTTTGTTTAATGTTTAAATGAAAAAAAAATTCTGTATTACTTAAGGCTGCTTTCACACTAGAGCGGGCATGCGTTGATGGTAAAACGCTGCTAGTTTTAGCGGCGCTTTACCATCATTTTAGAGGCGCTATTCGGCTGCTAGCGGGGCGCTTATAACCCAGCTAGCGGCCGAGGAAGGGGTTAAATGCGCCCCTGAAGCGCCGCTGCCAAAACGCTTTGCAGGCGCTTCGGCAGCGGTGCGCATTCATTTCAATGGGCAGGAGTGGTGGAGCAGCGTTATACACCGCTCCAAAGATGCCGTTTGCAGGACTTTTTTTTACATCCTGCCAGCGCATCACCTCAGTGTGAAAGCACTCGGGATATCACACTGAGACTGCAGGGGAGCCGTTTTACAGGCGCTATTTTTAGCCCAAAAGCGCCTGAAAAACGCCCCAGTGTGAAAGGGGTCTAACTGTTAGATTTTATGAGATGAAGGGAAAAAAGAAAGGAAAAAAAAAAAAAATCGGCCAAATATATCGGCCCAAAAAAATCGGCATCACATATCGGCCATCGGCCACCGTGATTTCTAAATATCGGCATCGGCATCGGCCAGAGAAAAACCCATATCGGTCGACCTCTAGTTATAGGCATGCCGTAAGAAGAACAGCATCCTGTAACTCCAAGGAGGGAATGACTTACGCATAATCTGACCTCGCTAGCTTGCATTTGCTTCCATGCTTGGTGCAGTCAGATTGCAGCAGCAGGAAAGAGGAACTGGCAGTATCACCAGGTATTGCTAAGAAAACTAGAAAATAAAACAAACAGGCTAATAATAAAATTTAGAGGTATACAGTCTTGGCCAAAGGTTTGGAGAATGACACATTAATCTTCACAAAGTCTGCTGCTTCAGTGTTTTTAGATCTTTTTGTCAGATGTTACTATGGTATACTGAAGTAGAATTGCAAGCATTTAAAAAGTGTCAAAAGGCTTTTATTGACAATTATATTAATGCCCCGTACACACCATGAGAAAAATCGGACAAATGATCGGCCAGTTTTCCTTAATGTTTCAGCAAGTCGGAACCGAGGATAGAAATAATGTACGGAAATTCTCGCACGACAAAGCCTTTTTTTTTTTTTAGTTATTTTTTGTTTCAGATCACAATAAAACAAAAATCGTTCGTTTTGTTCCCATACGAAAAAAAAAAAAAATATCGGAGTTTGTCCCTTCTGCAATATTACTTTGGGAGGTTGGAACCGGCTTTCAAAAGTAGTCTACACACTATAAGAAAATCATATGATCGTTCCTTGGACAAAAATGTTCGCCCAATTGTGTGTATGGGGCATACGTTTATGCAAAGAGTCAATATTTGCAGCGTTGACCCTTCTTTTCCAAGACATCTGCAATTCACCCTGGAATGCTATCAATCAACTTCTGTGCCACATCCTGACTGATGGCAGCCCATTCTTGCATAATCAATGCTTTCACCCACCTCTTGAAGATTAATCTCCATGAGAACTTGTGGTCAAGGTCTGGGGAGTTTCCTGGCCATGGACCCAAAATTTCGATGTTTTGTTCCTCAAGCAACTTAGTTATCACTTTTGCCTTAAAGCAAGGTGCTCCATCATACTGGAAAAGGTATTGTTCCTCACCAAACTTTTCTTGGATGGTTGGGAGAAGTTGCTCTCGGAGGATGTTTTTGTACCATTCTTTATTCAAGGCTATGTTCTTAGGCCAAATTGTGAGTGAGCCACTCCCTTGGCTGAGAACCAACACCACACATTAATTGTGTCAGGACGCTTTACTGTCGGCAAGACACAGGACTGATGGTAGCGATCACCTTTTCTTCGCCGGACAAGGTTTTCTCCAAATGCCCCAAAGAATTGGAAAGGGGATTCATCAGAGAAAATTACTTTACCCCAGTCCTCAGCCGTCCAATCCCTGTACATTTCAGAATATCAGTCTTTTTCTGGCGTTTTTTCCTGGAGAGAAGAGGCTTCTTTGCTGCCCTTGACACAAGGCCATCCTCAAAGTCTTCACCTCTCTGTGCATGCAGATGCACTCACACCTGCCTGCTGCCATTCCTGAGCAAGCTCTGCACTGGTGGTGCCCAGATCCCGCAGCTGAATCAACTGTAGGAGACAATCCTGGCACTTGCTGGACTTTTTTGAGCACCCTGAAGCCTTCTTCACAATAACTGAACCTCTCTCCTTGAAGATCTGATAAATGGTTGATTTAGGTGCAACTTTAGTAGCAGGAATATCCTTGCCTGTAAATCCTTTTTGTGCAAAGCAATGATGACTGCATGTGTTTCCTTGCAGGTAACCATTTTTTAACAGAAGGACAATGATTTCAAGCACCAGCCTCCTTTTAAAGCGTCCAGTCTGTTATTCTAACTCACTCAGCATTGCAGAGTGATTTCCAGCCTTGTCCTCGTCAACATTGACACGGGTGTTACCAAGAGAATCACTGACATGATGTCAGCTGGTCCTTTTGTGGCAGGGCTGAAATGCAGTGGAAATGCTTTTTTGGGGGTTTAGTTAATTTTCATGGCAAGAGTGATGCACATAACTGAAATTCATCTGATCACTCTTCATAACATTCTGCAGAATATGCAAATTGCCATCATAGAAACTGAGGCAGCAGACTTTGTGAAAATTAATATTTGTGTAATTCTCAAAACTTTTGGCCACAGCTGTATACACTTTAAGCCTGGAATTTTCAGCAGTGCATTAGAGTTTTTCTCTCCAGTGTGAAGAGTTGTTTTTCTTCCATTTTCAGTCATACAGCTTACCTGCATAGATATCCGCCGGCTTCAGAGTCATATAGATGTAAGTCTGAAGTAATAACTGGGGGAGAGCTTGAAGAAGAGCTTCCATGAGCCGCAGAAGAGACAGGTCCCCTTGCTTCATCACCAGCTCCCTTGCCTGACATGTCTCATCACCTCTTCCGCACACAGCCAAATGCAAACAATCTACATGCCTGAAACACAAATACATACATTGTTGATACCTTGGAAGTGGAGACCCACCATCAGCTATGGTACAACATACAACGTAAAATAAAATACCAGCACCCGACACATACAGGTTTTGAGTACAGCCACTTGAAGAAAGGAATTACAGGATACGGCTGTGTGGGTATAGCGCAAAAATACATATGGGCATGCTAGGACCAGCGTACAGCCGCATCCCGTACTCCATTTGTACAGGCAGCTGTATGCAACACCTTTGGTTCCAGGGAGCCAAAATATGACCGTATTTTACATTGTATAGCCATATACACTCCTGTGCATGAGCCCTTGAGGTCCTCCTATTGCAGATCTACATCCAGGCAGATCTTCAAAGAGCATTAAAAGTAACTCCACTTTTTTTTTTTTTTTTTTTTACTGAACAAAACACCCCCTGAGTGATCTATGTACATTACAAGGATTTTAACAAACTTTGTTGCAGATTCCTACCTTTTGTTATTCTGGAGAAATTAGTTCTTTGTCTGTGTCCATATCGAAAACAAATGTGAATGGGAGTGACTAATTATTAATCAGCTGTTGCACTTGCAGGGTTCTAATGAGGAAAGTGTCAGGGTCTGAATCCTTTTACAGGCAATTAAACCTTTGGTAGTATCTCGCCAAAAATGAAATGTTTGTTGCAGGAAATGCCCAAAATCTGACTTGTATCATAGTATAGAATCCCAGTGACTGCAGCCACCAGGATTGTGTGTAAATCTGACAAGCAGACTCCTGGCTGTCAGGTGGAAGCATTTAGGCGGCTGCGCTGCTGCCCAATTGCTTGCACACCCCCCCCCCCGCCATGTATTCCAGGCTCCGCTTGCCCATCTGCGGGCCTGGAAATGACATAGCGGATGCAGTCAGGTAGAGGGGGGGAGGGGGAGAAGCAGAGCAGACACAGGTCCGTTCTCCTTCCCTCCTCATTGCTGACCCAGAAAGCGACGCATTTGCCATCACTTCGGGGTCCACCTCTTAGTGTCCCCAGCCAGCATGGGAGGGAAAGGATGTAATGCAATGTGATCTGCATTGCATTACATGGCATGAAGCACAGAGGGAGACATCCAGGGTCTTTTAGATGTGATGAAAAAAATAAATAAATAATTTTAAATAGTAAAAGATTAAAAAGTTACTCAAAAATTTGAGGTTCCCCCCCACTCCCACATATACACATCTATAAACGTAAAACGAATGCGTGGGGGGGCGCCCACGCATGAAAAGAAGAAAAAAAAAAAAAAAAAAATACATGTTACATACCGCCATGCATGCCAGAGTTGGAGCAATATATCTAAAACCAGACCTCCTCCGTAACACTAAACTGATGAGCTATAGGGGGTTCTTAGTGTCGCCTATGGAAAATATGGGATACTGAAGTTGGTCGCCATTTCACAGATATAATATAGGTTTGGTGGTGGTGGTGAGGTTTATGTAATCTTCAGGCCTATAATTATTTTAATCATATGTGCAAAAAACGTCCGACAGCGAAAGGGTAAACGCATCGTATTTAGTACTAGAGATGGGCTCAGGCTTGTTCAAAATCCCACCTGCCCGATGCTGCCAGGAAGTCGACACTGCATATGGCTAATCACAGGCAGCGAGACATTTCCCGGTTTGTAGCGGCACAGATCGGGAAATGTCTCACTGCCTGTGATTAGCAGTGTCCAGTGTCGACTTCCGAGCGGGATCGGGCATGTGGGATTTCGAACACGCCCAAGCCCATCTCTACTTCGTACCAAAAATTAGATAAGCAGCTCATGTCAAACAACTTCCTGCTTTATTGAGTTTTAGCCATTAGATAGAATGCAAGCAGTGAACTTGCCTTAATCAGGTGCATAAAAATGATTACAACCTTGAGGGATAAGTTCACCTTTGGAACATGTTCCAGCATCTGCAGACTCTCACTTTTGATTCCCCCTCTCTGTGACAGCGGGTGGAGGCTCTTCTCCCTGCACCCGCTGTCACAATTTAGAAACAGCAAGGTTGTGCAGGGCTTTACCCACACAGCCACATTATTCACAGTTTCCTGGGAATGAACGCCTACAAGTACCAACATCCATTGCGGCTGACGGCTGGTAGTTCTCAAAGAGCTTTGAGGGCCCTGGTGAGCACTCTCAGAGTACATGGATCTTTCTGCTCTCAGGCAACTGCCTGCCCGTACGAGGTATGAGCAGACCGCTAGCAGACCACAAAAAAAAAAAAAAAAAAATTAACTTTTTTTTTCCCTACAAAGGTGAGCTTATTCTTTCAGTGTAGCTACTGCTCCAGTTTACATCACAAAAGAAACACCCAAACACATAACCTAACATGACAAAAAAAGTTAGCAGTGAACTCAGTCCTGGCCGGAGTCGTTCACAGTCCTTACCTCTTCAAGATGCCCAGCTGGAAGATGTGGACCAGACTCAGAGCGAGGCATCGTCGATGTCCATCGGAGTGTAGCCAGACAAAGCTGAGAACCTGGATGAGGCAGCCAGGAAGGAGCAGGCCAAGAGTCCATCCTGCCCACAGGTACTGGGCAGTAAGGAAGTAACGTACCACCACCGCACACTCTGTCAATAAAACACAGAAGTTTAAAAAAAAACGTGTATATAAAGGCAGATTTCCTCCAACCCCTGCAAGCCCCCTCTTCATGCAACAGACTCCAAAGTCGATTCTGCTTCATTTCTATGCAGAATGAACCTTAAAATCCTTTCAACTTCATTCAGTTTTCTTTTAATCATAAATGGTTCTATCAATATTCACAATTGCATCATGAGCTTCATAAGTAGGGTTTGACTCCTTTCATTTCTTTTTTCCCACACCTTTGGTTGATACACTTAATAAAGCCAACTTTACTAAAAAGGGGCTCATTTCAACAGCCTACAGGCAGTTGCTAATAAAATTTCTTCATAAATTGCCTCTCCCTTGTAAGCGCAGATGGGAGGAGGATTGGGATCTCCTGTCTGAGGAGCTTTGAGAAGATGTATTGTAGAATGGGGAGCTGGTCTCACTCTTTCCAACGCATAGAGTGACAAAGCTTTTTTATTCTGCACAGAGTGTATCATACTCTGGACTTTAAGAGCCCTTTCACACGGAGACAGTTTTCATGCATTTTAGCGCTAGAAATAGCGTCTCAAAACTGCCCGATTGTGAAAGCCCGAGTGCTTTCACACTGGGGTGGTGCGCTTGAGGGACGTTAGATAAAAAGTCCTGCAAGCAGCATCTTTGGGGCGGTTTGGGAGAGATGTATACAGCACTCCTGTATACAGCGCTCCCAAAATGCCCAGCCCATTAAAATGAATAGGGCAGCCCTTCCGAAGCACCTGAAAAGCGATTTGAAAGCGCCTCAACACGGGCACTTTTAACCCGGTCTTCCGTCGCTAGCAGGGGTTAAAAGCAACCCGCTAGCAGCCAAAAAGCACAGCTTAAAACAACGCTAAAGCGAGCTGCGTTTTAGCGCTAACGCTCGGGCGGCTCCAGTGTGAAAGTAGCCCTATAGAACTGGTCTCAGGGACAATCCACATTGCACCAGATGCAATCACACTCAGGGCACTCTCATACACTTATTATGGAAATGACCACAGCTCAAACACTATTGAAACGGGGTTATTACTACCTTAATTGACCTGTGTGGTATCATCCCAGCCCCTGACTGTATTATGTATATCCTAGGACACATTGTGAATTTGTATTTAAAAATCCTACAAGAATGTGATTCGGCCCACTGGAGGAGTGCAGCCTTGCAGAATTTTGAGAGCCCAGCTTTCCCAGGAGGCAGCGGTGAAGCATGGTGATGTCACATGCACCTCCTAGAGGCGCTGGGGCAAATATTCTTTTAGATTTGTTCTGTCATAGTTTTAGTTTTCGGATGGGGTGGTGTGGCCGGAATTAAAGTGGAACTTCCATTTTTCACAGAAGGTCCGCTTCAACAAGCTCCCTGTGTGGCCTACAGTTCTGAGATCTGAGTGGTAATAGGTTGTGGAAGTTGGTGGATGAGAAGTCACTAAAATTGATGTTTGTGCTTCCCCTAGCCTGGAGGAGCATGGCATTTTTTAGCTGTTCTCTCGGGAAGGTTTTCAAAAAAGGTGCCTCCCTTAGAGTTAAGATAAAGAGAAAATTGGCACTCCTGTTCACACCAATTCTAATAACGTGAGTGTGCTGTGTGTGTAAATGCAATAATTTCTAGGGCTGCAACTAACGATTATTTTCATAATCGATTAGTTGGTCGAATATTGTTTCGATCGATTAATCGGTTAATAACCTTAGAATAAAGTGTGGTGTATAATTTAGTTAATATGTAAAGTTTTAAAAAAGGGCAATTTATTATTAAATATCTCTATGCAGTGGTAAATATAAATAACCAACTATATGGTTAGGGAGCAAAATATCTAATCCACTCTGAGAATAACAGACAGAAGAGATATACTGTATATACTATTAGAGGAGATATACTGACTATATTGATCCGTGTGGCCACCACGGCTCGTTACACACCTATGCAGTTTGCTTTTGATCTGTTTCTGCAGTGCTTTTTGCTGTGCGTTTTGATTTTTGCGCACGTGATTTTGCGGCGATTTGCGTTTTTGCAATTTTTTTTGGCCAATTTGTTGTTGGGCAGATTTAAAAAACACAAATTGCTGCAAAAACGCATTACATGCTTTTCTGCAGCTTCTCCATTGAAGTATATTGAACCAAAAAAGCACCGTTTTGCCTTAAAAGTCCTTGACCTTTTCCAAATACGCAGCGGCTGAAAAAGCATAGATGTGAACTTGTCCCGTAGGAAACCATGTAAATGAACTGTAGTGCGTTTCTGCAAAAAGCACCAAAAAACACATAGATGTGAACCAGGTCTAAGACGTTTAGTAACATAATGGGGTTAAAAAAACTAAAATTAGCCCTTTATAGTCAAAAAAAAAAAAAGTAGATAATCACTACTGTAAGGGGTTCATTTTTTTTTTCTACTGTAGAACTGTGAAAGTAGTATTTACAGTAGCAATTATTTGCTCTTTTTTTATAAAGGACTCATTTTAGTTTTTTTTAACCCCATTATGTTACTGGCCGATTAATCGATTATGAAAATAGTAATCGATTAATTTCATAATCGATTAGTTGTTTCAGCCCTAATAATTTCCTTAAGCCATTGTTTGTTTGGCCCCAGTATAGTTGGTTAATATTCTGCCATCTTTTTGTTAATGCACCATACTTTTCTGTGGTCCCTCCCACCTATGATGCATTTCCCCTTCCTCATAACATTGTCTTTACAGGTTAAAGCGGAGTTCCACACATTTGTTAGTTTATTAAAGTCAGCAGCTACAAAAATTGTAGCTGCTGACTTTTAATAAACAGACACTCACCTGTCCCACGGTCCAACGATGCGGCCGCCCAGAGCCTAGCTCCTCTCGGCCGGCCCCGTCATAGCGACTGTGGGCACCAGGCAGCGACAACTTTCGGCTTCACGGCTGGGCGCGCACTGCGCGAGTTGTGCTGCTCTCCGCTAGCGGCCAGGCAATCTTCTGGGACCTGTCCCGTGTCCCAGAAGACTGTTGGCAGGGAAGGGCTGCCTAGGCGGCCAAGAGCAGGAAGAAGGAAGTGGGACAGGAAGTCCCACTCTAAACTAAGTACCCACCCCCCCCCCCCCAAAAAAAAATGACATGCCAAATGTGGCATGTCAGGGGGTGAGGAGTGCTTAAAGCGGAAGTTCCACTTTTGGGTGGAACTCCGCTTTAAGATAGCCCCTTGTCTCAGGGTCACATGCCAATCTGCTTGCATCAGGGAACACATTACCATATTTTGACCTGCAAATACTGTCCCTTCAACCATCTGCCACATCCTGTTTGCTGTAACCTGCACATTCAATAAAGATCTTTAAGGACGAGAAAAAGGTATTTGGTGAGTTCAGTTATCTAAAAGACTGTCCGCAGTGATTATATCTGCTTATACAGGCCAGGCATAGAGGTCTCAGCAAGGGATAAGTCACTATTACAACACAGAGTCAGAGTAGTGGGACTGTCACCAAAATCCCGACAGTGAAAGTGAATTAAGTTTATTGTATTGACAAGAAAGAAGCCAACAAAGAGACTAAAGTTATGTCTGGAATCCATTCACTCCAACGCAATACAAAAATGCACCGGTTAGGGAATTTAGAGTTCTTCATTGGGGAAAAAAGGGGTTGACAATGACTGCAGAGAGGTCAAGAGTGCAGAGTTGGTCAAGAATAGAAACAGCAGGTAGGCCCCAAGAATCAGGGATGGATGCGACCAGATCATGAAGTTTTTACATTGGGAATCAGTAGTTTCCTCCCAGGGAGCCTAGATGGAGAGGTGGGTGGTCAGCCCAAGAAAGGTAGTTAGAGTGGTGGGAGACCCACAGCCCAGAGAGGTACTGACCAAGAGAGAGAAGGCATGTTGAACTGGGCACCTTATCAAGTGCGGGGTTCCGTTTCAAGTTTCAAGAAAACATCCAGAGATGTTCTGTCTGGCCACCACCTTACACCAGATGACACTCATGATTATTACAAGGGTACATAGACATTTAGCCGCATTATTAATAATAATATAATATAAAATATACAGCTTACTCTAGCCATACTAACGGCCTAGATTCCTCTGCCAAATTTGAAACAAAGATTTCACTTTTCCTGATGCCAAAAAAAAAAAATGTAATAAGAAATAAAAAAACACACACACACACACACACACACACACACACACACACTAGAAAATTACATGAAATTTGCAGAATATCTTGTGCTGAACACAACCAGCTCTGGTTTTCACACCAGCCTAAAACAATTCATCAAAATTTCAGCACTAGTGGTTGTCTCGAGGTATCCTTGGCTAGCTTGCTCCTCTCTAACTGCCAATCAGTAAGAGAGATCTGACTGACAGATCGGTTGTGTTTGTTTACTGTGACCCCCGAGACACGACACTTTATCCAGCCAGCATGATTCCAACAAAACTGCCCACATTTATAATGTATAAAGGGCAGAACATCTCGGGGAGGTCAGAACACAGTATCAGAATCGCACAGTAATGCTGCAGAGTAGAGACTGCACACTAAGCAACAGACAGACGATCAGTGTTATGGACCTACTTATGATTTACTAAGTGCAATAAAAAAAAAATAAATAAATAAAAAAAAAAAATTTCACTGCATTTATGATTATTCACATTATACACATGTATGGGAAATCTGCGTTTTCAACTTTCCCAGGATTGTTGATAGAATATCAACAGCTTTTACTATGCAGCTGGCTGCCCTACTAAATCAAGCTGCTGATCTTTATTTTCAATTGCAACTGGGGAAGTTTTCTGATTTGAGCACCCTTCAGCCTTAGAGCTCACCGCAGCTTCACCCTCAAATAACAGAGCACACAGGAAACATTGCAGTACACAGGATCATGTAACCAGAGGATGCAGCTAACAAGGGCTTGCCACATCGAACTATAATGGATGGTATGAAACTAAAAATAGAGTGACGTGATTTGACTTTATCACAACTGTAGAGTGTCCTGGAAGAATTTTCAGGTTGCTGATTTTCCCTGCACCTTGATGTTGATCCTTTATTTGTGTACACTAAGAAAGTACATCAACATTAATACCTGATCCACTGCCTGCACAGCCAATATTCTTTTCTCACTTATAAAGAGCGTCACAGACTACAATGATGAAGCATAATGGTTTCCTTCCAACTGCCACGTTGCAGCATACACCAAGATGCGCATTGCTCTACAAGTCACGTGCCACTTGTCTTAAAAAAAATAAAAAATAAATAAAAGTGCATTCATTACCAGACTGATTAGATATGGCTCTCCCCAGGCCTCATATTTCAAAAGTGATCAAAAGAAGAAAATGTCTGCTACTTATAAACAGTCAGATTCTCTCTTTTTGATAGCATTAGGTATGACAAATAAGTGATGTATACAGAATAACCCAGAATTACTTAGCTTCTGTTCCATGATAGGATGAATAGTATGCCAATCCAGGAGCATATCCAGGTAGAGTCATTGGTACTTTTAAAAAGGCGCCCAGCGAGGCCGTCTCTCTCTTATGGCCGCCAGGCAAGGCCGTCTCTCTCTTATGGGCGCCAGGCAAGGCCGTCTCTCTCTTATGGGCGCCAGGCAAGGCGGCTTCTCCTACGGGCGTCAGGCAAGGCGGCTTCTCCTACGGGCGCCAGGCAAGGCGGCTTCTCCTACGGGCGCCAGGCAAGGCGGCTTCTCCTACGGGCGCCAGGCAAGGCGGCTTCTCCTACGGGCGCCAGGCAAGGCGGCTTCTCCTACGGGCGCCAGGCAAGGCGGCTTCTCCTACGGGCGCCAGGCAAGGTGGCTTCTCATATAAATGCCAAACAAGTTGATTCTCATACAGGTGTCAGATGAGGTAATTTATCTTAAAAGGTGCCGAAGAGGTTGTTCTCTCTAGGTTCCAGATGAGATGGGGTTCTCTTACAGGTTCCAGGTGAGGTGAGATTCTTCTATAGGTATCAGACAAAGTGGCTCTGATGTCAAATGAGGTGGCGCTTCTTTTAAAGCTACATTAAGGAATTATACCAAGAATATCCAACTGTGGGAGGCTCCAAGTTGGAACTAGAATATTGTGGAAGGATGTTTTCCATTTGACTTGGGAGGACCTGAAAATCCCCTGTGAATAGGTGGGGGGGTCATTGCTGGGCAAAGGGAGGTCTGGACTGTGCGCTGCCATGCCTGCACCACCCACGCAATCCATAGAAGGCCAGCCATAGACACTCATTTTATAGAGAATCTGATTTTGCCCATTCAGGACAAAAAAGACAAGTTCTCTTGACACCGCCTAAATAACCAAGCAAGATTCACCCCTCCGTTGGAGCTCTTCCAGGTACGTGGAAGCAGGTAACCTTTCCCCTTTATACCCAGGGTGCAGTACTCTGACCTGGATGGCCAACTGCCATGCCCAAACCTGTCACATTAGGGGAAAGGAAGGTGGTCAGTAACTCTGTGAAAGGTCGGACATGAAGCTTAGTCAAGGATTAGTCTCTGGACAAACAATGGAGTGGCAGGGGAACATGGGGAAGTATCATAACCAGAATTTTATTTTAGAGGCTGGCTTTACACCTATGCAATAGTAACACACACCCTTGGTGCATCGGTGTGCTGCTCTTTAATTTTAAAAGCATCCCAAGACATGGTAATGAATGTGCATTGTGGTATGCTATTAAATAAATCCTGCGGGGCAGGTTTTCTTTGTCCAGTCTGGGGCATTGGCAGCCCACAGAAATGAATGGGCTTCCTTAACGCAATACAACAGAGGAGACAGGCATGAATCTAAGAAATGTGACTTTGACATGAACACTAGAAGAACTTGGACACAAACAATTGCCACTTTAATCAAAAGAACCACATTTTTTTTGTTTGATGGAATGAATAGAAAAAAACAAAAAAAAAAATCCAAGTTCTTTAGATCAATCCAGCGACCTTTTGTCTCCTAGATCAAAAGTTTCATCTCAAGTCATTTCTTGTACAAAATAAACCTAAAAGAGAAATTGCGGTAAAAAGCCTTAAAAGCAGCTGGCACAACTATTGATAGAAACTGTGTAGTAAATATAATCAAAAGTTCTGTGCTTAAAAAAAAAAAAACAATATACATAAAGTGACTAATAAAAATCTGTGCGAGTCCTTGTGCACGTGCACAGATAATATGAATAATAGTAACAAAAATGTGACAATGACACAAACTTTCCCAAATGATGAATGAGTGTTGTGACAGGAGTCACTTTGGGTGGGTGGTTTGTGGAACTCAGCTTACCTTGGAGAGCTCTGGAGACTCCGTGTCCAGCTCCCCTGGCCCCTCTTATGTGTAAATCACCCTACGTCCATTAGGGGCCCAGGGTGCCTGAGAACCCCACTATGATCTGTTGTCACAAGTCTAAAAAAAATATCTTGAACTGCACAATCAGTTGGTACCCCAAGCATTACGACACCTTAAAGCGGAGCTCCACTCAAAGGGGGAAACTCCTCTTGTTTGCCTCCCCCCCTTGCACCTTTCCGGGGGGGGGGGGGGGTTGAGTGGGTACCTGTTTTTGACAGGTACCCGTCCCTACCTCCGGAAGACCTTGCCGCAGCAAGATCCCTCAGAAGTTCGGCCCCCTCCTGCTTCCCTCGCTGCCAAGCCATTCAGAAAGCTCAGCGCGCAGTAGTAAACTCCTCTTTGAGTGCTCCACCACCTTGTAGACAATAAAACACTTGCCAGTGTTACATCTGACGATGTCGCCCCCGATGACATCAGCTGTGACAAAACAGATAGAGCGGAGCTATCGCTCGTGACATCTTCACGCACCTCGCCACCAGGAAGCGCCCCGTCTGACTCCAAGGAACGGTCCCTCATAGATGAGCGCTTATTGTTTTTTTAACTCTGTAAGTGGTTAGTACTTTTTAATAAAATTTTCCCCATACGGTTTTATGCTATGTGGCTCGCCTGGCTCTTTTCCTATGTCATGGTTGAATACCTCTGGTTGGAGGAGTTGCCCATGAGGATGTAGTGGAAACCCAGGAGACATATTTCCCCAAGCAGGGACCACAAGGATACACAAGCGCATTTGTCTCTTTTTGTGTTTAAAGAGTCCATTAGCTTTGGTAAGAGTTTTATTGTGCACAAGGTGGTGAAGCACTTAAGGTGTCGTGGTGTTTGGAGTACCAACTGATTGTGCAGATCAAGATATTTTCCATAGAGTAACTCATCATTTGGGACAGTATGCATCATTTTCAGAATGAAAATGGCTGGTGCTTTTTTTGCATGCCCGATTTTTAAAATGTTGACACTAAAAAAATGTTATGCCAAAAACATTTTGATACTATCTGACTCTGTTGCTGGAGAGAATCGTGAGGGGGTCATACTTCAAGGGATCATGCAAGACATGTCTATTAATGAGGACAATGACTAAAAACGTGACAGATGGAATCCAGACGGTGTCCTCGCAGATTTCCCAGTGCACGAGCGACGCTGTTAATTTCCGCCGCTGAGCCTCAACACAGATCTGCCACATGTGCAACCTATTATAAAGGGTGAACATTTCCATACGGGAGACATATCCTGTGCACAGGTCTGAAAACATCAGTATGCCATCCTCTACAAAGGGAAGATAACATTACAGTCTACTGGGAGCTCACTTTCACTGGAATCTGATCAATTAGAATTTCTTAGGACTGGCCACAGACATGCAGATGTTTCATGGAAAACAACAAGCGGGTTGTGGTGGACTTCCGTCTTGCCGCACTAGGGCCCTTGATTTAAATCCTGGTCTGGACACCATCTGCATGGAGTTTGCATGTTCTCCCTGTTCTTGCATGCGTTTCCCTCAGGTCCTTCCACGGCCCAAAAACATGTTGGTAGGTTAACTGGCTGCTGTCTGAATTGGGCAGCTGAAAACCACTGTTTTACAGTGAACTTGTAGCTTTGCCCTCTATGTACATGTCCTCTTTAAGGATCTATCCCAGAGAAATCAAGAAAAAAAATATATAATACATTGTAGCCTACCAGTTATTAGAAGTAGTGCCTGCATTAGTGTCCACTTTATTTTCACATGGTGATCCTGCCAGTAACACACTACCTGTCCTAGGGTGACAACACTCCCCAAAATGTATCTATGGAGAACCAGTGTGGTCACCAAAGTATAGGACTACAGAACAACGTCTCCATAACAAAGTTTGGTTCTATAGTTTTCAGGGGTCACAGGGAACAACGTAACCTGATAAAGAGAGCAGCACAGGAAGTTATCAGCTGACAATGTTTCTGGCAGGATCAACAGATATTTTCCATGATTTGAACACACATACACAATATACAGTGTATATTAAAAAAAAAAAAAATAATGTTTATGCATACATACACCTATATTTCTACACATACACACAGTATGACAAAACACTTTGAATGGAATATTAAAGTAGAAGGAAACTTTTCGTTTTCATTGTGGACAGCGTAAGGGAGGGTAATAACCCCTGTCATTTGAGTCATCTGGGGGAAGATTTCCCTTCACTTCCTGTCCCGTAACCAGAACAGGAAGAGGAAATCCCTCCAAATTGAGGGAATACCTTGGTTATCACCAGAACTAGTGCACCCATTGAAAGATTTCCCCTCTATTACTGTTCTGGTGACAACCCAAAATATGGTATTTTTTTTTTCCCCCTTTCACTCACAGTGGTGACAACAAAACACAGGGAGGAATAAATCTCCCTAATGAGGACACACACAGCAATAAAAAACTGACAGGAGTTCTAATCCCTCTCCACTCTATCAAAAAAAAAAAAGAAAGAAAGAAAAGGTTTTGCTTTTAGTTACAATGACGGCTACAGCGTGGCCGGCCAGTTCTGGGAGGACGTCATATGACGTGATCGCGCCCCTGGGATCACCGCATCCTCCAGACAAAGTTGATCACAGATCAGGGTAAAGAGCCAATCAGGGGCTCTTTACCATGTGATCAGTTGTGTCCAATCACAGCTGATCACGTTGTAAACACAAGCAGCTTATCGGCATTCCTTTCCTCACGCTGTCAGCATAACCAATAACCAGCTTGTGTAAAAGGGACAATCAGGGCAGCCTATCAGCCGCACTTCAGTGAAGGAGAAAAACTACCTGTTTGCAAAATTTTATAACTGAAAAACATTTTTGGTTTTCAGAATTTTCATTCGTTTAGGAAAAAATAAAAAACCCAGCGGTGATTAAATACCACCAAAATAAATCTCCATTTGTGTGAAGGAAAGTATAAAAAGGTCATATAGTTACAGTGTAACATCACTGCACAATTGTCATTCAAAGTGTGACAGCGCTGAAAACTGAAAATTGGCCTGGAGTGAAAGTGTCCAGTAGGAAAGTAGTTAATGGCCCTGTAATCTAATTTTCATTAAATCGTTTCTGCGTTTTTCCCCTGGTAATATTTTTCATGAGCTCCCGAACCCCCCCCCACTTCATGTGTTTGAAACAAGCAGTCCATTGTCTATCTCGGGAGCAATGCCTACGTACAGGGGTACCATGGAGAAGAAATGTAGCCACCATGTAACAAAAGAAAAAAAAAAAATCTGAAAAATTGAAGGAGGCTGAGAAAAATAGAAGGGAATTTTTTTTAATTAAAAGGGATAATAAAGGCAATCTAAAAAAAAAAAAACAAAACCACCATTTCAAACTTACAGTACCTGTTCTGTGTAATAGTTTTGCACAGAGCAGCCCTGATCTTCCTCTTCTCAGGTCTCCCTTGTCGGCATTCCCCCCCTAATCAGTGCCCCCAGAGAAATTAGCTTGCCATGTGGGCACCTAAACCAGCGCACTCCTAAGCTGCTGCTCTGTCCGTCCATTCACACACGGAGACGTGGCTTGGCACTGCCCCCTCTCCCTCCTCATTGGTTCTAGCCGCTGTCTCAGCCAATGAGGAGGGAGAGTCAAGGCTCTCATACACATCGCTGGATTGCGATGGGACTGTGATGGGTAAGTACTGGGGGTGGGGGTGGGGGGGGGGGCAGCAGCTGCACAGAGAAGTTTTTTTTATCCTTAATGCATAGAATACACAAAGGTAAAAAAAAAAACCTTGAGCCTGTCGAGCCACTTTAGGAACACATATTTGAACAGATTTTTTTAAAAACCAAACTTTAAATGCCCCATTCCAGGACAAACCTAAATTTTACCACCCCCTCCCCCTCTAGTCTATGCTGGCAGTCTATTTAGCCCCTTAACTTCTGAAGACAGCAATAAACCCCCAAGTCCCCCATCCAGCTCCCTTACCACCACAGATTCTAGTGCGGGGGAGGCACAACTTTAATCTAGAGCTGTGATGACACCTCCCATCGTCCCCAAGAGGGCATTGCTCCTCTTCTCTCTCCTGAGAGGACCCTGCCAGCAGCCATCCAATAGGAAGTGTCCCCGTCATACAAGCAGGGATGTGGGCCCCTTTAGGAAGGATCCTCAAGCAGGAGACATACACATGACCGCGAAATAACCCGCTGCTGCTCATGTAACACATACCTGCAGCAGCAA
Source organism: Aquarana catesbeiana (assembly GCF_042186555.1). Classification (NCBI taxonomy): domain Eukaryota; kingdom Metazoa; phylum Chordata; class Amphibia; order Anura; family Ranidae; genus Aquarana; species Aquarana catesbeiana. The sequence goes on along the minus strand of NC_133327.1, from coordinate 45,578,605 downwards.
AGAGGGTGGGCTTTAGGTTTAAGTGTCCATAGGTGACAGAGGATTCTCTGCTGAGAGCTCACTCCCAAGCTGGCAAAGTCAACTCTCAGCCTCCAGCAAGGATTAGGAGCCAGTGGGTTTGGTACCTGATCATGTGACCACTGTGACACCCAATCACAGTGGTCACATGATCAGGTAGACCTTCACGCCCCCCAGGCTTAATAGCGCAGTTAGGGGACGCCATTGCTGGACAAGATGGGGTTAAATATAAATGGGCATTTAGATTGGGATTTTTTTTTGTCCCCAGTGATAGAGGGGGGTGGGGGTCCTGGAGTGTGCCTTTAAATCTCCATCACGATATTTCTGTCTGTGACCACATTGTAGAAATATGTCAGGGTGTCACCAGGACTGGAGGCCAGGGAAAGGGTCAGGGTGTCACCAGGAGTGGAAGGGAAGAGGTGTGTCCCCAGTGCAGGAAGAGAAGACAAGTGTGAGGATGTCCCCAGGAAAGGAAGAGAAGACAAGTGTCAGGGTGTCCCCAGGAAAGGAAGAGAAGACAAGTGTCAGGGTGTCCCCAGGAAAGGAAGAGAAGACAAGTGTCAGGGTGTCCCCAGGAAAGGAAGAGAAGACAAGTGTCAGGGTGTCCCCAGGAAAGGAAGAGAAGACAAGTGTCAGGGTGTCCCCAGGAAAGGAAGAGAAGACAAGTGTCAGGGTGTCCCCAGGAAAGGAAGAGAAGACAAGTGTCAGGGTGTCCCCAGGGCGGGAAGAGAAGACAAGTGTCAGGGTGTCCCCAGGAAAGGAAGAGAAGACAAGTGTCAGGGTGCCCCAGAATGGGAAGAGAAGACAAGTGTCAGGGTGCGCCCAGGACGGGAAGAGAAGACAAGTGTCAGGGTGTCCCCAGGAAAGGAAGAGAAGACAAGTGTCAGGGTGTCCCCAGGAAAGGAAGAGAAGACAAGTGTCAGGGTGTCCCCAGGAAAGGAAGAGAAGACAAGTGTCAGGGTGTCCCCAGGAAAGGAAGAGAAGACAAGTGTCAGGGTGTCCCCAGGAAAGGAAGAGAAGACAAGTGTCAGGGTGTCCCCAGGAAAGGAAGAGAAGACAAGTGTCAGGGTGTCCCCAGGAAAGGAAGAGAAGACAAGTGTCAGGGTGTCCCCAGGAAAGGAAGAGAAGACAAGTGTCAGGGTGTCCCCAGGGCGGGAAGAGAAGACAAGTGTCAGGGTGTCCCCAGGAAAGGAAGAGAAGACAAGTGTCAGGGTGTCCCCAGGAAAGGAAGAGAAGACAAGTGTCAGGGTGCCCCAGAATGGGAAGAGAAGACAAGTGTCAGGGTGCGCCCAGGACGGGAAGAGAAGACAAGTGTCAGGGTGCGCCCAGGACGGGAAGAGAAGACAAGTGTCAGGGTGCCCCAGAATGGGAAGAGAAGACAAGTGTCAGGGTGTCCCCAGTGCGGGAAGAGAAGACAAGTGTCAGGGTGTCCCCAGTGCGGGAAGAGAAGACAAGTGTCAGGGTGTCCCCAGTGCGGGAAGAGAAGACAAGTGTCAGGGTGTCCCCAGGAAAGGAAGAGAAGACAAGTGTCAGGATGTCCCCAGGAAAGGAAGAGAAGACAAGTGTCAGGATGTCCCCAGGACGGGAAGAGAAGACAAGTGTCAGGGTGTCCCCAAGAAAGGAAGAGAAGACAAGTGTCAGGGTGTCCCCAAGACGGGAAGAGAAGACAAGTGTCAGGGTGTCCCCAAGACGGGAAGAGAAGACAAGTGTCAGGGTGTCCCCAGGGCGGGAAGAGAAGACAAGTGTCAGGGTGTCCCCAGTGCGGGAAGAGAAGACAAGTGTCAGGGTGTCCCCAGGAAAGGAAGAGAAGACAAGTGTCAGGATGTCCCCAGGAAAGGAAGAGAAGACAAGTGTCAGGATGTCCCCAGGAAAGGAAGAGAAGACAAGTGTCAGGATGTCCCCAGGACGGGAAGAGAAGACAAGTGTCAGGGTGTCCCCAAGAAAGGAAGAGAAGACAAGTGTCAGGGTGTCCCCAAGACGGGAAGAGAAGACAAGTGTCAGGGTGTCCCCAAGACGGGAAGAGAAGACAAGTGTCAGGGTGTCCCCAAGACGGGAAGAGAAGACAAGTGTCAGGGTGTCCCCAGGGCGGGAAGAGAAGACAAGTGTCAGGGTGTCCCCAGGGCGGGAAGAGAAGACAAGTGTCAGGGTGTCCCCAGGGCGGGAAGAGAAGACAAGTGTCAGGGTGTCCCCAGGGCGGGAAGAGAAGACAAGTGTCAGGGTGTCCCCAGGGCGGGAAGAGAAGACAAGTGTCAGGGTGTCCCCAAGAAAGGAAGAGAAGACAAGTGTCAGGGTGTCCCCAAGAAAGGAAGAGAAGACAAATGTCAGGGTGTCCCCAGTGCGGGAAGAGAAGACAAGTGTCAGGGTGTCCCCAGTGCGGGAAGAGAAGACAAGTGTCAGGGTGTCCCCAGGAAAGGAAGAGAAGACAAGTGTCAGGATGTCCCCAGGAAAGGAAGAGAAGACAAGTGTCAGGGTGTCCCCAAGACGGGATGAGAAGACAAATGTCAGGATGTCCCCAAGAAAGGAAGAGAAGACAAGTGTCCCCAGGAGGGGAAGGGGGGATCTCCCTAGCAGGGACACAAGCAGCAAGGAAGAGAGGTTCTATCAATTCCCGGGAGCTCAGCCTCACCTCTCCATCTCCACATTATGTAGTATTCACCACAACTGGAACACATAGCATCTGGAACAGCAACCAATCATCTCCCAGCTTTCATTCTCAAAGGTAAAGTGAACAAGCTGAAGGTGGAAGCCGATTGGCTGCTCCAATTTTCATGAATTCCCCTCTTGAATCATGTGACCAATCCCCAGTATTAGTCAGGTAGGTGCTGTAAGACACGGACCCCCATTATGTGCCCCCCGTGAGTCATGTGACACTCACACACATCCCGTATACCATGTGTTCTATACTCACCCGTCCCTCGCTCTGCCAGGTACAGCACCAGCGACCCCGCCGCCAACCAGCCGGAGCCCGCTAGCCCCATCCCGGCCACCGCCACCCGGATCCGTATTTACCGCCTTCCCGCCTCACCGCCACTCACACCGCAAACCCCGCCCATCGGCAGGATCGGCCCGCCTCCTCAGCGATGTTATCCCGCGCTGCACACGCCCCGTAGGGATTTTTCCCTCCCGCCCCTTAGCGTTCTCTCTCCGCCCACACTGGAATGATGTTTCTTAGGCCACGCCCATTACCGAGGGAGAGCTTGTGTCAGCTCAGCGTAGTGTAGCGTTCTGTCCCCGCCCACACTAGTTGGAGAGCGTTGTATTAGGCCCCTATAGCGGGAGCGGCGGTATCAGCTGTGCTCTGTCTCCGCCCACATTGGTTGGATCAGTCCACGCCCTTGATAACGGGAGAGACTGTGGAAGGTTAGTATAGCGTTCTGTCTCCGCCCACACTCGTTTGAGAATGTTGTACCAGGCCACGCCCCTGATAGCGGGTGTAACCCGTCTAGGTGCAACAGATTTCAGCCTCGAGTTTGCAAGCCAGTGTCGGGACAAGCGGGTCACCTAGGGTCCAGGGTGAGCAGCCAAACTGTACCCCCCCCTAAAATATATGAGCATTATGTGTCAGCAAAAATCCCTCCCCCCCCAAAAAAGAATTGAGCGCTAACATAGTTGCCAACTTTGCAAAAAAAATTTTAGGGACACTTTTTTTGCTGTAGGCGGAGTCTTATTATAATTAGGGGGCGGGGCATGCATTTGTATGTGTGGCACAGAGGGAAAGTAAAAATGTGTCTCATGGAAAAGTGGGCGTGGTTTATGCAAGATAGTGGACGTGTCTTAAATGGGTGTGGCTCAAAGGGGGTGTGGTTAGAGTCTGAGATGAATAAGGGGGGGAGAGGGATGGAGGGACAGTAGCCCCCGATCTTACACAACAATAGAAATATGTGTATTCTAGAAAGTTTAACAATCGGCAGATAAAGATACTCCAAACACCTAGTGTTAGCACTTCAATCATCCCGGCACCATGGCTGTTATGGTGTCAAGATGATTGAAGTGCATTATTTCTATTATTACATTGTAATATAAAATGAAATCATTCAACTCACCATAATGCCGAATGAGTGGGATCTCTGAGCGTGTCACCTGCCACTAGCCGTCCGTCCTTGCATCAGGTGCCCCCAGCAGAGTCCGTCCTTGCATCAGGTGTCCCAGCAGAGTCCGTCCTTTTATCAGGTGCTCCCAGCAGAGTCTGTCCTTGCATCAGGTGCCCCAGCGGAGCCCCCCTTACATCAAATGTCCCCAGCATAGCCCCTCCTTACATCAGATGTCCCCAGCGGAGCCCTCCCTTACATCAGATGTCCCCAGCAGAGCGCCCCTTACATCAGGTGTCCCCAGCGGAGCCCCCCCTTACATCAGATGTCCCCAGCGGTGCCCCCCTTACATCAGGTGTCCCTAGCGGAGCCCCCATTACATCAGGTGTCACCAGCGGAGCTCCCCCTTACATCAGATGTCCCCAGTGGAGCCCCCCCATTACATCAGGTGTCCCCAACGGTGCCCCCCTTACATCAGGTGTACCCAGCGGTGCCCCCCTTACATCAGGTGTACCCAGCGGTGCCCCCCTTTACATCAGATGTCCCCAGCGGAGCCCCCCCTTACATCAGGTGTCCCCAGCGGAGCCCCCCCTTACATCAGATGTCCCCAGTGGTGCCCCCCTTACATCAGATGTCCTCAGCGGAGCCCCCCTTTCATCAGGTGTCACCAGTGGAGCCCCCTTACATCAGGTGTCCCCAGCGGAGCCCCCCCTTACATCAGATGTCCCCAGCGGTGCCCCTCTTACATCAGGTGTCCCAAGCGGAGCCCCCCTTTCATCAGGTGTCACCAGTGGAGCCCCCTTACATCAGATGTCCCCAGTGGAGCCCCCTCTTACATCAGATGTCCCCAGCGGTGCCCCCTTACATCAGGTGTCACCAGCGATGCCCCCCTTACATCAGATGTCCCCAGCGGAGCCCCCCTTACATCAGGTGTCCCCAGCAGAGCCCCCCTACATCAGGTGTCCCCAGCTGAACCCCCCTTACATCAGATGTCCCCAGCGGTGCCCCCCTTACATCAGGTGTCCCCAGCGGAGCCCCCTTACATCAGGTGTCCCCAGCGGAGCCCACCCTTACATCAGGTGTCCCCAGCGGAGCCCACCCTTACATCAGGTGTCCCCAGCAGAGCCCACCCTTACATCAGGTGTCACCAGTGGAGCCCCCTTACATCAGATGTCCCCAGCGGTGCCCCCCTCACATCAGGTGTCCCCAGCGGAGCCCCTCCTTACATCAGGTGTCCCTAGCGAAGCTCCCCCTTACATCAGGTGTCCTAGTAGAACCCTCGCCCCTTTCCATAGCAGACCGGCAGTGGGGCAGAGTGGGGCCGGAGTGAAGCGGGGCAGTAGGTGGGGCGGGGCGGAGGGTGGGCGGCGACACAGGAGCTCCGTCTAGCCGCCCAGCCGTGTTCCTGGTCTTCTTAAAAATGGAGGCCGGCGGAGACAATGTCTCCGCCGGCCGTGAAAAAACGGATTTCTCGGGACATTTTCCGGGAAACAATAAAATCGGGAAAATAGTCTAAATCCCGGAAATTACATCAGGTGTCCCTAGCGTAGCCCACCCTTACACCAGGTGTCCTAGTAGAACCCTCACTCCTTTCCATAACAGACCGGTAGCGTTGCGGGGGGTGGTCGGAGTGAAGCGGGGCAGTAGGTGGGGCGGAGGGTGGGCAGCGACACAGGAGCTCCATCTAACCGCCCAGCCGTGTTCCTGGTCTTTTTAAAAATGGCGGCCGGCGGAGACAATGTCTCCTCTGGCCGTGAAAAAACGTATTTCTCCGGACATTTCCCGGGAAACAATAAAATCGGGAAAATAGTCTAAATCCCATAAATGTCCCTGGAAATTCGGGACAGTTGGTAAGTATGCGCTAAGGATATGCTCAGTCGTGTTCACCACACGCCCGCTCCCGCCAGGAAGCTGACACTCCGCGGTTGCACAGATCAGAAAATGTCTCACTGCCTGTGATTAGCGCTGCGGAGTCTCAGCTTCCTGGCAGGCACGTGGTGAACACACCTGAGCTCATCCTTATTGAGCGCTAATCTGCATGCTTAGCTCAAATCCTCTCATTCCACATATACTGAGTACCAGGGCAATTCTCTCTCCACTCAAAAAAATAACAGAGGAACGAGGCAGCAGACAGAAATGACATTAAGGCCCCATACACACTATCAGATTTTATGCATAGTTTTGTCTAGACGTGCAATCTGTTTAGTCCTGAATTAGTTAATTCCGAATTTCCAAATTTTTCAATTTTCGAAAATTTCCAAATTTCGAATTTCCGAATTTTCAAATTTCAGAAAATTCTAAATTTCGGAAATTGGAAAATTCTAAATTTCAGGAATTTTAAATTTCAGAAATTTGAAATTTCGGAAATTCAAAATTGGAAAATTCTAAATTTCAGAAATTCAAAAATTCAGAAATTCAAAATTTCGGAAATTGGAAAATTCTAAATTTCAGAAATTCAAAATTTCGGAAATTCGCAAATTCTAAATTTTGGAAATTGGAAAATTCTAAATTTCAGAAATTCAAAATTTCGGAAATTGGAAATTCGGATATTCAAAATTTCAGAAATTCAAAATTTCGGAAATTTGTAATTCGCAAATTCGAAATTTTGGAAAATTCTAAATTTCAGAAATTCTAAATTTGGGAAATTGGAAAATTCTAAATTTCAGAAATTCGAAATTTCGCACATTGGAAAATTCGAAATTTCAGAAATTCGAAATTTCGGAAATTTGGAAAATCTGAAAATACGAAAATCTGAAATAATAACTAACTAATAATAAATATTACATTATAGGTATTGGAATTTCCTTTCAAATGTGTCTGTTAGTGAAGGCAGCGAGTACGAATTTATCCAAAGTTACGAATTATCTGAAATAACGAATGCTGTATCTAAACGAATGGAACATAACGATCTAATAATAATAAATAACAATAATAATAATAAAACCTTTTTATTATTATTAGTTATTATTAGTTTGTTCCATTCCTTTTGTTTAGATGCAGCATTTGTTATTTTGGATAATTCGTAACTTCAGATAAATTTGTATTTGTTACGTTCACAAACAGCCAAATTTGAAAGGAAGTACCAATACCTATAATTTAATAGTTAGTTATTATTAGTTAGTTATTATTTCAAATTTTACTGGTTTTCTTACTCTTTTTCAGATTTTTGAATTTTCGGATTTTCAAATTTTTGAATTTCTGATTTTTCGAAATTGGAAATTCGGAATTTGAAAATTCAAAAATTCGGAAATTTGAAAATTCAGAAATTCGAAAATTTGAAAATTCGGAAATCCGAAAATTCGAAATTCGGAAATTCAAAAAAATTCAATATTCGGAAATTCTGAATTTTTGAATTTCAGAAAAAAGCAAAAAAAAAAACAAATGAAAAGAAAACAAAAACAAACAAATTTTTTTGTCAGTGCACATTTCTAGTTTTGCCTTCAGATTTACCAAAACCATATAATATGAGGTCAAACCTTAAGAGTTTCAATTTGTATGCAATCAGGCAGGCCCTTGAACTGCATGGTTTTGGTAAATCTGAAGACAAAAATCTGCAGAAAATCTAATAGCGTGTATGGGGTCTTACTCCTTTGAACTGAGACAAGTGCACGCTATAGAGGGATATGCTTTGTCCATATTTCATGTCTGAAGTTTACCACCACTTGCCAAGCAGCTGCCATCATTATACTGTGGCAGGTCAGCACGTGAATCGCCATAGCTGTACAACGGCGCCTTTCAGAGCCATAGCAGGCACGCGCGTGCCCCCTGCTCCATGGCGGGGAACACAATGTGCGTAGCCGGCAGCTGCGATGTCCGGGCACGAGAGCCAGAACGGGGATGTGTGTGTGTGTGTGTGTGTGTGTGTAAACATACACATCCCCATTCTGTCAGGAGAGGAGAGACTGATCGTCTGTTCCTACTAAGTAGGAACAGCAATCTGGCTCCTCCTCTAGTAAGTCCCATCCCCCCACAGATAGAACACACACTAGGGAACACAGTTAACCCCTTGATCACCACTAGTGTTAACCCCTTCCCTACCAGTGACATTTACACAGTAATCAGTGCATTTTTATAGCACTGATCGCTGTATAAATGTCACTGGTCCCAAAAATGTGTCTGATCTGTCCGCCGCAATGTCGTAGCCCCGCTAAAAATTGCAGATCTCCGCCATTACTAGTAAAAAAAAAAAAAAATAATAAAAATGCCATAAATCTTTCCCCTATTTTGTAGACGCTATAACTTTTGCGCAAACCAATCAATATACACTTATTGCAATTGTTTTACCAAAAATATGTAGAAGAATACATATCGGACTAAACTGAGGAAGAAATTAGGTTTTTTTTATATTTTTTAGGGGGATATTTATTATAGCAAATAGTAAAAAATATTGCTTTTTTTTTTCAAAATTGTCGGTCTTTTTTTGTTTATAGCGCAAAAAATAAAAACCGCAGAGGTGATCAAATACCACCAAAAGAAAGCTCTATTTGTGGGGGAAAAAAGGACATCAGTTTTGTTTGGGTGCAACTTCACACAATTGCGCAATTGTCAGTTAAAGCGACGCAGTGCCGTATCACAAAAAATGGCCTGGTCATTAAGGGGGTATATTCTTCCAGTCCTTAAGTGGTTAAGTAATTCTTTTGAGGATCCCTAGTTGAGAATGTTCTGTGTGATGGGTTCAGCCTTGACTGGCATTGAATAAGCTCATACATTAACAGTGAATACTACAGATGAAAAAAATAAAAGTAATCAGCTACAAATACTGTAGCTGCTGACTTTTAATATTAGGGCACTTACCTGTCCAGGCATCCAGCGGTGTCCTCACCCGAACCGATTCTTTAATTGGCTAGCGGGTGCTAGCGCCGCCATCTTGACTTAGGGAAACCGGCAGTCAAACCTTGTGGCTTCACAGCCGGTTTCCAACTGAGCGAAGAGTACTGCGCTTTGTGAATGGGCCACAGTCTTCTGGGACCTGTGAAGTATCCCAGAAGGCTGTGGGGGAAGGAGGAGGGGGGACTTCCGTCTTACTTTGCCGCGGCAAACGGAGCCGGAAGCTGGAGTAGGTACCTGTCAAAACAAGGTACCCCCCCAAAAGATGCCAAATGTGGCAGGGGAGGAGGCAGACAAGCGGAGATTGCCCTTTTGGGTGGAGCTCCACTTTAATGCATTCTCTGCATTAAATGGTTGTAAACATCAGACGTGAAATATAAACAAAGCATATCCCTCTAGAGTATGTACTTGTCTCAATCCAGAGCATAAGTGTGATTTCTGTCTGCTGCCTTGTTCCTCTGCTATCAGCATGAATCACTTCTGACAAGTTTTTGACACTAAGAGAAAAAAGGTGATGGGAGGGAGCTCCAGCACACAGCCTGTGATTGACGGCCTCAGCTCTGTTCCTGTGTGTTGTGTGAAGGGGGGGAGGGGGGTGTCCCTTTTCTCCAATCAGCTTTCAGAGCTATCCTTACTGAGCTCTACAGAGAGTAATTTCAACCCTCCATAAAACAGGAAAGTATATAGAAATGGGGTGTTCAAGGATGACCAACTGGTATCAACACAAATATAACTATAAATAAAATATAAATGTATTGTTGCATAGTAAAAAAACTATTTCTCATATATCAATTATTACAGAAAACATAAATGTATTAGAACCACATCAAAGACAAAATAGCTTGTGTCACTTAATGAATCTACGCATTTCGCAGTTACACAGCTTCTTCAGGACTGAGTTTCAAGTGTGACAGTTTCTATACATATACAGCTTCAATCTACCAATCAAAACACATTGGCACATAACAACATGTAGTCTTCACTGTGTATATCTATCAAGGGAGGAAAGAGAAAAAGTGAGGGGAGGAGAAAGGGAAAAAAATGCACACAAAATGTATACATAACATGGCGTACATCACAGGGGAAAGGTCATATCTACCCAGGCTGTGGGGAGGCAAAAAGAGACAACAATGGAGGGGGCTGAGACAGATCCTACAGATCAAGCCACAATATCCTTTCATATTCTAAGATTTCCTGCTATGTATACCAAAAAACCCCCCCAAAAAACTCCCCCTTTCACACTGCGAGCTCCGCAGTCATCACCCAATGACCACGCCCCCTTATGACGGCACAGTCCCAGCATGCCCAGGGACTGTGACCTCATAAGGGGGTGGGGTCACCGCCTATATAAGTCCATTGCGGAGTGCTCAGAGAGCATTCCAACTGGAGAGAGCGTCGTGTCAAAATCAGAAGAAGAGAAGAGGGGACAAAACAGCGTAGAAGACCGGGCCCCCGCTAGCAAAAGAGCAGGAGAAGATAGTGGAGGGGCCCGGCAGAAGAACTGGACACCGGGAGAAGAGGCCGAACACTGGGAGAAGCCGAACACCGGGAGAAGAGGCCGGAGAGAGTGGAGAAGTCGGAAGAAGACCCCCGAAGTCGGAAGATGACCCCCGGAGCTGCCTAATAAATTACTTTTAGAACCTGTGTAGTGTGTTTTTTTAATGACACTTTTTTTCCCTAGGTGAATGGGTGGGGGTACCATGTACCCCATACTCATTCACATAGGGTAGGGGGCTCCCGGATTCCGATAAGCCCTCCGCCCGCAGACCCGGACAACCAACGGCCAGGGTTGTCGGGAAGAGGCCCATGTCCTCATCAACATGGGGACAAGGTGCTTTGGGGTGGTGGGGCCTGCAGGGTGCCCCCCTCCCCCAAAGCACCCACCCCCCCCATGTTGAGGGCATACGGCCTGGTACGGTTCGGGGGGGGGGCGCTCGCTCGTCCCCACCCCCATTTCTGACGGGCAGGGCTGCGTGCTCGGATAAGGGTCTGGTATGGATTTTGGGGGACCCCCACGCTAATTTTTCGGCGTAGGGGGGTTACCCTTAAAATCCATACCAGACGTAAGGGCCTGGTATGCCCCTGGGGGGAACCCGCGCCGTTTTTTTATTTAAAATTTGGCGCGGAGTTCCCCCTCATGATTCATACCAGACAGCTGTCAGCAATGCCTGTCGCTCATCGTGAAAGGAAAAAAAAGTTTTCCTTTCCCGATCAGCGAGCCAGCTCGGCGCTGGCTCCCGCGATGGGGCTCGCAGGTGTCAAATCTCGCCGATAACAGCAGCGAGATTGACACAATATCGCGGTCACCTACTGTATGTTTTCATTTGTTAATGCCAAAGTTGTGGCAAAGTCGTACAAAGTAGTACTGCTCCTAAATCGCGGCAAAATAGCGGCAGCGAAACCGCAGTAAAATCGCGCGACTTTGAAGTCGTATAAGTGTGAAAGGGGCCTTAAGGTGATTTTATATATATATATAAATGTATGTTTCTGAGCTCACAGATGGTCACTCACAGATGGTCACATTGTCTCGGGACCATTATGGCTAGTCTTTTGTTAGTACCAGATAAAACCAGCTTTTTCGTACCTTCCATCTAGCCTTTAAAAGGTCAGACAATAGAGAAGGCCAGTGGATTTCTTCTAAGCACATGAATGTGCCTAGAGTTTGAACAGACCATCGGCTTCCAGAACTTTCAGTAGTTATGGGGTCCCCTGGAATTGAATATGCTGTATTTATCCTGTATCGTATCATCTGTAATACATCTTTAATCAAAGCTAAGTAAAACTTTTTATCACATTCTTTGTGTTTTGTGTTTTAATCCTTGCATTTACTGACCACATATCTGAAAGGGTAAATATATGAATGAACCTATGAATAAATGTAACACAGAATTTAACCCCTTGTTACAATAACATACACAAAATATATACTGTATATCTGACGTACAACATGGCAGCCTTTCCTTGCACGTATAGTGGGATAACCCCTCACATATATATATAGATATATATCTATATATAGATATATATATATATACAGTGGGGACGGAAAGTATTCAGACCCCCTTAGACCCCTTTTACACCGAGGGCGTTTTGCAGGCACTATAGCGTTAAAAATAGCGCCTGCAATCTGCCCTCAAACAGCTGCAGCATTGTCTCCAGTGTGAAAGCCCGAGGGCTTTCACACTGGAGTGCTGCGCTGGCAGGACCTCAGGAAAAGTCCTATCAGCAGCTTCTTTGAAGCGGTGAAGGAGCGGTGTGTTTACCGGTCCTCCACCGCTGCTCCCCATTGAAATCAATGGGGAAGCGCTGGAATACCGCCGGCAAAATGCCGCTATTGCGGTGCATTGCGGGCGGTTTTAACCCTTTCTCAGCCGCTAGTGGGGGGTAAAAGCGCCCCGCTAGTGGCCGAAATGCACTGCAAATCCGACGGTAAAACGCCGCAAAAAATTTTACCGCCGACGCTATAGGCGGCTCGGTGTGAAAGGGGTCTTAAATTTTTCACTCTTCGTTATATTGCAGCCATTTGCTAAAATCAATTAAGTTCATTTTTTTCCTCATTAATGTACACACAGCACCCCATATTGACAGAAAAACACAGAATTGTTGACATTTTTGCAGATTTATTAAAAAACAAAAAGAGTCTTTTTGGGAAAGGAATGGAAATTTGGGAGTGAGGACCCCAGCTCCAAACTCACCAAGGTGAAGTGCAAGCTTTTTGGGAAAGATGCAACAATTTTTTCACACATGGATTTGGGGATCCTCTGCCATTCCTCCTTGCAGATCCTCTCCAGTTCTGTCAGGTTGGATGGTAAACGTTGGTGGACAGCCATTTTTAGGTCTCTCCACAGATGCTCAATTGGGCTTAAGTCAGGACTCTGGCTGGGCCAATCAAGAACAGTCACGGAGTTGTTGTGAAGCCACTCCTTCGTTATTTTAGCTGTGTGCTTATGGTCATTGTCTTGTTGGAAGGTAAACCTTCGGCCCACTCTGAGGTCATGAACACTCTGGAGAAGGTTTTCGTCCAGGATATCCCTGTACTTGGCCGCATTCATCTTTCCCTCGATTGCAACCAGTCGTCCTGTCCCTGTAGCTGAAAAACACCCCCATAGCATGATGCTGCCACCACCATGATTCACTGCTGGGACTGTATTGGACAGGTGATGAGCAGTGCCTGGTTTTCTCCACACCTACCGCTTAGAATTAAGACCAAAAAGTTCTATCTTGGTCTCATCAGACCAAAGAATCTTATTTCTCACCATCTTGGAGTCCTTCAGGTGTTTTTTAACAAACTCCATGCGGGCTTTCATGTGTCTTGCACTGAGGAGAGGCTTCCGTCGGGCCACTCTGCCATAAAGCCCCGACTCGTGGAGGGCTGCAGTGATGGTTGACCTTCTACAAATTTCTCCCATCTCCCGACTGCCTCTCTGGAGCTCAGCCACAGTGATCTTTGGGTTCTTCTTTACCTCTGTCACCAAGGCTCTTCTCCTCCCATAGCTCAGTTTGGCCAGATGGCCAACTCTAGGAAGGGTTCTGGTTGTCCCAAACGTCTTCCATTTAAGGATTATGGAGGCCACTGTGCTCTTAGGAACCTTAAGTGCAGCAGAAATTTTTTTGTAACCTTGGCCAGATCTGTGCCTTGCCACAATTCTGTCTCTGAGCTCTTCAGGCAGTTCCTTTGACCTCATGATTCTCATTTGCTCTGACATGCACTGTGAGCTGTAAGGTCTTATATAGACAGGTGTGTGGCTTTCCTAATCAAGTCCAATCAGTATAATCAAACACAGCTTGACTCAAATGAAGGTGTAGAACCATCTCAAGGATGATCAGAAGAAATGGACAGCACTTGAGTTAAATATATGAGTGTCACAGCAAAGGGTCTGAATACTTAGGACCATGTGATATTTCAGTTTTTCTTTTTTAATAAACCTGCAAAAATGTCAACAATTCTGTGTTTTTCTGTCAATGTGGGGTACTGTGTGTACATTAATGAGGAAAAAAAATTAAATTAAATGATTTTAGCAAATGGCTGCAATATAACAAAGAGTGAACAATTTAAGGGGGTCTGAATACTTTCCGACCCCACTGTATATATATATTTATTTTATATATGTTATTAAGAGGTTTTTCTTTTTTTGGTATTTTCCTTTCTCCTCCCCTACTTTTTCTCTCTCTTCCCTGGATAGATATATGCAGTGAGGACCATATATTATTAGGTGCCTATGTTACAGTTGTATTTTGATTGGTATATTGAAGCTGTATATGTATAGCATCTGTCACACTTGAGACGCAGTCCTAAAGAAGCTGAGTAACTGCGAAATGCGTAAATTCATCAAGTGACACAAGCTATTTTGTCTTTGATGTGGTTCTAATACCTTTTGATATTCTGTAATCATTGATATAGGAGAAATTGTTTTTAAATATGCATTAATAAATGTATATTTTATTTATAGTTATATTTGTGTTAATACCAATTGGTCATGCTTGCCCCTGTTCCTGTTCTATGTCTGAGCTTTTTAGGGGGGTGATCACTTGGTATATGGTTTAACTGACGGAGAGATATGCCCCCTTTTCCACGATCATTTATTGCTGCTTTGTAAGTTCAACTCTCTGCACCCTTTATTCTGTCAGTTGTATAAATTCTGTATTTTGAATGGACGTAGAGAAGACTGCAGATAAACAGGTGCAACCTATGTAGGAGGCTTTGTTTTTATCTCTGTGTATCACCTGAGGCCAGTCACTTCCCAGGGTTTATGTAAGGGATTTATAACCACTTTAAGGTAAAAAAAAACCTTCTGTGCAGATGATCCCCCCTCCCCTTTATATTTACCTGAGCCTGATCTCGATCCAGCGCTGTGCCTGAGAGCTGTGCCTGGTTATATAGTCTCCGCAGTTCAAATGTGTGAATGTGGAAATTACCACATTTTGGCCACTAGATGGCACTGTTTGTCATAGAAAATAAGTAAACACCTGAGCGCCATCTAGTGACCACAATGAAGTATTTTTTTGCATGCACACGTTCGGATAGCTGGAGCACAGTAGAATTATCTTCAGTCACACAGAACAAATTTACATGCAGCTTCACTGGACGATTTTATTTTATTTTTTTTAACAAATACATTACCTGGTGCATTATTGCAAAGGTATTGCTGCACGGTTTTTAGATATAGCATTGTACACATAACATACTCCAGGTAGGATTCTCAAACCGGAGAGTTTGTACAAGCTAGCATATTGCAGTGAAGGACAGTTGCTCGCTGTGAAAGCAGTGGTCCCTCTGTAGAGATCTGACACAGCACTGCTTATGCTCATTGCTGATTGAAGGTCTGTAGTTCTGATTTAGCAGGGGGGGGTTGTCGGACCTTTGCAGAGAGACCACTACTTCCACACAGTGAGCAAGTGTCTTTCACTGCAACATGCTGGCAGGGGACAGGCCCAACTACTCAGGCTGTGGCTGTTTTATTGTAGGACTTTGAACACCTTTGTTTTGAAGCACCTAGATTGTACTTAGTTGTTTTAACCGCTTGGCGACCAGCTACCGTCATTATACTGTGGCAGGTCGGCATGATCCTGCGAGCCGTCGTAGGTATACGTCGGCTCGCAGGATCGGGATAGCATGCACCCGCTGCACTCCAGGGGTACCGATGCTCGTGGGCGACGGACGCGATGACCGCCGGCCACGAGAGATCGTGGGCACGAGAGGCAGAACAGGGATGTGTGTGTGTGTGTGTGTAAACACACAAATCCCTGTTCTGTTCTGTGAGGAGTGACAGATCATGTGTTCCTAAAAGCTGGGAACCACGATCTGTCATTTCCTCTAGATCAGTCCCCTCCCCCTACAGTTAGAAACACACACTAGGGAACACAGGTAACCCCTTGATCGCCCCCTAGTGTTAGCCCCTTCCCTGCCAGTGACATTTTTACAGTAATCAGTGCATTTTTATAGCACTGATCGCTGTATAAATGGCAATGGTCCCAAAAATGTGTCAAAAGTGTCCGATGTGTCCACCAAATTGTCGCAGTCCCGATAAAAATTGCAGATCGCCGCCATTACTAGTAAAAAAAAAATAATAATAATAAAAATGCTATAAATCTATCCCCTATTTTGTAGACGCTATAACTTTTGCGTAAACCAATCAATATACGCTTATTGCAATTTTTTTTTTACCAAAAGTATGTAGAAGAATACATATCGGCCTAAACTGAGAAAAAAATAACTTTAAAAAAAAAAAAATGGGGATATTCATCATAGCAAAAAGTACAAAATATTGTGTTTTTTATAAAAATTCACAATCTCCTGCTATTGCGAATTGGAAGTGGCTATAGCCGCTTCCAATTCGCAATAGTGTGAAGCGGGCCTTATGGACACCTCCAGGATCATCCTTCACCTGTGCCTCTGTTGATCTAAGAAACTTGCTAGATTACTTTGGTAGAATAAACACAATTATACTGTTTTTAATTTTTAATTTTAATTAAACACCAGACCTTCCAATGAAACAGAAGACAATGCACAATGTAAATATTAGGGTGACACAGTTGCTACTTTGGCCAATGAACACAATGTATAACACAATGTTCTTGTAGAAGAAGTGAGAACTCCTTCTATTCATAAACTGTTCATAAATACTCTCTGCCATAACACAAAGGTTATAGAAAGCCACTGCAAATCTACAGGGACGTCCAAGCCTGAGGAGACCATGCGTGTCGTGTGGATGGTGTGCACCCCATTACTCTGGTGTGTCTTTGCAGGTAAACAGTGGGGAATGGGACTTTCACCAAACATTCACTGGTGGTGAATCCATCACTGCCATTTAAACGTATGCATTGGGAAGATTTACCTGCAGTGAGTGTTTAGGGAATGTCGGATTACCTGCTTTATATTATGCAGTTTAGAGTTTTATTATATGTTTTCTTTAGAGTTTTTTTTATTATATAGTATGTATATAATGTGCATGTCATGAGAGCATGTGTGATTAGGTATTGCCTTTTTTTTTTTTTAAATGAATTAATTTAATTGTTTTATTGAATTTTTGACCAATGACAAGTTAGACATGTAGTTATATATAGTAAGGTATTCTTTATTTTTTGACCCAGGTTAGTCCTTAAATGACTACATTACATTTACTGTATTTATTAGCGTATAACACGCACTTTTTTATCCTGAAAATCGGGCGCAAATAGCGAGTGCGTGTTATACGCCAATACTTCAATTTTAGCTGCCTGGGGGGGGGGGGGGGGGACGGGACGAGCGCTGTCAGATTACATACAGTGAGAATCTCCTATTTACTTGGCGGCTTCTGTAATAGCCTCCTTACCCTCCTTACACCTAACGGTTACCCTTAGAAACGTTCGCCATCTCAACCCTTCTCTTCTCTACTTTGCGAATGACCACCTCTATGACAAAATCGCACCTCTGTCCTGCACCAACCTAGCCACTTCTGTCTACAACACTTCACTTCTAGCTTCACTGGACACACTGGACACCTCACCACACACAGAATCAGGCCCCGTCCCCTTCAACCCTGGCAAACAGATGACACTAGAAGTCTGAAAAAACACAGCCGTGCTCTTGAGCGCCTGTGGCGTAAGACTAAGTCCCAGAAAGATTTCAGTCAGTATAAATCTGCCCTCCAAAAATACAATTCCTGCCTCCTCACTGCCAAGCAGACCTATTTCATCACCCTCATTAAAAACTTATCATCACGTCCCCGTCAACTCTTCTCTACCTTTAACTCTCTACTTCGTCCTCCACTGCCTCCACTCACGAACACACTCACTGCCCAGGACATCGCCAATCACTTAAAACAGAAGATTGATTTAATTTGCGAGGAGATCTCTACTCTTCAGATACCCTCCATGCTTTACACCCCATGTCCACAGGTACAATCAATACTTCCCTCTTTCAACCCCACCACTATAGACGAGGTTGCTAAATTACTTGCTATCGTCCATCTTACCACCTGCCCTCTGGATCCTGTTCCCTTGCAAATGCTACGTTCACCCTCTAGCTCTATTCTACACTCTCTAACCCACATCTTCAATCTCTCCCTCTCTTCTGGCATCTTCCCCAACTCTTTAAAACATGTACTTGTCAGCCTCATACTTAAAAGCCCTCACTGGACCCATCCAGTCTTAACAACCTACGCCCCATTTCCTTGCTCCCCTTTTTATCCAAACTCCTTGAACGTCTAGTCTACAACCGACTGAGCGTCTACCTTGCTGATAATAGCCTTCTTGATCCCCTTCAGTCTGGCTTTTATCCTCAACATTCCACAGAAACTGCTCTCCTAAAACTAACAAACGATCTACTAACGGCCAAAACTAAGGGACACTAATCTGTACTCGTACTCCTGGACCTCTCTGCTGCCTTGGATACGGTTGAGCACCCCCTCCTCCTCAAAAAACTCCATGCCTTTGGTCTCCGTGACTGTACTCTTTGCTGTTTCTCTACCTACTTATTTAACCGCACCTTTAGCGTTACCTACAATTCTACTTCCTCCTCTCCTCTTCCTCTCTCTGTTGGGGTCCCCCAAGATTATGTTCTTGGACCTCTACTATTTTCAATCTACTCGTCCTCCCCGGGTCTGCTGATAGCCTCCCACGGCTTCCAATACCATCTCTACGCTGACGACACTCAAATCTATTTCTCTACCCCTCAACTCACTCCTTCAGTCTCCTCACGTATCACTATTTTACTATCAGATATATCAGTCTGGATGTCACACCACTTCCTCAAACTTAATCTATCCAAAACCGAACTTATCATTTTTCCTCCCCCACGTGCCACTTCCCCTGATCTCTCTGTCAAAATTGATGGCACAACTATCAGCCCATCCCCACATGCCAAGGTCCTGGGAGTAGTCCTGGACTCTGAACTTTCCTTTAAGCCGCACGTCCAATCACTGTCCAAATCTTGCCGCCTCAACCTCCGGAACATCTCCAAAATACGCCCCTTTCTAACCAATGACACAACAAAGCTCTTAATTCACTCCCTGGTTATCTCTCGCCTTGATTACTGCAACTCCCTCCTCATTGGCTTACCTCTGCATACTCTATCCCCCCTTCAGTCCATCATGAATGCTGCTGCCAGACTCATCCACCTTACCAACCTCTCTGTCTCTGCTACTCCTCTCTGTCAATCTCTCCACTGGCTTCCGCTCACCCAATGGATTAAATTCAAAATACTAACAACTACCTACAAAGCCATCCACAACTCTGCCCCCAGCTACATCACTGACCTAGTCTCAAAATACCAACCTAATCGTTCTCTTAATTCTTCTCAAGACCTCCTGCTCTCTAGCTCTCTCATCACCTCCTCCCTTGCTCATCTCCAAGACTTTTCCAGAGCCTCTCCAAGCCTATGAAACTCCTTACCCCAATCTGTCCGTCTATCTCCTACTCTATTAGCTTTTGGACGATCCCTGAAAACCCTCCTCTTCAGAGAAGACTATAATACTCACACCTAACAACTGTATTTTCATTTTGTCCATCTGATCATTCCCCACAGCTATTACCCATTGTTCCACTTGACCCTCCCTTCTAGATTGTAAGCTCTAATGAGCAGGGCCCTCAGATCCCTCCTGTATTGAATTGTATTGTAATTGTACTGTCTTCCCCGATGTTGTAAAGCGCTGCGCAAACTGTTGGCGCTATATAAATCCTGTTAATTATCCAGACATAGATTGGGCGGAGGGAACCGCGCATTCATCTAAAGCTCGCCAGTTCCTAAATGTCTTGCAGGACAATTTCATGGGTCAGATGGTAGACGCACCAACTAGAAATAAAGCATTACTGGATCTACTGATTACCACCAATACAGACCTGATCACGGATGTGGAA